>NC_091798.1:25344000-25966000 GCF_041296235.1 Equus asinus | reverse complement strand
AAAACCAAAACTACAGAGACAGTGAAAAGATCAGTGGTTTCCAGGGGTCGGGGAGAGGTGAATAGGCTGAGCACAGAGGATTTTTAGGGCGGTGAAAATACTCTGTATGATACTATGATGATGTATATGTGTCATATACATTTGTCCAAACCCATGGAAAGTACTACACCAAGAGTGAACTCTTAGGTAAACTATGGACTTTGGGTGATTATGATGTGTTAATACAGTTTCATCCTTAGTAAAAAATGTACCATTCTGGTGATTCATGTTGATAATGGGGGAGGCTATGCATGTGTGGGGGCAGGGAGTATATGAGGAATCTCATACTTTCCTCTCAATTTTGTTGTAAACATGAAACTTCTCTAAAAATATAAAGTCTTTAATAATAATAATAATAATGATAGTAGGGAGTTCCTGCTCATCCTGCTTAGTCTCTGACGTCCTTCTCTAAAGCTTGCTTGCCTCATCCACTGTGGATGCCCTTCCTTGCTCTGCCATCCCTAATGACTTTAAGATTAAATTGTTCAGGAAGGGAAGAGGAAATAGAAGGAAAAGTAAGCACAGCAGGGTTTTCTCCTTTTGGGGAGGGGGGATTGTCAGGCTGATTCTGAAATAAATGCGGAAATACGAAAGAATCAGAACAGTGAAACAACCTTGAAGATGAACAAAGTTGTAGGCTTTGTTCTACTGAATAGCAAAACTTATTATAATTATAATTAAGGCACTGTGATGTGTGGTCACAGATAGACAAATAGACCAATGGATCAGAACAAAAAATCTAGAAGCAGATCCACACATAGATACTTTAGTTATGGCAAAAGTGGTACTGCACAGCTGCGGGGAAAAGGGTGGTTTTCAATAATTGATCTGAGTCAATTAGATATCCGTATAAAACATGGATCTTGACCCTTATAATGCACCACACACAGATTTCAGTAACACTTCTATCTTCCTGCAGAAGGTAACTTCTTTTTTTTTTTTTTTTGAGGAAGATTAGCCCTGAGCTACCTGCTGCCAATCTTCCTCTTTTTGCTGAGGAAGACTGGCCCTGAGCTAACATCCATGCCCATCTTCCTCTACTTTATATGTGGGACATCTACCACAACATGGCGTGCCAAGCCGTGCCATGTCCACACCCAGGATCCGAACTGGCAAACCCAGATTGCCGAAGCGGAATGTGCACACTTAACCGCTGCGCCACCAGGCCGGCCCCAGAAAGTAACTTCTTTATGATCTTGAAGTAGGACAAGTTTGCTTAAATAGGACACAAAGAGATTCCCATCCACAAAGGGAAAGATAAATTGGACCACCTGAAAATAAGGAATTTTTGTTCATCAGAAGACCCCATTAGGAGAGTGAAAAGAGAGAATGGCAAAAGATATTTCCAATAAATATAATTGAAAAGAGCTGAAGTTCATACTATATATTTAAAAAAGAATTTTAGAAATTACTAAGAAAAAGACCAACAACCCAATTTAAAAATGTGAGATAATTAATAGGCACTTCACAAACGAGAATATACAAAAGGCTGACATGCATATTAAAAGGTGCTTAATCTTGATAGTAAATAGAGAAATGCAAAGTAAAACCATGGAGAGATACAATAGAAGGCTTAGAAAAAAGGTGGTCATTACTAAGTGTTGAAAAAGATGTGGAGAACAGGAATGCTTGTGCCTTTCTGGTGAGAGAGTACATTGGTATAATTCCTTTGGGAAAAAGTTTGGCATTGCCTACTGAAGTTGAACATATGCTTAAAGCATAAATCAGCAATTCCACTTCTAGGTAATATCTAACGTAAATAAGTCAATACATACGTACCAGAAGACGTGTACAAGAACACCTATAGCTATTTGTAGTAGTTCCAAACTGCAAGCAGCCTAAATGTCCATCTGCAGTAGGGTGGATAAATACATTGTGCTACTTCCATACAATGTAGTACTCTATAGCAACAGATGTTAACAAATACAGATTGCTCCTTACAACAACGTGAAGGAATCTCATAAACTTGAGTGAAAACCAGAATCAGGAGATTGTATACTATATTATTCCACTTATAGAGAGTTTAAAAATAGGCAAAAGTAATCTATAGTTTTAGAAGTCAGGATAGACATTCCCAAAGAGGGAAGTGAGGGAGTAGCAATAGAGAGGAGCATAAAGGAGGCTTCTAGGGTGTTGGTAATGTTCTGTTTTGGGTGGGATGCCGCCACAACATGGCATGATGAGCAGTGGTAGGTCCATGCCTGGGATCCAAATCTGTGAACTCCAGGCCTCTGAAGCAGAGTGCGCGAACTTACCCACTCCATCATTGGGCTGGTAACGTTCTATGTCTTCACCTGGGTGGTGGTTGCATGGGTTGTCAATCTGCACATTCAACATTTGTGTACTTTTCTAAATGTATGTTATACTTGAAGAAAAAATTTATGAAAAAACCTAAGCAAGAGGGTTAAACAGCAGATTAGGTACAGTCAAATACAAAAATGGTGTATGTTCTGTGGGCATTTGAAAAGAATGTGTATTCTGCTCTTGTTGGGTGGAGCGTTTTATAAACATTGATCAGATTCTGTTGATTGGTGTGTTGAATTCTTCCATATCTTTGCTGATTTTCTGTCTAAATGTACTATAAATTGTTGAGTGAGGATTGTTGAAGTCTCCAACTATAACTGTGGATTTGTCTACTTCTCCTTTGAATTCCATCAGTTTTGATTCATGTATTCTGCATTTCTGTTATTTGGTGCATACATATTTTGGATTCCTATGTCTTTTTGGTGGATTGACTTTATCATCACCATATAATGCCCCTCCCTGTTTCTGGTAATTGTCTTTGCTTTGAAGTCAATTTACATGATATTACTATAGCCACTCCTACCTTCTTTTAATTAATATTTGCATGATGTATCTTTTCCATCATTTTACTTTCAACATGCCAATATTGTTATATTTGAAGTGAGTTTCTTGTAGACAGCATATAGTTGGGTGATGTTTTTTAGTTCACTCTGCTAATTTCTGTCTTTTAATTGGTGTATTTTGACCATTTGCTTTTAATATAATTATTGATATGTTAGCACTTAAGTCTGTAATTTTATTTTTTGTTTTCTGTTTGTTCTCTGATTTTTCGTCTGTTTTCTTTTTTCTGCCATCCTTTGAGTTACTTAAACATGTTTTAGAATTTAATTTTGATTCTCTATAGTGTTTATACTATATTACAGTATAGTATAAAACTTTTTTGGAGGTTGTATCACATAATATGTGTCTGTAACATCACAGTCTACTGGTGTCATTATCTTATCATTTTGAGTAAAATATAGAAACCTTACATCCTTCAATGTCCTTTTACCATCCCTGGTTTATAATATCATTATCTTAAATACTTCCTGTGCATACAGTTAGAACCACATCAGATACTGTTACAATTTATGCTTCAACAGTGAAACATAAGTTAGAAAACTCGAGATAATAAAGACTATTGTATTTATCCATATTTTTGCTTACTGTGTTCTTTTTTCCTTCCTGATATTCCAAGTTTTCTTCTTTTATTGTTTCCTTTCTATTTAGAGAACTTCCTTTAGATTATTTTTTTACAGTAGGTCTCCTGGCCACAAATTCTCTTAGTTTTCCTTCATCTGAGAATATCTTGGTTTCTCTTTCATTCCTATAGAATATTTTCACTAGATATAGGATTCTGGGTTGACAGAAACTTTCTTTTAGCACTATAAAAATATGCTACTTCTTTCTGCCCTCCATGGTTTCTGATTAGATACCTGCTGTCATGTGAATTATTTTTCTCTTCTGGGTAAAGTGTCATTTCTCTCTTGGGGCTTTCAAGATTTTTTTTTTTGTCTTGAGTTTTCAGAAGTTTGACTATGCTGTGCCTTGGTGAAAATTTCTTTGTTTATCTTGGCTGGAATTTGTTTACTGAATTTTCAGGTCTATGTCTTTCACCAAATTTAGAGTTTTCAGTCTTTATTTCTTGGAATACTTTTTCAGCACTTCCCTCTTTCTCCTCTCCTTCCGAGACTCCTATTTTATGAATGTTACATTTTTTCCTTAAAGTCTCACAGGTCCCCAAAGCTCTGTTCATATTTATTTATTTAGGCTCTTGTCTCTCTGTTGATTAAAATACATCATTTCCATTGTTCTGTCTGGCAATGATTCTTTCATCTATCCCGTTTGTTCTGCTGTTGAGTCTATGAACTGCATATTTTATTTCAGTTGTTGAACTTTTCAGTTATAAAGTTTCCATTTGGTTCTTCTCGATATCTTCTGTATTTTTGATGAGACTTTCTCTGTCTTTGTTGAAGCTTTCTATTTTTTTCGTTTGTTTCCAGTTCATCTGTATTGGCTTCTTGAAGCATTTTTATGATGTCTACTTTAAAATCTCTGTCAGATAATTCCAACATCTCTGTCATCTTGGTGTTGGCATTAATTATTGTCTTCTTTCAACCATTTTGAGATCTTCCTGGTTCTTGGTATGATGAGTGAGTTTTGGTAGAAATCTGGACATTTTGGATATTATGCTGTGAGACTGTGAATCTTATTTAAACCTTTTGTTTTAGTTGTTTTTTCCTGACACCACTCTGGCAGAGGAAGGGGGAGCACTCCTTGTACTGTCAAGTAGGAGTAGAAGTTTAGGTTCCCCACTTGACCTTTGTTGACATCCAAGGGGAGTGTTCCTCATTACTGATGGCCTGGGGGATGATTTCTGGCTCTTTACTGGGTCTCCACTGATACCTCCTTGCCCAGAGGGGGCAGGAATGCCTTGTTTACTGTTCTTCACATAGCCTCTGCTGACACCATGGGAGAGTAGTCTTGTTACTACTGGGCAGTGGTAAAGGTCCTGAGTCCCCATTAGACTTCCTTTGATATTAGCCTAGTGGAGGTGGATGGATCTTGTTACTGCTGAGTAGGGATGGGAGTTTAGTCTCCCTACATGGTCTTCCTTGACACAACAAGGGGGCAGTTTTTACTGACCATTGAGGGTCAAAGATCCCACTTCCTATTAGTTTTACTCTGACATCACCCTAGTGATAGGGGGTAGATTGGGGATCCTTGATATAACCTGGCAAGGGTGGAGGTCTGGGCTACTTGCTCACATGGCTTGCAGTGGGGCCCCAGTTTTTTCTGTGGTGTTTGGCTAGAATAGAGTGGTTGTTGTCTAAAAGTCTTCTGTCTTGGTAGGCATTCCCTTTCCTGGTCTTTGGCTAGAGAGAGCAGGCTTGTGTTGGTTTTTCATTTTTATTTTTTGTCTGTATCTGTTGGCATTTCTGGGTTGCTGGCTTTTTGAGCTCTGAGTCTAGAATATATGAGGTGAAGAAACAAACAAACAAAAAAAACCAAATAACCTAGGAAACTCACTGTGTTGTTTCTTGGGTGCTGAGGTCCCTAGCTGATTAGTATTCTCTCCACATTTTAGAATCTTTTTACATGGGTTTTCTGTATAAAGTCCTGGGTATCTAGTTGTACTTAAGGAGAAGAATAGAGATATGTTTGCTTACTCCATCTTCCTAGGAGCCTGTTTAAATTTTAATATGGATTAAAAGCAAGAAAGAAACACCTCAATATGGAGTAAGAGCTCAATTTAGTTAAAAAAAAATTATGCAGACATATTTACCTGTAGTAGCATGAAGGCACACAGCCACAGAAAAGGGAAATACACCAAAATGTTCCTTCCTTTTATTTGAATAGTGGGTTAGCTTCCGCATTCCTCAAAGTAGCTAATTATTATTTTTATAATTGGAAAAATGATATAGAGAGAAATAATTTCCCATTTGTTTAGAAAATTGTTTTACACGGTTTCTAAAAACTGGGCATTCTATTGCCTACTCTGCCAACCTTACAGATTATTGTATAGGCACATACGTCTTAAATGTTAAATACTTTAAAAGTACAAATATCTAGAAAAATGCCAAGGATTATTGTTGTACGAAATGAAGAGATACCATTGGTATGGAGTTATTATTAAAAGCTTTCTTCTCCTGTTATGCTTCCATAGTTTTTCCTTCAAGCCACTGCTAAATGCAAAATAGATGATAGTATATTCAATTTTCTAGGTTACCAAATAGATAGTGAAATAACTCTTTCCATCATCTTAAAGTTCTGTAAACACATACCTCACCTTTTTGGCCCAGGAGACTGTAAGTGCCATAACTCTGTTTTTAACCACTCTGCTAGTTCTAGAGTTCCAAGTGGGAACCATACCTCTCGGTCTCTATGCTTGATTTCTAATTCAAGATGAATGAGACTTTATCTTGACACATTTGAATTGCCCCTTCTGGAAGCTACAGGTGATGACAGTCCATTAATGGAAGACGGCTGAGGGGCCAACAACAAATCTTCATGTTAAAGAGAACCCCTGGGAAACAAAAAAAATAAGAATTTTCTGCCATCCCCTCCGATATATCCAAAATTTTTTGTTATTGAATCCAACAATTCATGCAGCCCAAACAGTATAATGTACATTAAAACTTTTTAAAAAACGTTTTTCCGTTTGGTCTGGAAATCAGAAAGCAGAATTTGTCAAATCCTTCTTTTAGAAGGCTGGTCCTTTACAGCTTACAAGCTAGGATAGACAGTTTGTTTGCCTTCTTGGATGAAAAAATCAGAAATACTAAAAACTCATTTTTATGGACACCTATGCTTCAAGTATTACAAGGCAGTTTGAGAAGTCATCTGGTCTTCCTGCTCCCTCTTCCTCCAAGGAAATCACCATCATCATGTAATAGCAAAGATAATCTACTTGTGGACAGAAAAAAAATGCAAAGAGAAACTATTTTCCAACTGCCAGGTGTAAGGTAAGAAGATCCTTCTGTTTGTTTTGGTAATTTAATTTCCCAAATATGCATGGTTCTCCTTCAGCATTTGGGCATTGAATAAAGGCCCAGTTTTCCAGCTGAGTTAACATGCGCCAGGAGGTCAGTTTATTACTCTGAGCAGTGACAGAGAGGGTCCCCCTGGATTGTTCTGTTTGCAAATGTTAACCTGGTAGATGGAAGATCTTGGCTACCTGTTGCTTGTGCGCAGATCTGGCATATGCTCCCCTGTTTCCTAGTGAGAAAAAGATGGAGCTACAAACTCCAAACTACACTCCTTGAGGCTGTGGGATTTGAATTGCCATATGTAGAGAGAGGCAGAGCCTGGGGATCTGAGAGGAAATTTCTTCAGTCTTTTCCTCAATCAACTGAAAGATGACCAACTTACATATCATCTCAGTGGTAAAGAAACACACTTACAAACATCAGAAGCTCTATTTCCCACATCATAGCCCCCTGCTAAAAGATGTTCCATGTAAATAGTGATCCATCATCAAGCAAGCATTATGTAAAGGGCACAGGTGGAATTTTGATCATGTTCAGATGGTATTATGCCCAAGGGACACGAGAATGCATGAATCTTCTTTTGTCAATGTGAGGTTACAGAAGGGACCTCGTGTACTAGAGGCAAAGAAAATTGGAATCAAAACTACTATGTGAGCTAGTGCATGGTACCATAGTACTGCTATGGGAGCTGTCCTGTATAACTAGGTTGAAGTAGTCACCTCAGGCTCAAGGCCTCTCTCCCTCTTAATTTCCAATCTGATCCTCGGATGGCTGCTAGAGATAGAAACTCCCTGCGTAACAAGTGAGGAAGAGACGAGAAGACAGGGAGCGAGATGGTTGGGATTGTTCCTAGCACCATACTCTTCAAAGTATGGTCCATAGGGGAGCAACATCAGCATCACTTGAATGTTTGTTAGAAATGCAGAATCTGGGGCCCCATCCAAGATCTAGTCAATCAGAATCTGCATTTTAAACAAGATCTCCATGTGATTTGTATGCGTGTTCATATTTAAGGAGACCTATCCTAGGAGACTGGCCTTAAGTCAGCTTGCTCACTGGTGGGTATATTTGTGATTTTAGTACACAGTGACTCTGCCCTCTACTAATCAGGGACCAATCTCTAGACAAAATCTGATCAATCAGATTACTACTCTGTACTACTGGGAAGCACTGAGGAGTAAGGATGGGACAAAAACAGCTGAGACCTCTTCCCAAATGCATGTAGAAATGCTGGTTCTATAAAGTTAGATTTATTTCTTTACTGCAGGGTTTTCTCAAGATGTTTGTCTTATTCATCGCATGCTGCCATAACAAGATACCAAAGACTCAGTGGCTTAAACAACAGACGTTTATTTTCTCACCGTTTTGGAGGCTGAAAGTCCAAGATCAGGGTGCCAGAAGAGTTGGTTTCTCATGAGAGCTCTCTTCATGGCCTGTAGACGTCCACCTTCTTGCTGTGTCCTCACATGGTGAAAAGAGAAAAAGAGGGCAAGCTCCCTGGTGTCTTTTCTTACAAGGTCACTAATCCCATCATGAAGGCTCTACCCCATGACCTCATCTAACCCTAATTACCTCCCAAAGGCCCCGTCACCAAATATATCATGTTGGGGTTAGGGCTTCAACATATAAAGTTTGAGGGTGACACAGTTCAGTCCATAGCAATGCTAATGTATATTCTGACTTCTAAGAGAATATGCAACATTGCACAGACTTAAAATTGCAGAACCCTGCATGGAAGGAACACCTATTAACAATGAATGTTTCACGGAACATAGTATGGAAAGTGTCAATCTAAGAGGAATCATTGCTCTTATTGAAACAGGTAGAATAAAGTTCCCCATCTTTGTTCCCATATGAGATCGAGCTTAAGTGCCTGCACTTTGAATTTGTAGATTTTCTAAGAGTTAAGGCACCTACAGTGAAGTTACAGCTTACATGAGGGTTAGGAACCAGAGTCAGTGCACAAAGCAAAAGTTGCATTTTAGTTAAAATTTTCTTTGAAAATTACTCTGAGATATTTCAGACTGAGCTTCTATCACTCAAGAAGTCCAATATAGCTTGTGTTACCTCCAGTACTGCCACTTGTCACTGTTTCTTTAGGTGAGTACCAGATCGAGTATCTGCATGCCATCTAGTTTGACTAGCATGTATCTTTAAATACTAGAATCACACTCAACATGAGGAGATGCTCACATTTTAAGATGAAGGGGGGAATGAAGACTGACTGAGAGAAGAGTACATTCTTGTCTTCTCTTCTGAGCTGTAGAGGGTAAGTGCATTTAGTGGAATGGTACATGGAATTATCCAAACTATGTAAATAGTTCTGCCTCTTTCTCACTCTTGAATTTATATGTTAAATTTGCATGTGCTGCAATGCCTCTGTGTCATGTATACAATTTCAGAGAAGGTTTTTGCCAGGGGACGACCAGATGCCATGATTTGAAGGAGTCACAAGCTGGCCTTTGATGAGTTTAATGCAATCCAGAGTCTGTTTCTTAAAGTCTTAATGATTTCAGAATTTCAACAACAGTGATTATTTCCCTAGTTGATAGAGACCAATGAGCATATGAACCAGATTGCCAATTTACATTGAGAAATAGAGCTGCTGCATAGACTGGAGTGCTAGTGTAAGCAAATCACCAAAATTTTCCTACAGGCATCCTACACGGGAATCCAAATTATGTTTACAAAGGCAATTCTAAAATAATCAATGTGAAATGAAATTGGCCCAAGCTCATTTGCTAAAAGATTCTGGTGGACGAAAAGGTTAACTCTTTTTCCAAGCAAGTGAGTCATTCTTTTGGCTTGTATTTTTGGGAAGAGTCTCTGAGTTCAGCAGTTGGGGAATTGCATGAGCCAATGGTGGACAAATCACTTTCATGTCCAGCTGAATTCACCTTTCTTTCACACATTCACAGGAAACTGAATTTATGTGAGTTTCCAGGGAGAACATAATAGGGTTCAGTGCCTGGCATTATTACTGTTTTTCCTTTGTGTTTCCTTGGTATAAACAGAGGATGGCCTTTGCCATCTCACCTAACTCATTTTGTGGGCCAACTGTGTGACCTAAGGATGAGAGAGTTACAACCTGAAAGCCACCATTAAGATTTTGGAGGGGCTGGCCTGGTGGCATAGCGGTTAAGTTTGTGTGCTCTGCTTCAGCACCCTGGAATTTGCTGGTTTGGATCCCGGACACAGACCTATGCACTGCCCATCAAGCCATGCTGTAGTAGGCATCCCGTATATAAAATAGAGGAAGATGGGCACAGATGTTAGCTCAGGGACAATCTTCCTCAAAAAAAAAAAAAAAAGATTTTGGATAGTATTTTCTCTGAGTCTCTCCTTTGGCAGGATGGAGGATCAAGCAGTTCAGGAGGCTTACCAACATGGCTCTCCTCTCTACTCTCCCCTTTCTGAGGGACAAACATCACCCCTGTAGATAAAATGATCCTCAACTTTTGAGATGAAGGATGGCATTTTCCTCCCTCCCTCCTCTTACAACATAATCCTCTCTTCCTTTCTCCTTTCCCCAGGAGTGTGGAACAGCGATTATATAAATATTTATTCATATTCTTAGTTCAGTTGACAGAAATAAGTGTGGTTTAGGGCACACCAGTTGGCAAAGTTTTTCTGTGAAGGCCCAGATAGTAAATATTTTTGGCTTAAGTGGGCCACACAGTCTCTGTCAACTCCTCAGCTCTGCCGTCCAAGCGCAAAAGCAATGCTAGACAATACGTAAATGAAGGAGGCTGGGCTCCAAAAAATTTTATGGGCACTGAAATTTGAGTTTAATATAATTCTTTGTCTCGCAAAATATTCTTATTTTGACCTTTTTATCCACTTGAAAATATAAAACCATTCCTGGCTCATGACCCACACAAAAAACAGATGGTGGGCTGTAGTTTGTGGATCTTTGCTCTAAGGAATCGGCAATTTTCCCATCTGTGCCATTGCTTTCACTTGTTTCTGGTTTGGTGATGGGACAATAGGATACATTACTTACTTTATGCTTCGTCCTTGGTATAGGGTGGTGGTGTCATTTAGCAGTTATGAGCATAGGTTTTGGAATTGGACACCACTAGGTTCAAATCTTAGTTTTACTTCACAGCAGGGAAAATTGCATAACCTCTCTGAGCACCTGTTTCCTTATCCATAAAATCTTAATTCCTATATCTTACAGGATTAAATGACACAAAGTATGTGAAACATTTGACATAGTGTCTACCGCACGGTATTAATACAAATTACGGGAGCTATTATGATGTTGTTGTCATTGTTATTATTAGGGGATCTGTGTTTTCCACTTCTGGTTTATCTACCTGCTTTTACCTGGGGAGTGTCAGTCTCCTCTCTGAGCCTTAGTTTTTAAATGAGGGAGCTTTTGAAACTACGGTCAATCCAAGATCTAAAAATGTCTGTGATTCTTTCTGCTGTAACATAACCTTTTGCACTGTAAATGCATTAAGGAATGATCGCTATTTTAATATATGTTCCAAGAGTAGACCTTGGCTTTTTGGAAGACAGCTCTGTATTTCTGAGAGCTGGGTCAGGAGAGACATGGAAGTTTTTATTCTGGTGATTTGTGCTTAACAGAAGCATTGACCCTTCTCCTCTCTTCTTCCTGCGCCAGTTGACAGTTAACGTGAAACAAAATTCCTCTGGCTTCCCAGAAGACAGGTGCCATTATCTGAAAAAGAATATGGCACTCATTGAGTGCTCAGTACCTCAACTATGATACCGTGATGTTTATAGAACTCAATTTAAAGAGCCCAGGTGAAAAAAGACCCATGAAGTAAAACCTACAAATGCAGATAGCATATCTTCCCTAGTTAAGCGAACTGTACCATCCAATTATTTCCAATTACAATTGCATTTCTGTCTTTAATTTAGTTTTCTATGCTGATATCCAAGTTGCTAATGAAGCAGGCCCCTGCTTTATGATCCCCATTGTTGCAACTTGCTGGGCTTAATTGCTTTGTCTCCATAACAGACAGACAATCTGAACAATTAGACAATAATAAGGAAGTAAGATGGGGAAATGGCTTAGATTCTTTCATTTTAATTATGCTGATAATGCACCCTACAGTTCTGAATCAATGCTGAAGTGCTATTTTTGATAGCATTCAATAACATCCAACTAGAGCTAATAAATTTATATTTCTAATGCAAAAGATCCCATCCTCTGTCTCAACTGACTGTCGCTTTCTGCAGAACGGTAATACTTTTCTATGCACATGGCATGTTTCACTTTCAGCTTCTTTCACAACAGTCCTGTTATTCTAATTTGCTCCTTTTTTTGTAGATAGAGGAAACGGAGCATGTTAAGCTGGCTCAAGTTCATGTAGCATCTTGGGCATCTAGCTGCCCAAAGAATTTCAAGAATGCTTCTTGAAAAGCATGTTTGCTAAAATGCCTTTGACAGATGCAAAAAATAAAAACATGAAGCTCAGATTTCAGTCTAATCTAAGCATTGAGAAATGCTAGGCCCTACATGATCTGGTCCCTACCTCATCTCCAACTCTCGTGTTCTACACTTCTATTTGTTTACTGTTCCAGTTACGCTGGTCTTTCAGTCCCATGAACTGCATAAGCTCAGTCTTGCCTGATGGTCTTCTCTTATCTTTGTGTGGCTGGTTCATTTTCATCCTTCAGTCTCAGCTCAAACACCACCTCCCCAGAGAGGGCTTCCTTGATACCTTCATCTATTTTGCTACTGCTCTCACATCACTCCCCTTTCCATTAATCTTTCATTGAATGTAGCTTGTTTCCTCCACAGCACAAATGTGTCACACATTTCCTTCTCTCTTTCTTGACTGCCTAATCGTGGTCAGGACAGGGATTACGTCTGTTTTGTTAACCACTGTATAACCAGGAAGTTAAATAGTACCTGAAACTAGTAGGTATTCAATAAATACTTGTTGAATGAATGAATGAGTGAGTGGATGCATTCTATTTCTTTCCTACTATGTAATCTCAGGGCAACTGTGCTCTACTGGTAGCCTTTCCAAACTTGCAATTGGAACTTGATAGACTGGCCTCCCTTGTAAGACTCGATTCCTTGAGGGCAGGGATTTAGGTTTGTAGATGTTGGATCCCCAATATCAACATTGTATCTTTATATAGTTGTGAATCAGCAAATTTTAGTGAAAGATGGAAAAAAAAAATTAGAAAGAGCATAGACCTTGCAATCTGTTTTATATGTGATGGTAATGGTTTATCAAGAAATTGATATACTGGAAATAATGCTACTTATTTCCATGGGAGGTGGGTGAGAACATGTTCTCACTTATTTCCTTAAAACAACCAAACACAGACTAATTTTATATTTCTTATTTTAGATTAATGACACTTAAATGTTTATATGTATGCTTATCCTATTTTGCTTTCATAAGAAATTCAGTATCAATGTAGAAGATGAAAAAATTCAGAAAAGGTTACAAGAAGAAACAAAAACCACCCATAATTCCACAACCTGGAAATAACACTATTAACCTCGTTAATAATAGTTATGTTTATAATAGTAGCATGTTTGTAACATAGTATGTTGATGTCTTCTTACAGATTTTTGAACACACACACAATGTTTAATTCACTACAAATAACAAGAATAAAATTGAATACCTTTATTTAACGTTATATCAAGATCATTTTCACGTCGTTGCAATTCTTTGAAAATATAATTTTTGATGATTGTAAAACAGTCCATTGAAAAGACAAACGACAAGGTATTAAAGTACTTTCCTGATATCAAATATCAATTTTTTAATGCTATTTTTGGCTCTAATAATTAATCGTACTGTGAACATTCATGTTTCTGTGTATCCGTTAATCTCTCTGAATATTTCCTTAAGAGAGAGTCCTATGTATGGACTACTGGGTCAAAGAGTAGGAATAATTTCAGACTCTTGTCCCAGCCCCCAAAGTGCTTTCCAGGAAGTAATGCCAAGTTACATTTTCACCAGAAGAGTTTGATAATCCCTCCCTCACTAGCAATGAGTATTTTTCCTCCTTCCTCTCCCAGGAGCTCTCTGTTTATTTTTTGCCATCTTTTCTGTGGAATCTTAGCGTTTTTCTTAGGGATTTATGTCGTCTTTTATATACTGAAAACTTTTTATTTTTGTCACATTTATGGAAAAATCTCCTTTTCCTTGCCACCATTTTTGTTAGGCTTTAAAATATTTAAAAAATATTACTTTGGGGCTGGCCTGGTGGCAGAATGGTTAAGTTCATGCACTCTGCTTCCGCGGCTGGGGTTTGCGGGTTTTGAACCTTGGTGCAGACCTGGCACCACTTGTCAAGCCATGCTGTGGTGGCATCCCACATAAAATAGAGGAATATTGTCACAGATGTTAGCTCAGTGACAATCTTCCTCAAGCAAAAAAAGGAGGATTGGCAACAGATGTTAATTCAGGGCCCACTTTCCTCATTAAAAAAAAAAAAAAACAGAAAAAAACAGACAAAAAAATTTTATTAAAGTATAATTTACCTAAAATTATCTTCATTAATTTTAAGTGCACATTATTTAATGAGTTTTGAAAAGTGTGTTGAGTCATGTAACCACTACTGCAATCAAGATATTGAACATTTTCATCATCCCAAAAGTTGTCGTGTGACCTTTTGTAGTCAATCCATTCCCTCAACCCCTGGTGCCTGATAACCACTACTCTGGTTTCTGTCACTTTAATTTTGCCTTTTCTAGAATTATTTATAAATGGAATCCTACATTAAGTAGTTTTTGTGTATGCTTTTTTTTCCTTTGTGGAAGATTAGCCCTAAGCTAACACCTGCTCCCAATCCTCTTTTTGCTGAGGAAGACTGGCCCTGAGCTAACAGCTGTGCCCATCTTCCTATACTTATATGTGGGACGCCTGCCATAGCATGGCTTGCCAAGTGGTGCCATGTCTGCACCCAGGATCCAAACCAGCGAACCCCGGGCCGCCAAAGCAGAACATGTGAACTTAACCACTGCGCCATCAGGCTGGCCCCTGTGTATGGTTTTTCTTTGGTTAGCATAGTGCATTCATCCATTTTTTTGTGTGCTAGAATTTGTTCTTTCTATTGCTGAGTAGTATTCCACTATATGGCCTTATTAAAATTTGTTTATCCATTCACTTCTTGACAGACATTGGGTTGTTTCCAACTTTGCCTGTTAGTAATAAAGTTTCTATGGAGGATGCCAGGGACTTCCATTTCAGGGCAACATGAAGTAACAGAGACTGGGTTTATCCTCCCACCTGAAACAATTAAAAAAAACAAGCACAGTGTATATAAAAAAATGGTGTTTCAAGATATGGGACATGAGATAATGAAAGATAGTGATCCCAGAGTGATGAAAAAAAAAAAGAGCAGATGGTACGAATAGAAACTGATCTATTGTTTAAAAATATTACATCAAATGTAAATGGTCTGAATATCCTAATAAAAAGGCAGAAGTAGATTGGATAAGAAAATGAAGACAATTATATTCTGCTTATAAGAAACTTACTTCAAATATAAAGTCCCAAATAGGTTTAAAGTGAAAAAGATAAACTTTTCTGTAGTAACCGAAAGAGAGCTTAAGTGGTTAAATTAACATCAAATAGAGTAGACTTCGGAGCAAAGAATATTATCAGGGAAAAAGAAGGTAATTTCCCAAGATAAGGGGGTCAATTTGTCAAGACCATAACAACTCTAAATGCTTGTACACCTAATAAGAGAGCTAAAAAATACATGAAACAAAAACTGTTAGGACTTTAAAGAACAACAGACAACTACACAATTATAATTTGAGATTTAAATACTTCTCTCTCAATACTTGGTAGAATAAGTAAATCAGTAGATTGACAGAAATCGGTAAGAATATATAAGTCTTAAACAAAAATCTTAACCATCTTGACTTGATTAATATTTATAGAACACTCCACCCAACAACAGCAAAATACACTTTTTTCCCCCCTATGGCACACAGAACACTTACCAAGTTAAGAATAAGTATTCCTTATTCTGGGATACTACACAAGTCTTAATACATTTAGAAAGATTAAAATTATACAAAGTATGTCCTTTAACCAGAATAGAATTAAATTAGAAACCAATAATAGAAAGATCTCTGGAAAATTCCCAAATATTTGGAAACAATATAACATACTTCTAAGTAAATCATGGGTCAAAAAACTAAAAAGAAATGAGAAAGCATTCTGTACTGAAAAAAAAAGGAAGCACACTATATCAAAATGTGTAGGGTGCTGCTAAAGCAGTACTTAGAGGGAAATTTATATCACTAACTGATTTTATTAGAAATGAAGAGAGATCTTAAATCAGTTACTCAGCTTCCACCTAAAGAAACTAGGTAAACAAGATTAAGTGAATCCAAAGTAAGCAGAAGAAAGAAAACAATAAAGAGCAGAGAAGAAATGAATGAAAATAGAAAAATAGAGAAAATCAATGAAAGAAATATTTAGTTCTTTGAGATATCTGATTGTTTGAGAAAAGTTGGGGGAATCCCTAGTTTTATGAGAGTTTTTTTTTTTCAAATTATGAATTGGCATTGAATTTTGTGTTTTCTGAATCATGTCATTTTTCTTTAAGGTTGTTAAAATGGCAAATTGTTTTCATTGAGCTTCAAATGGCAAAAAATCTTGTATTTCAGGGGTGCACCTACAACATGACTGACAAATAATAATGTACAACTGAAATTTCACAAGGTTGTAAACTATCATAATCTTAATAAAAAGTAAGAAAAAATCTTATATTTCTTGTAGTGCAGGTTTACTGGTTATAAATTCTCTTGGAAGTTGTTTGTCTAAGAACTTTATTTTAAACAGATACCTGCATTTGGTAAAATATTTGAGGTTTACAATTTTTTCCCAGGGCAGTCATGCATTTCATAATGACATTTTGGTCAACAATGGACTGTGTGTTTGACGGTGGTCCCATAAGAGTAGTATGATATAGCCTGGGTGTGTAGCAGACTATACCATCTAGTTTTGTGTAAGTACACTCTACGATGTTTGCACAATGACAAAATCACCTAATGATGCATTTCTCAGAATGTACCCCAGTCATTAAGTGATCTATGACTTGACTTTAATAATGTCTATCTTTTCCGCACTTTGGATAGATTTTATGCCTATAGCTTCAAGTTCAACTGATCTTCTCTGTGTCTAATCTGCAGTTAATCCTATCTGGTTCCTTTTTTTATTTCAGATATTTTATTTTCACCTATAGAAGTTAAAAAATTTTTTTTATCAACTTTCTTCATTATGCTCAAGTGTTCATCTTCCTTCTTGAACTTGTAGACAATATTTATTATAGCTCTCTTATTATCCTCGCCTGCTAGTTCTAGTATCTCTGTCATTTCTGGGTCTGTTTCTTTGGATTGATTTTTCTCCTGGCTATGTGTTATATGCTTGTTTCCATGCTTGGTAATTTTTAATTGGATATTGCACATTGTGAATTTTATGATATTGATTGCAAAATTTTTGATCTGATCTTCATCTCCTCAACTGAAAGAGACTATCATGTTTTGCTTGCTTTCTCCTTCCCTGTACCGTAGCTTAGAAATTACATCCAGATGGTAAGCTTATGATTGCAGGGCTCACCTTGTTTGTTATCTCAGAGATCACAGTCATCCACCACCTATTGTTCAATGTCTGAAAACTGGTTTCGTATGTTTGGTTCAACTTTCTAGTTGTTTAGGATGAAGGGGAAATCTGGTTCCTGTTACCTCATTTTGGCTAAAAGTGGAATTTTCAGCCTTTCAATTGTGGTATATATATGTTTAATATAGAAGTTTAGGTGTTATGGTGGTTAAGCCTTATTGATATTTTCTTTTGTGATTCCTTTAGTTTGTTTAGAAAGTCATTTTTCCAGCCATGTATGTGATAAATACTTATTTTTTTTCTAGACTAGAAATACTTTATTTCATTTTAACATATGTGAAATTTATTTTGGCATCTGTCCTGAAGTGATGTGCTACAGGATTTCAAAGCTATTTACCATTTATGAATGATCCATCTCTTCTTTCATTGTTTTGTGGTATTTTCTTCACTATGCATTTTTTACTATGTCCTACTTTTTTCTCATTATGATTATATGTAACTAGTTTATAGTTTATCACTCTTATGAATGGAATACTTTAAAAAATTCTATCTTCAAATTTGTTATTACTGGGATATAGGAAAGCTATTGATTTTAAATACTTGTCTAGTATCCATACACTTTACTAAACTTTATTCTTAAATCCCTTTGGGAATAGTTGGTTCTATCCTTTTACCCTGCTTTATGGTGTTGATAGTACTTGTCTCTCTGAAATTATGTTTGATTATACTTTATTGTTTATTTCACAATTTATAGTGTATGTTTGTTTGTTTATGCATGCATGATTTTGGCCAGAACACTATTGAACAGAGGACTGTTTCTTCTTCTTCCTTGCTGCTTAAGGAACTGATTCTTAGTGATAAGTATGACTCCTCCATTTTTCCCCACGGTGGTCATGGGCTTTCCCAGAGTCATTCTTAACAACCCCATCTCTCAGCCAGCTGTTCTTTGACCCTGCAGGCCACTGAATTTTAGACCAAGAAAACTGAAAGTTACATAGAGACAATTTAATTCAATTCCTTTAATTTATAGATGCAGCAACAGATTCAGCATGATGGTAACGGTAGTGGCATGAGAAGTGACTTGCCCCAATTATCCGGGTAAATAATGAAAGAGCTGAGACAAGAATTCTGGTCTCCTAAACTTCCTATCTGATGCTGTCAATGAATTAGTCAGAATATAGGTATTGTAAACACACCATTGATTTGAAAGTTAACTACCCCATAAACACGAAATAATAGTAATAAACTGAAACAATGTGCAAAGAACCTTTATTAAAAAATGTTTGAGAGTAATCATGACATTGAACCTTCACAGAGTGATGTAAGCAAACGGAGACGACTAAACTTGTTCCACTAGCTTAAAAAAAGTAGTTCTTATGGAATTACCAAAATTTCCTTGTTTATAAAAATCCTGGAAAATACATATTAAGAAGATCTAAACAATAAAATGAAGATTTGTGTGAGATAAAAATATGGGTAATTTTTACTTCTTTTTTCTTTGGAGGTCTTTTCTAAAATGTCAACAATAGTATGACACATATGACAAGGAAAAAAGTAGTTTTAAAAGTTATGCTGATGGCATTAAAGAGCCTAGATGTCAGAAGACAAAACAAGAGGACCATAAAGTATGACTTAATTATATCAAGGAAGTGCATAATGTTCCACCTTAAATTCTCCACGAGAGACATAGATAATTCCTTGTGTATCTCTTAGAAATGAAAACTGATTTTTCTCATGATCTTGTTTGAGGTTAAAATGTGCCTATTGATTTATGTTTTAAAAGGCATGGTATCAACAAAGCTCTTCTTAAAAGTGAAGGCTTCTTTATGCCACAGATACTCTGTTTAGATTGGGGAGCCTGTCAGAAGTAATCATTTTAAAACGAAATCATAACGTATTATGGTAATTCCATGCAAATTTTTAAGTTGGCAGAAGGAGTGAGGTTGGCTTGTTTATTTTTCATATCACCCAGAGAAATGGCAGCTCAGAGTGTTCCCGAAACCATGGACTGGGGAGAACACTTAAGCCCTCAGAAATGTGTTTGTGATTTTAGGGCTTGGCGCTGGTGATTATTTTCTAAGATCAGTAGTTACAATGCCCTTTAGTGCTGTTTTGATGAAGGATGAAAGAAGATACATGTGTGTTATTATTATTCAGACACAGTGTTCTTATTGAGTCTGCAAGTGTGGTGACTGAGAAGGTCATTTGGGTAGGGGAGTGGGTTTTGGATGAAAAGGAAAGCCTCATTCTCAAAAGCATTTTGGACATAGAGCCCATTTGTCATCTCTCTCAATGGTTGGGTTAAAAGCAGCATAAATAAACCAATTTGTGTGAACTTTCCCATAAAACTTCCCCATGGGTTGCCATTGCTGCATGGAAGAAAACTCTGGAAGGAGAAATGTAAGTGAATCAACAATACAGAATTAACTGTGATACCAGGCAGACTACAATCCCAGGGTACACACAGTGTGAAAAATGGTGAGATTAATTTGCCCAGTGGGATCTGGGAAAACTTTTAGAATGGATGGAAGTTGAGACAGGCTTTGGTGGATGGATAAGACTTTCACAGGTTGAAAATATGGGGTGGATCATCCAGGTAGAGGAAATGAATAGAGTTCTCATAGTTCACCTTCTGACTTCTGGCCCAAGCTGACTTGTCATTGAAGCCACCTCTTTCACCATGAGCAGGCATAATTCTCTGACTTCTGATGGCTTTGCTTTCTTTAAAATATGTTGAGAGTGTCCAGCTCTTCATTGTCTCTCCTGTCTTCTAGAGTAATGCTACTTAAATTTATAATCTGGGCTCACATTCCAGGGCAATAGTCTTTGACTTGCTTATCTTTAAACCACTATGTCAGATATTCTCTGCTGCCATCCCTACATTTTTTCCATGGCTACCTTCTAAGAGATTTTCTCCTTTCCCTCTATAACTTTAGTCTCTTTTTGTCTTGCTCCTGGGTACTCTCTTAGCACTACCTTCTTTTAGATTGTTCCAAGTTCAGGATTATCTCCCTAACTGTAAACCTAACCCTCTAGAACTGTAATTATTATTTTTCTGAGCATTCTGTAGACTTCTTTCTTCCTGATGCATGGACATATGGCTCAGCTTTGCAGAATGTTCTTCATGACCCCACAGTCCTCTGTGCATTTAATGACTCTTATAGTTTTTATTTCCTTTTTTAAAAAATAAAACAAAATGTGTGATTCTCTATAGGAGGAGGAGGAAGAAGTATTTTTTTTTGAATTGTTTTTTAACAAGGTAAAACTGATTCATCACCTGTTTTGATCATGGCAACACATAATCAGTCATATGGTCGATGGCTTTAAGAATAACAACTTTACGAAATACTTCTTAAAATTGTGGAAGTTTAAGATTTTCTAAGACGTTGGTTGCTATGGCTTTATTTTGTAATTTTGGAAAGATTAGCACTTTATTCTTTAAAAGTTAAAATTTGTGGCTCTGATCCTGTTAGAATTGGGGTTAGGCCAGTTATTGGAGGCAATTTGTGTAACCTGAGATTTCAGTTTAAAGATCCTAGTGGTAGGATAGCTGCTCCCTAAATGAAGACTAAAAGTGCTAAACATCAAGTCACTTTGCTAAGAAGCTGAATCAAATCCTAAAGAACCCCAAACACCAATCTTGAAATGTGGCTTTCCAAACAATGATAATAAAATGAGGAATTTTTAAGAATAAGAATACAAAGAAGACACACAGCCTTGGACCAGTCTGGAAACATATGAGATAGTGTCTCTCCAAGTTTGAAGGAACAGTGTGCTCCTTTGAAAAAAATAATCTAAGAGCATGTAAGTGGCTTTACTTAACCTTTTCTATGAAAAGGAGAACTTTTTAGCAATTGCAAAGAACAAGATGTTCCATTTTTCTTCTTTTTTCAAGAAAGAAAAATATATTTCTAATTAATTCAAGAGCAGCGGGAGTTCACATTATTTTCTTTCTCTGCAACTTTGCCTTTTATCAGCGTAAGTTTGTTGTTGTCTTTTCCACATACTCCAAAGGGTAGTGACCCAGGCTGGGACTAACAGCTTTCCCCAGCAGGAGGTACAGGATAGAACACGCATAGGACAGAATGTCAGAGTGCTTCTTGGGCTGTTGACCACCTGGGGTTCTGGTTGTAGAAAGAATATCTTGAAATCACAAGCTGCGTTAGCATTCTGGAGATGCTAGTGAGAAACATTGTGGCTTGTTTTGAAATTCATGGCAGTGTAACCAACTGGGATCTGAACAGAAACCCACTCGCTTCTCCTTGGCTGGATTGTCTCAGGCAAAAATACCCTTCTTGGGTCTCAGGTGATGTCAGAAGTAGAAGGTTCTCAGCTCTAGTGCAATGGGCAAAACACCATGAGGAGGCCAGAAGTCTGAGCTGACGTCTTGACACTGTCTTTACTGGCATGATGTGGATGGGCAATCTGGGCCTCAGCTTCATCAGCTGTGAACTGGGGTTTTTAATGATCCTAACCTCAAGAGTTGTTAGGAAGATCAGGTTTACAATCTGTAATGTGATATAACATAGTGGCCACAAGCACAGATCTTGTTTCCAAATTCTTATTCAGTTAAAAATTTATGTTGACAACTACTATGTGTTAGGCACTCTGCTAGTTGGTGATTAAAAGACCCCCCCTTGCTTGCAGAGCTTACAACATAGTGGAGGAGACTGAAAATCAACTCCCAAACAAGCAAGTAGATGTATCGTTCCAAAATATGTGAGGGCTGCATAGAAAACAACAAGGTTTGCTGAGAGAATATTGAGGAGAGGAACCTACTTTAAATGGGATTGTCAGAGAGCGTTGGAGAAGTAGGCTGGCTTCTAAGTGTGTGAACCTTAGGCTAGTTTTTACTAGCCTACTTTAAAAATTGGTTGGAGTATGGCTGTGAAACTGAGCAGAAAATATATCTGAAGCAGGCACCTTTCCCAGTCTGCCAACTCATATGTGCAAGAGACATAGCATTCTCTTGTTTTCTGTAAATGAATTTACTTTGTGTTTGTGCCTGGGAGTGAAGCTTAATCTCAGTGATTTGGGGGTTTCTCCTCTTTCCATAGGGTTAGTACTAAGCCAAAGGGCATTCACAGAACACTGGGGGTGTACCATCATCATTTAGCCACTGCTGAGGTGTCTTGTGTACCTTCTGATCTCGAGTTCCTCTCTTGTTCCCACCACAAAGCTTCTTCAGGGTCACTGACTCACTGGTCCATGTTCCTCTGGCTTTGGGTGCTTGTTGGGATGGGGGAGCACTCCTTCTACACCAGTGGGGGCTGTGGAACCCTCTGCTTCTGTATTCTGAACCTCCAATCCTCTCCTGTGTCCTGTAGTCTTTTCCTTCTGAGGTTCTGCCTGGGCTGAGGTAGAGGCGAGAGGACACAGAGGTAAAGTGGGGAGCCTGGGAGACCTTGTATCTAAGCTCCCTTGGCTTCCCTTTGTCATTCCCCTCTTCACTTGATTCAGGTCCTCATTATCTAGTCTAAGGATGTAGCAAAACTTTTGCTTTTATTCATCTCATATTTTCCCAAATATTTGCATGTGATCAGCCTAGGCTTTTAATATTTAAGAACCAAAAGATAAGAGCATTTTTCTGTCATGTCATCTCTCCTCTGTGGCAAGGAACGCCCCTGCTGTTTGGGGGGCATTTCCTACCCAACAGCCATTTCCCATTCTCCCTTGCTGGCAGAGCCCCAGTTTTCAGGAGGGATCGACCTGTGCCCCACAGTGACTCAGAGCCTAAGCCATGTCCAAGTCAGTCATGGCCGCAATCCCCTTTGCAGTGACTGGTTTAAGTGTAGACAGGTGAAGCAATCCCAACCAATGAGACATAAAACGACGTCTACTGGAGGATTTTGGAAAGGTTTCTTATTTAAGATGAAAGAGTTCGGGTCCTTAACACGGCTGATGAGCCACTGGGTTAATCAACCTTAGGGCATCCTAACTCCAGACCTCTTATTAATATTAATTAACATTAATATGGGATAAGAAATCTCTTACTGTTTAATTTGGGCTACTTGGGGTTTTCTGTGATATGGAGTGAAAGCATCCTAAATGATAAAGTGTGAAGGGTCCAGTTTACCAGGAAATGCAGGGGGGAAGAAATCTGCTAATATCACCTCTGCTGATATCGTGCACAGGCAGTCAGGGAAAAAAAGGATCTGGGAAGACAGGCACTGGATCCAGTAACCGGACAGAAATACCAGGGGCTCCCCAAGGAAGCCTGTTCTCCAAGACTACTATTTTTTCTCTTTGCACATACGATCTGTATGTGATCTGTATGCATTTTTTCTTGCTCTCATCCATTCATTCAAATATTTATTAAGAATTTACTATATGGCGGCCAGTGGATATGTATGCAGTTTTATATTACTCATGCTTAGATCTATGTACTATACTCCTAATGTGTTGAAAACAGTTGTTTTGAAAGCTTGTTGTAGTGACCTTGCTCTGAGAGCAAGCGTAAAAGACAAGAGAAGGTTTATGTCACAGCATAGCGGATATATACCATGTGAAAGGTGGCAGAATAAGTCACCCCAAAACATGCTACTTTGGCATAAGGATCATTTTGAGCAGAAGGCAGTTAAGAAGAAGCGGATATTAGAAAAGCTTTCTGCCCTCCCTGTATTTGCCCAAAAGCAGGATGTAAATTTGTAAGGAGTCCCTCTTCCCCTCTCTACTAGGAAAGACAAAAGTGAATCACTGGGGACAGGGGAGACAGTGCTAGACCCTTATCAGCCCAGAGACAGCAGCAGAGCAGCGTACATAACAAACCCTGCTAAAATGAGCCCTTATCTACCATTTCTTTCCCCACATACTTGCCTTCCCAAAATTTGCTGACCCTAGAAGCTCAATGCCCTTTTCCTTTGTGTTGTCACTTCTCTAAAAATTTATTGTTCTTTTGTTAAGATGCTATATAAGCCCCAATTCTACCTACCCCTTTGAGTTATTTGTCACTGGGTACTCTCATGTGTAAGCATGACGCGGATGTTAATAAGCTTGTTTTTCTCTTGTTGATCTGTATTTTGTCAGTCTAACTGACAGGGCCCCAGCCAATGAAACTAAAAGACTCTTCCCTCACTGATACATACATACTTTCATCCCTGTACCCTACGCCAAGCTTGTGGAAGGCATCATTAATCCAACACAGCAGTTCTTCCATTGAAGCTGGATATGTCAGAGTGAACTCAAGGAAGTTACTACCCACTATCCAAGAGAAAGGAAGCATAATGGTTTTCCTTGACCTAATCATCTAGGACCATAGTCAGAAATAAGGCCCAGATGCAGGGTAGTAGCAGTGGAAGGGGCCAGCAAAGTGGGAAGCCTGACATTCGTTGTGCCACCAAAGGAAATGAAACTGTTGTAGGGAATGTCATGACTTGGACCCTCTGAACTTAGTTGACAAGGCTCTTGACTTGCCAAAGATGAGCTACCAAGACACTGAGATGTTTAGTAAAGATTAACTGTAGCTTCATCTTGAGTTCCTTTTGCATTTTCATTGAGAGATAAAAGAAAAGAGAGAAATCCTCCATTGCCACTAGGCACAGATTTGCTGTGGTGGCCAGAAGCCCTGGAAAATGATTACACTCTTTTATTTTTCTCCCTCCATGGCATGTTTGGACACAGTAACATCTCGCTTTGGGGAGAGCAGGGTCATAGAGTGGCAGTCACCCTTGGCTGTATCTGGAGGAAACATTTTTACAAGGAGCAGACTCCTGATGTGGTAAAGCCCCAGCAGAAGCCGAGGTTCTGGCTTGTCAACAGGTTTTTGCCCATTTGGCCAGACCACCCTGGAGAGGTGAGTGCATTCTCTCCGGACTCTCTCCTGTCTGCCAATGGCCTGGGCAGAGAAACAAAGGGTGTTCCGTGGGCAAGGATTCAGTCTGGCTGGAGGGTATCCTGTAGCCATTTATTTCCCCATTCCTGAACTGCTCAAATGTTGGGAAGCCTGTTTGGAACCAGAGGTGATGCCTTGGGGCTCAAAGCAGATCCCTTTCTGTCCCTGTGCAATCTCAGGTCTGCCTTGAAGTAGCCTCAACTTCACCTTGAGAAGCACTATCCAGATCTGTGATGGTATAAGTTTTAGGAAGGCCAGTAGCCCCTCTACCCTTATTTTGACCACACTTCTCCAGCTGCCCTTTTTGCAATGGTGGCCTCATGTCCAGCTTCAGAGAGTTCGGCGAATTGTCCTGAAAGCCTGTGTTTGCCGTGAGTTGCTGTTTGGATCTTGGAGGTGGGTAGGCGAGGGTGAAGTGCTATTTGAGCAGCTGCAAATTGTATATGGCCATTGTATGTTCTTTGTCAGGAGCCTCTGGAGACGTTTTATGCCTCCACACACTCCCACGGGACACAATTTGTCTGAAAAACAGTGTTTCAGCACGTAGGGCATTTGAAGTTTGCATTCTTATTCTCATTACTACCTATTTTAACTTTTAGGCAGGGCTGGCTTCTGGCACAGGAGGAGAGGGTTCTTGCTAAGTAAGCCACCCTTCCTTTCTGTATCCAGAAATGTGTCTGCCACAGATCTGTCAACCTGTCTAAAAGTCCTCACTTTGGGACCCTATTGCTTTGGGTAAACATAGCACCCTTGAAATATAGAACTGCAGAGGTGATAAAGAGGAAGGACTGTGATCGGATGATCCTGACTTCCACCTGTGTGCTGTGAGATCTCAGGCACGTCATTTCCCGTACCTGGGCTTCCCTTTCCCGCTGTGCAGAAGGTGGGAGCTGACTTCTAGGTTCTCCAGCTTGGCGCATTCAGTTACTGTATGATTTCATCCACACTCGTGGCTTGCTCCTTCTTGAAGCCCTTCCTAATCATTCTACCTCAGTGATCTTTTTTCTTTCTGATTCTGTACCGTGTTGTCCAGTCTTTGGTCATCTGCATGATCTTGTACTACCTTCTACATTTTCAGTGTATGTAAGTAGGGTTGCTTGGACAAGAGGATAAGCTGTTTGAGGGAGGGAATATATTTCCTATGCCTCTTAAAACAGCACTGCATAATTCTGGGCTGATGAATGTCCTTGGCTGGAATTGTTAATTTAAATAGTCCAAATTACTGTCTATTTCACAAGAAGACTATAACAAGCTAATGATTCTGAATCTCCTCTGAGATAAACATAGTCAGGTCTTGGTTCTCAAAGTTGATAACAATGTTGATATCTATGATGCAATAGCTTGACAGGTTTCAAAGAATTTTCACATTCATTATCTCATTTTAACCTCTCAAAAACTCCGTGATGTAGGTAAGTGGATCAAGATGGTTCTCCCTATTTTATGCATGATAAAATTTGAATTCAACTTGTTTAATATGATGCAGTTACTTCATAATAGATATGAGTCTGGCATCCAGGTATGCTGACCCCAAGTTCACTATTCTTTCTGTTATTCTATACTTTAGTTGCTTTGGTGTTTCTCTGAATGATAAAGGGCAATTAAGCAGATGGCCATTGAGCTAAAAGATTGTGGATGGGAAAGGGGCAGTTTGGTTTAGGGTTAAGGATCCAGATTCTGGACTCTTATTAAAGATTTGTGATCAAATCTCTAATATAGAAGTCACTATTTGCTAGATGTGTGACATTGGATGGTTTAATTAAACTATCTAGGCCCAAATTTCCCACCCTTAAAATGAAGATTACAAAATGCCTGCTCCAAAGAATTCTGAAGATTAAATAATGCACATGAAAAACATAAATGGCCTGGCATATCGTGGTACTTCATAGCTGTTGAGTATCACAAGCATCACTACATGACATTGGGTCATTAGGCAGAGCAGCCTTGGATAATTACATTTGTGAAAGAGACTGTTTCTTCTTTTGCCATCAATATTTTTGATTCTTTGAATTATCCTGAATTGGTTAAATCAGGTTCTTACAGAGCTGCTGTTATTGATGAGCACAATGGACTATAGCACAGATTCATGTAAGAGGCTCGGAGGAGAACTAATGGGAGGCATTCCTGGTGCATTCATTCCTAGACTTGTCTAGCCCAGCGCTTCCCAAACTACCTGTAGTGTAGGACCAGTTTTGTTTTTTATTTTTAATTTCCAATTGTTACAGACTGATACTTATGTAGAATACAATAAAAGTATTCCAGCAATGTTAACTTGCTATAAATGTTTCTAAGTGCTTACTCTCAGTTTTGATGTTTCAATGCTTTGATGTCACTATAGATGGGACTATGGACCACACCTAGAGAGGCATTGGTCCATCCAGAATCCTTCCAAGCCAGCCTCTCCTTGTCCAATGTATAGCTGGTCTGATGTCAGAGTGCTCCCCAAACCCAGAAGCCAGGCTTCATTTGCAGTGCAGTTTTGAGTAGAAGATGCTTTGCTATTCCATCTGGCTCAAGAAAAGTTCTCCGGAGATGCTACTTTTCTGATAAAGCATTTGTGCTCAGGCTTGGAAGTTTAATTGCCTGAGAGTAAAATAGAAGATTTCAATCCATTAATGTAATACAGTTCATCCAGTAAAATCCCTAATAAGTAAAAGAAGATGAAGATGAAGATTCAGAATTGGATTTGACTGTGGTAATTTTCTGAAGGTTGAGCTGCTCCAGAAAGCATCAAGCTTTATTACTTAGTCTATAAAGTGGAAGTGATAAGAAATTAGTGAAGTGATGGGCAAGTCATTAACTGAGAAGCCAGATGAGGCTATCTGTACTGGGAAGAAAGAGGGAACGTCAGCATTGGTATCATCAAGGATTTAGTACGATGGTGGGTAGGTGGTATGTCTCCTCTTGCCATCAAGCAGTTTTTATTTGTTCGTTACTTCATTCAACAAACTTTTTTAAGTGCTTTTGTATCTTTTTTCCTGTGCACTAATGACAGCAATATACAAAGCACCTAATTTACAGCTCTTGGGGAAAACAGACAATACAACATGCATTTTCAGTCAAGAGTGATACTGTGGGAGCACATATTAAGGAAGTCTAAGTTGGTCTCTGGGGTCAGAGAAAGATTTTCTTCAGAGGAATTACCCAGGTATAGGCAATAAGTTTCCCAGACAGAGGAAATGGCATATGCAAAGACCCTGAGGTGTGAGAGAGCTTGGTGAATTTGGGGATCTGAAAGATGCCCAGGGTGGTTGCAGAAATAAGAGGGGGCGGACTTTGAGATGAGGCAGAAGATACAGAAAGGAGTCATGAAGAGCCTTGTGAACCATGGGCTTGGTCCATTACCCTGAGTGCAATAGGAGCCCAGCAACGGGTTTTGAATAGGAGGAAAGAGTGATATGATAAGATCTGTGTTGAAGTACTATTTAGGCTTCTATGTGGTAATTGACTGGAGCCTGGGAGTCTCATCGGAGACTACTGACTAGATCTGAGCTAAGGTGGTAGTGGTGGAGGTGGAGAGAAAGGGATTAAGGATAAGTAGGCAGGACTTTGAATTTATGGGATGTGGGACATGAGAGAGAAGGAGCAGTGGAAGATAGCTTCCAGATTTCTGGGTTGGGTGACTGGATGAACGGTGATGCTGTTTGTGGAAGGGGACCCAGATGTGCATGTGTGTGGAGTCGGGGTGGAGATTTGGTGGGAAGTTGAGTTCCATTTTTGACATGTTGACTCTGTGGTTCTTGTGGAAAATCTAAGGGAAGATGTCCAGAAAGCACTTAGATGGATGGTCTCTGGAATTTAAGAAATATCTGTGGATCCAATATATTTGACATATAATTTGGGATATAATATTGAGCCAACACCCCCAAACTCTAAAGCAGACACTGAGGGGTGGGGCAGCCATCCCACCAACTCATTTTTGTTACACTGCTCTCTCTTTTGCCCTAAGGGCTTGGTGCCTTCCCATTGATCACAGGACAGTCCTCATCTGCCCTTGCTCTCGAGACAGCATCACGTGTTACAGTCTCCCCTCCAAAACTTACCTGTCCTGTGTCCTGTACATGGTAGGTGATTAATGGATTCAGTTAAATTCCCTCAGTGGCATACCCTCTGTTGGCCAACATATCCCTTGTTTATTGAAGATAGCATGCTTCGAAGTCTTAAATGTGTTACTTCTCTTGCCCTCCACATGTCTCCCCTGAGTATATTTGTACTGTAGCAGGGTACTTCTCTAAGAGCCCTGGTCCTTAAATACTGTTCTTTATAACTACCTTTAAAATAGCATGCATCATTTCTTCTTACCTCTTTATAATGATTATCATATACTGCCTTTTATAATAGTTTTTTTGCTTTTTTTTTTTAGAGTATACATTTGTCTTTTCTAATAGATTGTAAGCTCCCTGAGAATAGAGTTCATACTTTTTTCTTTTTTTCTCCTTGCACAATGCCACCTGAATTGAAACATATATGGACGTGCAGCTGCACACACACAAGGATCTCTAAAGGAGTAAGCAGGCATTTCTGCAGACCAAAAAGGTATTCTGAAATAGAGGGTGGGGGTAGACCATAGAGATATGTGACACTATGGTGGCATGCAGGTGATTGTCTCCTTACTACTGAGGTTAACCATTGTAAGCACATACACATGTGGACTCAGAAGGCATGATTGCCATCCCTTAACAATATCGCTCAGAGTCACGTTGACTCCCACCAGTCAACCCGTCAGTCTGGTGAGGTTCCATCTCTTTCAATGGATGACTTTCTCCTAGGGGTGTCTTATTCCTAGTGAATTTCATTGACCTTGATTGTGAACAGATCTTGTCAACCTCGTTGTGGTCAGAACTTGACTTGGAGCGCTGGCTCAGAAGATGGTCAAAGGGCCAAGGATGAGAGACACATTCATGCTGGTGATTGTTCAACCTATCACCTTGCCTGACAGCCGACCCCATCGTAGCCTACTTGTTCTTAGCCTGGACCGGCAGAGCAGTTTGTGATTGCACAGACTTCTAAATGGTACTGCTTGTAAATCAGTTCTTTGCTAAGGAATTTCAGTCATTATTTGCATTTAATATATGAGAGAACAAAAAGGCGGCACACACACAAAGATATATATGTATATAGAGAGACACACACACATGCACGGATATATACATATACGTATATATATGGAGAGACACATGCACACACATATATGTGTACATACACACACACACACACAGGCAGACCACACATCAATGGGTAGATCTGTTAGAAGGGCTGGAGAATTTATGTAGGGTTGTGGAACCTGAGCCAAGATGGTCAAACTAATGGGTTTTATATTCTGTTTCTTTTTATTCCTTTACTTCATTGATGTAGTCTTTGTTTCCTGGAGGTTTCTTAACCTGGATCATTTCTCGTATTTCTTGTCTCCCCTGTTCTCCAAAATGAGCTTTCTTCCTCTTCTCCGTCAGAAACTGCCCGTGCTGTGTTCTACTCCTTCAGTGCTCTGCCAGCTGATCTCATAAAGTATTTCAAGACTGACTGGCTTAACTGCTGATCCCTCAAAGATAATTTTTTTTCATTTTAAAGAAATCTTCAAATATTAAGGCATGAACATCGGTGTCTCCAAGGCTTTACTTCAGCACAGGAAATGATATTGACAGGGCGTCTTCCTGTCAGGAAAAGTTGATCAGAAGAGCTTTCCAGTAAAAGGAAAGAAAGGGAAAGACTTCTATCATTGACAAAATCAAAACCACATTCTTCCTATAGAAAACTTAGTACATACAAGTTGGAAAAAAAACCCACCAACTTTTGTATATCCTGAAAAAAACCTGATAGGAAATTTTTCTATATTTCCATTTCTGTTTCTTACTATAATTTTGTATTTTTAGTTGCATTTTAAAAACTACTTTATAGAAGTATGATTGATATACAAAAAGTTGCACATATTTAATGTACACAACCTGATGAATTTGGAGATAAGTGTATGTCCGTGTAACTATCACCATAGTCAATGCCATAAACATATTCATGACTTGCAAGAGTGTAAGTTTTGGAGGTTTAAACGATGTGGTTGTGCTCACACTTAACTGTGATTTCACATCTCCCTATTTTCCCTTAGTATTTTAAGTAAGATTTCCCATGTTATCACAGGCTCTTGAAGAGCACAATATTTAATTTACTTGTAGTATTATGTAGAAAGTCCTGTTAGACTTAATTTAGCTCCAGATTTCTCAACAGTTGGACAATTATTTGTTGTGGTATTTCCAGTTTTCCTTGACAAATAACTCTGTAGTGAAAATCTTTAAAGGATAGATGTTTGCTTTGATTTTTGCTAATGGCATTTCACTCATAAAAGAGGTCATATTATCTGAGCCTCTGTTCTTGAGATTTTCTCCAAGTCTTTACAAAGTCCCATAGCAGAGAAATCCTTTCCTTTTGCTTCCTGGGGAAATGCTCCCCATCATGACGTAGATCAGAGGCCATCATTTGTGAAGATTTCTTGGATCATACAAGACTTATAACTCCCTTCTGGGGGCTCACATAGGCCTTTGTGGGGCCGCAAATCACACCCAGGTGACCTAGCTCGAAACTCATTTCCTTGGAGGGCCCCATATTCTCCCTGCCTAAGTCTAGATCATTCCCTTTGTTAAATGTTGTGGTGGCAGCACTAGGGTCATTTTTCACAGCACATCTTATAATGACAGTTATGTAATTAATTGGGTGATCATTTCTTCATGCTTGCGTCCTTCATCAGAATGGAGGTTCACTTTCATTTCTGTTCATGCTCTGTCCTCAGAACTTCACACCTCCCTGGGGCTCAGGAAACATCTGCTAAATGAATGAAAGGACGGATGAATGATCTTCCAAAAATATTTTAAACATAAAAGTCTCTAGAGAGGAATAAAATATAAGGAAATAGTTGTCCTTACTCAGAGCAATATTTACATTCACTCATGATCTAGGCCAGCTTTACAACCAACATGCATTGAAGGCTTATGATAAGCCAGGCGCTGCTAACCTTTTTATATGCTTCATCATTTAAACCTTGCACTGGTCTTACGAGTGGGTACTGCTAAGCCCTGCTCCATATTAGATAAAGAAATCGAGGCTTAGAGAGCTTGTTTAATTTGTCCAAGGTCACACAAATAGTGAGAGGTGGGGCTGGGATTTGTCTGATTGAATTTGTGTCTTCAGGCACTATGTGGTGTCTCCTGGAATGTTCCTTGTTACACTGGAATGGAATCTCTCTCCTCATAACGTCCAGCTTAGTGGAATTAGGTCTCTGTCTTGAGTCATGGGGGAGAGACTTTTCTTCCTTCTTCGCTATAGCTCGCCTCAGCATACAGAGATTTATCCTCTACTCAAATATTTCCCCCACCAGCCTTAATCACTTTCAATTCCCCCAACCAAACCACTTGGGACTACAATGTCAGTTTTCCAACCCTTGTTTGATGCTTTTATTTTCACTGGGACATTTTACCTTTCCCATGGAGAGTTAGTCAATTCCTATAACTGGAAGAGAGAAACGTGAAGAGCAGGGAAAGAAAGAATAAAAGAAAAAAAAAGATCTCTCCTTCTCTTAAGAGAGGTGGGTGGCAGTCATAATGGTTAAGACCATGGACTCTGGAGCCAGACTGCTTAGGCTTGGGTCCTACATATGCTTTTACCAGCTGTGTGAGTTTGGATAATATAAATTCTAGATCAGCTGATCGAATTCCTGGACAGGTGAGTGCATCATAGTTAACAGATTGGGTACCACCCCTGAGCCGCCATTTTGCAATCAAGAGATGCTACTGTCTTCCTACATCCCCTAGACATATTTAATGAGCACTTTCTATGCTTCCGCTGATGTTATAAACACTTTGCCTTTATTGACTCATTTAATCCTCACAGCAACTCTATGAAGAGGATCCTGTTAATATCCCCACTTTAAGATGTAGCTGAATTTGTCTGGCCCCAGCTCCTATGGCTGGTAAGCGGAGGAGCATGTAGTCCAGCTGTTATTCTCCTAACCACTCTGCCTTTCTGCCTGAACTTTATAAACCGTCTTCAGGGACCTTCACAACCCGCACGCATGAACAACTCACCTTATAGTCTGCCACTTGGAGCGATTTGACTCCTCTGACAAACTCTTATCTCCTGGCCAGTCTTTGCTGTCCTTGCCTGCCCTCCCTTACGAGGGTTGTTAAAATGGGAGCATGGCTCACAGTGATTGATGGCCTGAATGCTGATCATTCCTTACCTCTCCTGGCTCGCGGTAAATATTTACTTTTTGTTACACAGGAACAATGAGGTTTCATGCAGGAGATGGATGTCGAGGGTATATATAATATTATGCTTGTCTGACTCCTTTGAACACCGAACTCTCATTTCCCTGGCTTACTTGGGGAAGGGGGAGGAGGCACCACAAGGTGAGTTGTTTGACTTTTCAGAGGACACTCCGGAGGTTTGCAGCCTGGGTGCATTTCTTGGGCTTTTCTTTTTTCCTCACTGAAGGGCTAGAAACATGGTCTCTAAATAATTTAAGATCTGGTCAGGAGCCATCAGTTACACACATATCAATGGTTCCATTATTTACCTAATATTGTCCCTTAAATTGATTCACATTTTAAATATAGATATATAATTTAGCTTTGCCCTAAGCAATAATGCCCCCCAAATCATGGATGCGATATGCTAATTTTATTAATACATATTTCAATGTGTATGTAATTATTACAATACAAAATGCTCCCTCGTGTCCTTGTGACTGTGTCTCGTTAGGACTTGTTGACAGGTGGCTTGTGTTATGACTCTCAGTTCCGCCACCTCCTCGCTCTGAGACCCTATGCTGGTCACAGCTCTTTCGGGGCCTTCTCCTCTCCATCTGCAAAATGAGGTGGGCTCTTAACACTCCATCTTTCTACTCTTTGTTTTCTCTTTCCAGCTCGAGGTAATGTCTGTAACAGAAAAAAAGAGTTCAGTAGGCAGTCAGGTTAATCTAAAAATTTTTCTCACTTACATAAAGGCAATTTCCAATCTTTACCTTGGAAGTAGGTTGGTGGTTCTTGTCATTCATCTATTATTGCTACTCAGGAAATACATGAGGAGAGATGAAGCTGCTGAAAGGTTCTGTAATGTAGTTAGAATAGAGTCGAAGTTGAGGGATGGGGGGAGCTAAGGGGGAGAGAAAGAGCAGCAGTGAGTGAGCTGCTGAATTGCAGACTGCATCCTAATAGCATGGCGCAAACTTGTAGCTGATTCATCTCCTTGTATTTCCCTCCTCCTCTCTTGTTTCCTCCCTCTCTCCCTCCCACCCCCGGCCTAAGACCTCCTTCCCCCTTCCTCTCTCCTTTCTCTTCCTTTATTTCTCATCTAATTTTCCATTACTTATGGCAATGTGAAAATGTGCATTTCTCTGTTTCCGCAGACCCAAACAATAAGCCAGATATTATTTTCCCCACATCATACAGCCGTATTTTTTTCTGTCACCCTTCTTCAGAAGTACAATTTCTGAGAAGAATGCCTTTGACCAAAAGCACTTTGCCTGCAGGGCAGAGCTGAGGAAAACTTTGGCAAGAGGGAGATTGGTTTCGACCCCTGGGTGCCCCGCTTTCTTTTTGCCTCCCCTCCTGGATGGAGCCTCTGGCTCTCACAGCCCAGCTCTGGTGCTCCAGTCTCTGCAAAGCTTACCTGTTCCCTGTCCAGCTGCTCTGCCACAGTTGGAAGGGCCTTTGAAATCATCTCAGCTAAGTCCCCAATTTTATACCTGGGGCAACCGAGGTTCAGAAAGGGGAAGGACCTGCCTCAGCTTGCCATAGTTTTGTGTAGAGGCAGGAATAAGACTAGAGTCTTGATCTTGAGGCTTCCGGAACCCTGCTCTTGCTACCCCGTGGCTTTTGCCAAACCCTTCGTGCCTCAGGTAACTCTGTCCTGACAGATCCTTGTTAGGACTGTATTTTTGTACCTCTGATGACCACTGGTAAGCACTCTCACACTTGCATTTTGTTGAGACACTATTTAGAGATTGTGCTTAACGTTTGCTTTTCTTGTTATTTGTAAGCACAAAGAGGACAGGGACATGTCTCTGTTTTTCACAGATTATCCCCAGTTCCTATGACATCGTAAGCTAATAGTGGGCACTTCTTTTGGGCCAGGCTCTGTTCTGAACACTCTGTGTGTATTAACTTAATTAATCCAACAACCCAGTGAGACAGGTGCTATGGTTATCATCCCCATTTGACAATAAGAAAGTAAGGAGTGAAAAGGATAATTAACAGGCCAAAGTTCACACAGCTAGGAAGGGGCAGAGCTGGGGTTCAACGTCGGGCAGCCTCACGCCAGAGAACAAAGCTTACCCACCACGCTATACTCCCTGTCACACAGCACATATGCAAGGGACATGTACCGACTCAGTGCTTTTTCTTGACTGTGCTTACAATGTCAGTGAAGACTGGGTGTTTGTGAGACTCTCATGGAGGAGGAGAGAGGACATTTGTTTTTGGATCAGGGGTCTCTAGCTTTCGTGAGCTTGTGATTTTTCTAGGGTGCTTGTTAATACAGATTCCTTGGCCCTACCTCAGACCTATTACCCAAATTGCTGGCGGCAGGGCCTGGGAATCTGAATTGTTAACTGGCTATCCAGGTGATGCCAATGCAGACTGACCAGGATGACACTTTTGATCAATATCCTTTTAAAAGGTCTTCATTAAATCAACCTGAGCAGTGACATACACCACTTGGTGGATATCTGAAGTTGGGGCAACAATTTCTACCTTTCCTGTTTCCCTTACTTACAGCGTGGATTTTGGCTCATTAGATAACAATCTCTAATGCACAGGGCCTCCAGTGGGCTGGGGGCAAAACCAACAGGGTAAGGAGCATCTGGTTAAGTGGTTTCAACTGAACCTGGAGCTCCTGCATTAGAGGACGTAATTAGCCCTCCCTTTGATGCTTGCTAAAGCAATAAGGTGACTTCTTCTCTCAGGAACACTTCAATACAAAGCCTGGTTGTCAGAGGGTTCAATTGTGTTTCGAGATATGTAAAGTGGTTCCATTTGACTTGAGAGGAGACATCAGTGAAATAAGACAGGATGATAGGAACCTGCTCTTTCACATTTAGACCGTGTGGTTTGGAGGCACTGCACTGGAAGACAAAAGTCTTGTCCTGGCTGATGAGAGGCTCATGCAAAAGCGTGGGAGAGAGCCATTTGAATGGCTTGTCTCTTGTGATGTGTGCACAGGGCTGGTCCTGTTGCTTTAGTCTACAAATACTCTGCTCTCCACAGAGACCATTCACAGAAAACTAACAACTGCTCTCCTATTTCTCCTTCTTGTGATAAATATTTCCTCATCTGCTTACGCATCCACTCATGCATCCATCCATTCAACCATCAAACACTTGCTGAGTACCTGCTTTATCCTAGGCACTGTTTCAGGCACTGGGGACTTAGAGGTGACACAACAAAGAGGCTGCTCTCATGGAGTTTTCACTGACATACAGACTCATGGCCCTTTGTGTTTCCTATCACCCTGTTTTCTAGTCGTTTCTCTGGAATTGATAAATACTTTATTGCCCCCTTCTTTTCTTTTGCTAGATAAGTAGGTAAGTATCCCATTCTCTTGCTGAGACATTTTATATATATGTGTAATGTGTATACATACAAATATACATACACACATATACATGCATGTATATGTGTGCATATGTACAATACATGTAGGAAACACACACATATATAGCAAATGTATTTATTTACCAAGCAAAGATTGACTCTCAAAGGTCCCCAAATTTTTCTGGATGCCTACCATGTGTTAGTCATAAAATGAGTAAAGCCAGTTTCGAGCTCAAGGAACCTCTTCCCACTTTCTCAGTATGGGCCACATCCTTGTCTTTCAGAGGGGTATATGAGAAGGTGGATGCCTGCCTATTTTTCTTTATTCATGTCGTTTATTGGAGAGAGACATGGAAAGTGAAAAGGTCCCATTGTATTCTCAACTGAAAAAAAACATAATTAACCTCACTGAAAAACCATGTTCTTGGAAATGTCAATAACTTGCTTCATGTTAGAAGGTCCTAAAAACCAATAAGGCAAACCCCGGATAGCATCTTGATGTGGATGTGGAAGTTCTTACCACACCCTCCCAAGTCCCCAGCAACAAAACATTTTGTGAGATTTATTGGCAACAAATTAGCTTAGATTTATTGCAGATTATTGATTTCTGCATTCAAAGGTTAATGAGGTTTGTGCCTTCCCTCAGCACTTCTGCTCTGGGGAGAATAATGAGATTGCCTGAAGACACAAACCATTCAGTTCAAATAAACAGATGACTATACTGTGCATCCCAGCTGTGTTCTGATACTTTTTTCCTCGTCTCTTCTCTTTCTCAACGTATTCGAATTTCTCAGGTGATTTTCAGTTTTGAATGGGAAGAGATGATGAAGGTGATCCCAGGCAGCACTATTGCAAATCACAGATGATTCCCTCACCGACCCTTATGTGGACAAGTGGAGCTAATCTACACAATCTATCAAGGTTTCTTTCTTCTGATACACCTACAGACATCTCAGCGCCTCAGTGGTAGAAACGCAAATTGATTGATGCTCAACTAGAAACCCCAGACAGACAGGAAGATCCAATTACATTATTAGAAGCAGGAGGTATTGAGTTTCCAGACATTGGCTAGTAGCCTTTTAACCAGTGTGGCACTGTGCTTAAGCAACTTCAAAACATTGCTTCTCTTTGACCATTGCAGCTTTTCTGGTTTAATAATCTATTTGTAAATAGTTTCACTTCCATCTTTATCCACGTGTTAACAGAATTTTAACAGACCGGAAACTTTACTTAGTTCCTTTGTTTAATTCTAGATAAGACTGTAAACCATCAGAGAGCTCAGAGTCTGTATTCTTTTCAAGGTATTTTGTGAAGCATGCCACAGCCTGGGTTAGCAAGGAATACCTTCTCTCTCGTCTGTCTCTGACCCAAAACCTTAATGAAACACAAGCCTAGCTCTCGTGGGCAGCCACTTGTGGAGAACATTGAAAAACTGTTGTCTCAACAGTAACTTTCTGTCTTCCCAAAGAAATCATATCTTTGCTCAGATATTCCTTTGGTATTTTCTCTTTGCTTTAATTCTTCTGGGGACACAGACACAAGGCAGCTTACTGGACTAAGTTCATGTTTTAGCCATGGAATGTTGGGACTAGGAGGAAGCTTAAAGTTCATTTTGGGCCTTCTCCTCACTTTGCCTTTGGGGAAATGAAGCCCAGAAGGGAAGTCTCTGGTCCAAGGCTGTGCAAAGCTAGAGCTGCTGCCTCTGTCCACCAGAAAATCGAGGCGTTCTAGTCCCATCCTGATAAGAACCACTCTCAAAGCCCTGAGGCTGTCTTCACCTGTGCATTAATTTCTTGCAGGGCCATAGGTTATCCTGTGTATCCTTCCTCTGCCGGTCAACCACAGCTATTGCTGTGAAACCACTCAGGATGCATTTTGATTGCAGTGGGTGCACTGGCTTGTTGATAAAGGTCAGCATAAACATAATTCTTTAGGATATGTGTCACTACTAAAACTAAAGTTTGGAAAATGTTGAAGACCCTGTGGAGTCTTAGACTCTGAGTTAGAAAACAACCTAGAAATAATCTAGCCCAGGACACAACTTAATTTACCTCGTTCCTCTTTGGATACCACTAAATGCACTAAATCCAAGGCCTAAAGCACATCTCTTAAGTTTTCAATACTGGAAAACCTTCTGCAATGCTTTTCCTTTCCTAGGATTTTTTTCACCCTCTTTATTCCTGAAGCAGCATTTGGGAACCAGACTTGTTACTGGTGGAGCTTACACAAATGTAACATGGCCGTGAAAACCTTGCCCTTTTTGGTGGTGAACAGTAAGCAATGCCTTAAAGATACTTTGGGCATGACCTCTTTGCTAGCGACATGGCCCTTCTTGTCCACCAGAGATTTGCATTTGGACAAGAACACAACAAAGCAACAAACTAGAATGATCTGACTCCTTCCTGTGTTCTTTCAGAGAGAAAGTTGAGGAATATGACAATGCTGCTAAGATTTTCTAAAGCTGGATGCAGTGATCTTAGAAACAGTCAAAATGAGTATTTTTACATTGATAAGATGTTGAAATGAGCAAGTTGTAGCTTTTTAAACAGAGAGCTAAATCCCAAGGGAGAGCATGGTGGATGATATGGTACACTGCCTGGATTCCCCTTCAGGAATGAAGGGCATATGCCTCCAGCTATTGGGAGTGCTGCGGGCTGCTGGCACTCACAGGAATTGCCCCAGTTGAAGAGAGTCTCCTTGCCCAAGGTCACGTCCCCTCCTTGGGGCAGGCCCCATCCAATGACCAGTTGATATGGGGTACAAAGATTTGGCCCCCTACTCCCAACCTGATACAACTCTGAAGAGTCATCCCAGTTCCAGAGCTTTCTGCGGAGTGGACTGAGATTTTTATTGGGACAGCATCACAGTTCAACTTCTTGCTTTGTCCAGTCTTGCTTCCTTCCCTCCCATACGTGTTGAACCCATCTTACTAAACCTCTTGCCTGCTCATTTCTGTCTCCGAGTCTGCTTTCCAGAAATCTCAGTCTGCAACAGAGAGAGTGCTCTTCAGGACCACAGTGGTCAGCAAATTCTGGCCATGGGAATAATCTGGCTCACTGCCTGTTTTTGCAAATAAAGCTTTATTAGAACGTAGCCACACTTATTTGTTTATATATCATCCATGATGCCTTCCTGCTATAATGACAAAGTTAAGTAGTTGTGACAAGTCTAAAATATTTATTATTTGACCCTTTACAGAAAAAGTTTTCTGATCCCTTCTATGGAGTACCAGAAAAAACACAGATACTAGATGATAGAGAAATCCAGGACAGGAACCTCTCAGAATATTATGCATTCTGGATGGAATTTTAAGCTTCTGTTTTATGATTTAGTCTTTGATCTCCTCCTTTCTAGTCCTATTCACATCCAAACTTTTCTATAACTTTCTAAGAGTTGATATAGAGAAAACAAAGAACACTAATTTCTGGTCTTGAGTTTCAGTTTTGACATAATAAAATGGCTTACTTTCTGCTAGACTTTAGGGTTCACAGAAGCATTTTCATATGTACTCTCTCATTTATCTTGAGCTAGATGGGGCAGGGTCTACCACCTTCATTTGACTGAAAAAGAAACTGACGTTCAAGCAGGTTAAATTGTTGCCTATGATCATATAGCTATTTTTAAAATCCAGAACTTTTGTCCTATATTTTAGTTATTTTTCTATTTCTTACCAAAAGAAATGGAAAGACAGGAAAGAATCATTGTTTAGCAATGACGTAATAAGTAATGAGGAGGCTAAAGATGATTTTTGGAAGAGAAAAACCATCCTTCTCTGATGATTGTTTATATATTAATTCATCAAATTTTTATTGAAGAGCACTGAGTCAGTATGTTGAGAGATTGGTGTCTTGAGAAAGTTGTATAGATGGTTCTACTGTGCATCCATGGTTGGGAAGCAGAGGGCCATGCCCTGATTGTTAATGCCTAGTGATAGTACCTTTGAGTGGGCATGGTGTTCATAGAAGAGGCAACGTTAACACGTTGGTAGAAAATAATACCTTCTAGCTTTCCTGCTTTTATTCTTTTGATCATTCATTTATTTATCTATAAGTAATTACTCAGTGCCTATCATGTACCAGGCATTGTATGAGAAGAAGATAAATGATGAACAAGATAAAACATAGTTCCTGTCTACATGGAGCTCCCAATCTAGCTGGGAAAGAGGCTATTAAGCAAGCATAAATAACCACAAAGTGGATAAGGACTGGGATGAGGCAGTGTAGGGTGCTACAGATGTGTCTATCTGGCATGGGTGAGATCTGGGAAGGAAGTGACATTTAAATGAGACCCAACATATGAGTAAGAGCTGGGTAGAGAGTCATAAGTGTGTGCTAGGTAGAGACAACCGGATATGAAAAGGCCCAGGGGTGAGAGAGAACATGATATAGTGGAGGAACTGACAGAAGTTCATTCTTGCTGGAGTACAGAACAAAGGAGAAGGTTGATGACAGATGAAGCTGAAGGTACACCATAGATAGGGGCAGTTCATGAGGGATTGCCTACAAGCCACAGTGAGGAATTTTGACATTATTCCAAGGGTATCTGGGAGCCATGGAAGAGGTTTAACCAGCAGAATAGCACTTGTTTTTCCATCAAAACATAATTGTTAGCTAGAACTGGGTAGTTGTTTTCTACGAGGAGCCAATGGGACATAAGACTGATTAAAGAAGCCAAAGTTAGAGGCACCATCTGTGTTTGTAAACAAATTGGGAGCTCTACACTTACTGCATGCAGCGTGTGTTTTTGTCTGCCTCTAGACCATTTCAGTACAGGCAGCAAGAAACAATTCTAGCCCCACCTGCTTTGCCATTGTCAGTCTCACCCCTGTAAGCACCACAGTCTTGTTTTCAGTGGCTTATCTCCTTTGGCTCTGAACCCAAGTGAAAAGGGCATTGCTGTCTGGGCTCTTTCTCTGTCCATCAGCGTTTTGATTAAAGTCCCTCAGAGGCCTTTTTCTCTGAGTGGAACAGATTGAAGTCTTGACAAACCAGGCCCAGTCCTTCAAGGGGCAAGAGTGAACCACTTCTGCTGGATTCACGCGGTACTTCTTGGCTCTGAAAAAGGGCAGAATGCAATTTTCTACTGAAATTACACCTGATTACACATCATCACACCACTGCCCAGTGGACCCATTCCTCCCTTGCTTATAGGACTTAAGGTTGTGTGTCATCAGAAAGAAGTAGGCTGCTGAGGAGAAGGGTGGGTTTACCTTTGACGCCTAAAATCTCAGTTGAGTACGTTTAAAATCCTGAGTTACTAATGAGCCTGCAGGCATCTCTCAGGCAGGGGCTACAGCTTTGGGGTACCTCCGTGCCCTCTACTTTCCCTAAAACGAGAGGATAAGAAAACATTTTTCAGGTTGGACATGTAGCATTACTTTTCCATGCTTTCACTTATTTTACTTATTTTTGTCAGACCTTGCAAGATAAATATATGGATAAATGATGAAGAGGACAATTTTATATTATCAATAATCTATTGTGGTGATGTGAGAGAGGAGAGATTTAGGGAGGTTTTGAAAGACACTTGTTTCCATGTGTTTGAAGATTTTCCTGTTGTCTTTCTGTTATTGATTTCCAGTTTCATTCCATTATGAGGGGAGAACATATTATGTACGGTTTAAATTCTTTTAAATTTGTTAAGGTTTGTTTTATGACCTAGGATATGGTCTATCTTGCAGAGTCTGTTTTGGGCGCTTGAAAAGAATGTGTATTCTATTGTTGGGAAGGAATATTCTATAGATTGTTGATTAGATCCCGTTGTTTGAGGGTGTGGTTGAATTCATCTGTATCCTTACTGATTTTCTGTCTAATACTTATATTAATCACTGAGAGTACGGTATGGGAGTCCCTAGCTATAAATATGGATTTTCCCATTTCTCTTTTTAGCTCTATCAGTTTTTGCTTCACATTTTTGCAACTCTGTTGTTTGGTACATCCTCATTTATCATTGCCATATCTTCTTAGAGGATTGACCTTTAATCATTATGTAATGGCCTTCTATATCTCTTATAATCTTCTATGCCCTGAAGTCTACTTTGTTTTATATTAATATAGCCATTGCTACTATTTAAAAAAAAAATCAGTGTTTCATGATATCTGTTTTTCCATCCTTTTGCCTTCAACCTACCTATGTCGTTATGTTTGAAGTGAGTTTCTCATAGATAGCATAATTGGGTCATGATTTTTTTAATCCATTCTGGAAATCTGTTTTTTAATTAGTATATTTAGACCATTTACAATGAAAATAATTATTGATATGTTCAGGCTTAAGTCTGCCATTTTATTTGTTTTCCTCTGTTTCTTGTTCATCTGTTTCTCTTTTCTTACTTTCCTGTGGTTACTTGAACTTAGTACTGGAAGTCCTACCCGGTGAAATAAGCCAAGAAAAAGAAATAAAAGGCATACAGATTGGGAAGGAAGACTAAAACTGTCTCTTTCTGCAGATGACAGAATTGTGATAACACCAAACGCTGGCAGGGAGATAGAGAAACTGGATCACTCATACACTGCTGGTGGCAATGTAAAATGGTGCAGTCACTCTAGAAAATAGTTTAGCAGTTTCCTTTAAAACTAAAAATGAGTTTACCATACAATTCAGCAGTTATAGCTTTGAACATTTATCCCAGAGAAATTAAAACTATGCTTACATAGAAATTGTGCATGAATATTCATAGCAGCTTTATTCAGCCCAAACCTGAAAATTACCCAAGGGTGTTTCAAGGGGTGGATTTTTAGAAAAACTATGGTTTACCTAAACCATAGAATATTACTCAGAAATAAAAAGAAATGAACTGTTGATATACACAACAACTCAACATGCCTTGGGTAAACCTCAAAGGAATTATGCTGAGTGAAAAAAGCCAATCATAAAAGATTACATACAGTATGATTCCACGTATATAACATTCTTAAAATAACAAAATAATAGAGATAGAGAAAAGATTAGTACTTGCCAAGAGTGAAGGATGAGAGAGGGTGTGGCTAAAAAAAGGCAGCACAAAGGAGCTTTGTGATGACTCCATCTTGATATTAGTGGTGGTTACACAAAGCTACGCATGGGACAAAATTGCATAGAACTACACAAACACACATATAAATGAGTGCATGTATCTGAATAAGGTTAATTACCTGGCTTCGATATTGTACTATAGTTACATAAGATGTTAACGTTGAGGGGACTGGATGAAAGATACACTGGACCTTCCTGTATATTTCTTTGCAAATTCCTATGAATTTAGCTATTTCAAAATAAAAAGTTAACGATATCTAGCTACGAATATATAAATATTCACACAAGTGTGTGTCCTTATCAGATTAATTGGGGATGTAGATGGGTTTTAGGAGCTAAAATGAGGGGAGATGCTCTCTTTCAGAGTGGTCTACAATCCATTTTTAAGGATATAGTAAGCAGAGAGAGGTTAACTTAACAAGCTGAGGCAGTAGATTTGAGACGATTTGTGGAGAGATTGTAGTTTAGTGTGACACTTCCCAAATTTTAAGACACGTTAAAGGGGAGCTTAATGGACCCCACTCTGAGAGATTCTAATTCAAGTCTCTGTGGGGTATGTACAAGAAACCTATGTTTTAAATAAACACCAGGTAATTCTGATGTCCATAGTTCTCTGACCACATTTAGAACCATGCTGATGCAGTGGATTAATATCCTTATGGGTTTAGTATGAGCCAGTGCTCAAGAAGTAATTGTGATGTCATTGTTATCAGCATCATTGTCATCATAGTCATTATTATCATTAATGATATTAGCACATAGTAGGTCCATCCTCAACAAAAATTTCTTCCTTAGGGATGATATGTCAATAGTGTTGCATTAAGATGTATCTAACATGTTATCATTTAGCACCATCAGGGCTTTTGACAAACTGGATTTGCTGACTTTGTAGACACATAAGGAGGCTTCTCGAGGACTGTCACTGGAGAGAGTGGTACAGGGGGCTTGAGTCCAGGCCCTCGGTCAGGAAGCTCAGGGGTAGGGGTAGTTGTCTCTGCCTGGACCCATTGGGAAGTGCATTTAGTTACCTCTATTGGTGATTGATAGGTGGCATCATGGACAAAGAAACTTTCTGTTATGGGATGCCTACAGAAGGCCCCCCAAATTTTGGGGAACAAACTGGGAAGATGTCAGAAATAATAATATTTCCTATTTCATGAGGGGAGTGTTTTCATATACTCATTCATCAAACATTACTGTGTGTGAAGCTATGGTGTACTACGGGTACGTTGATGAGGGAAAAAATAGCATTCTGCACTTGTGGAGCTCATAGTTGGGTGGGGAAGACAGACATTGAACAGGAAATTATACTTGTGAAAGTGTTACAAGACAGGAAGTGAAGGCACCCAGGAAGCATATAAGTAGGGGAAGTAACTTAGAAAGCGGTGGTTGGGATGCCTCCCTATAGACGTGATATTTAAGCTGATACGAATAGTGGAGGAGTTGGTCAGGAGCAGAGTGGGGAAGTATTTGTAGGAGAAACAGCATATTGGAAGTTGCAGACACGGAAGGGAGCTTGGCATTTCAAGGAAGTGGAGAAATTCAGCATGGGTTCCCGACAGAGTATGAGGTGGGGGAGAAGGGCAGGTGGAGGTGAATAAATCGTTTAGGCCAGGGCCTGACACATAGCAAACTATGCCAGCCTCTGGTGGTATTGTTTTTATTATTAACACTAGGTTAGTTGAAGTCATTGAGAGTTTAAAGCAGGGGAATAACTTGATGAGATTTTCATTTTAGGCTGTTTAAAGTCACTTCTTGAAGACTGTAGCCTGGTAATGTACTGAGCGATGGAGAGGCAGAGAAACTGAATTGCTTCTCTGCTTTCCAAGAATATTCTAGGTGGGTCTGGAGGTGAAGTAGGTCTCCCCTTCTCCTTACATGCTAACATTTTAAGTCCAGGAACCTAATCAAAGCCCCCCCTTTTTTTTTTTAAAGATTTTATTTTTTTTTTCCTTTTTCTCCCCAACACCCCCCAGTACATAGTTGTATATTCTTCGTTGTGGGTCCTTCTAGTTGTGGCATGTGGGACGCTGCCTCAGCGTGGTTTGATGTGCGGTGCCATGTCTGCGCCCAGGATTCAAACCAACGAAACACTGGGCCGCCTGCAGCGGAGCACGCGAACTTAACCACTCGGCCACGGGGCCAGCCCCCCCCTTTTTTTTTTTAAAGGATAGGTCCTGATTTAGAGAGTTTCTATTTGATCCTTCTCACTGCGGGAAGAAATCCACAAGTGGACTCCCTTTTTTTTTTTTTCCATGTTCTCTAAGCTGTTTTTTTTTTTTTTTAATTAAGATTATGAGAGATTACAACCTTGTGAGATTTCAGTTGTACATTATTGTTGGAATGTTGTGGGTACACCACTTCACCCTTTGTGCCCTCCCCCCACCCTCCCTTTTCCCTGGTAACCACCGATCAGTTCTCCATGTCTATATGTTAACTTCCACCTATAAGTGGGGTCATATAGAGTTCGTCTTTCTCTGTCTGGCTTATTTCGCTTAACATAATACCCTCAAGGTCCATCCATGTTGATGTGAATGGAACAATTTGGTCCTTTTTTTATGGCTGAGTAGTATTCCATTGTGTATATATACCATATCTTCTTTATCCAGTCGTCAGTTTCTGGGCATTTAGGTTGGTTCCACGTCTTGGCTATTGTAAATAATGCTGCGATGAACATAGGGGTGCATGGGATTCTTGGGATTGCTGATTTCAGGTTCTCAGGATAGATACCCAGTAGTGGGATAGCTGGGTCATGGGGTATTTCTATTTTTAACCTTTTGAGAAATCTCCATACTGTTTTCCATAGTGGCTGCACTAGTTTGCATTCCCACCAACAGTGTATGAGGGTTCCTTTTTCTCCACAACCTCTCCAACATTTGTCACTTTTGGTTTTGGATATTTTTGCCAATCTAACGGGTGTAAGGTGATATCTTAGTGTAGTTTTGATTTGCATTTCCCTGATGATTAGCGATGATGAACATCTTTTCATGTGTCTATTGGCCATACTTATATCTTCTTTGGAGAAATGTCTGTTCATGTCCTCTGCCCATTTTTTGATCGGGTTGTTTGTTTTTTTGTTGTTAAGCTGTGTGAGTTCTTTGTATATTATGGATATTAATCCTTTGTCGGATAAGTAGCTTGTAAATATTTTTTCCCAATTAGTGGGCTGTTTTTTTGTTTCAATTCTGTTTTCCCTTGCCTTGAAGAAGCTCTTTAGTCTGATGAAGTCCCATTTGTTTATTCTTTCTATTGTTTCCCTCATCTGAGGAGTTATAGTGTCCGAAAAGATTCTTTTGAAACTGATGTCAAAGAGTGTACTGCCTATATTCTCTTCTAGAAGACTTATTGTTTCAGGCCTAATCTTTAGGTCTTTGATCCATTTTGAGTTTATTTTTGTGAATGGTGAAAAAGAATGGTCGATTTTCATTCTTTTACATGTGGCTGTCAAGTTTTCCCAGCACCATTTGTTGAAGAGACTTTCTTTTCTCCATTGTAGGCCCTCAGCTCCTTTGTCGAAGATTAGCTGTCCATAGATGTGTGGTTTTTTCTCTGGGCTTTCAGTTCTGTTCCATTGATCTGTGCACCTGTTTTTGTACCAGTACCATGCTGTTTTGATCACTGTAGCTTTGTAGTATGTTTTGAAATCGGGGATTGTGATACCTCCGGCTTTGTTTTTCTTACTCAGGATTGCTTTAGCAATTCGCGGTCTTTTGCTGCCCCATATGAATTTTAGGATTCTTTGTTCAATTTCTGTAAAGAATGTCCTTGGGATTCTGATTGGGATAGCATTGAATCTGTAGATTGCTTTAGGTAGTATGGACATTTTAACTATGTTTATTCTTCCAATCCATGTGCATGGAATGTCTTTCCATCTCTTTATGTCGTCGTCAATTTCTTTCAAGAAAGTCTTGTAGTTTTCATTGTATAAATCTTTCACTTCCTTGGTTAAATTTATCCCAAGGTATTTTATTCTTTTCGTTGCGATTGTGGATGGGATTGAGTTCTTGAGTTCTTTTTCTGTTGGTTCATTGTTAGTGTATAGAAATGCTACTGATTTATGTATGTTGATTTTATGCCCTGCAACTTTGCTGTAGCTGTTGATTGTTTCTAATAGTTTTCCTATGGATTCTTTGGGGTTTTCTATATATAAGATCATGTCATCTGCAAACAGCGAGAGTTTTACTTCTTCATTGCCTGTTTGGATTCCTTTTATTTCTTTTTCCTGCCTAATTGCTCTGGCCAACACCTCCAGTACTATGTTGAATAGGATTGGTGAAAGTGGGCACCCTTGTCTTGTTCCTGTCCTCAGAGGGATGGCTTTCAGTTTTTGTCCGTTGAGTATGATGTTGGCTGTGGGTTTGTCATATATGGCCTTTACTATGTTGAGGTACTTTCCTTCTATACCCATTTTATTGAGGGTTTTTATCACAAATGGGTGTTGGATCTTGTCGAATGCTTTCTCTGCATCTATTGAGATGATCATGTGGTTTTTGTTTCTCATTTTGTTAATGTAGTATATCATGTTGATTGACTTGAGGATGTTGAACCATCCCTGTGTCCCTGGTATAAATCCCACTTGGTCATGGTGTATAATCTTTTTGATGTATTGCTGTATTCGGTTTGCCAGAATTTTGTTGAGGATTTTTGCATCTATGTTCATCAGTGATATCGGCCTGTAGTTCTCCTTCTTTGTGTTGTCCTTGTCAGGTTTGGGGATCAGAGTGATGTTGGCTTCATAGAGTGTGTTAGGGAGTACTCCATCTTCCTCAATTTTCTGGAATAGTTTGAGAAGGATAGGTATTAAATCTTCTTTGAATGTTTGGTAGAATTCTCCAGAGAAGCCATCTGGTCCTGGACTCTTATTTTTGGGGAGGTTTTTGATTACAGTTTCTATTTCTTTACTTGTGATTGGCCTATTCAGATTCTCCATTTCTTCCTGGTTCAGTTTGGGGAGGTTGTAAGAGTCCAGGAATTTGAGTGGACTCCCTTTTGAATCTGTAGAAGGAATGACTTGAATCAACCTGTAAATAAGTGGGCTTATTGTCTGCTTGGTCTCACAGGTTTGGAACTTGAGCATGGGCTATTTACTGTGCACCTTGGCTATCCTTCAGGAGGCCTAGCCGTGCCCTGGTTCCTTGTAGAGGTCGGGCCTGCAGCTCCCATCAAATATCACTGAATGGTATCCAGAGGCTTGGAAGACAAAATCATACATTGCAATGGGTCCTTCCAGCTGTGGCATGTTGCTATCTGAGCTGTGTTCTATATGAGAGACAGTGGACCTAAACCCCATGCCTTCTCACGGAACAGAAGATGGATGTGATAAGTCAGGAGCGACTGTCATCCCAGTAAGTCAGGGGTGCCTTCTACACAGGGAATTATATCTTACGGAGGAGGTAACCTATGGATTTCCCAGGGTCTGTCTGTTTGAAAAACAGAACAACTAATAGAGCAAATATGGAGATAAATCTTTTAGAAATAAAATTAGAATCAGTTTAAAGGTGAGCATAAAAATAAGGAGAATATGGTGGATTTTTCTTCTAAAAGCATGAAGACACATCCACTTGAATAAAACCAAGGTGACAAACTAAAGAGTAACGTGATGAAACCCAAATGTTTCTTTGAAATATGTGACATTCAATTGACAAAATAAACAGTGAAATTAAGGCAAATGAGGAAGAGATAGGAGTCTGACAAACTACTCTATGTGAGTGCAGCTTTATGTGGCGTTCATGTCCTTTTTAAAGTAGTGACATTCCTCTCAGACAGAAAACCAGGGGCAGAGATCCCACCTGGCCAGCCGTGTCCTCTCAGGCTACCCTTCATGTTTCTGGTCACCAGTGGCCTTTGTAGCCCTTACCGGTATTGACAAGAACTTGCATGTCACTACCTAGGAAACCCCTGAGCAGGAGTGCTGTGGCCAGACTGGCCTCTGCTGTGTTTCCAGGCTAAGCCGTAGCGGTGCATAAAACTCCTTGGAGAGCGTTAGCTGCTAATCTTTAGGATGAACCTATTGCTGCGCTTTTCTTAGGTGGTTGAATCTGCCGGGTTCCACACAAGGAGGCAAAGGCATTGCCGCTATCAATCCATAAAATTGGGTTGATTAATTCTTTTTTTTTTTTTTTTTTTGACAAAGATTAGCCCTGAGCTAACATCTGCCGCCAATCCTCCTCTTTTTGCTGAGGAAGACTGGCTCTGAGCTAACGTCTGTGCCTATCTTCCTCTATTTTATGTGTAGGACGCCTGCCACAGCATGGCTTGATAAGCAGTGCATAGATCCGCGCCTGGGATCTGAATTGGTGAACCCCGGGCCGCAGAAGCAGAGCATGTGAACTTAGCTGCTACACCCCTGGGCTAGCCCTGCTATGCTTAAATTTATGTGTCAACTTGGCTGGGTCATGGTGCCCAGATTTTTGGCCAAACGTTATTCTGGATGTTTCTCTGACAGTGGTTTCTTTTGTTTGGTTGAGCTTTAATTGGTGAATTTTGAGTAAAAAATATTATTTTCCATACTGTGAGTGGGCTTTATCCAATCACTTGAAGGCCTTAATAGAACAAAGACGGACCTTCCCCAAGCAAGAAGGAATTCTGCCAGCAGACTGCCTTTAGACTGGAACTGCCACTCTTCCCTGAGTCTCCAGCCTGCTGGCGTCCCCCATCAGACTTCAGACTCACCTGATAACAGTCAATCAGGGTCAAACGGTCAGTGTGGTATGACCCAGTAGATAAGGACACGTGCTTTGGAGCCAGGCAGGCTGCGTCTTGAGCCGGCTCCACGATTTACTATCTGTATGATCTTGAACAACCGAACTTCACTAAGTCTTAGTATCCTATTTTGTAAAATCAGATATAATAATAGAACCGACCTATATTTATTAAGAACATTTCGGATATAAGTGATAGAATGTAACTCAAAAGGGCTAAAACAGTGCTTCTGAAACTTTAATGGGCATATAGATCATTTAGGAATCTCGTGGAAATGCAGATTCTGATTCAGTAGGTCTGAACTCTGAGGCAAAAAAAGAAAAAGGGGTGAGGTTTGTCTTGTGTCCCTGGAGAGTACAGTAGTAGTGCTTGCTTCAAGCACAGCTGGACCAGGTATTTAAATAGTGTTTTCAAGAATTTGTCTCTTGGAGTTTTAGGCTCTGCCTTCCTCTGTGTTGGCTTCCTAGGCTTCCAGAAATTTCAGAATTGCATCTTATCAGCTTGAAAAGCACAGAGAAGATAGAGCATCTTCCCAACAGCTCTAGAAAAAGTCCTTCCTTTGGTTTGGCTTTGTTTGCTCTCGTTTGGATCATGGGTCACTCCCGAGTCAATCATATTTGTCAGGTGAACGCAATGCTCTCCTGCACCTCAAGCCAAAGCTGCGTGATCTTAGACTCCAAACTCTCTAGCCTGGAGGCATTTCGTCCTCATTGGCCAACTCGAGCCAGGCTTTGGAAAAAACATGTCAGATCTTTGAAGCCACAGCTGTGGGTCTAGTCTGCATAGGAAGATACTTTGCTTATCAAGTTGTTCCCATTAATGAAGTGTTTCCTGGGAGGTCTCCTGAACTGTCTTTTTTTTTCCTAATGGAAAGTTTTAATTAAGTTTAAATTAGACAACGTGACTATAAAATGGAAGAAATAAAGTAGGACAAATAAAAGAAAACCTACAGAGGAAATTAAACTAGGAAAATGCACGTTGGGCAGGATCATGTGGGTGAGCTGGGATTAGATGGCTCGTCTTTCAGAGGGAACTTGGCTCCTTGCTGTAAGGAAATGACCTTCTCCAATGAACTAAATGATGTTCTAATGCCTAAAAGGCTTAATGCACCTCCCCGACTTATTCCTCACTAATCAGTAAGTCCACTGAGTATAATGCACTCCCCTATATGCAGAGTAATTGACTAGAAGATAACAGCGTAGAGTTATTAAACTTTAAACCAACGTAAAGATTTATGCCATGAACTTTTGCTTTTTCACACTGTGTTTTCTGAAAGACTTGATTTTAAAGACCATGAAACACTCCCAGCTTATTGTTCAAAGGCCTTTCCAGAAATATAAATGATTGGGTAATGACCCAAGTCACCCGAGCATGTTGGAAAGATCTTTGCTCAGATACAATTGCAGGGAGTTTAGCTAAGGGAAGCTCATTATAGGTACCGATGATTAGATTTTTGTGATTTTTCATTATGACCCATAGCACCACACATCAGTCACTGTGAGTCAGAACGAATAGCAAGCGCAAACACATTCCCATTCATCAAGCAAGCGTATTTGTTTTCTGGACTTTTGGAGAACAGTTCCTGGGTGCTAAGTCAACCATGCTGAGTGCTGATTCAGAGAAAGTGATTGGTCCACTCGGCAAGGCCAGTTTTACCCTCTTTTTTGCCAGTTGTCCAGAGGCATGTTTGGAAGTCACTGGCAGCATTTATTCCCCTTGATGGAGTCATGCAGCTCTAGCAAGAGAAAATGTTTCTGTGTTGCCTGTGGTTGTGGAACAGAACCCCGGGGGTGTGAAAATAATCTCCAAATGGTCCTTTGGAGGTATCTGAATTTATTGGGTTGGTTTTAGATATTAAAATGAAGGCAAGGGTTTTTATTTGCCTTTGGAGTTTGATGAAAAGGGTAAAAAATTTATTTCACTAAAGTGCATTTATTCATTCAATGAATAAACTTATTTATTGAGTGCCTATTATATGGTGGGCATGGTACTAGCTACAGAGAGTTCTGTGCTAGGATAAAATTGGACGTAATTTCTTTCCTCATGGAGCTTACCATTTAGTGAAAGAGATTAAAATATACAAATCTATAAGTTCTAGTTGTGAAAGTGCAATGAAGCAAATGAATAGAGCACTAAAGAGAAGATAAGAGAAACATAATATCGATGAGGTTGGGGTAGGTAATACATATATATTTGGCCAAGAAGAAATGATTCACCTCCTAAAGGAATATTAATTATTCCTTCTTTAATTCCATGTTTAGGTGAATAAAGTCCTCAGGCAATCAAGGTGCTTTGGACAAAGAATTACTCAACATTTTTTGGATTGTATGAACATTTTGCATTGCTATTTAATAATCATGGAAATTACCAAAATGGATTAAGAAGGTCAAGTATGTTTTAAAAATTGAAATGAATACTTCTTCTTACTTAAAAAAATAACCCAATCAAGAATGAAATTTGTTTTTCTATATCCTTGTTTTGTTTGTTTTCCTTTTTGATCATCTAAATAAGCTTTCTTTCTTTTTTGGGGAGGTGGGGGTTGTACATCATTATATTTTGATTTCTGTGTAGATTACATCATGTTTACTGCCCAAAGACCAATTACAATCCATCACCACACATATGCCTAATTACCCCTTTTGCCCTCCTCTCTCCCCCCTTCCCCTCTGGTAACCACCAATCCAATCTCTGTCTCTATGTGTTTGTTGTTGTTTTTATCTTCTATTTATGAGTGAGATCATACGGTATTTGACTTTCTCCTTCTGACTTATTTTTCTTAGCATAATACCCTCAACATCCATCCATATTGTCACAAATAGCAAGATTCCATCCTTTTTTATGGCTGTGTAGTATTCCATTATGTATATATATCACATCATCTTTATCCATTTACCCCTTGATAGGCACCTAGGTTTCTTCCAAGTCTTTTCTTCTTCTTTTTTAATAAATATTGGCACCTGTGCTAACATCTGTTTCCAATCTTTTTTTTCCCCTTCTTCTCCCCAAAGCTCTCCCTGCCCCTGGTACATAGTTGTATATTCTAGTTGTGAGTGCCTCTGGTTGTGCTATATGGGATTCCACCTCAGCATGACCTGATGAGTGGTGCCATGTCTGTTCCCAGGATCTGAACCAGTGAAACCCTGGGCTGCCGAAGCAGAGCGGGTAAACTTAACCACTTGGCCATGGGGCTGGCCCCTCCAAGTCTTGGCTATTGTGAATAATGCTGCTATGAACATATGGGAGCATGTATCTTTATGTATTCATGTTATCATGTTCTTTAGATAAATATTCAGAATAGCTGGATCGTATGGTAGTTCTATTCTTACTTTTTTGAGGAATCTCTGTACTTTTTTCCATAGTGGTTACCCAGTTTGCACTCCCACTAGCAGTGTACGAGAGTTCCTTTTTCTCCACATCCTCTCCAACGCTTATTTCTTCTCATTAATTATAGCCATTCTGATGGGTGTGAGGTGATATCTCATTTTAGTTTTGGTTTGCATTTCCCTGATAATTAGTGATGTTGAAATCTTTTCATGTGCCTGTTTGCCATCTGTATAACTTCTTTGGAGAAATGTCTGTTGCCCATGTTTTAGTTGGGTTGTTAGTTTTTTTTGTTGTTGAGATGTGTGAGTTCTTTATATATTTTGGAGATTAACCCCTTATCAGATATATGGTTTGAAAATATCTTCTCCCACTTGTTAGGTTGTCTTTTCATTTTGTTCCTGATTTCGTTTGCTGTGCAGAAGATTTTTAGTTTGATGTAGTCTCATTTGTTTTTTTTGTTTGTTTGTTTCCCTTGCCCGGTCAGATATGGTACTTGAAAATATGCTGCTAAGACCAATGTCAAAGAGCATACTGCCTATTTTTTCTTCTAGAAGTTTCATGGTTTCAGGTCTTACATTCAAGTCTTTAGTCTATTTTCAGTTGTAAATGTAACATTTTTCTCATTTTCTTATTGAGGTAAAATTGACATATATCATTATATTAGTATTGTTAAATATAATTTAAATATCTTTGATCTGAGGGTAAAAAGTATTTTTGTGTATTTAAAAAGAACTAAATTTGAGTTATTTAAAATTGGTTCAATAGCGTATACCTTTCGACACTTACTGTTTATGTTCTGTCAGCCTGCAATTTATTATAATCATCAGCATCATCACAGCACCATTTATTTTGCAAGAATTTATTTAAACAAGGCATTAGTCAGCCCCGGCTGCCATAACAGAATACCACAGACTGAGTGGCTTAAACAGCAGAAACTTATTTTCTCACAGTTTTGGAGGCTAGAAGTCCAAGAACAAGGTGACATCAGAGTAGGTTTGTGGCGAGGACTCTCTTTCTGGTTTGTTGACAGCAACATTCTTGCTATGAAATCATATGGCATATGCTCTGTGCACGCACAGAGAGAGAGTGAGCTCCCGTGCCTCTTGCTCTTCTTATAAGGACACCAGTCCTATTGGGTTAGGACCCCAATGTTATGACCTCACTGTCCTTAATTACCTCTGTTCAGGTCCTATTTCCAAGTATGGTCACATTGAGGGTTAGAGTTTCAACATAAGAATTTGCGGGGGGACATAATTCAGTCCATTACAACCACCTACTATGGGGCAAGCTCTAGGCTAGGCACTAGGATACAGTGGTGGACCCAGGCACTCATGGAGTGCTGTCCCTCCACTCATTGAGCATCCATTCTAGCCAGGTATGTAGACAGTGAACAGATAATTGCATAAATAAATATTTCATTTCTATTCTAGTGAGTATATATTTGGAAAAGAGCAGATTATATGCAAAATGTAAAGATAGCACTTGTCCAGAAGCTTTGGGGTTAACATCAAGGTTAGCAAGAATAATGCTATGCATAAGTTCCTAATGAGAAGTCTTGCAGCAGATTATATGTAGCGGACAAAGATAATGAGCTGCAAAAATGGAAATACAGGGTGGTTTTTCTTCTTTTGGAAGAATAGTGCTGTGTTTCCATCCCACATTTGGAAGTGCCCCATCCAATTTAAAAATTCATGAGTGAGGGAGTTCCTTTTATGACAGTTACTATGGCCAAAAGAACAGATGTTACATTGCTGTCTCCCTGATTATTTCAGGCCAATCATTCAGTTACCAAAATCTGGTCTTTGCCATGAGAGACAATATGAAAGGAAGGGATGAGCTATTGCCTAGGTGTTTTAGGCTGTTAGGCAATCTGGATATTTTTGCTTCCCAAAACATCTCCAAACTGCCAGTTTCCCCCACATACCAGAAGCATAGTCTTTTATTAATTTTTTTCCCGTTAGATACCTTCCCTAACAGTTCTTTCAGTGTTCTTTGACTAAGTTCATAATCACAAACTGGACTTGCATTTTATACAGAATCATAAGCTGGACCAGGTGCACAAAATTCGTTTGTGTTGCTCAGCTGGTTTTGCCTTCCTAGAGGAACTCCAGAGCTGGGACCCAGAAGCACTGGTAAGACAGTTTTGCTGCTATGCTCAGAGGTCCCATGGAAAATATCGTAGTGGCAATCCCTCCGAATCTGGGAAGAGTTTGGTTGGTACAGTATAACTCACTGATGCAGATCTCCAGGCAGGCTGGTGATGACCAAAATAGGAAAGACTGAGGTCTCTCCATCCTCATTTCCCCCTCTCTTTTATAACTGTCACAGATTCAATTGTGAAGTGGAGTTAACATGGGAAAACTAAGGAGGAGGTTACATAAGAAGGTTCTCAACTACGATCAAATAACAAAAGAGCTAGAAAAGAGAGAGGTGGGGAGGAAAGGAGGGAGAATCCCTGAAGAAAACATGGAAAAGGGAATCATCTGGGCTGTGGAAGCTTAGCTCTTTAGGGCTCTATGTCTGTGTTGGATCAAAGGCTCCACCTATATCCTGTTTCCTCATAGTTTCAGTCTCTCTTCATTACTCCCCAGACACCTATAAACATCATTGGGATTTATTTTACATGGCATACATTTCTTAAAAACATCGAATAGTTAATATTATCATAAATGGCTTAGAATAGGCAATAACAGAGACTGTTACAACATGCCAAACACCCAGCTTTGTCAGATCTTAAAATCATGCCAAATCTTCATCAGATCTGTTAATTTTAACTAAAGACATTAAATATTTCAGATGCGAATGGAAGCCTCCTGTATACCCCTCCTGTCTCCTTTTCCTCCATATCCCCAAGAGGAGTTATGACTGTTGTGGGTTCACTGTTTATCACTGACATTATTATACTTTTGCCACAGATTTAGATATCCACAAATATTGTGTAATATTGCCTTGCGGATTTTAAAACATTATATAAATGACATCATACCATGTATGTCCTTCTGAACTGGCTTTTATTCTCTCAAAAATTATATTTTTGAAATTAATACATGCTGATACATGCAGCTCTAATTTGTTCATTTTTGTTGCTCAAGAGCATTAAGTGAATATACTTTAATACATTTTCCAATTTTCCTCCTGATAAAAATTCATGATGTTTCAAATTTTTCGGCTGTGGTGAACTTCAGTAACCAACCTTGTACCTTTCTCCTCCCATACATATGCACGTGTTTCTCTTGAACATATGTCTAGGACAGTATGTTAGTTTCTTTGGGCTACCACAAACTGGGTGGCTTAGAACAACAGAACGTATTCTCTTACAGTTCTGCAGGGTGGAAGTCCCAAATCAAGGGGCCCATCATTATCTCCAGAGGCTCTAGAGGAGATTCCATTTCTTGCCTCTTCCAGCTTCTGGTGGCTGTTGGCACTCCTTGGACTGTGGATTCTCATTCCAGTCTCTGCCTCTGTCTTCACATGGACTTCTCCTCTGTATCTCTCTTCTGTCTGTCTTCTCTTCTATAAGGACACTTGTCACTGGATTTTGGGCCTATCTGGATTATCCAGGGTGATCTCATTTTGAGATCTTTCAATTAATTACATATACAAAGATTCTTTTCCCAAATAAGCTCACATTCACAGGTTCCAGGTAGACAAATCTTTTGGGGGCCACCATTCAACCCATGACAGTTTCCTAACCTCAGCACCATTGATATTTTGAGGCAGATATTTTGAGCATGCACGAGCTGTGTGGTGTAGGATGTTTAGCAGTATCCCTAACCTCTACCCACTGGTTTGCAGTGGTATCCCTCTCTAGTCCCTTCCCTCCCCTTGCCACCTCAGATGTGACAATCAGAAATGTCTTCAGACATTGCCAAATGTCCTCCAGGGGCTGAACCACTCCTCTCTTTCTTGAGAACGACTGATCTAGGAGAAAGCTGCTGGATTGTAGGGTATGAGCATTTTCAACTTTGCTAGATATTGTCAGTGGTTGACCAAAGTTATTGAACCAATTTAAACTCTTAGCAGCAGTATATGACATTTCCCATGGCTCTGCAGCATGACTAGTACTTGGTTTTGTCAGACTTTAACTTTTTCTGTCAATCTGATGCTATCTCATTGTTGTTTTAATGTGCATCTTCCTAATTACCATGTGGTTGAGCATCTTTTCACTCACCTATTATCTGTTTCATTTTCTTGGTCTATGAATTTCTTCTTTATACTTTGTCATGTTTTTTCTGTTGAGTAATCTTTTTCTTTTTGAATTATAAGAGCTCTTTATATATTCTGGAGACTAGTCCTTTTTCAGTTATGTCCAATAATAATGTCTTCTCATCTGTAGGTTGTCTTTTGTTTATGGTGTACTTTGTGGTGCCAAACTTCTAAAGTATAACGTTGTCAATTTATCAATTCTCTTTTATAGTTTGCACTCTTTGGGTCTTTTAATGTCTCTTTTAAGTGTAAGGAGGCAGTCATGCTACTTGAGCAAAGACTATAAAGACTAATCATGTCTGAAAGAATTGAGTGCTGTGGGAGATGTCATGATATATTGGAAAGGCACAGAAGTATAAGTCTGGAGACTATAGTCCCAGCCTGCTCTTGCAGCAACTGTCTGTTTTGGAGAAATAACTCAAGTGCTTTGCCTTTCTAAGTGTTTGTCTGAAGGGAAAGAAGATATGAGGCTCTGCAAGGTCCTAGTCCATTTAAAAAATTTCACACACTTGAGAATTCTCTAAGGGATGCAACTTATATCTCAGCTGTATAAATCACATTAACAGCCTTCTTGATTATTGCTAAGATTGCTTGGACTGTAAAAAAGGAAAAAGCACAAAAAAGGGAAACATATAAAGATTATGCAAAATAATGATGAAATGTCAGCCTAAAGCACACACTTTCTCTTTTACTTTTAAATATCTTGGGACAAAGGCTCAGAGTGAACCCAGCTGATGTCTTTCGTGATATTGAAATACATCAGATAGAATGCATGCACATACTTTTTAGCACAAATATTTAAATTGTATTATTTTCCCTCATAATTAATTGTTATAATTGCCCATTGTTGGTTAGCCTATTGATAACTATTAGGGGCTCTCCTGAAGAGTGCTGTATCTCCCTTCTACTGAGACCTTCACTAAACTTAATTTCAATTTAATTGATGTTGTGATTTTTCTTTCAAACTAGATCTTACTGTGTCTAGTGTTATCTTTAGCCGACTTAGGGATCACTTGTGATCCTCACAAATATCACACAGTCATATCTGAAAATGAATTCTTGGACTTTTTCCATGGTTAAACTCTTTCTTGTTTGGCAAATTCAGTTTAGTATTTGCACTTATTCCTCCCAAAAGTTTCCCTTTTGTACCCCTTTGAAAAAAAGTTCTCACTCATCATAACAATACTCGTTAAAGGTATTACTTTATACTCATTATACGATTACTTTAAGCCAATAATATCATACTATTAAAATTCAATTGCCATAAGTCATAGAGTCTTCAACCGCTATACATTTAGTTTATGCACTGATAAAGAGGAGCTTTCATTTGCACAATTGTACGTGTGAACTGAGACCCTCAGCTTTTGATCAGTCAGCAGTGACATATGCCAATTTCTCTCTAGTTGATTTGGGAGTTTGGCTTCATATCACATTAAACAGAGGTGACACTTCTGGCCTACAATGTGACAGATGACCTTTCTGGAGATCATGGCACCTAATAGATCATTTAACATGAGCAGCTCTGACACATGACCAAACTCCTTAAGCATTAGAAAAACATCATGCAAGTCAAGGCCATGTTGAAATCTGCTGTCATTTCCAATGAGTGTCCACAACTGCCATTGGCAGCTTTGAGAATTGTTGCCAATGATGCTGAGGACAGAGTCAAGCCACATTCCTGTAGAGTGGTCCAAATTTATCTCAGGGGAAGAAAATGATATCTAGAGGAGCAATCAGGGATGCCAAAAGAACATTTCACTTTTCTCTTGACCTTACAATATATTGTTGGTCTTTTGTTCGTACAGCTGAAGATGCTAATTAGAAAATAAAATAAAATTGCTTACTGGTATTTGAAACAAAGGCACATTCAGTAAAACTTTGTTGAATGGATAAGCAGCAAGATCATTGAATGAATAAGCAGCACTGATCATTGCTATGACTATATATATAGCAATAGACATCTTACTCATTGATTCAGTCACATTCATCCATTAACAAATAGTTATTGAGTGCCAACCCTGTGCCAAGACCGGGGCCAGGCACTGGGAAATTCAGGAGTGAGCACAGACACTGTTCTGCTTTCATGGTATACACAATCAAATGGGAAGAGAATTATTAATTAAATAATCTCCCAAAGAAATTTAAAATTGCATCTATACGAGCGCTACAAAAGAGAGGGGCATGGTGCTTTAAACCTTCAGCCAGGGAGGCCAGGATAGGCTTCCCTGAGTAGGTGATGGTTAAATTATGAGCTGAGGATGAATAGAAGTTAAATACAGTAAGAGAGAAATGAAAAACACATTCCGTGCAGAGAACACTGTGCGCCAATGTTCTGTGAGGAGAGAGGTGGCTGCTTTCCCAGGCTGGGAGAACAGCAATGTGGTCTGATACTGTATGAGGCTGGAGAGGTACACAGGCGCCAGACTGGGCAGAGCCTTGTACGCCATATTCAAGTGTTTTGGTTTTACTCCTAGAAAAACATAAAGCCATTAAAGAATTTAAGCAGAGAGATGACTTGGTCAGATTTGAATTTTACAAAGATCCTTCTGCCATACGAAGAATGGGGATTGGAGGAGTCAAAGTAGGTGTGGGTGGACTAGTTAGTTCTGATGAGATGAAGGTCTCTTGAATTAGAGCGGTGGGATGTGTGTGGAGATGGTAAGAAGTAGATAAATTCATGGGATATTTAGAAATTAATAGGACTCAGTAGTAGATTGAATATGGAGGTAAAGAAAAGAAACTGTTCAGAATGACAAAGGCCCACATTTCTAGCCTGCATAACTGAGTGGCTCATGATGCCGTTCATTGAACCTGGGAACCCAAAGGACCTTCTTTGGGGAGAAAGTTTATGAGTTTGGCTTGAGACTGGAGTTTTCTCCTGAACACTTGAATATGTGGATCTAGAGTTTAGACTAGAGATACAAAATATAAAATTGAGAGTGATCTGTGTACAAATGGATGGTATTGAAGGTGAGTTACTGTGGTAGACAGGAATGGCCTCCCAAAGATGTCCATGTCCTAATTCCCAAAACCTGTTAGTATATTACCTTACATGGCTAGGGGGAGTTAAGAAAGCAGATGGAATTAGGGTTGTTATTCAGCTCACTATACAAAAGGGAGATTTTCTTGGGTATCTAGGTGGTCCCAAGGTAACCAGAAGGGTCTGTAAATGTGGAAGAGAGCAGCAGAAGAGTCAGTATCAGGGTGATGTGAGAAAGACCTGACCAGTCATTGCTGGCTTTTAAAATGGGAGGAGCCTCTAGTCAAGGAATAGGGGCAGCTCTAGAAGCTGGAAAAGGCAAGAAAATATATTTTCTCTGTGAGTCTCCAGAAAGGAACATAGCCCTGCTGAGACTTTGATTTTAAGCCAGTGAGACCCATTTTGGAATTCTGATCTCCAGAACTGTAAGATAATAAACTTGTGTTTTTTAAGGTGCTAAGTTTGTGGTAATTTGTTAAAGCATAAGTAGGAAACGGATCCAGTTACCTTGAGAAATATTAGAGAGAGGGCCTAAAAGCAAATCATCATACACTAACACGTAATGGCCACATAAAGAAGACAAATCTACAAATGAGACAGGGAAGACAGAGAAGAGGCAAACCAGGAGAATTTAGGATTCTAGAAGCAAGAGGAGAGAATATTTCATAAAAGAGTCAAACAGGATGAGAAGCATTCATTGGACTGGGTGATAGGAGCTCACTGGTGACTTCATGACATCTTGGGATGAGGGGAAGAGAGTCCAGTTGGGGTGGATGTGGTGTGAGTGGGAGGTAAAGAAGTTGACTTGGGCAACTGAAAAAAAATTTACAAAAATGTTAACTTGGAATAATGTTCCTGAACCTTGGTACTGTCGACACTTTGAGCCAGATCCATTTTGTCGTGGGGGACTGACTTGTTAATTGTGGGATGTTTAGCAACATACCTAGTCTCTGTCCACTAGATACCAGTAGCAATCTCCTCCCTCAGTTGTGACAACTAAGGTTGTCTCTAGACATTGTTAAATGCCCCTGGGGGGCAAAATGCCCCTGGTTGAGAACCACTGTTTTGCATAGAAAACAGATTCCCCTGAGTTTGATTTTGTCCAAGTACATCAAACTTACTTTTTCCAAAGTATAAAAGGCCATCAAATGAATGGGATATTATTTGATTGGATCCTTCAAAACTCGTGTCTCTTTATGCACCTGATTCTTTGGGCACCTACTCTGAGCTGATGCAAAATGATTTTGTAGAAATGGTATTGTGCGTGCTGCCATATAAGAACATGAAAAGGTGAGCCTAGGATAGGCTCCAGGTATGTTCAAAACTTGTTCTAATTCTTCCGACACCATTTGATCTAGATTGGTGACCAAACAGTAATCAAACAGCATGGTTCCAAGAAGTTGTCCCTACCCCAGGATCATCTACTTGCAAGGATTCTCATAGTATAAGCTGAAATCTTAAAGCAGGTGCCCATCAAATCATGTTGAAATCTTTCACTGTAAAAAACCAGAACAAAGTGCCTGCGCTCTAATGTGGTTGATGTGGCGTTTCGGAAGTTTAATGGAGGATGCCGTCCAAACCTTCTTTCTGAACTTTGAAGAAAAGGATTGCTTTTTAGGATTGGGTGCCTATGTTGAGTCTCAGAGGTATGAAGAATCTACTTCTACCACTATTCTTAAGATCTGCCTTATTAGACCTTAGGTGTGCCTAAGATGCTGAATTATGTGGAATCTGGTTTATTTTATTGCTTTAATAATGCACTGTGTGGTTTGGGGAGAAGGATACGGAGAAGGTCTTGTAAAGTAAATTAAAAGCAAACTTTTACGCTTGATCACACATGTACAAGTGGAAATAATTCAATGAGGAGACATATACTTTATTAGAGGTCAGTGTTCTCATTGTGGTGATTAAATTTTTTAGTATTTTAATGAGTGCTTTCCTCCCAACCCAGTTTTCCCATCTTTCTGATGCTGCTTTAAAGTTATAGTTCATGGAGGACGTTACGCTAAGTGAAATAAGCCAGGCACAGAAAGACAAATACTGCATGGTATCACTTATATGTAGAATCTAAAAAGTTGAACTCATAAAGGCAGGGAGTAGAATGGTGGTTACCAGGGTCTGGGGCATAGAGAGATGGGAAGATATTGGTCAAGGGTACAAAGTTTCAGTTATGTGAGATGAATAAGTTCTGGAGGTCTAATGTATTGCATGGTGGCTACACAGTCACGCATCACTTGATGATGGGGATACATTCTGGAAATGCATTGCTGGGCGATTTTGTTGTTGGGCAAACATCATAGAGAACTTGTGCACCCTAGATGGTATAGCCTACTGCACACCTGGACTACATGGTCCTAATCTTATGGGACCACCATTGTATATGTGGTCTGTCATGGACTGAAATGTCATTATATGGTGTGTGACTGTAGTTAATAACAAATTATTGTATACCTGAAATTTGCTAAGAGTAGATATTTATACACACACAAAATGGTAACTATATGAGGTGATGGATATGTTAATTAGCTTGATTGTGGTAATCATTTTGGTTTGCATATGTATATCAAAACATCATGTTGTACGCCTTAAATATATATAATTTTTGTCAATTATATCTCAATAGAGCTGGCAAAAAACAGAGTTATAATTCAGATCGACTATCACCTCATTCTGAACACTAGGGCTACATTCAACAGTACAGATTTTAAACTATTTCTAACAAAGCAGGTTGAACTGTAGACAACAGTTTAAAATTTATTTTTAATTATAATAGTAATACATGAATATCTTATTATGAAAACCATTAACAGTGAAGATAAAATAAAGATCTACTTTGGTATACCTTCCTCCCAATTTTACTCCTCTTTCCAGATGTAAAAAACTAATATCATTTGGGATTTATTCTTCTAAAACTTTTTCAATTTATTTCATAAATATGGGTAAGTGTCAAACTACATAGACTTGCTTGGTGTGTGTGGTTCCTTACCAATATGTGGCTATAGTACGTGTATTCTTTTGTAACTTTCTTTTATAACACAGTATGCCTTGAATATGTTATATGATCTCATATAGCCTCACTTCATTCTATATTATTTCACAGTATTGATGTAATTTTTTTTGCTTAGCTATTGTCCCATTGATGGACATTTTAGTTGTATTAATTTTTTACATCATAAGCAATGTTGCAGCGGACACCTTTGTGTACATTTCTTGTGCATCTGTGAAAACATTTCTTTGAAGATGATACCTTCAAGTGGAATTGCTGGGTCCAAGAGTAGACACTTTTTAAAAATCCACTTTAATAGATAATTCTGAAAGAATCATGAATTTTATGAAGTATTTTGTGATTAAGAATAAGCAGATATCTTAAAAAGTGAAAATAAAGGGACATATATTATGAGAGTGGATTCTGAGGTTTAGCAAGTGTTTGATTTTTTTAAAAATAAACTTTATTTTTTAGTGTTTCTTAGATTTGCAGAAAAATTGAGAGCAAAGTACAGAGTTCCCACAGGTCCCCTGCTCCCACTCATGTACAACCTCCACCAGAGTGGTATGTTTGTTACAATTGATGAAACTGCAATGACATTTGCATTGTCATTGTCATCCAAAGTCCATAGTTTACATTGGGTTTCACTGTTGGTGCTGTGCATTCTATGGGTTTTGACAAATGTATAACGACATGTCCCTACCGCTATAATATCATGCAGAAGTTTCACTGCGTGAAACCCCTCTGTGCTCCATCTATTCATCCCTCCCTCCTCCCTAACTCCTGGCTACCACTGATCTTTTTACTGTCTCCATGGTTTTGCCTTTTCAGAATGTCATATAGTTGGAATCAGACAGTATGTAGCCTTTTCAGATTGACTTCTTTCACTTAGTAACATGTGTTTAACATTCCTCCATGTCTTTTCGTGGCTTGATAGCTCATTTCTTTTTAGTGCTGAATATCCCATTATCTAGATGTACCACAGTTTATTTATCCATTCACCTACTGAAGGACATGGTTGTTGCTTCCAAGTTTTAGCAATTATAAATAAAGCTGCCGTAAACATCACGTGTAGATTTTGGTATAGACATAAGTTTTCAACTCATTTGGGTAAATATCAAGGAGCGTGATTGCTGGACATATGGTAGGAGTATGTTTAATTTTATAAGAAACTGCCAAACTCTCTTCCAAAGTGGCTGTACCCTTTTGCGCTCTCATCAGCAATGATTGAGGGTTCCTGTTGTTCCACGTCCTAGCCAGCGTTTAGTGTTGTCAGTGTTTTGGATTTCTGCCATTCTAATAAATATGTAGTAGTATCTCATTGTTTTAATTTGCAATTCTCTAACGACATATGATGCTGAGCATCTTTTTATATGCCTATTTACCATCTGTGTATCTTCTTTGGTGAGGTGTCCAGATCTTTGGCCCATTTTTAAATCGGGTTGTTCATTTTCTTATTGTTGAGTTTTAAGAGTTCTTTACATATTTTGGTTGAGAGTCTTTTATTAGAAATGATTTTTGCAAATATTTTCTCCTAGTCGGTGGTTTGTCTTCTCATTCTGTTAAGTGTTTTAACTTTAAAAAATAATTTCTTGCTCATTTGAAAGCCTATTAGAGATTTAAGGAGAAATGTAATCTGCTGGCTTTTAAGATATTCATATTGAATTTAGCAGAAATGTTAGGAGGTGTGGACTTGCCTAAGCCCTTTGCCACATTCCTGGGTCATTTAAATACTTTCCCCTAGCAACGTGAAGTGATTTTCCTCCAGTTGCAAAAGAATTGCAACACGAGATCATTGATTTAGTTCAAGAATACCAAATTTGTGAGACCTGAGGTGATTTAATCCTTGGCAAAATGTGCTCAGCTTCTCATTTAAGAAAAATAATTAAAACAAACTGGAGGTGTTCATGCTTATATCTGCTGGGTTTAGAAGTTTCCCTATGGGAGAAAGTTACGCTTTAATGAAGAATTAGTTTAAGCTGGGTGGATTAAGTTGCTAAAATTCATCTCCATAGTAATTTAGCAACGGAAAGAATTAAGATGTTGCCCACAGTTGCTATTAATTTGGTCTGAGCCGAATTCTGTGTGAATACCTCTGGAGAGGGTGATACTGATTCCAGTTGATTCTTTAGCCATTAAATACCAAACTTGCACATAGTAGGTCTTCTACTCATAAGTGCTTTTACTTATGAGTTACATTTCAGTGGAATGAGCTGATCTCATAATTCCCTTCAAGTATACAATGACTTTGTATTTTCCTGCATTAGTTTTACTGTACCTCCTACCTTCTAAGAATCATTCTGTTTTGAGGGAAACGTAAGTTTGCAAAATATAATTTCTGGCCTTAAGGAATTTTACAGATGAGTGGAAAAAAGACAATGTGTGGAACTTTCTGTGACCCAAAGCTGGTCCATTTTTCCTGAATGATTTGAGGAAAAAAATGCTAATTTTTTTTTTTTTACCACTTTCTAATGTTGTACAATTTGACTTCTCAACAGTGTCATTTAACTTACAGGAACTGTAAAACTGTGATGGTTAATTTTATGTGTCAACTTGACTGGGTCATTGGGCGCTTAGACATTTGGTTAAACGTTATTTCTTGGTGTGCCTGTGAGGGTGTTTCTGGATGAGACTAGCATTTGAACCAGAAGACTGAGCAAAGCGGATTGCCCTCCCCAGTGCAGTTGGTCCTCAATCAGTTGGTTGAGGACCTAAATAGAACAGAAAGGTAGAGGAAGGGAGAATTTGCCCTTGCTGCTTGACTGAGCTGGGTCATCAAGCTTCTCTTACCCTTGGACAGGGACTGACATCACTGCTGCTCATTCTTAGACCTTTGGGCATGTACTGGAACTTACTCTTGGTTCTCAGGCCTTCAGACTCAGATGTAAACTATACCACCAGCTCACCTGGGTCTCCAGCTCCAGACAGGAGATCATGGGACATCCCCAGCTTCCATAACCACCTGAGCCAATTCCTTAAAGTAAGTCTTTTATATATAAAATATGAGATGTATATGATTTAAATGCTATGTTCTATTGGTTCTGTTTCTCTGGAAAAACCTGACTAATATAGGAACCAAAGCCCCTAAATTTAAAAGATAATTTATTTTTAAAAAGACATTCAGAAAAAAAGAGAAACTTTTCATTCATATAGTCTCAAGTTGCTGTCAAGAATAACAAACGTTTCCCTGTTTCTCACCCCACCCCCCACAACTGCATCATTTCATCTGAGGATGTAAAATTGGGCCTTCAAAGATCACAGATTGTAGTTAGCAGCACATGCCAGGTCAATTTACTTTAACATGCATAAGTCTAAATTGTCAGTAATAACCACGTCAGGGAAGAACTGTAGGAAGAATCAATATTCCTGTTGAGAGTTTTCAGTAGTGCTTAATGATTTTACGCATCTGCTATGTAGATATGAAGAAGGCTCAATTAAAACCCATAACAGAATAAGAAAATACTGCCTCAAAAAGAAACAAGTCTATTTCAAAACTGCACAAGATAAGTATGACCAGCAGATTAAATCGTAGTTGCAGTGGCCAGGCAGGTGATGTTTGTTGGAAAATTACAGACTTGATCATGGTAGGACCATGCCTCAGATTCCTCATCTGTAAAATAGTGATGACAGAGTACCTAACTCCCAAGATTGTGGTGAAGATTCAGTGAGCTAATCTAGCTGAAGCTCTTTGAACAACACCTGCATGTAGGAAATTCTCCATACACATTTAAAAAATGACATCTGGTAGAGCTTCAAAGACCATGTTATAGAGACAATTGCTTTGAATTTCATTCCCAGACTTCTTTCTGTCTCTTTTGGTGACATTCATGTATTGAAAACAAAGGCCTTTAAAAGTGAAAATGTTCTGTTTGGGCTACAGTGGGCCTCTTCAGCAACGTTTGCCCCGATCCTCGATAACTAGGGTTCCTTGAAAGTGAATCAGAAGCTGCCATGGTGTTGGGGAGGGTAATGGCGGATTGTGAAGGCCCATGGCATGCTGGTAGAGGAGAGAGTGAGAGGAGGGGTCTTTCAGCAGGTCCAGGCTTTATCAAACCATGGGGAAATATTTGGTGGTTTTCAGAGTAACTCCTGGAAAGAGATGTTGGAACAGAGAGCGGAGCTTAGAGTTCCACCTTCTCCTAGTCCCTAAGAGAGAATATCTGTGGGGCTGAGTATCACTAGAAGCTTTTCCCACTGACTGAAAATCCAGGGAAATGGCCTGCACAGCTTGTCAGTGGTCTAGATTCTAGAATCCATTTAACAGTAGAGATGTTTAGAACCATAGATATCAACTGATCCCACTCTCTTATTTTCTAATGAGGAGACTGAAGCCTAGATTGGTAACTTGCCTAAGGCCACCCAACATGCGGCTTGGCAAAGCTGAGATTCAAAGCCAGATCTCCTGACTATACATTCTGTGTTTATAGGACACATCTGTGAAAGAGAGGGAATGAGACTGAACAAGAAAGCATTAGGGGAGAGGAGTGCATTATACTAAAATTTCACATTGTAAATAATACTAGTGTTGCCTATCATTTATCAGATGCTTATTATGTGATTAGCACTTCATGTACGTATCTCATTTAATCCTTACCACAATAGCATGAGGTAGACACTATTGTTATCCCCATTTTACAGATGAGGGAATTGAGGCATGGAGAGGTTTGGAAAATTGTCCAGTATTATGCAGCCAATAAGAGGCAGAGTCAAGTCTAGAACAATGGGTATTGGCAAATGATATTTCAGGGGACGTTAGGCCATTTAAAAGACTCTGAGGGAGAGCCTTGGTCACTTCTCCACTCTGGGCTTTACTTTACACATTTTTAAAGTGCAACAGATACTCTCTAAGATCCTTGCACCAGTTATTGTTCTATTAATTCATTTTTCCTGATGTTTTGACTGTGTGCATGGTTTTACTAACTACTTATTCTCTCAAATTTGGGAACAAGTATGAAAAGTTTCTAATTTCTGATAAAATGAGGATTAAAGAATGTAGTAGCTAATGCTAAAAACTCTGCTGACTCATTCTGGGATGGTCATATGCCTCCCGGACCGCCTTCCTAGGCCCCCTTCCACTCCGTTATTTCTGCTTTGATGAATGTTGATATTACCATGTTCCTGCTTGAGTGTCTTGGTGCCTCTATTTTTTCTAGACTAAATGAGGTTTTAACAAGGCTTATAGGGTGATTCTTTGTCATTAAAATAACAAATGGATTGAAAACAGCCTTCTGTCTCTTTGGAATCCACCACCATTAGTGGACCATAATCCAGCTGGTGACAGAACAGCAGAGAGCCATGAGGCTGTCAAAGAGTGGAAAAAATGTAAAATTTCCAGTGATTTTTCAGTGAGGATGGAGAATCTCAGAAGTTTCGGGAAATAAATTCAAATCCATGGCTGGATAGCCTGACTGTCTAGAACAGATCCTCATAAATGTGCAGTGGGATTGGATCAGGGGCAGAGGGTGTCCTGAAAAACATTCTGACCTTGATGTTTCTGGCTGTATCACTGGTTGAGGCCAGAACAGTAATAAATATTGCATGTTTATTCTTGAAAAACTCTAAACTATAGAAATAAGTAGAGTAAGCATTTAGATTTTTAGAACAAACAGGGCTTTAAATATGAGAGAAAAGTTGCAAGTTCAATCAGAACGTGGCTGTCACCTAGGCAGTGATGCTAATCTTGTACTAGGAATTCTGTCCCAAGTCAGTTGCACTGTTTAGACAGGCAAGAATTGGAATCTTAGGTCCAAGGCAGCTGGACTCCTCTGCTCAGAGCAGATCCTCACCAAAGGAAGCAAGATCAATATCAAAACAAGAGAACAATTCCACTTCCTGTTCCTGATCCAACTTACAAAAAAACAATTTGGAGATCGAGGTTGGTACTATCCAGAGAAAGATGATGTCTTTCAACAAACTGCCAAATGAACCTTTTAAAATTAATGACTACAGTAAAGATGTTGAATTCAGGTCAATGTAGGAAATTAGCTAATAACAAGAGAGACCACAGGAAGTGATACAGTCCTCAGCTTGACAGGAGTTCAGATGAAGGTTACTCCATGGTAAGTTTGCAATTCTGCCATTCTGTTTCTAAGTGCCAGTGATGGTTTTCACGTCCTCTGAAGAGGAATAAAAGTCAGTTGCTGGTATTAATACAAGTTGATGATTTTGTACTTTCTTTAAAAAGTCTGGTTAGTATCTATAGCAAATTAACATGTCCCGTTCAATTCTGACATCTATGAAGCACACTGTTGAAGACATTAGATCTACCATAATGAGCTGGTCTATGAAAATAGTGCAAGGGATGTCTTCTTAGTTTTCTGTACATTAATAATAATATTTTTATGTAGTTAGGGACAGCAATAGTGTCTGTCTTGTTCAAGGCTGAACCTCCTGTGCCCAGCTCCGTCCCTGATGCGTAACAGATGCTTAGAAAATATTTGTTGAAAGACCAAATAAAAGTGAAAAAAAACTATAAAATTTCTTGGAGCTCATACATTGTAGAGCCTTGTGTGTGAGTGACGGTATAGAACCAAAACAAATGTTTTAGATGAAAATGTAATAGATAGTAAATGACAGCAATGGGGTTTGAACCCAGTTAACCCAAGTTTAAAACTCAAGAAGTTTTTGTAGCTACTAACTCTCAAGAGACCTCAAAGATCAAAGTCCTTCTGGCTGTCTTGATAATGGCTTCCTTTCTAATGCCCCAGACTGACTCTGCTGTTGGGAAGCAAATTGAGTTTCCTGTATCTTTTACCTTGTTTCTATGTAGTTTTAGCATACTTTCTTATGCAAAGTATCCGTTTTTGACCTTTTGTTGCCATAACCACATTGACCCCTTTTTCTGCATTGAGACAGAGAGTATGGGTCTTACTACCCTCTGAGTACATTCCAGGTTTTTTTCTTTATGTGCAGGATGCACTAAAATATCATGGCTAGCTTGCTTCTTAAAGATATGGCTGGTTCTTCGTGTCACTTTCTTAACAAAAATAAAGTCTTTGGGGCTGGCCTGGTGGCGCAGCGGTTAAGTGTGCATGTTCTCCTTTGGCGGCCCGGAGTTCGCCGGTTCGGATCCCGGGTGCAGACATGGCATTGCCTGGCAAGCCGTGCTGTGGTAGGCGTCCCACATATAACGTAGAGGAAGCTGGGCATGGATGTTAGCTCAGGGCTAATCTTCCTCGAAAAAATAAAAATAAGAAAATAAAGTCTTCAATTTGTGTTTTTAGATCCTCCAGTGTTGGTCTCAATTCACTTACCAAATTTTATTTTCTATTCGGTCTGGGGCCTGTGGTCCAGGCAGTCCAGTCATTCCAGCTATCATCTGCTGTGTGCCTTGTGTACGTACCTTGCTCGTGAGCTCTCCTTGTCTTGAATCTATCCACCAGTCCAAGGCCTATCCATCATCCTGTATTCCACTTATTTGAATTTTTATGACATTCATGGATTAAAATCAGCATTTCTGAAGTTGCTCTGAAGAACACAAGTCTGGAAAAAATTGTTCAATTGTCAAAGTGGTTTGGGAAATGTCAGTGTCCATGGAAAACAATTTTGGAAATTATACTTCCTACTACGAGTTTCTTGCAGACAGAGAGTAAGTGTAATTCATTTTATACATTCAGTGGCTAGTATAGTGCTTGTCACATAGACATGCAACAAATGATAAATTGAATAGGATAAATTTATAATTGCTAAACATTTTAGCCCTTCATTAATGCTAGATTATATTACTTTCCTTTAGGTTTCATATTTAAAATCTTATTTCACCAGGGAAATGGAAATCTTCTTTAGACAGCACCCATGTCTTGCAAGTTTGTAGTTTTCATGACATTTAGTTCAGGACCTGTCATCCGGTTGGTAATGAATAGAAACTCATTGTGTTGCTCTAACTTAACTACTTGAACCGTTGTATGTGTAGGCCTTGTGCAGTCAATGATTTTTTGACAGTTGGAATATGGTACAACATCTCTGATGATTATTGTGTCTCCCAGGATTCACTCTGAAGCAACTATTCTAATACTGCGTTTGGCTGAATATTTGGTGGTCCTTTCCCTAACTTGCTGGAACAAGTGTATTCATTCTATTGCTCCTCTTACAAATCGGTTAAACTTGGGCATATGTGACCAATGTGAGACAAATTGTGCATTGAATAGGCCTTTTAACCTAACTTTGTATAAATAGTAAATTTGTAAAATTAGTAAATATCTTTATACTTCTGAAAACACTCTACAGAAAGGATTTATAAATCAGAGGTTAAGATTTCTAAGGCAGAAACTGAATAACTTGAAATAATACCAAGGCATTTGATCAATTACTTGCAGGTATACTGATCATGCTAGTTGGCAGAGAGATTTCTCTAACAACAGCTTATTATCATTCCTTAAGACTCTACCCTATTGAACTGGAAGCAGAGTTTTCTATTAGAATTCATGAATTTAAAGCTAGTTTTCTTAGACTTGTATTCCTCTGGATATGTGCTGTAGCTCCAGAATCTGTAATATATTACAACTTGATTTTTCTAGTTTCAGGTTCATTATTTGCTTGTCTTATTTATGGCTACCTGCTATAATTCATTTCAGTAATTCTAATTATTATTACCTGATAATTACTCTAATGATTCTAGAAATTAATAAATTGTTTTCAAGAATTCATAACAATTGTTAGGAATTTATATTATTATATGGCCTTAGCAGCTCCAGGAAGATGGGCATTTTTTTTAATTCAAATAACATTGGTTTATAATATCACATAAATTTCAGGTGTACATCATTATATTTCAATTGCTGTGTGGATTACATCATGTACACCACCCAAAGACTAGTTACCACCTGTTGCCTTATATGCCCTTTTACCCTTTTCACTATTCCCCCCTTTCCCTCTGGTAACCACCAATCTAATCTCTGTATCTATGTGTTTGTTTGTTGTTGCTGTTTATCTTCCACATATGAGTGAAATTGTATGATATTTGACTTTCTCTGTCTGATTTATTTCACTTAGAAATAATACCCTCAAGGTCCATCCATGTTGTCACAAATGGCAAGATTTCATCTTTTTTATGCCTGAGTAGTATTCCATTGTGAATGTATACCACATCTTCTTTATCTATTCATCTGCTGATGGGCACCTAGGTTGTTTCTAAGTCTTAGCTATTGTGAATAATGCTGCAATGAACATAGGGGTACAAACGTCTTTTTGCATTCTGTTTTTGTGTTCTTTGAATAAATACCCAGAAGTAGAATAGCTGGATCATTTAGGAATTCTATTCTTAACTTTTTGAGGAATTTGCATAGTGGCTGCACCAGTTTACATTCCCAGCAGCAGTGTATGACGCCTATCCTCTCTGACGTTTGTTATTTCCTGTCTTGTGGATTATAACTGTTCTGAGAGATGCAAGGTGACATCTCATTGTAGTTTTGATTTGCATTTCCCTAATAATTATTGATGTTGAACATCTTTTTACATGCCTATTGGCGATCTGTGTATCTTCTTTGGAAAAATGTCTGTTCATATCTTCTGCCCAATTTTTGCTTGGGTTTTTGTTATTGTTGTTGAGTTGTATGAGTTCTTAATACATTTTGGATATTAACCACTTACTGGATGTGTGGTTTACAAACACCTTCTCCTGATTCATTGGTTGTCTTTTTGTTCTGTTGATGGTTTCCTTTGCTGTGCAGAGCTTTTTAGTTGATTTAGTAGTCCCATTTGTTTATTTTTTATTTTGTTTCCCTTGCCTGGTGAGACATAATATTTGAAAAGATACCATTAAGACTGATGTTGAAGAGCATACTGTCTACGTTTTCTTTTAGGAGTTTTATAGTTTCAGGTCTTACATGCAAGTCTTTAATCCATTTTGACTTAATTTTTGTGTATGGTGAAAGATAATAGTCTACTTCATTCTTTTGCATGTGGCAGTCCAGTTTTCCCCACACTGTTTATTGATGAGACTCTCCTTTCTTCATTGTATGTTCTTGGCTCCCTTGTCTAAAATTTGCTGTCCATAGATGTGTGGGTTTATTTCTGGGCTCTTGATTCTGTTCCATTGATCTGTGTGTCTGTTTTTGTGCCAGTACTATGTTCTATTGATTACCATAGCTTTGGAGTACATTTTGAAACCCATCATTGGGACTTCGGCACTTTGACAGGGATTGCATGGAGTCTGTAGATTGCTTTAGGAAGTATAGGCATTTTAACTATGTTAATTCTTCCATTCCAAGAGCACAGAATATCTTTCCATTTCTTTGTATCTTTCTCGATTTCTTTCAACAATGTTTTGTAGTTTTAAGTATACAGGTCTTTTACGATTTCAGTTAAATTCATTTCTAGGTATTTTATTCTTTTTTTTGAAATTGTAAATGGGATTGTATTCTTAATTTCTCTTCTATTTTGTTGTTAGTATATGGAAATGCAACTGACTTTTGCATATTGATTTTGTACCCTAAAACTTTACTGTATTTGTTCATTATTTCTAGTAGTTTTTTGGTGGACTCTTTAGGGTTATCTACATATAAAATTATGTCATCTGCAAGTAGTGACAGTTTTACTTCTTCCTTTCCAATTTGGATCCCTTTTATTTCTTTTTCTTGCCTGGTTCTCTGGGTAGGTGTTCCAACACTACATTAAATAGGAGTGACAAAAATGGGCATTCTTGTCTTGTTCCTGTTCTTAGGGAGATAACTTTCAGTTTTTCACCATTGAGTATGACATTAGCTGTGGGTTTGTCATATATGGTCTTTATTATGTTGAGATACTTTCCTTCCATACCCATTTTATTCACATATTTTATCATAAATGGATGTTGTATTGTGTCAAATGCTTTCTCTGCATCTGTTGAGATGATCATATTATTTTTATTCTTCATTTTATTGATGTGGTATATTACATTGATTGATTTGTTGATGCTGAACCATCCTTGCAACCCTGGAATAATCTCACTTGGTCATGGCATATAACCTTTGAATGTATTGTTGTATTTGATTTGCTAGTATTTTGTTGAGGATTTTTGCATCTATGTTCATCAGTGATATTGGTCTGTAATTTTCTTTTTTTGTGTTGTCCTAGTCTGGTTAAAATAGAGAGAGTTAAGAAGCTTCCTCTCTTCTTCTATTTTTTGGAAGAGTTGGAGAAGGATAGATGTTAAGTCTTCTTTGAATGTTTGGTAGAATTGACTGGGGAAGCTGTCTGGTCCTGGACTTTTTGTTTAAGTGGCTATTGATTACTGTTTCAATCTCTGTACTAGTGGTCAGTCTATTCAGATTCTCTACTTCTTCTTGGTTCAGTTTTAGAAGGTTGTATGGTTCAAGAATCTATCCATTTCTTCTACATTATCCAATTTTTTGGCATGTAGCTTTTGATGATGATCTCTTACAATTCTTTGCATTTATGGCATCGGTTGTAGTTTCTCATCTTTCATTTCTGATTTCATTTATTTGAGCCTTCACTCTTTTTTTTGGTGAGTCTAGCTAAAGATTTGTCAATTTTGTTTATCTTTTTAAAGAACCAGCTCTTAGTTTCACTGATTTTTTCTTTTTTCTTTTATTTTTTTAGTATTTATTTCCACTCTGATTCTTATTATTTCCTTCCCTCTACTGATTTTGGGCTTTGTTTGTTCTCCATTTTCTAATTCCTTTAGGTGTACTGTTACATTGTTTATTTGAGATTTTTCTTGTTTCTTGAGGCAGATCTGTAATTCTGTAAACTTCCCTCTTAGTATCACTTTTGCTGTATCCTATAAATTTTAGTATGTTGTATTTTCATTTTCATTTGTCTTCAGGTATTTTTTTTTTTTACTTCTCCTTTGATTTCTTCATTGACCCGATAGTGTTCAGTAGCATTTTGTTTAATCTCTACATATTTTTTGCTTTTCCAGTTTTCTTCTTATACTTGATTTCTAGTTTCATACTGTTGTGGTAAAAAAAGATGCTTGGTATATTTAAATATTCTTGAATTTATTGACTTTTTATGTGGCCTAATATGTGATCTATCCTGGAGAACGTTCCATGTACATTTGAAAGGTATATGTATTCTGCAGTTTTCTTTTAAGTTCTTGCTTTTAACTGCCTGTATAAAATAGTTATATTCTCTTTTTTTTTTTTTGAGGAGATTGGCCCTGAGCTGACATCTGCTGCCAGTCTTCCTGTTTGTTTTTCTCCCCAAAGCCCTTGTACTTAGTGTATATCCTAGTTGTAGATCATTTTAATTCCTCTACATGGGATGGCACCACACCATGGCTTAATGCGTTGTGCTAGGTCTGTGCCCAAGATACGAACCAGCAAACTCTGGACCACTAAAGCGGAGCGCATGAACTTAATCACTCAGCCAAAGAGCTGGCCCATGTGTTCTGCAGTTTTTGGATGAAATTTTTTTAAGGTGTCTATTAAGTCCATCAGGTCTATTGTGTCATTTAAGGCCAGTGTTCCTTATTGATCTTCTATTTGGATATCTATTCATTTACGTAAGTGGAGTGTTATAGTCCCCTACTATTATTGCATTACTGTGTATTTCTCTTTTTATAGATGCTCCTATGATGGGTGCATAGATACTTACAAGTGTTATGTCCTCTTGTTGAATTGTTCCTTTTATCATTATGTAATGTCCTTCTTTGTCTCTTTTTACAGTTTTTATTTTAAAGTCTGTTTTGTCTGATATAAACATTGCTACCCCAGCTTTCTTTTCATTGCCATTTGCATGGAGTATCTTTTTCCATACTTTTACTTTCAGTTTCTGAATGTTTTTAGGCCTGAAGTATGTTTCTTGTAGGTGACATGTGTACAGGTCTTGTTTTTTGATTTGATTATAAGATGGGAATTTTTATGCAAAGTTAGCTAAGTAACTGTGACTATCAAACATAGAGAACTAACTTACAAGAGGAGAGGTTCCAGATGAAAGCAGTTTCTCTTCTAAGATTAACTAGGCAAGTTCTCTAGCCCTTTCTCTGTCCAGAATAGAAAGCACAGGTGTGGTCTCACATAATTGGCTGGGCATCTTGTAATAATTTCCTTTTTGAAGCTTCTTTGGATCATACTTTATGTTCTTATGTATGGGAAACTTTATAGCTTTCCTCTGAGTAATTCTTATGAAGGGGCTCAAATAAAGAGACTTCAATTTTCAACCCAAAGAACAATTTAAAATGGTGCATGTATACTTTACTCCTGGCATGCCTCAAAGACTCCTTTCTTCTGCTATGGACTCTTTCCCAATTTATATCTCTGGTACCTCCCCCAGTTCTCCATTTTTACTTTTTAACTAGATGTTCAAGCCTTTTGTAACATATTAGTGATAGTATAAACCATTTCTTGGCAGTTCTCTAGGGCTTCGAGGCTGCATGCCTATCTGACAACAAGGTTTATGAGTGGTTGACAACAAAAGTTCTAAGAGTTTGCTTATATTTTATAAAATTGTCACCATTTGTTTTCATCTAGGAAATTCAGTGTTTTCATTTCCTCATGGATTTTTTAAAGTTAATTTTTGTTGAGTTTATGATAGTTTACAATCTCGTGAAATTTCGGTTGTACATTATTGTTTGTCAGTCGCGTTGTAGGTGCACCTCTTCACCCTTTGTGCCCACCCCCATCCCCCCTTTACCCTGGTAGCAACTAGTCTGTTCTCTTTGTCTACATGTTTAACTTCCTCATATGATTTTTTTCAGTGATTTGACCAAAGCACCACACAGAGACACATCTGAGGACAAGCAGTATGGTCTCTGCTTACCATTGAATGTATCTTCCCTCCCTTTGGCAAAACACGTTTAATGCTCTGAGCAAACCTGCTTCTCAGCAAGGGAAAACAAATGTGGAGACAGGAAACCAGCCGCTCTGGGAGCTCTTGGCTTCGGATGACAGAAAATTTGTAAGAGTAGAACCGTGGACAGCAGCTATTGTCACAAAGCAGCAATGGTTAATTTCATTGGCCTCCTAAGATTCTTGCAGGTGGTGAGTAGGCGTGGGACTTCACACTTATAACTGTAAGCAATCATACGACAGGTTATTTTTTTCTTTGTGTTGTGTGTGTGTATGTTAGGGAAGTGGGGAAAATAAGGTGATGGGCTTCTGTCTTAGTCTGTTTGGACTGCTAAAATAGAATACTGTAGACTGGGTGGCTTATAAACAACAAAAATTTATTTCTCATTATTCTGGAGGCTGGGACGTCCAAGATCAAGATGACAGCAGATTTGTTGTCTGATGAGAAACCATTTCGTGATTCATAGATAGCCATCTTCTCCCTGTATTCTCTGATGGTGTAAGGGGCAAGGGAGCTCTCTGAAGCCTCTTTTATAAGACCACTATTTCCACTCATAAGGCCTCCACCTTCATGACCTAATCGCCTCCTAAAGGGCCCACCTCCTAATACCATCACATTGGGAATTAGGATTTCAACAAATGAACTTTGGGAGACACAAAACTTTAGTCCATAGCAGCTATCTTGTGCACAATAACTCAGGCCTAATCCCTCTAGACCTCATGATAGTGACAGCATTTGAATAGAACGTTATAATTAAAGAGTATTATTTTCACTTACATTTTAACATTTGTTTATAATACCAGCTTTGTATTAGGGATACTTCAAGATAATGCTGAAATCTCTTCCCATGGTTTAAGAGTCCCTCTGGTCTGGCCCCTACTTACCTCATCAGCATTTGTTTCAGCTCTTACTACTTTGGACTCCGTTCTCCAGCCAATCTAAACTCCTATTATTTGTTAAATCATGTACTGTTCCTAGTCTTTCAGCCTTTGGATATCTCTTCTCTCTGCCAAGAACACTTTCATGTCTAACTTCCATTCAGGTAGCCTTACCTGACCTCTGCTAAATAAGGAGTCCCTTCTCTGAGTGTCCATACCAGCCTGTATAGTGCCTATTACAGTTCCTTCATCCTCTATTTCCATTGCCTGTTTGCCTGTCTTCCTCACTAGACTGAAACTCCTTGAGAGCAAGAATCATGTCTTACTCATCTCTAAAGCCTTAGTGCCTGGCACACACCTATCAAATATAACTACTTGAATTAATTTGTCGTGTTAGATAGGGCAGCTCTCATTATTGCCATGTTGTAGATAATTGAACGAAAGCTCAAAAAGGGTTAAAGATTCTGCGAATGGAGATATACCTAGAAAGCAAGTAACAGATCTAGAACATAAATAACAACAGTGGCAATAATAATAATTATAAATTTTATTTTTTAAGTACCATGAACTGGGGACCACACACACATTGGCTCATTAAATTCTCTGATCAACTCTTGAATATAGGTACTCTTAGTATCCCTTTTTATCAGTGAGGGATTTAAGTTTCAGAGAGGTTCATTTACTTACTCAATGTCACACAGCTTGATGGGAGAGTCTCTGATTCCAGTGCTTAACCTCCATTCACTCACTTTCTGCCTCTTAGGCATTTTGATTAAATATCCAGGTTCTCTTCCTCTGTGCTACATCAAGCAGCAACCAATTACAGAAAGAAGAAGATAGCAAATCAATTGGTCATTTTGTCTGCAAGTTGTCAAACATTGCTTTGGCTGATGGATTTCACTGAATTGATATATCAAGTTCAAATTAATCTTATTGAGACTACTATTGATTCTATAGACTAATTATATCCTTTCCCACACTGTATTCTAGACTCCAAATAACTTAGCTAAATTTAAATTTACAGACGCAGAATATAAGGAGCCTAGAATGTATGGGGAATAGGCCCAAACTTTCACACTGGCACTGAGGAAGATGATCGTATGTTTCTTCCCCATACCCTTTGGTACAAATCACTGTCAGATATAAAACATTGATCTGGGTGGTCTAAGTCTGACCTAAACTGACAATTTATGTACTTGCGATGGATTTATGTTTTGATGAATTGTGTATAGAATTGGGTAGAGTTGTTAAGCCCGTTCCCCTCCCTCCTTTGGACTCCCTTAGCACTTAGCACACATCACTCTCAGTGCCTTAATCAAACCGTGCTCTGGTAAGTTGAGAATGTGCAGCCTCTGCCCTTTTCCTACCAGACTAGGAGCTCCTTAGGGACAGGGAACAAATCTAATTCATCACTACATCCAAGCTTGAGACTCCTGTTTGAGCTCAGTGTATGTGTGTTGAATAAATGAGTTGATTGGCATTGGCAGGACAAATCAGTCTGAAAGCCTTTTCTCTTTCCATGGCATTTCCCATTTACACTTCAATTGTGTGAAATAGTTAGCGTTTGCAAGTATTATTCCTCCAGCCTAAAGCATCATACTTCTTTTAGATGGTAGCATTTTCTTTTATGGCATCTTAGATGGTAAGACTATGAATACTGTGGAAACATCAATATTCTGTCTTTAAATGATGGAGTGGCATTTCTTGAAGATGTCCCAACTGTTTTATAAGATCATCATCAGGTTAGTATGACAGCTTCTTGTTGTTTGTATTACCTGATGCCTGCTTTATGCACAAACTGTTTTTTTAAATGATTTATTAAGATATAAATGGCATACAACAAAATCACATACATAAATGGTACAGTTTGATAAGTTTTGACATATAAATATCTGTATCTGTGAAACTATCACCACAATGAAGATAGCAAACAAATCTGTGACCCTTGAAAGTTCCGTTGTTCCCCTCTATAATCTCTCCTTTTCAGCTTTCCCTATCTCCTTCTATATCAACAGGCAACCACTAATCTGCTTCCTGTCCCTATAAATTAATATGTATTTTCTTGAGTTTATATAAATGGAGTCACAAAAAGTGTATTCTTCTTTGCCTGACTTCTCTCACTCAGCGTAACTGTTTTGAGATTCATCTATATAATTGTGTCTAGTAATAGTTAATTCACTTTTATTGTTGAGTAATACTCTATTGTATAGATATACCATGATTTGTTTATCCATCCATTTGTTCAACATTTGGTTTGTTTCCAGTTTTTGGCTATGATGAATAAAGCTGCTGTGAACATGGGGATATACACTTTCACCTAGCTTTGGGTTGTTTGGATCACATGATAGCTATTATGAGTTGAATTGTGTTCTCCAAAGAGATATGTTGGGGCTTTAACCCCCAGTACCTCAGAATGTGACCTATTTGGAGACAGGATCTTTATAGAGGTAATCAAGTTGAAATGAGGTCATTAGGGTAGACCCTAATCCAATATGAATGAACCAATCCTCTTACAAAAAGGGGAAAATTTGGACATGGAGACATGTACACAAGTAGGATGCCATGTGAATATGAAGGCAGAGATGGGGGTAATGCTTTTACAAGCCGAGGGACACCAAAGCCTGCCAACAAACCACCAGCAGCTAGGGCAGAGGCCTGGAACAGATTCTCCCTCACAGCCCTCGGAGTGAACAGTACTGCTAACACCTTGATCTCGGAATTCTATCCTCCAGAACTGTGAGATAATACATGTTTGTTGTTTAAGACCCCCAGGTTGTCGTACTTTGTTATGGTAGCTCTAACAAACTAATACAGTCTAAATGTATGTTGAAATTTTTAAGAAACTGCCCAATTGTTTTCCAAAGTGATTGCACCCTTTTGCATTCCCAGCGGCGTGTGTAAGAGTTCCAGTTCTTCCCCAAGCTCACCAGCACTTGCTATCGTTGGTCTTTTTTCTTTTTGAATTTTTGTTGTTGTTGTAGTTGCTCATTTATTTGTTTATTTTCGGATGTACATCCTAAAATATGGTTGGTCTTTTTAAGTTTAGCCATTCAGATAAGTATGTACTAGTATTTCAGTGGTTTTAACTTGCGTTTCCTTAATAGCGAATGATGTTGAAAATCTTTTCACATGCTTATTTGCCATCATATATCTTCTTTGAAGAAGTATCTGTTCAAATTCTTTACCAATTTTAATTGGGTTGTTTGTTTTCTTACTATTGCCTTTGAGAGTTATTTTTATTTTCTACATTTGGTCTTTTATCAAATAAGTGATTTCAAAATATTTTCTCCCAGACTGTTTATCTTTTCCTAACAGTGTATTTTGAAGAACAGAAGTTTTAAATTTTGATGTCATTGAATTATGAATTTGTTCTTTTATAAAGGCTTCTTTTAATGCCATAATTAAAAATACTTGACTAATCCAAAGTCACAAACACTTTCACCTATATTTTCTTTTAGAAGTTTTCTAAGACCTAGAAGTGTTATATTACATTGAGGTATAGAATTCATTGAGTTAATTTTTAAATGTGTTGTTAGGTATGAAGTGACGTTCTTTTCTTTTCTTCTATTTGCCTATTGATATTTAATTGTTCAAATGCCATTTGTTGAAGGATTATGTTTTCTCCATTGAATTATCTTGGGACCTTTTTCAAAAATCAATTGATCATATATGTGTGGGTCTCTTTCTTTTGTTTGTGTTACAGTGATTTATTTGTCTATCTCTATGCCAGTACCTCACTGTCTTCGTTACTATAACTCAGTGGCTCTGAATTAGGAGTGATTTTTTTTCCTGGGGTGGGGGGTGGGGGTGGCATTTGGCAATTTCTGGAAATACTTTTGGTTGTCACAGCTGGGGTGGGGATGCTGCTTGTACATAATGGGTAGAAGTCAGGAATGCTGCTAAACATCCTACAATACATGGAATGGCACCCCTACAACAGTGAATTATTCAACCCAAAAGGTCAACAGTACTGAGATTGGGAGACCATCATAGCTTTATATACGTCTTGAAACAAAGCAGTGTAAGTCTTCCAACTTTGCTCTTATTTTTCAAAGTTGTTTTGGCTACTCTAGGTCCTTTGCATCTCAATATAAATTTTGTAATTTATATTAGAATTTTGGAATTTTTAGAATTTAGCAGTTTGTCAGTTTCCAGAAAAATCCTGCTGAGATTTTATCTGAGATTGTGTTAAATCTATATAAGTTGATAGGAATTGATATCTTAATATTGACTGCTCCCATCCATAAACAAATATGTATCTCTCTATTTAGGTCTTAATTTCTCTTAGCAAGGTTTTACAGTTTTTCAGTGTACAATTCTTGATACATTTTACCAAATTTGTCCCTAAGTAGTTCATTATTTTTTTGCTGCTATTGTAAATAATATTGTTTTTTTAATGAGTGAAGTTTAAAGAAGAGATCTATTTTTTCCTTGAGCTTGAAGGCCCTGTCAGCACATAGCCCAATCTACTGGGTCTTGTAATCTTGGGCCCCAAGGTAACTATATAAGGATTTATGGGATTCCAAGTGATAGAGACCCAAGTTCCTTTAGATTAGGGAAAGATGATACTTCACTGAATCCATGTCTTGAAGCTCAGGACCTGATGGCATTTGGAGTCACTCTCCCTTAGCATCTCAAATTTTTTCCAAGACATCAATTTCATTTCCTCATGGTCTTCCTTGCTGAGGGATATGGCACTATGCAGCTCCAGACACACATCTTCATAGCTTCATGAATAGAAAGGAAAAGAGATTCTTCTCAGCCAGTCTCTTTAGATAATTCCTGGGAAGTGCTTTGATATTGGGTAGGGTCGCGAATCTAATGCTAGTCCAAATACTGTGGCCAAGAGAGGCAGTACAACGATTGGCTTTATCAAGATTATATTCTATCTGTGGTCAGAGCTTTAGGGTCTCTTGCTAGAACAAGATGGTGTGAGGGCAACTGGAATGGAAGTTCTGGGCAAACACAGCAGCCATCACAACCAGAAACACAATCTCCCCAGATCTAAGTATGCTCAAGAATTAAAAAGAGAAGCCCTATCATGTATCATTATTCTCTGTTGAAAGTCATGTCATTTAGTAACAGACGTTCACCGTGACATTCTCAATGTTTCTATGTGTGTCGTTTCTGCTTTCAAAAACTGAAGGCCTGTTTGAAAAGCACATCTTTATTTCTATGTCTTTCCCTTTCTCCATCCGAAGAATCCACATTTCATTTTACTCCCTTGGCTTCCAAACTCAGAATAACTAAAAATGGGGTTAGGAGGGTCACATCCAAAAAGGATAAAGATGAGTTATTGCAAAGAGACAGCCATCAGAAGAGGGAGAAGCAGTGAGGAGCTGTCTTTTGGGTCATGATCCCCAGTCCTAAAGAGTATGTTTTACTTCTCTAAGCCTTAAGTTTCGCTTCTGCCATTTTTTCCTCTTTGCAATTTTTTCTCAGCAGGTTCTCGCCTTTATGAGGTTACAAGTTTAAAACAGAACTAAATTCTGGTGATGGCTTTAGATGCCACCTCCCGCTCTTGCCTGCCCCCCCTCCTCTAGTGGCATCAAATTAACTTTAGGTTAGAAAGATTTCTGGGGATGGATCAAGGAGGTGTTTTCTGACAAGCCCAGCTTTTGCAGCCTTGAGTGGGCATGGGAAGGCTATAGTGTGGGAGTTTCGCTTCTACTCCTTGCGGGAATAGCTATTTCTACACTTATATAAGGATTCAGGCTGCCATTGAGTGTGTCCTCAGCTAAAAAATTGTTCCTAGCATGGTGATTAAGGTGAATAAAAGATTCTACTTTAGAGAGGAAAGGACAAGGATCTACTATTCTGTAATATTTCCATTTTTTCCTTCTCTCTTACCCTCTCTGGTTCCTACTAATGGCAAAGGTGAAGGAGAGGAGGAAAATCATAGAACGATCATCGTCATTGCTTCATATTAAGTGCCAGAACTCTTCTGAAGATTTTGCCTTGTTGCTTCATTTAATCCTCATGACAAATATATGAGGTGGTATTGTCTCCATTTTCCAGATGAGGAAAACTAAGGTTTAAAGAGATTAAATAACTTGTCATGGTTACATAGCTGGTTATTGTGGAGCTAGCATTTAAACCTAGATCTGGCTCAACCCAAAGCCTCTTAACCACTCTGACATCCTGCCTGTCATTGAATTGCAGTGAAGGAAGGGCTTTTAGAGCTCCTGTAATATTCCCCTAAGCATAGAGGAATGAGCAGACACTTAAGTTGTGTGGTTTACCTTTAGCTGAATGAGTTAGTTCTATGGTGATAGAACTGAAGCAAAAAACTCCCCAGACAATACGTGGAAAATGAGGATTCCTGGGCTTCACCCCCGGAGGTTTAGATTCTGAAAGTCCTGTGGCAGGGGCAGGGGGAGAGGTGGGACACATAGAAATCTGGACATTTATTTATTTCCTCTTCAGTGCTCCCAATACACATAGAGTTGATCCTTGGTTTTACACCTGGAGGAAAGCTGGATTAACCTGTTCTGATTATGTGGTCATGGTTCTGAATTCGTTCTCTGTAGGACCCAATGCACATTCATTTTGCCGCAAAGCACTATGTGTGTGTGTGTGTGTGTGTAAGGCGAAGAGATGGAAAGAGAAGGAAAACCATGGAAAGATAGTCAGGTTGTCAAGAGGAAGGAATGCCTTACCAGGGTGAACTGAGTAATCAGTCTTGCTTTTAGCTTATAGCCCAAGGACTGTATTCAACACACAGCCCAAGTTTGTAGAGCTTCTTGCTTCAATGAGTCTCAAAGGTTCTGCCCAACAATGGTCATTACTGGGCCACACACTGCAGTTCAACTTTGATCAGCCCTCTCAAAATATTGTTTTGACCACTGGGGAGATGAAATAATGGAGCATGCAAAGCCATTACCACTCTAGCCAAAAAGTGGCACAACGTGCTTAAATAATGGGGCATTGGGAGTACTGGCCTGCAATGGGAAGCACAGAATGCCCTCATGCTTCTCCATCACCTCTGGCGGTAACACACGACAGTTGCCTGGTCTCTCTTCCATTCTTGATAGAGAACCAAAGTAATCTTTTCACGAACGTGGAACAAATAAAACGTCTCTGTGTTAGTCCCCATCTAGAATGTAAGCTCCAGGAAGACAGGGATTTTGTTTTTTGTATTAGTGTATTCTTGGTGCCCAGAATGGTGGCCGATACATGGTAGATATTCAGTAAACCTGGTAGATGTTGACTGACTCACAGAATAAATGTATGAATGAATCCTCCAGTGGCTTTTTGTCACACTTAAAATAAAATCCAAATTTCTTAAAATGGGCTCCAAGGTTCTTGCTGCCCTTCATCTTCAGCTTCTCTCCCTTGCTTGCTATAGTCCAGGCTTCTTTCAGTTCTCTGAATCCATCAATAGCCTTCCTGCCTCTGGGCTTCTCTGCTGCTGTTCCTTCTGTGTGAAATTCCCTGCTCTTCATTCTTCCCTGGAAGGCACCTTCTTGTCATTCAGATCTCAGTTTGATTATCACTTCCTCGGAGAGGCCTTCCTTGCCTTCTCTCTTCCCATCTAAATAAGGTTTTCCTATTTTCCCTCCTAGCAGTTTTTTCTTCTCCTTTTTTGGCCCTGAATACAATTTGTATTTATTAGACTCTTCAATAGGTCATTGTCCATCTCTCCCACTGGACAAAAGCCTCCATGAGGGCAAGACCTTGTCTATTTAAGTCTCTTTTGTATACTCAGGGCTTGGCAGGGGGCCAGGCACAGAGAAGACCCTGAATAAATAAATATATGTTGAGTGAACAGTCACATTTTAGCTGAGAAAACTCCAACTGAATAATTGCAGTCACAGATAGAAACTGGATATCCTGCATTCATGAAAATGAAGCCAAACATTGACTAACCCAGATTTGCTGAAAGGAAAAGGGCAAGCCTGTCATTGTGTGAGGGTGTCAGAAATGATGGAGTTGATGCAGACATGACAACTGACCTGTCCTGCTGGTAATTAGTAGCCTGAGGCTAAGCTAGTAGCAAGAGTGGGCGGGAAACAACACTTAACCACCCAATTAAAAGGCAATGAGAGCTTAAATTTAGAAGCTGTCTGTGGCCATGCCATAGAAACCACACTGAGGAGGACAGTTGGTTGCATAGCGTTTGCTCTGAGGGCCTTTCTTGCATGTCGGAGAGATAATTAAAGACATTGTGACTCTGCACATTTGGAAATTATGTCTGGTGGCTCTCTTGTCCTGAGCAGATGAGAACACCATGAGTTAGGGTCTGGGCCACTGCACAGGTGATTCCAGTTCAGAAAGCATTTAAACTCATCCTGTTTGAAAGGGGGGAAGTTGTGTTTATTGATGCTTACAGGTAAGAGGCATGGAGTGTAGTAGAATTCATGCTAAGCTGGGAATTGGGGGATCTGTGTTCATGGACCCACTCATCCATTAAGAGACCTCATGACCTTGGGCAACACTCTCAGCCTCTTTGGGAATCACTTTTACATTGAGGGAGTTAGGATTCTTTTGGTTGGAAATGACAAAAAATTCAACAGTTTTTTAGGCATAGAGGGTCCTAATTGGCTCCTGTAACTGAAAAGTACTGATGGCAGAGTGTGCTTCCAGCCAGCTGGACACAGGAGGGTCAACAGTTCACTGAGACTTGACTTCTCTTTCCCATCTCTTGGCCTATTTTCTCTCTCGGCTCAATTCTCATACCAGTTGTCCCCTGGTGGCAAGATGGCCACAGCAGCTCTGGCCTATATCTTTTCAGCAATTATCTTCGCGAATCCTGCACATATCCTGAAATTCACTCTAACTGAACCAATAGTCACAGCAGCTGGTCTCCACTCAGGTCAGCAGGAAAGTCCTCTACCCTTTCTAGGAGATGCTGAGGGTACTTGACTTTTGCCCTCTGGTTTTTCATAGCCGTGACGCATGCTCCAGGAGGTCAGCTGTTCGTGGCATACCTGAAACTAGTCAAGATCCAGCGAGAAGGGGGCCAGCGGTCAAAAAGCGTGTATCCAAATGGGGCTCATTGCATTTCTTTATTCTCAGAATTTACTGAGTTCCAATAACAAGTGTTCTTGCTGATTTCCCACCATGTCACATGCAATGGATGAAATTCTCATGACAATGTGGTGGAGGGGTTCAGAGGGTGAGCTCTGGAGCTGGGCAGACTTGAGTTCAAATTGTGGCCTCCCCACTTAGTCGCTATAGTACCCCAGACAAATTACTTAACCCCTCTCAGCTCTGTTTTCCTACCTGGTACAAGAAAATAAGTAGTACCTACTTCACTGTGTTGTTATGAGGATTATGCAACATAATTTGGAAAAGTGTTTTATGCACATAGCAAATACATACAATAACAAGGAAAATGACAAATTTTTTAATTTATTTTGTGTGCATGTGAATAAACCTAGAGTTTTGCAAGAGTCTCAGTCAGAGACTGCATAAGTCTGCACCTTTCTCTTGTTTTCGAGAAAATCTATCAGAATGCATGTTGCAGAGATAACCTTGAATGTGCTCTCTTCAACAACTTTTTGTCTTTTGGTATTTGTTACAGTTCTGTGGTGACGTACCTTTCAATGGATTGTTTCATGTCACTGTGTCATGTTGTACCTTTATTTAATGTTTACTCTATAGTCTGACAGCGTCTTCCCTGCCAGACTGTGAGCTGTATTGAGGACCAGGACCATGCTTTTTCATCTACCAGTGAATGTCCATTGTCTTGAGCTGATTAATGAATTCATGGTTAAACTCCAAATAGATTAAAACTTCCCTAAGGGCAAGGACCACATAAAATATTTCATAGTTATCTTCGGACACCCCAATACAATGAAAGGGTTATTATCTACTGGAACAAAGTAGGTACTCTCTAAATAATTGTTGTGTAATTTACATCTTTGTTTTAGTCTTTCTATCAATTCTCTGTTTTATTCTATTAATGGTTTTAGAAGGTCATACACAAATGTGAGATGGCTTTGGCTCCTCTCTTTGTCACATGAGTTATTGGAAGAATGCACCCAGTGCCCTAACTTGTATCCCTTATGTGAGAATACCAACAGGCAAGGAGAGGAAAGCCAAGGGTTTGTGGGTTTTCTTAGTCGCTGCTATGAGAATGACTACATGCTCCTTTCCTTGTGTTACTCCAAATAATATGTTATATAATAATACAGAAGAAAAGGGTCTTACAGTTGTAATACTGACTTAGAGTTTTTAAAGCTCTTTCGTACACACATTATATCTTTTCTCAAGATTTCTTGGGAGGTTTTTCCCTTGGTGCATAGGAGATACTCTTCCTTTTGTAAGTCTAATGTCTGATTAGATTATGTCATTCATGAGCTAGCAAGAAACAACCCAGTTAATAGCATCTATTTCATTTTCTAAGCGAGTCATGGAGTAATTGTGGTAAGAGCTAAAGACATTTATAAGTAGCTCAAATGGACATTCCACTTCTTTTCCTAAAAGTCTGAAAATCTGTTCATTTCCAGGGGACTTAGCTACAGGATGTGTTTATTGCATCTCCTTTCCGTTTGCCTGACACAAAGTGAGACGTGCTCTCTCTCTCTCAACTCATGTTAAGTCCTTGCAACACATTTTATATAATAAACATGCATTTTTGTAGTCAGAAAAAATCCCCACAAATGAATATGTATGTTTGCTGATGCTTAAATGGGGTGGAGGCATATGTTGCTTCCAACATTCTTCCCTTTGGGGAACTACCTTCTCGATGGCTCCTTGCAGTTCTGCTGAGGCTGCTGAACATGGTCCCTGCCCCTGCCTGAGGGAGGGGTGAGCAGCGGGCAGGCAATGGGCCAACACTGATCATTCAGTTCTCTCTCCTACAAACTTAGAGCAGGCCTGGTGCCAGTGCTCTCAACTTCTGGTTAATTGACTCCTTTAAGTTGATGAGTTACACCAGAGCCTATGGTTAAATTCCACCTTCTTTCTTAAATTGGACAGTGTTAATCCTATTGATACAATTGGCGCTCTGAAATCTACACTAGAGTTTGAATGACTGCTAGTCCTTCCCTACTTTTCCAGAAGCATCTATTTTGAATCTAATACATTTCTAAATAGAAATATTTTTGGTAGCAAGAAAGAAGCCATTTCTGATTAGAGTTATTATTGAGGAACTTCTTGTTGAATCATAATATTGAACTAGCTCTAGTTTAGACTGATTCTGGAAGGAGCAAGGACTTGTAGCCAATAAATAATTAGTGAGTGTCAGAGATGACCAATCTCTTGATCTCTGAGGCTATGTCTGTAGTTACACCACTACTGGGGCTATGTCTGTGGTTGTTTTTTTTTTTTTTAATTAAAAAGGACATGACCTCTATTTTTTTTCTGGGATGATGAGAAGTCAGACTAGCTTGGAGACAGAGTTGTAGTCCATGTGACATCCTGAAGTTCCTCTAGCCATAGATTTTATGAACAGCTCCAGGAAACAAGGCTTGAATATGAAAATCACCCAGCAGTAGACACAATGCTTGAGGCACCAGGAGAGAAAGTGTTTTCTAAACATATACCATGTGTTGGCGGAAGCCAGAATTGGAGCTTTAAACCTCCTGACTGCTTGGCTGGGGTTCCATACCATCCCAGATTGCCTTCCTAAACAGTCTCAGGAGCTCTCTGTGTCTGACTCTAAGCTGGGCTCTGAGTTTAGCAACTTTTAATGGAATTAATGGGCAGGAATGCCAGTTAAAGCAGATTTTTGGCTGTGCTGATATGCCAGCCTGCCATATTTTCATAGGCACCCAAATTAAGAGTTTATTTATGTCCTCAATTTGCTATAAATGGAATTAACAACAGTCCATTTGGGGACCTGGAGAACCACAGATGCCAATAGAAGCAGCCACATCTTTCATATTTTATGTTTATTTGAGTCATTGAGTATGGGGACTAATAAAAAGGAAACTGTAGGTTGATTTTCTATCATCATCATCATTATTGTTGTTACTATAATTATTAATCAGTCTGAGAGATTTCAAATGAAAAATATAATCTGAAATATGATCATACTCTGAAATGCAGTGTCCTTCTTCTCTCTCCCTGCTTTTCTAAGGAACAGATTTAGAAACCCAAGCTCACTTCCCCAAAAAAAAAAAAAAAGTTAGATTTTCAAGGTCTATTTCCAAGAATCTATAGGAAAAAAACCTGTTCCTTCTGGAATGGATGGCTTTCAAGTCTCCTCTTCCCATTGGGTAAACATGTTCAAGTAAGTAGGCTTGCAGTGTCTTTAGTCTCAAGATACAGAAGTTGGGAATAGTTATAGGTAGTGGAGGGTATTTATAACAGATCCAAATGAATATGTTTTGCATTACAATGTTACTGAGAACAGTCCTGGAACATTTAAAAAAAAAAATCATTGCTTTCATTGTTGGAAAGTGGTTTGAAACTCCTCTTTGAAGCTTATTAGAGCACTAAGAAGGCTTGACTCCGAGTGGGAGCCTGGCTTTGGTCGTTCACCTCTTCTTTTGCCCCCGGCAAGTCACCTTTCCTCTCTGGCTCTGATTTTTTTCTTCTCAAAAATGGAGATTTAAGGGGCCTACCTGGTGGTGCAACGGTTAGGTTCACATGCGGGTTCAGATCCCAGGCATGGACCTATGCGCTGCTTGTCAAGCCATGCTGTGGCAGGTGTCCCACATGTAAAATAGAGGAAGATGGGCATGGAGGTTAGTTCAGGGCGAGTCTTCCTCAGCAAAAAAGAGGAGGATTGGCAGCAGGTGTTAGCTCAGGTCTAATCTTCCTCAAAAAAAAAAAAGGAGACTTACTAATCTCCAACATGCTTTTAACTTGAGAATTCTTTGCTACTACTAATTGCTTTTGGAGTCAGTTTATAGACACAAGGAAAAAATGGAGTCATAACTTTGGACCAGCAACATGGTTAATTTATAGCAGAGATTCGCAGACTTTGGTATGCTTGAACCTCATTTGAGGTGCTTGTGAAAAAGGCATATTACAGGGCTCATCCCTGGAGATTCTAATTTGGTAGGTCTGTGGGTCAAAATCATCACCTAAACAGACCCTTTAAGAGGCCTATGGTGTGCGTGCATACGTGTGTGTTTCAAATGAGGGGAGCAGGGTGAGAATAAGAGAACCTTCATAAAGGTAAGCATAATTAGAAAAAACTCCCCTTTCTATAATTTTTTTCTTTTTTTGAGTAAATTCAGCTGCTTGATCTCAGCTAAAGACAAGACAACCACCTTCCGTAGATGTTCCTTGATCTGTGTAGGCTTAAAGGAGGCAGAGCAGTTGCTGGCACAATAAATGACAGAAATGCCGAACGATTCAGAAGAGTCCTGGGCCTCTGAAGGGGACCGTTAGAGTCAGAAGACGTAACTTTCATTACTAGCACTGCTGTTTAGTTACTGCGCCCTTGGACAAGTCAGAGAAGGCCTCTGAAGCACTCTTCTTCTTAATTAATTAGGTTAAGCTCTGTAACGCACCCAGACACCCCCTTAGGAAGGAACAGTTTACTTTGTTAGCTTATACAAGTGTGTCTAGAAGATGGCCTTCAACTTCGAGCCCTCTTTGGCGATGGCCTCAAGTGAGGAAAACTTTAGGCCTTGTCCAAAGCCTGCATCCTTCTCAGCAATAATGACTCATCAATGTGGAGTTGTAAAGGCCCAGCCTCCTTGCCCCAGTCAATGACAATATTGAAGAGCCAACCTGGTCCAGAGCTTTCTGTGGTTCTGACCAAGGCCTTTGTTGACACTAGTCATAGTTTACCATCTCCCTCTGCCAACCTTGCTTCTGTCTCCTCCCTTCCACAGGTGTTGGTTTGTTGGTTATAAGAGCGTGCCCTAATAAAGCCTTGCATGCTAATCTCTGTCCTAGGAAACCCAACTGGGGACAGAAATAGTCACAATAACGGCAGCTACCAGTTGCTTGCTTACCATAGCTTGGGCAAAATGCCAAGTCTTGTTCAAACATTGTTCTGCTTTCTCTTTAAAACTGCACTGTAAGGTAGAAATTCTCATTTTACAGGTGAGGAATAACTTTATGAGCTTAAAAGAAAACAATACATGTTTTGAATGTTACAAAATCGTATTGCTTTGAGCCAGCCCTGATGGCCTCGTGGTTAAAGTGCAGTGCATTCTGCTTCAGTGGCCTGGGTTCGGGTCCCTGGCTGCGTAACCACACCACCGTCAGTAGCTGTGCTGTGGCAGCGGCTCAGGTTGGAGAACTAGAATATACAACTATGTACTGGGGTTTAGGGAGGAAAAAAAAGAGAGGCTGGCAACAGATGTTTGCTAAGGGAAAATCTGCCCCAGCAAAAAAAAAAATAAAAAAAAAGTGAAGAGATGAACTTTTGAGAAAAGACAAAAGAAAAAAAACACAAGGAGAAATCATATATTAGCCCTGAGCTAACATCTGCTGCCAATCCTCCTCTTTTTGCTGAGGAAGACTAGCCCTGAGCTAACATCCATGCCCATCTTCCTCTACTTTTAATGTGCGGGATGACTGCCACAGCATGGCTTACCAAGCAGTGCCATGTGCGCACCTGGGATCCAAACCGGTGAACCCTGCACCGCCGAAGCAGAACGTGTGAACTTAACTCCTGCACCACCAGGCTGGCCGCCCAAAAGAGACTTTTAAAGCTCTTCAGTGGTACTCTCCAAAAGAAAGCCTTCTAATTGGTTCTCAGTGGGAGAGGGCAACAGCTCTCCTCTCTCGTCCTCTGTCACCTGCCCCATTCATCCAATTCAAAGGAAACCCAAGAGGCCTTTGCAGCCATAGCCTACCTATGGCTCTTTAAACATGCTCTGTAGATTGTAATATCATTGTCTATTCTTTTACAAGTGTGCATTGCATGTGCATTGTATATAGTTTTGTACCAAAAAGATTTTCGTACATTTTCAAAATCCGAAGAAAAACAGTACCATCTCTCTGTCTCTGGGCTTTATGTCCCACATCATGGCACATTTATTCACCCACCCTTACACATTTTTCTGGCATCTACAATATGTGAGGAAATGAGCCTAGCACGGGGGGGGCGGGGCGGGGGGGGGGCTAAAGGGGAGTCCTTGCTCTCAAGAAGCTTTGCTTCCAGAGGTCTGTCCCAGACCTTGGGGTGACATGAATTCCAGATCCAGGGTTAGGGTCTAGTGGCTTAGGCTGTAGTGGATTCCTGATGTCACCGAGCCTTGATGCCCCAGTTCCATCAATGCCTCCAGAGGTGGCAACAAGTTGTCTGATACCCATGGCCTAGTGGCTGAAGTTCTTTATATTTTGAAAGACTAATCTAACTCCGTAGAGACAGAGAACCCCAAGCTTAAGTTAACATATTTCTTGACTAAGAATATCCCTCTTGTTTTTGGCTTAAAACCACATTAAGTTTTTCTATCATTTTCCACCAAATTCAATCCATTCTCCCTAAGAAACTAGAGCTGTTGCTTAAAAATAATTTTGTAAAATTCCTTTTCAAATCCACCATCAGCAGGCTCTCTGCCAATAACTGTTTATTTTTTAGAGAATCAATTGAACTCTCAACAAAAGACTCATCCCTTTCGGTCAATAGTCCCTTCATGCACACAGATAATGTTTATTGTAGTGACTTCGGGGACCAGAGGCAGTTTCTTTCATGAGGTTACCTGTAGCCAATCCAAATAGCAGGAGCTGGGAACATTATCTGCCAGAGCTCTGAGAGATTTCATCTTTGTCGTGTTTGTTGACAAGTAGATGTGGGAGGACTGGGATTTCTCTGCCTTCCTGCAGTATTAAGATAAAGGTGTGTACCCTGGGCAACACTTGCTGACTCAGCCCTGGGCTCACAGTCGATACCGTCCAGTGACTCCAGCAGGGAGGAGTCTGTGGTATGTGCAGAGAAGTTACTATTCTTCTTATTCAGAGCAGGGACAAGGGAAGTCTGGGAAAGCTTGGATCCTGAATTTTGCAATTGTATAAGAGCCATGGAAAGCTGTGAGGATTTAAGAAATCCTCATCCTTTGAATCCTTTTCACTTGAAAATTCACTTATCCATTCAACAAATATTTGTCCAGCCCCTCCTATGTTCCAAATACTGTTCTAGGCATAGATGGGAAGACATGGACACTGCCCTTCTGAGCCGAAGTCAGAGAAATAACACACTAATAAAGCAGTGTGTAATTGTGATGGGTATTATGGAGCAAAGGGAAAAGTGATCAAGAATAATGGTGGCTGCGGATTGAGAGTCAGGAAGTGTTTAGACTGAGTTGTCACCCAACGCTGTTCTGAGGAGATCATCTTTTAGTACTGGCCTGGAAGGAGGGAGAGGAGTGAGCCAGTTGAAGAGTTCCAGGCAGCGTTAGGCTCTTCCCAACATGAAAGCTCCAGAAGGAGACCAATATGGCTGGAGTCAAGGAGAAGGCATAAAATGAAGTTGGAGAGAGAGGTGGAGCCAGGCACTACAGAGCATATGGTGGGCCACAATAGGGAGTCTGAGTTTATTCAAGGTAGTAGAGAAGGGAGGCGTAAAGTGATGTGGCCTGTGCCATATCTCAATCAGACTAATAGAGGCTATGCTTCAAGAGTGGTCATCTGCAGCTCGCTTGCACATGCTCTCAAGGAGGTGACACTGGTACAAGTCACCTGCGCATTGTTTCAAGATTCCTGAAAAAAAAAATTGTTGATGATATTATATAATGACTAAGATCATGTACTTAGCAGTCAAACACCTTGAGGTTGGAATCCTGACTCTCTAACTTAATTATCAACCGCCTAACTTGGACAAGTTAATTCATCTTTCTGAGCCCAGGTTTCCTCATCTGTAAAACAGAGACTATTGGATTGTCTACTGTAAACTTACTCACTTGATTTCTCTGGGGTTTCCTTCCATGAAGCATCAGGACAGACCAGGCAATGCAGGGCTGAAACATTGGTTTATGAGTTAAGGATGACCAAGGCCATTAGAAAAGACCATGGGTCTGCAGAACCTGAGAGGTTCATTGTCAGGCCCAGTCTACTTGGAATCTCATTCTTTTTTGTGCTGCACCATCAATCTCCTTCCAAACTCATAGAGAACTTTGCTCAAGGTGGAGTGAGCTGGACCACGTACTGCCAGGCTCCTCATTCCTGTTGATGTCATTTGCATGTGGCTCTTTTTATTGTAATGAAGCAGAGGTGGGGTGAGGGTGGGGACTCACGACTAAGGGACCAAGGATGGGGCATGTGCAGTGTCCACCCTACCTGCCAAGACCACAGCTCTGAGCAATTAGATTCCAGCTCTACTCTTGGCTCATCTCTTCCTTGGGACAAAAGCACGTGAAGCCTCTGGAATCCAATCCCCTCCTCATATCTTCTGTTTCTACAAGATATTGTGCTGTTCCTTAAGACAATGTCCTTAATTCACTGACTGAATGCCTTGGATTTGTATTAACTAAGGCAGATATATTTCCTCCATTCTTAAGAAGGACTGAGAAGGGATTTTTCTTGAGAACACAGATTACCTCCTTAATATGCCCCAAAAGCTCATCATGATCTGAGTCCTATTGCTTCTCAAGCCACGTGTCTCTGTCCACCCTAGTCTCATATTCCTTGCCCTACCCAGTCTGAACTACTTGCAGTTTCCCAATGTGCTTTGTGACTCCTTCCCCTGGACCTTTGACTGTAAAATTCTTCTCTGTCGTCTTCTCCTGTTCAGCTCCTTCCCACCCTTCGGTTTTTGTTCAGAGGGCACCATCTTTGGGAGGCCTTTCCTACCTCCTCAAACCTGTGTCAGGTATCCCTCTCTATGCTCTTAGCACTCCTTGGGCTGGCTTCTCTCATTCTCTTCATCGTTGCTTATTGAATTGACTGTTCAAATATTTACCCTTCTCTTCCACCTTCGTCTGTAAGCTCCATGAGTATAGGAACTTGAACTGATGACTGTTGTAGTCACCAGTGCATTTCCATGTATCACACGTACCAGGCACACAATAAATCTCTAAATATATGCGGAATGAATGAATGAGGCAATAGCTCCATCCCCATTACACACACACACACACACAATATGAGTGAGGAGAAGCAGCATCTTTAGCGCTAAACAAGATACCACCTGGTCCTCCTTAACAGAAAGAATCTTGGAGCCACTGCCAGGAAATCTCTGAGCATATAAAAAATGGATCCCACATCATTTGTGATACTGGAATTATCTGATGAAGGATTAAAGGTTTGGTCCATAGGACTCAAGCAGTAATAAATCTATATTCTCTGGAGGCTTAAGATAGGATGGTTGTTAGGCTACTTGCTGTTAAATGAGTCAAGATGGGATTTTTGTGATGTCCTCTGGAAGAGTCCTCATTGTGAGCTCCTGGGGGCTAAGTTTATTTGCCCCAGGAACATGTAACACTGTGATAACTCCCATTGTTCTATAAAGGCTAAAAGCTATAGAAGGTGTTTGATCCACTAATCCTTCTCCTGTGGTTTACTATTGATTGAGTTTGGGTAGTGGAGGAAATTGTACTGCCCTTCCACAGAATTTTTTTTTAAGTTCTGGAAGGCATCACTGCCTCTTTCCAGTCAAATTGTCAGAACAATAGTTGCTCTGGCCTCAGTGCATCTTCCTCCTTTCTTTGTGTGTGAGGGAGAAGAGAGAAGCCAGGTCTGACTCAAGAAATCCAGAGAAAAGGAGTCTAAAATGAATAAAGGATTGTTATGGACAACGAGGGCTCTTTGGAATCTTCACAATGGATTTTGTTTCTCAGGGAGTGCTATTATTTACTTTAGGAATAATAGAAGTAAATTGTTTTCACTTGTAAGTTCTGTGGAATACTACTAAGGTCTAGGATTGATGTGTGGGAATCAGAATTACTACACTGTATTTAAAAGGCACAGACTTGATTTTATGTGAAAGCAGGTATATTGTTACAACGACCAAGACCCAAGACCCGCTTTCCAGGTAATTTGGACCCTTAGTATCTCAGGGTTACTTTAAAAAATGGTAGAGACCAGCAAATACTTGAGCTGGTTTATTACTGAGTAAAATGGTGCCTACTATGCCAAGGAATTGGGCAATATTCAGTTACAAGCCTGATTTAGGGAGAGAGACTTAAATAAAGACTTTATAAGTCACAATTTTATGTTATTTTCACCAAGATAATTTTATATTATCTTCACCATCTTCGAGACTGGACCTTCCATCTCCATGATAACCCACATCATGAATGAAGTAAATGGAGAGGTCCTGATGCTGTCTTTACTTGGAGTCTTACCTTTCCTTGTTTCTGGATGTTACCAATAGGCCAGCATCCTTGAATTTTCACCTTTCTTTCTTGGAGGCTCTTTCTCAGAGGACACTAGAAGAGTCTCTACTCTAAGGAACTCCATACTTTAGCCAGACGTTTGCAGAAAGCTTTTAATATATTTGGTTTGGAATAACAAGAAAGCCTTGATGTGAACCCCATGCCTTTTGGCTCTGGGGAGAGACGGTCAGAAGCCTCACACAGAATGTGATTGTGGACAGATTAAAATATTTTCTGCTCATCTGAGTATACTCCATGCTAGACTATTATGCTGTTTTATGATTAATATTAGGCCTTCGTTGTTTCAGGTTTTGGTAACTTGAATTAGCTATTATTTTTCAACAGAAGCATAAAATCTTTGAACTAAAAGGAAAGATCATCTGACTTAGTCCCTTTCCTGCACGGAATTTGAGGCCCAGAGAGGGTAAAAATAACTCCCCTGAACACTCTTCTGTTGTATGTATTCTATGGTCTTGTTAGTGGAAATGCAAGTTGTTTAATTTTAAGATTTTTGTTGTCTTGGAATTGTCTGGGCCTCTCATTTCAGTGTAAATTATTTTTTTTTAGTAACAAAAGAAAGTAAGCACAAATCAGCTACTCATTGTCTTGGTTAATGAGTATTCTCTTTCCAAATCAGGATGTTTATGTACATGGTGCTTATGCTTTTCTTTTACTTTATTCACAAGATGAAGTGACATCTACTTGCGATGTCACACATGCTTTTAGGAGTATTCTGAGATGCAAGTTACTGAATATTGAGCTACACTCACAATTTTAGGGACTCTGACACACTGCTCTGACCCAGCCAGATAGAATCTAATTTTCCCTTTATCCACAAATGCTGCGACAGCAAGGAAGGAAGAGATGTCTCCAAGAATCCTAAGATCTAATTTGAAACCCATGATCATTAATAGAAATTGTGTTATAAATTGTGATTAGATTCCTGGGCTAGGTCACAAAAGCTTATTTGGCATATGCTTTTTGTGTCTATTAGAGTTCTTTATGTGCAATAAATAGAAAATACTAACCAAATTTGCTTTTAAAAAGGGGACTATATATTGGGTTATGTACCTGAAGGGTCCAGGCATAGGTCTAACTTCAGTAATGGCAGAATCCAAGGGTTACCATGACACACCAGAAACTAATTTCTCTCTCTGCTTCTTCTGTTTGGACTCTCTTCCTATATTCTTTCTCCTCTAAAGGAGACAAGTTGATTGCAGCAGATCCAGCCTACATTCTTCCAGGTTCAAGTGAAAGAGCAATCTCTCTTTTGAAATACAGTGAGTTTATTAGCTAGGCCCGGGTTATAGATTCTGTCCTTGGAATTTGGAGAGAATATCCACTGAAAGCACATAACCTGAGAGTGAATAAGGGGATGAAGTTTCAAAAGGAAATCAGAGTAAAATCAATGAATAAGAAGGAATGGCTGCTAGACAGCCAAAAAATGTCTGCTATAATTGGCCAAAGGAATTTAGGTGAATTTTTAAAGACTAGGCTTTGCTGTGGTTCTCTGTTAGTATAAAACTAGTATGAAACTGGCTGGAAACCAAATGCTGTTATGCTTCCTTTGATCTATCCCATCTCTTCCAGTTGTGAATCTTTTGGTATCTTGGATTAATTTAGAAAAACAAAACAGTTTGGCCATTGGAATCTTAAGAATTTTCTTCTCAAAAGTGTGGTCATCACACCAGCAGCATTGGGATCACCTGAGAACTTGTTAGAAATGCAGAATCTCAGATCTACCCAGACCTACTGACTCAGGACCTGCATTGTAACAAATACCCAAGTAATTAATATTCACAGTGAAGTTTTTTCATGACTGTTTTAAGATTTTTTTCTTTACCATTGATTTTAGGGAATTCGATAATGATGTACCTTGGGGTAGTAATCTTTCTATTTCTTGAGCTTGGAGTTCATTGAGTTTCTTGAATCAACACATTTGGAAAATTTTTGGCTATTATTTTCTCAAATACTTTTTCCACATCCCTCTTCCTCCTCTTTGTCAAGAGTATCAAATATATGTATAGCTGTGTACATTTTTTCCACAACTCACTGATGCTGTGCTCATTTTTTCACAATTTTTTTCCCATGTGTTTTGTTTTGGATGCTTTGCATTTCTATGTCTGCAAATTCACAGTGTTTAATCTACTATAAATCCTATTAAGTATATTTTTCATCACAATCATTGCATTTTTCACCTCTAGAAGTTCAATTTGGAATTTTTTTTAATCTTTATATTCCACATCTCTCTTTAACATGCTCATACTTTCCTCTACCTTCTTCAACATATGGAATAGATTTATAGCAAGTTTTAATGTCCTTGTCTGCTAATTCTATCATCTGTGTTACTTATAAGTCTATTTCCATTGATTGATTTTTTTAATCCTCATTATAGGTGCTATTTTTCTGCTTATTTGCCTACCTGGAATTTTTGATAAGATGTCAGACATTGTAGATTTTACCTTGTTGGTAGAATTTTTCTATCCATTTAAATATTCATACACTTTGTTCTGGCACACAATTTATTTAGAAACAGTTTGATCCTTTCAAGGCTTGCTTTTAGTAAGCTTTGCAAAGTGGGACCAGAGTAACATTTAGTCTAGGGCTCATCTTGTTCTACATCTTCAGAGTCAATGCCCTTCTGAGAACTCTGTCTGATGTCTCATGTATTAGGCGTCTTGTGTATCTGGCTGGTGGAAACATAAACTGTGACCAGCCTGTGTGAGCTCCAGGAATTATTCCATTTTCTTTCTCCAGGTTCTGTAGTTTTCTCACATGTATGCACTAATTAGTACTCAGCTTAAGACTTGAGAGAAATCCTCTGCTGATGTCTGGAGCTTTCTCTCTGTGTAGCTGTCTCCTCTCCAGTACTCTGCTCTGCAATCTAGCTACCTTGGCCTCCCAAATTCTCAACTCTGTTTCCTCGGTTGCACTCTGTTTGAATTCTCCCTTCCTGCACTGTGGCCTCTAAACTCTCTAGGTTTGATGGCCAGGGCAACCATAGGACTCATCTAGTTTGTTTTTCTTCCTGTAGGGGCCACTGTCCTGTGCTGCCTGTCGTCCACTGTGTGAATATTGTGTTTCACGTATTTTGTCTATATTTGTGGTGGGTTAAGGCAAAAGGGTAAATCTAGTTCCCATACTCCACCCACATAGGAAGTTTCTGCACATTCAATCTTGAGAAACATTGTCTTAGAATCTTAGAAGACTTCATCAGCCTCATTGTGTCCACCATGTCCTATTCAAACTCTTTCAGAGAAGGAATCATCCCCTAAGACTTTATGGGCCCAAAGACTGCTTTTTTTTCCAATTTCTTCTAAGATGCCACCCTCCCTCTGAAAAGAGGTTACTGACACTTTCTGCTCTGGTAAACTAAGATTTATGAGACGTCTAATGAGTTCAGTATTCCTCTTTGGAGAGCCTAAATATTACGTATTACCAGAATTATTTTTTATTGGAGAGATATAGGAAGTAAAATTGATGTTTTAAAGCAAATAGCTGGGGAAACAGAAAAAACAAAGAACATTAGAAGAGCAATTAGGCAAATGTGTGACCATTTGAAGCCATTCTGCTTTGAGATTAGGTCAAATAATGGGAAAAGGGCAGAACTTTGGGAATTTTCTGCCCATCACCAGTATGAATATTAGACTGATTCATTATTCATATGAGTCCTCAACAGACACTAACACGATATCTGTGGGAAAATGTGGCCTGAGTTAGAAATAACTGATAAACAAGTTTTTGGAACACAGCCCATTCATAAATGGGAGATATCTTTACTCTCTCATACTCACACACCTGGAAAATGAAGACTTTAGGCTTCATTAGCATTTTCCAGCTTGTCCTACATTAATATCTAAGGGACGCCATTTGTGTTTCTCCACTTCTCTGCCGCCACCCTTGCCAAGCCAACATCATCTCCCACTTGGATTATTGCAATAGGCCATTGTCACCTTGCTCATACTCTTGGCTTGTTGCGGTCCTTTGTCCACACAATCAGTCAAAGGCATCTTTTAAAAGCTCGCTTCTGATCCCATTACTGCTATGCTTAAATTCTTCTAATGGCTTCCTATGGCACTTAGAGTGAAATCTAAGCTCCTTACCATGGAGCACTCTGGCTTCTGGCTTCCTTTCCAATTTGTTTTGCTAATCTCCTCTGCTTCAAGCATACTGGCTTGCTTCCTGTTTCTCTATCAAACCAGGCTCTTTCTTGCCTCTAGGTCTTTGCATTTGTAGTTCTCTCCCCACATGCTCTTCATCTGATTCTTTTCATGGCTGGCTCCTCCTACTTACTTGAAGTCAGAGCTCAAAGTCTCCTTAGAGAAGCCCTCCTGACCACTATCTGAAGTAGCCTTCCCTCTATTCTTATCTTACTTTCTATCAAATCATTTTACTTAATTTCCTTAATTATTATAAACTCATTACAGTTTGGAATTATCTTGGTTCATCTTTGTTTCTCACTAGAATGTAAGCTTTATGAGGACAGGTACCTTATCCATCTTATAATCATACTCTTATGCCTAGAATACTGTTTGGCACATGGCAGCCATTTGCTGGATGTTGCTGAATGTAAGAAAGAACCATAAGACCACCTTTAATGCAAAAATTATTTAAGCTAATTTAACTGATATTTAATAATTTTTTAACTAATTTCTGTCATATTTGATTGCCAAAGGCTATAATCTAGATTACTTGTCTATAAATTAATTAAATTTGTATCTTTGGCACTCTTACTATTCAGCTTAGTTAGTGTATAGGCAACTTTAATGTATTTTGATGTGTGTTTTTCTTATATTCTATGTTTTACATATGCTAGACCTGAGAATTGTGAGGACATATAAAATTCTTTTTTCAAAAGTAGATTCTTCATAGATCCCTGCTTCTGGAAATAAGTTGGAATGGAGTATCAAAATCTTAGGAGACTTCATATGCATGATGGAATATATAAATATATGAGCATGTATCTTTCAGACATTTACATATATATGCATACATTACTCTATTTCCAGCCATCAAAAATACATGTGTAACATTTGTATGAAGTCACGTGACATAATTTTACTTGAGGAAAAACATCTAACTCCCCCTTGATGGCTTTAGTAGAAATTAAACGTATAATCACTTGTTATTTGTGAAGACAGTGTTTTCAAAATTTACATTACGAACTACTGTGGGATTTGTTAGAGCATAACAGCATCACGGGGATTTCCAGAACGAAGAAACTGATTCAGAGCCAAGTTTCATTTAGTTTTCAGAAGCACATTTCTTTCTTCCTTGCATGAGCTTTTCACAGGGCTGTGAAGAAGAAGCTTCCACTCAGTGGAATGGAAGGCTGCACAGTCCTTTCTAGGGTCCTTCATGCTATTTTGAGAGTGTGTGGTTTTCAATTCAAATGATTCCCCATTTGTGGTTGCCTGTTAGAGCAAAGAATCAACAGGGTCTTTTGGTAACCATGGAAGCCACTGGCTCTCAAATAAGTTATTTTTAGATTGCCTCACTGAATAAATTTCCTTACTTCCTGAGAAGAAAATAATGTAACATGATCTTGACAATATGAGACCTTAGTCATGGAAACAAAGAAGGGATGTTGAGAAAGGAGAATCTGTTATTGCCTTATTTTATTGATAATGCAAATCCTGGTCCAAATGAGACTTGAGGAATTATACTAATCAGTAGTCACTTAAAAAAAAGTGAGAGTTATCCAACAGCCTTCATTGGGTCTTCAAGTTTTAGAGTGTAAATTCTATTGTTTCTTAAAATTTCTTTCCCTCTACTAACCAGAGGCTCAAAGGGAAGACTCACATAAATCCTGCTAGTACTTCAATCGAAGAAACTAAGAAAGTAGTTATACCTCTGACTTCTGGTTGATTAGGATGTAGTGACATTTTTCCTGGTTGTTTAATTCAGATTTGAAGCTCCCTTCAAGCCTCAGCTTAGGAAAGAGAAGAAAAAAGTGACTGTGATGAGCTAGCATTTCTAAACAATATAAACTCTTGCCTCAGTACTATCTTTGAAAATCTGCATTGCTGGAAGTTTCTAAAAACACTAATTATGAATTCTCCCCTGACCAAAGGACAAATTGTATATTGCTCTGGAAATGCCTTGATATTATTAATGTTATTATTGTTATTTATAGAATTCATGCAGTGACCCAAGGGTGCATTCATGGGCATTAGAAGATGCTTGGAAGAAGCAGAAGACCAGATTCCTTTCTAATTAGGTCAGCCAACACTTGAAAGTGATTACATTCATATTATTTTTACTTTCACCTGAATAGTCTTTTTAATAGGATCTAGAAAAAATAGAATGTCAGGCCTGTAAAGAACCTTTAGCCCAGACCCTCATTTCTTAAAATGAGAGGTAGCCACAGCAAGTTAATGTCTCTCATTCCTTTGACATTAGATCCATTATTCTTTATGCCATTGATGAGCCTAATATCATGCCAGAGGGGCTCATAGTAGGTTTCCATTTACACATAAAATAAAAAACAAACTTATTATCATGGCCACCAAGGCCCTAGGTGGCCTGACTCCTGCGGATGCCTCCTACCTCATCTCCTCCTGCCCTTTGCCTTATCCATCATGCTTCAGTAGACCAAACTTCTTTCCCTTTTCTGAAAATACCAAGTTTGTTCTTTGCACTTTCTGATGAACTGATTTTGAATAGCTGGTTCCCAGCTATGGTAGGCAGAAATTTTAAGAAGGCCCCCAAGATTCCCACCCTCTAGTGTACGTGCCCTGTGTAATGCCATCCCCTTGACTGTGTGTGGAACTAGTGAATATGAGGCTACATCACTCCTCCGATTATGTTGCTAATGATTCAACTTTGAGTGAATCAAAAGAGAGACTCTCAGGTGGGTCTGACATCAAGTGAGCCCTTTAAAAGAAGGTGAAGTGTCAGAGAGATGCCCTCCTCTTGGCCTAATAGAAAGGAGGTTGTGAGAGGAGAGGACCACATAGCAAGGACCTGACGGTGGTGTCTAGGAACTGAGAGTGGTCCCCAACCAACAGCTAGCAAGAAATGGGGACCGTAGCCATATAGCCACAAGGAAGTGAATCCTGCTGACAACCAGTGAGCCTAGAAGAGCACCCCAAGCCTCAGATGGGATCACAATCCCTGCCAACATCTTGATTTCAGCTTGTGAGGCCCTGGGCAGAGGACTCAGCTAACTCGCAGCTGGACTCCTGACTCACAGAAACTCTGAGACAGTAAGTTTGTGGTAATTTGTTATGCAGCAATAGAAAACTAATACTCATCTCTCCTGTCTCAGCTCATGTCACTTCCTCAGAGAGGCCTTCCCTAAGCACTCTAATGCTTATACTCCCCTGTCCTCATTACCCTGTTTATGCTCTTGATAGCACTTAGAATCTGAAGTCACCTTCTTTACTTACTGTCTTGGTAGTTGTTGACTTCCCCAGCACCTACAGCATTGTTGCACACATAGTAAGCATTCAATAAATATTTCTTGAATGAATCACTGAATCCAAATTAATGAGTTTTTATCAACTGTCCATGACCAAACTTCTAAATGAATCTCTGGACCACCAGGTGGCAGATAATTTAGAGAGTAAAGTAAATAGCATAGAAGAACCTTGGCCTGGTGACAGAATGTCAATTCTCTAATGGCAGCATCACCATCCAGATTTTAATCTAAAACCATCTGCCTTTATTTTTTTTAACCTGGTCAGTTGGACAGCACATCTGCCATTGCTAGTGTTGCTGTAGCCAAATTATATGATTAACTCTCATAAAATGGGAGCTTAGAAACAGAATGGGTTGATACCTTCATCAACTATATTACCAGCCACAGGGTGTTATCTTTGCTACTCACTTTTGTTGCTGTGATTTTTTTTTTTTGTCCTGTGTGGTTTACCTCCTTGAGTGTTGGTTGGGTTAATTTGTTCTCAAGATTTCAGTTGATGATTTCCTTCCACACAACTTTGGAGCAGGTGTTCTTATGCTTTGAGAGAATGGACAATTATCATAATGTCTCTCATTATAACTTTGCTAACCTGGCACACACTCATTGTTATAATCTGTACCCAGATGACTGAGTACCTTGCTGGTCTGGGGACCCAGGTTTGCATACAAGTGTTTCGACACGTGTGTAGAAATTCACTAGAATGTACATGGGAGGAAAACTAAATTTTCCTTTATCCCTCTGAGTTCTTGGCTAAGACTCCATGTAATAAAAGATTAACAAGAGAAAAACATACAGAAGTTTATTAACATGTATACCTTATGTATGCATGAGAGAGACCCCAGAAAAACTGATTAACTCCTAGAGATGGCCCAAGCCACCATCTTAAATACCATCTTCAGCTAAAGACAAAAACGAAAGTGGGGTGTTGAGAAGACCAGTTATGGGAGGTTTTCAGGAAAAGCACAGTAAACCAGAATTAGGTTTGTTATGCAGATTTAAGCCAAAGCCTTCTTCAGTGATAGAGTTTCCTGAGATTTAGAGTCTCATCCTGGTATGGAGAGGGAAACATCCTTACAAATGGAAATTTCCTGTAAAAATGTAAATCTTCCTACTAAAGGGTAACTTCTACTCTGTTTTCAGAGCTTCTCCTGTGTAGGCCATTTCTCAAAAATAATCAACTCAAAATTCTTTATGCCAAAGAGGCATATTCTGGGGTCGTATATTCTGCTCCCCTTCAAATGTAAGAGCAATGAACACAAAGACCTGGTTTGTCCTACTTTTGTTGTACTCTTATCCCCTGGAACAGTGCCAGACCTACAATAGGTACTCAATAAATAGCTTTGAAGAAATGAATGCACATGTGAATAAAATCTCTTACCACCTTAACTATCACCAAATCATGGCAGATCTCTTGTTCTGTAAGATGCCTCCTGTGGGAAGTTATGCTTTCCCATAGGAGAACCTAATCATTCAAGTCTCATTCGACTGTCATCTCCTTGGATGATGGTTGTTAAGATGGCTATTTACATGTCACTCTTTATTGAACACCTACCCTGTGCCTGGTATTGTGTGAGGTGCTGAGGATGCAAAGGGAGATAGGACTCCTGCCCAGGGCTGAATTTACAGTCTTGTAATTCTAATTTATTGCTAGTTGCTTTCAGGATTGGCACACAATGTAATTCGAATAAATGAGCAAAGGTTTGTAGAAGTATCAGACCTGGGAATTCTGAAGATGGTCTTAGTGAGAGTCTAGATTTGTAATATTTATATCCTTTTCCATGCTTTTACTAGTTAAGGTAGTGCTAGCTGCTGAAACAGATAAGCCTTAGTGGCTTAGCATGACAGAAATGTATTTCCTGCTCATGTAATTTCCAAAATAGGTGTTTTAGACCAGTTGGCAATATTGGGGCAAGGAAAATCACCTTTCTTCCCTTCTTGTTTTCTTATGGCTGGACTAGTAATAAAACTGACACAAGACCAGATTAACAGGAGAAAAACCCAGTTTAATACGTATTGGAGGCCATAAAGAAATGGTGCGTGGAGAGTGAACAGAGCAGGCAGTGTATATATCTTTTACACAAAGAAACAGTAAATTTGTGAAGAATTGACAGAACAAAGAAACTTAGGTTTGGAGTACGTAAACAGTGAGGAGTTTCAGCAGAGTTTAGCCTTGAGGTAGTAGATTAGCAAGGTTCGTTTCTGCAGCTTCTCAGCCCTGAATCCCCAGCTCTGGTGATAAGGATGCAGGGTGAGCACCTGTCACAGAGGAGATTTCTTTCCTGCTTTCAGGGGGAGCAGAGACAGGAGGGTCACAATGCCCTTTTGCTTCTCAAGTAACTTTAATTCAAAATAACCAATATGCTGTTGTGGAATCTTTCAGGGTGGCCTGTTCTGGGCCCCAACAGCAATTTCATCCAAAGCCAAGATTTAGGGATCCAGGTTGCTCCCATCTTGTAGATCTGCCATCTTCAACTTCTAATGCTGCTGCTCAATGAGAAAGAGAGGGAGATCTCATGGATCAGGCCTCAACGTGCCATGAATTGCTTCTGCCCACCATCCATTGGCCAGAGCTCAGTCACATGGTCATACGCAACCGCAAGGAAGATGCAGTGACGTAATAAATGTACAGAGGAAGGGCATTCATGTTCGCCAGAGCAGAGCCAGAAGAGACAATCTCCATTTACCAAGCTAAAGGAATTTTAATAATTGTTTCTTTAAAAAGATCTGGCTGGTATTTTTTAGTTAAAAATTCTTCACCTCAAGGATTTAGATATTTGGAATGGATTTCTAAAGAGAGAAACATTATTATTATAATAACAAACCAAAATACAGAAAACTGTCAGCTATTCTGACAAAAACAAGCATTTTAAGGCACTTTTTAAAATGTAGTGAATGTAGTAAAGGCATGTTCCAGGAGGAAAAGAAACAAGCTTTGGTGAATAGCAAGCCTGTCAAATGGATTCTCTGGTATTGAAGGAATTCCCTAAGATTCTCTGTACCAGCTCTATTATCCACGTGGTGGGAGAAAGAGCCAGGAGTCAGAATAATTGGGCTTTATTTGTTTTTCTGTTACTTATAAGCCTGTTGACTTTTTAGAGATTCTTATACTCTCTGGGCCTCTGCAGATTTGTGCAAAATGGGGATGAAACACACACACATCATATATTTGTTGGGAAGATTGAATAAAATAATGACTGTCACAGTATATTGTGAAGTGCAAGTTGCAGTATAAATGCAAGGTGTTACCTTTCTTCTCATCACCATTACCATTAGGATCATAGAATCTTCGGAAAAGGTGGAAGACAAAGTAGGGATGTCCAATTTGGCATCAACTTTATCTTGCACAACCTGTCTTTTATCCTCTATGGTTATACTGAAATCCTTGATGCCCTCTAATAAGTCATGCCAACATCACTCATTCAATCTCTTGAAAAAGACTTATTGGGGACCTAGTGATAAATAGCTATCATTATTATTTTTTGAGCTCTGACTCTATGGCTGGCACTAGACTGTGTATGCATTTTACCCACATGATCTCATTTGATCCTTCCTCACAACAACTCCAGGAGGCAGATTCTATTATCACCTCCTGTTTCTCACAGATGGGAAAACCAAAGCTCGCAGAGGCGAAGCCAGTCATTTGAAGTCACATAGCTCCATACTGACAGTCTGAGACCAGAGTCCAGGCTTTTGACTACTATACTTTCTTGGCTCTTCATGTGACTGTTGCATGCAGGGCATGTGCCAGGCACCAAGGGCTTCCAAGGTGAACAAGGAAACATGATTCTTGTCTTTAAGGAGCTTTCAGCCTGGCTCTCAGCAGCCTTCAGGCCCTGCACACACCGTTCCTTATGCCTGCAATGCTCACCTTACAATACCCCTCTCCTCTTTCTCAGCCTAGTTGGTTTCTCCTTATCCTAAAGACTCAGCTCAGGCATCATCTTCCCTAGACCTTCCTGACTGCCCAGGGAGTGCCTAGAAGATGTCTCACATGTGCTCGTGAACAAAGGCAGTGCTGCCTAGTGGTTAAAGTCCTGTGTCTAGGCCTAGACTGTCTTGGCTCTACTTCTAGCTCCATTACTTCTAAACACTGTAATTGCAGGTAGGTTACTTTTCTGGGTCTCAGTTTCTGCATGTGCAAAATGATATTGTTATAAGGATGAAATGAGATGATACATGTAAAAAGTTTGGCACCTGCATGGTAAACATTTAGTTAACTTATTTAACTCTCATTAACTACCATTATGAAGATGGATCAATGATCGTATGAGAATTCTCATTTCTTCCTCCTGTCCAGGATTACAGGGCCTGCTGTGAAAGACGGGGGTGTTGACTTGATATCTGCCTTCAATTTCAATGGTTTGGAGTTTGAACTCTAAGGTCAACGTCTCTGAACCCAGAACACTGGCATCAGATGAGCTAAACATAGAAAAGGCCTATGACTTGACCAAAGCAGCCATTTTTGATGATGTCACAATCTTAATGAACACACCCACCCCTACACCCTTCCCACAGAAACACAGGACTGAATTATGATTTTAATCAGCCTTTGCTGATGTGTAGTGAGGAATAATTAGTTGGTGGTGGGTACAGAAAACTGTACTACACTCAGCCAGGAAGAGGGGAGTGCTTCCTCTAGCATTTCAATTCCCTTGCTGCGGTAGCTTTCTTTCCTCTCCTTTGTTGCTCAGAATTTGAACTTGATGGGTCTCTGTGGGAAGCCTAGTCATCTCTTTCTCTGCACCTTGTCTCTCTGGCTCAGACATGTTTATAGTTCCCAGGTGAGGATGAAGACATTTCTAGGTAACCAATTAGCCAAAACAGAACTTTGAGAGCCTTGCAGAACACATACAAACTTCAGCAGATTAAAGGTCAGTGTCCAATAAATTGAGTCTGGGCAAAGCCTTTTCCTCTAGGGTTTGGAGTGCTACAGAGTTTAATCTTGGAGCTCCTAGGGTGCATAAAGGAAGCAGCAGGTACCCAGAGTGTCAATCTCTGTTCTACTCCAAAGACATATGTGCTCTTGGCTTCAGAAAAATCTGTCATGTCCACTGGAAGCTTTGGTTCACTCTTTCTTCCCTGTTGTGCTTAGAAGCCCCGGTGCCTGTTTGTAAGCTACATGGGTACATGCCTTTACTTGAATCAGAGTCAGGAAATTTAGAAGGAAAAAAAGAATCTTGGTTGTTATTAACTAAAATTTTAAAATAAACACCCTAGGGAATGTGGTAACTTTAAAATGCAGCTGCGTATTCTTTGACATTTCTCTCATTGAGAGGTGGGGTCTATGTCACCTCTGCTTAAATCTGGGCAGGTCTGTGACAGATTCAACCTACAAAAAAGTGATGCCAGATGACTTCCAAGGCTAGCTTATGAAAAACCGTGCAGTCCCACCTTGCTCTTGGTGTCCTAATTCACCATTTAAAAACTTTGACTACTCTTAAGCTGCCATATTGTGAGGAAGCCAAAGCCCCATGGAGTAGCTTCCTGATGCTCCAGTCAACAGTTTCAGCTGAAACTAGCTTCTGAGTCATCTCAGCCCAGATGCCAAATGTGTGAGTGAGGAAGCTTGCAAATGATTCTAGCCCCCAGTGGTTTGAGTTATCTCCAGACATTTGAGTCACTCCAGCCATGCAGGTCTTCCCAACAGAAGCTCAGACACTGGGGAGCAGAGACAAACCAGCCCTATGGTTCCCTGTCTAAATTTCTAACCTAAAGAATCCATGAGCATAATAAAGTAGTTGTAGCTTTATGTCACTATTTTTGGGGATAGTTTGTCATGCAGCAATGGATAGCTGGAACATTGGGTTTCATGGAGCTATCCCCCAAATGTCAAGTAAGGGAAGTAGAGTAACTGCAAACCCAGTTGACAAAAGACTACAAGAATCATGGAATTGGTAGAATTTCAGAATTATAAGGGACCCTAAGTGTCATCTAGTAAATCCACAGCCTTACAGTTGCTACTAACCTGAATTTTCTGTTTAACATCTCCAAGCAGAGATACTTTGCTTAGCTACTTCCAATGATGAGGAACTCAACTTCAGGAAGCATCCTCTCTTGCAGAAGTACAACTGGATGCCCTAAACAAAGATGCTTCTACTGCTGAAGAGAGATGGTTGGTGACAGAACAAATGCAGCTGCTTAAGAGAAAGTAACTTCAAGGACAGTTGGAGCTCATAAAAAAAGTGGCAAAAACCATGACACCTGCTGTTTGGACTACTCAGCTGGAATTGTCTTATGCTACTGCCACCTTATTTTCATGTTTTTAGGCTTTTGTAGTGTGTAGAGGTCTTCTCTTTCAAATGTTGATTCATGGTGTGATACTGGATTCTAGTGGTAAAGGATAAGGAGGAATCAAAACTAGTCAGGGTAACATTCTTAGGAATGTAAAGACTGGTGAATAGGCTCGAAGAATGTCGAAGGTAGGCAGGGAAGTCATATTTCACCGTAAGTTGACTGTAAATACACAGTGCAGTGCAGGTACAGAAAACACTAGTTTATTCTGCAGTAGACACCAGGGTAGAGAGGTCACAAGTGACACTTGTTTAAATGTCCAGAAAATAAGTCAAATCCCATTGAATTGAATTGAATTGAATTGAAGAATTGCCTTCAATTCTGGGAACTCTAGGAGGAATAGTGATAGTGATAACCTAGAGATTTTTCAGAAGATATCAACAAAGATGTCTTTGTTCATGGGTGGGGAGAAGTCTAGAAGTTTCTAGAAGTATAGAAACACAAATTCTATGTGTTACATCGAATATAATGGAAGGGTCTGGGTGTGCTTAGCAAAAAGAAGAAAATAATATGGAATGACGTGATAGCAGCCTTCAAATACTTCAAGGGTTCTAAGCAGAAAAAGAGCTGTACTTTCACCAACTCTGTTCTCAGCGTCTTAGTCTAGGCCTCCGTTATGGCTCACCTTGACTCCTGCATGAGACTTCTCACTGATTCTCTTTGATTTTCTCCTTGCCTCCTACAATCAGGTTTCTACAAATGCAGATGTAAGCTTTCAAAACTGCAAGTCAGATCATAATACTTTCTTGTTTAATACTCTCCAAACTTCTCATTGGACTTAGGATAAAATCCACACTGCTTACCATATCCTACACTGGTCCCCACCTCTATCAGATCCAGAGGTTCCATTTTATAAACAAACATTTTTTAATCAACCCCTTTACTCTTTTGTAATGAACTTTGTAGGTAATATAACCTATGTGATGACTAATTTAAAAAAATAGAATTAATGTCCTAATTCTATAGAATAAAAGAAAAAGAAAGTGGTTTTTTCCAGTTTTATTCAGAAATAATTGACATACATCACTGTTTAAATCATACAGCATGATGATTTGACTTATATTTTTTGTGAAATGATTATCACAATAGGTTCAGCTAATATTCATCATCTCGTATAGATACAACAGGAAGAAAAGAAAAAACAATTTCTCCTTGTGATAAGAACTCTTAGAATTTACTCTCAACAACTTTCCTATATATGATTCAGCAGTATTAACTATGATCATCATGTTGTACACTACATCCCTAGTACTTATTTGTCTTCTATCTGGACGTTTGCAGCTTTTGACCACGTTTTCTCCAATTCCCCCACCCTCTTCCTCAACTTCTGGTAACCACAAATCTGATCTCTTTTTCTGAGTTTAGTGTTTTGGCGTTTTTTTTTTATTTCACATATAAGTGAGACCATACAGTATTTGTCTTTCTTTGTCTGACTTATTTCACGTAACATAATGCCTTCAAGTTTCATCCATGTTGTCGCAAATGTTAGGATTTCCTCATTTTTTACGGCTGAACAATGTTCTGTTCTTTATACGTACACACAGAGACACACACACACACACATATCCACTTCTTTATCCATTCATCCATCAGTGGACACATAGATTGTCTACATTTCTTGGCTATTGTAAATAATGCTGCTGTGAACATGGGGGGGGGGTGAAAATACATTCTCAAGTTAGTGTTTTCATTTTGTTCAGATAAATACCCAGAAGTGGAATTGCTGGATCATATGGTAGGTTCTATTTTTAATTTTTTTGAGCATCCTCCATACTGTTTTCCATAATGACTGTGTGTATTTACATTCCCACCAACAGTGCACAAGTATTCTCTTTTCTCCACATCCATGCCAGCATTTTTTATCTTTTTTTTTTTTTTGATTATGGCCATTCTAACAAGTGTGAGGTGATATCTCATTGGAGTTTGGATTTGCATTCCCCTGATGACTAGTGATGTTGAGCATCTTTTTATGTACCTGTTTGCCTTTTGTATATCTTCTTTGGAAAGAAGTCTATTCAGGTCTTTTGCCCATTTTTAAATTGGGTTATTTGTTTTTTGGGTTTTTTTTTGAGGAAGATTATCCCTGAGCTAACATCCACCACCAATCCTTCTCTTTTTGCTGAGGAAGATTGACTCTGAGCTAACATCTGTGCCCATCTTCCTCTGTTTTTTCATATGTGAGACAACTGCTACAGCATGACTTGAAAGTGGCGAGTAGGTCCATGCCTGGGATCCAAATTGGTGAACCCTGGGCCGCTGAAGCAGAGTACGGGAACTTAACCACTGCACCACTGGGCCAGCGGCTATTTGGTTTTTTTACTATTGAATTGTATGAGTTGTTTATATATTTTGGCTACTAATCCCTTATCACATACAGTCATGCTCTGTATAAAGACATTTCGGTCAATGATGGACTGCATATATGATGGTGGTCCCATAAGATTAATACCATATTACCTAGGTGTTTAGTAGGCTATACCATCTAGGTTTGTGTAAACATGCTCTGTGATGTTTGCACAGTGATAAGATTGGCTATTGTTGCATGTCTCAGAACATATCCCTGTTGTTATGCAGTGAGTGACTACATATGGTTTGCAAGTATTTTTTCACATTCTGTAGTTTGTCTTTTCACTTAGTTGATGGTTTTCTTTTGCTATACAGAAGCTTTTTAGTTTGATGTAGTCCCACTTGTTTATTTTTGATTTTGTTGCTTGTGCTTCAGGTGTCATATCCAAAAAGTCATTACCAAGACTCTTGTCAAGGAGCTTTATTCCTGTGTTTTCTTCTAGGAGTTTCATGGTTTCAATTCTTACATTTAAGTCTTTAATCCATTTCAAGTTAATTTTTGTGAGTGGTGTAAAATAGAGGTCCAGTTTCATCTTTTACATGTGAATATCCAATTATTCCAGCACCATTTATTGAAGAGACTGTCTTTTCCCCATTGAGTATACTTGGCTCCCTTGTCAAGTATTAGTTGACCGTATATGCTTGGGTTTATTTCTGAGATCTCAATTCTGTTTCATTGATCTATTTGTCTGTTTTTTATGCTGGTACCATACTGTGTCGATTACTACAGTTTTATGGTATAGCTTGAAATCAGGAAGTGTGATACTTCCTGCTTTGTTCTTCTTTCTCAGAATTTCTTCAGCTATTCAGGATCTTTTGTGGGTCCACATAAATTTTAAGAGTCTTTTTTCTACTTCTTTAAAAAAATGCCGTTGGAATCTTGATAGAGATTGCATTGAATCTATAGATGACTTTTGGTAGCCTTGACATTTTAACAATATGAATTCTTCCAGTCCATGAACATGGGATGCTTTTCCTTTTATTTGTGTCTTCTTTGATTTCTTTCATTAATGTCTTGTAGTTTTCAGAGTGGTGATCTTTCACTTCTTTGGTTAAATTTATCCCTAAGCTTTTTATTGTTTTTGACGCTATTGTAAATGGGATCGATTTCTTTATTTCCTTTTCAGAACTTTCATTGTTAGTGTATAGAAATACTATTGATTTTTGTATGTTGACTTCGTATCCTGCAACTTTACTGATTGATTCGATTGATTAGATCTAACAGTTTTTTGGGTTGATCCTTCAGAATTTTCTGTATATAAAATCATGTGATCTGCAAACAGAGAAAATTTCACTTCTTTCTTCCCATTTCTGACATATTTTATTTCTTTTTCTTTCCTGGTTGCTCTAGCTAGGACTTCCAGTGCTACGTTGAATAGGAGTGGTGAGAGTGGGCATCCTTGCCTTCTTTCTGATCTCAGAGGAAAAGCTTTCAAACTTTCATCATTTATATGGCCTTTATTATGTTCCTATATGTTCCTTCTATGACTAAGTTGTTAAGTGTTTTTATCATGAATGAATGTTGAATTTTGTCAAATGCTTTTTCTATGTCTATTGAGATGATCATATGATTATTTTCTTTCAATCTATTAAAGTGATGTATCACATTGATTGATTCGTGTATGTTAAACCATCCTTACCTCCCAGGGATAAATCCCACTTGATCATGGTGAATGATCATTTTAATATGCCGCTAAACTTGGCTTTCTAGTATTTTATTGAGAATCTTTGCATCTATACTCATCAGGGATATTAGTCTTTAGCTTTCTTTTCTAATAGTGTCCTTTTATAGTTTTGGTATCAGGATAATGCTGGCCTCATAAAATGAGTTTGGGGGTGTCCCCTCCTCTTCAATTTTTGCAAGAGTTTAAGAAAGATTGGTGTTAATTCTTCTTTAAGTATTTGATAAAATTCACTAGTGAAGCTGGGAAAGTGATTTTTTAATAATGCAATATGTGTTTCAATACGTACATGCATAGGCATAATTACACTGAAGACATAAGGAAATAAATGCTTGCATCTAGAGGAGAAGTCACCAGGAATATGTGAACGACAAATGCAGATTGATACATGTTTGTGTTTTGACTAGAGACTCAAATACCTCAAGCAGCATTGCTACTGGTGACATTGTATCCTAAAACTTTCTTGGTAATGTTTGGGGGGAGAAAGTATACTCTTCCCTCAGTTTATAAGGTATTTGTGTTTCTGTAAAATTTAGGAGTTACTAAATCTTCATGTTAAGAAATTGTGTTATGTTGTAGAATGGATTTAGGTTCTAGACTTAGAAAATTATAAGCAGTATTTTATCTAAATGGGCGTTCAGTGGGCCATTAGAAAGTTATGTAGAATGAATGACAACTCTTTGATGTGTAGATTGTCCTGTGTGCTACAGGAAGCCCAGCAGTCCTGACTGGTACCCTCTCAATGCCAGCAGGAAGTTTCTTTCATTCCCACTAATAAAAAACACCCCAAAAAGTTCCAGAAATGCCCCCAGGGGTGGCTAGCCCCAGAGTTCCCACAGAGAACCCCTGCCCAATGATATCTGGCTCCTACCTTCTTCTCTAGTTGTATCTTCTACCAGTTCTTCCTCCTTCACACGCTCCAAACTCATTGCCTTCTTTCTCTCTCTTAAAATATTGAGTTTGCTTTTTCTACACCCAGGACTGTTGTGCCACCAAATCTTTGCCTGGCTTGGTTCTTCTTGTTATTCAGATCTCAGCTCAAATGTCACCTTTCCAGAGAAGCACTCCTAGCCCATCTCAGCTCCAGTAGCATCCCTATTTCCACACTATTCCCTTACCCTATTACACCTTCTCTGTAGCATATTTGGTAGCACTTAATACAACCTGAAAAGAAAAATGCTTTATTTGTATCCATGCTCATCGTCTATTCCCTTTCCCACTAAAATATAAGCCCAGGCAGGCAGGAATTCTTGTCTGCTACTAGCTGTATTCTCAGTGTCTAGAAAAATGTCTGACACATGGTAGGCTGCCCAATAAGTATATTTCTTAAATAAGCTAGTAATTCCTCCCTTTCTTCCTTCAAGACAAACTTGAAGCTCTTTAACGTGGTGCTTAATGTCTCCAAACATTTTGACCAGCTTAAATTTCTCCATTCTTTCCTCCTTTCACTCACTACTTCTCCTGTTTACTGTAGTTTCTCAAATATGCCGTGCCATTTAATGTTTTACTTCTTTGTACATTGTTTCCCCTGTCTGAAATTCAGCTGAGACAATTCTCCCTCTATTTCCTCCTCCCTCCTATCCAATGGAGAATTGAACATCCTTTTCTGATATGGCCCTTCAACTACGCTTATAAAAGATTACTTTCGCTGGTGTATGTGTCGTTCTCCCCAACTATACTTTGAGGTTTTTGAGAGCAGGGATCACTTCTCAATAATCTTTATATGCCCAGTGGTCAGTGTGATGTCTGATATAGAATAAGTTTGAGAATGCAATTTCATCATGTCAGAGTTGGATTATCATCTCAACTAGCTGAGACCATTTGGAATCTCAATTCTGTCATCCATTTCACTGAGTATTTTCCCCAATATCATATCAACTGTAAATCAGATAAGTATGTCCAAGTGGTAGATACTTCACTGGGGTACATAAAAGCAGGTTAATCCTTTGGAACTGCAATGACAAAATCATTTTGTTATTATTAATAACAATACTTCTTGAGCGTAGTGTGCTAGGCACATTTCTAAACACTTTTTAAGTATTTTCCCATTGAAGCCTTCAGCAACTCATTGGTGAGAGTTACTTAGAGTGAACTTTAGAGGTCACAGCTGCTAAGTAAAAGAACATGGTTAACCTTGATGTATCTGATCCTATGCTTTAACCATTATGCTAGGTCTTTTTTTATGCCGTGTCTATACATCTGTATTTCTTAGACTCAATCCTTGAATCTGGCCAAAGTAGAGTTAATGGAGATGTTTTAAACTTAATCTTATTTTCTCAGGATAAGGAAGATTCAGTCCCTCTATTCCCTTAGACAAGACCATATTATTTTGTTAATTATTGCTTTTTCTCCTCCTTTCTCTCTGTCAGGAAAGCTCAGTTTATTACGGATCATTGTGGATGCAACCAAGTTAATGACAATTGATGTCCATCCTCTGCTCCTCATATTAGTGGCTGTGTGTCAACATTCACTCCCCTTGCACTGGGCCTCCCCATCTTCATCGTTTTTCCCCCTTTGGGCTGAGGTTTAGCCTTACCCAGTGAACTTTTAATCACTCTGAATAGCTAATCACCATAATTCCTCTCTGTCCAAAGCTGCAAGTTCATCATGTGAATGGACTGGGTGTCCTTGTTAATCACAGTAATTGCTCCCATTCATGAGCTGTGTAAAGCAGTGATGACTCTCCTCATCATTCAGGTCACTCGTCTTCTGATGGAGGCCGGTAGGAGTGTTAAGATTCGCTCAACACAGGCTGTGGGATGAGCAATGGAATGTCCACTAGAACTGCAAGTTTTGGATCTCTATTAATAATTATTATTTTCCTGGGCTGGCAAATCAGTCTGGACTGCCACTCTACTCCCGACATCTCCATCCTCTCAGTTTCTGATGCTAAAGCTTCCATAGCAGGGTTTCCTCACAGATATCTCCTTCCTTATGTCAAATACTCCATCTTGGCAGCCATGCTACAACTGGTTGGCATTCTCCACTGGCCTTATTGGCCAGGCCGTGAACTTTCATCCAAAAGTTAACCAAAGGCATTTATTTTATACTGGAGTTTTTTTGGTAGCAGTCAACTAGAAACCAATCCATCTGGCTCAATTTGAGTAGGATTTATTATAAAGAATGAGGTGTATGTCTTTGAACCCAAGTCCTAGAAATCTAACCATTTTCTAGAAGGGACATAAACTGGACCTAGAAGGCTAATAGATGTCAAGGCAGATATTCTATTAATCTTGTTCTCTCTCTAGTTCCACATAGACAGCTGTTTACATGCATGCTCCACTATTTGGCTTTCCAATCTTACTTTGCTTTGCTGATCACCTCTTCCAGCTTGGTATACAGACCATAAATGGCTTTCCTAAAGTGGCAGCCTCAGGTTACATCCTGAGCAGTGTAGAGTTTGCAGTTAACTGAATGTAATTTCTGCATTCCAATTCCATATTCTCATCTCACTGCACTCCAAATTCTCTTCTCTTACACTCTACCCCCTCCATCTCTTCTCCCAGATTTGTGTATCAAGTTGTCAGCTGAACAAAGGGATCCACATTCATCAAAATCTGTCCTCTTAGAGGACAGCTGTTTTAAGTTGCCAAAACAAATGTTTCTGTTATTATTATAACATTTCAAGAATCTTAAAAAATTGCCTGTCACAAGCTCATTATTTTAAGCCAGAATGGTTCCACTGAATATTTTTGAAAGCCATCTTTCTTTCTGAATGTTCCTTTCTTCTTCCCTTCTTCCCCCTTATCTGTCTTCTGAGAGAGAGAAAGAGAATATGAGTGAAAGAATCCAGCTCAAACCAACCAACAGTGGAAGTTCCCTGAAGGAAATCAAAGCCCTGGGATGCTGTAGTGGATGTTTCCCTCTACTTAGCAGCCATTTCCCACCTCCCCCACTTTGGGGAACTCTCTCTCCATCTTTGTTTTGAATAATTGTCTCTTTCTCATTGTGTAGATTCTTGGTGGGGCTGTCAATCAAGTTGCCCTGCTCTTCCCTAGCCAAAACTAGATTCTCATTTTGTGGACCCTAAATATCGAGCTCAGTGATGCCAGCATGAAAAGGTGATGGGAGCTGATCCTTCCGGTGTTGTCACCCTCACCGTTGATCAATTCCTGCTGCTCGCATCCTGGCTTCCTTTTTCTTCTGAGACTGGCTCTTTAGCAGTATCTTTAGTTCTCTGAGTGATCCTATACCCCCCAATAAGTCTATTTTGCTTAAGTTAGGCAGAGCTAATTTTACTGTTTGCAAATAAGACAGAGCAAACACAGACCCAACTGATGCAGAGACTATATTATAGAAAGTCTTTGTTTCATAGATTTTATGATGCCTCAGCCTCTGGACGTGATTTCTCTGTTACACTCCTGGGATGCTGGGGTATAGTGGCTTAGCGCCTTGTTTATTTCAGCTAGAATTAACAGTGGGTCATGATGAAATTGGAGCCATATATGCTCATGGTTGTATAAACTTTGGTCTGGGTTTTGGAGCTATATCTCTCAGGTAAAGTTTAATTAACAACTTAAAATCAATCCAATTTGAATACGCTGGAACTTGAATCATACAGCTTAGCTCCTTTTCCTTGTTTCATTTCATTAACAAAGATTTATCTGTGGGAATACAGAAATATATAAGGTGCAGGATAGTACATGGTAGGAAGAGAGTTCTGAAGTAGTTTGGCAGCTGAGTGATAAGATTACATATATATATATATTACATGTATAACAGAATTTTTGAAACTGAACTCATTGTGGATAGGAATAGCTCTATGTTTTTGTTTGTTTTTGTGAGGAAGATTGGCTCTGAGCTAACATCTGTGCTAATCTTCCTCCATTTTATGTGGGATGCTGCCACAGCATGGCTTGATGAGTGGCACTAGGTCCTTGCCTGGGATCCAAACCTGCGAACCCTGGGCCATCAAAGTGGAGCACTGGACTTATCCACCACAACACAGGGCTGGCCCCCCAATTGCTGTGTTTTTATTACAACAAAAATAATGAATTGTAGTTTAATTATCAGGCTTTTAAAAAGTGCTTTGTAGAAATTATTTTTTTAGCAAAAGTAGAGCATGTTAACTTTTTTAAATGTGGAATCTTTTTAAAAAAATAGGTGCATTTAAAGGATATCTCTCTCTTCCCTTAAATGTCTCATTGTTACTATATTTGATTAATTGGTGTTGGGAAAACTTTTGTTCTTTTAAGCCCAGCAATATGTGAGAAATACTTTTTGTCTAGCCGTGGCAGTCTCAGCTTGGCTGTGCTCCTAGACTCCTGATTCCACTTTAAGATGTGTGCTCTAGTTTATGGCCAACACGCATGCATATTTCTTACCGATGCACTAAACTTGGGAGCTTATCAATAGTTGGCTGGGAAGTATGGTAGCTCTAATGGGAAAACCTTGCTTTGCTGAACCATTAATGCTCAAGGTTTAAGTGTAAAAGCCCAACTGTGCTTAATCCACTCCCTGTCACCATTTCCAACTGGAGCTTGGAACATGCTCAAAGTCAGGAGCTAAGCGCAGGCAGGGATCTAGTGACTTAAGAGGCTGAAGAGATTTTCTCTCTGAGTCAAAATTTTCTCTTACTGTTACAGGATTTGACGCTGAAGCGCAGCATTCCAATCCTGTTTAATACAGGGATTTTGAAGGTATTCACATTCTCTATCGTAGTTCTGATTCCTTCTAAACATGTATGACAATAAATTCTGTCTGATGGTACCCCAGGCATATTGCCTGATTGCCCTCCTCAAATAATGCTTGATGGTCCAGTTCTCTAGAAGTCTGCATTCAGATCTGTTTCACATCAAAACGCATTTCTCTGACATGTGTAATCCTCTGTAAGCTTCACTAGAGAGCTTGGTTTCGGTTCTCCCTGGGATTTGTGTGTGTGTGTGTGTGAGTGTGTGAGGGAGCAGGGGATAGAATGTATCTTACTTTGAAGATGAAGTTAGAGAAAAATTGAGGAGACTGAACAACGTTAGGAGGCAGAAATAAAACTAAAGAAAAGCGATATCAAGAAACAGGTGGGAAAATAGACAAACGCAGGAAGGGGTTAGAAAAGGAAACCAACATTATTTCACTTCTATGGTGACCTGGAGGTCAAATTAAAAAAATTATCAACTTGCTTTTAAAACACAGACTCATCCTAAAATAGTGAAAATATTCTGAGGTAAATGAAAGAAATGGTGTAAGCCTTCTGTTCCCCTCCTCCCACCCCATTCCTAGTGGTCAGCACTGTTAATGTGACATAAGTTCCTTCACTCACCTATTGGGTGATCTTGGGGAAGTCACGGGACTCCTCCAAGCCTTAGTTTCGACACCTGTAAAGTGGGGATAACGCTAGTTACTTATCTTATAGTGTTGTTGAGAGGATTGAAAGGTGTATGTCATTTTGCATATATGTGTATGGCCAAAATAAGAGCTCAGTGAATATGTGATATTGTTTTTCTAGACACCTGCAAACACATGTATCTTTTAACAAATGAAAGTAGTTTCACAGTACGCATACTGTGATAGAAATTATTATTTTTAACAATGATATGCTGAAAATATTTAAAAATTATTTTATATTTTATTTTATTTAAATGCCTCCATATGATCACATTATAGTTCATGATGTTTTTTAGTTCTCCTCTCTCTGTTTATGCCTTCTTCATCCATATCACCTGTCTTGAGGAAATCCATGTAAAAGCTTAGTATGTGTGTGTATAAATTTTTCTTCATGTTCATGTAATCATAGACAAAAGCACATATGCATATTCATATAGTTTTTGTCATTGGTTTACAAAAATAAGATTATATTATACAAATATAATATATTTTTATAAGATCTTCAAATTATAAAACACCTTTTCCTGAGCCTTTCTCTAGTAATAGAGGCTGGAAAGCTTAAATTGAATTCACAGCACACGTCCTTGCTTCTAGGAACGGGTAAGCAAGAGTCCCATTGCTAGTCAGCTCTACCCGAGAAGTCTGCTGTGAGATTTGTAGGAGAGTTTTAATTCCTAATAAATAAATTTGGTCTTACTAGTTTTTATTCTTCTCCTTCACCCTTCTTGGGAAGTGGAAATGATACCTGAAATGACAACATCATCTTTGGATCATAATGACATGAGCGTGGGGACAAAAGCCAGAATATTAGTGGTGGCATGATAGAAAGGTGACAGCCTGGGTGCCTGATAGCATTTTGACGGCTGAGTCAGTGCCAGTAACTGCTGACCTCTGGATTTCTAATATAAACCACTATTTGTTTCAGCCTTGATCATCAGGTTTTCTCTTCTTTACCGTCAAACACATTCTGAACTGATACACATACTTTTTTGTATTTTGTTTCTGTTACTCAAAGAAATCTTGTTGAATTCTAATTGATTATTTATCATGGCTACACTGTTTCATGGTGTGAATTATTGTAACTTATTCAGCCTTTCTCCAAATGATAGATATTAAATTGATATCTCGTGGTTTTTTGTCCTGTTTTTGTTTCTTGGCCACTTCAAAAAGTGTTGCATCAAATATTCTTAAAAATAGATCTCTGTATACTGGACTTTTATTTTTATGGAATAAGATTTCAGTAGTGAAACTGCTGAGTGCATATATATGTATATATTTAATTGTACTAAATATTGCCAGAATGTATTCAAACAAAGCCAGTAACAATTTACATTTTACCAGCAATGTGCCAGAATAACTCTGTTCTTCCCACATCCCAGCTGGCAATGGTCATTACTGGCTTTGGCCAGTCTGACGTTTATAAAATGATAACTTTTTGTTGGTTTAGTTCACGTTTTCCTGACTGCTAATGGTTTCAGGCTCTTTTCCATCTTCTCTTGGCCACTTGGGTTTATCTGTCTGTGAATTCCTATTCATAACCTCATCTATTTTTCTCTTGAGGAGTTTCCTTCTTTGTCAGTTTATGAGGGTTTTTTTATGTGATAGGTACTAACTTTCCATCCTCAGCATTGGAATTGTTATATTTTACTATAAGTACTTAAACTTTTTATGGCTAATTACAATTTTTAAAACACCGTATTTTCTAGTCTTGGATAAGAGAATCTGCTTTGTCATGAAACTATACATGAAGTTACCGGATTTTTCTTGGAGAATTTCTATTTTTCTTTCTTTTTTCTCCTTCTATTCTATCTTTACCTTTGTATTAAATAAGTTGAGTTCAATTTTGTTTTCATCCTGATGGATGGCAATTGTGCCAATGCTGTTTAAAAAGAAATCCATCCTTCTCACTCTGAAAGGAAATATCAATTTGTCATACATTACATTCTTATATATATTATTGCTGGAGTCAACCATGGTAATTTATATTGGCTAGGAAATTATCCATTCCCTCTAGGTTTTCCAATTTATTGCCATATATTTGCCTGCAAAATGTTTTCTATGGGATTTTTTTTTTTCTCTTGTGCCTCTGGTTGGGTTTCCTTTTTAATTTCTTATCACTTATGTAGGTGTGCATGTGTGCTTATTTTTTTCTAGAGATTTGCTTATTTATTTTTTCCTACAAATTTTTGTTTTCATCAAGTCCTTTCATCAATATGAATTTCAGCTTTCTAGTTTGTTTTATGTTGTTATTTTTCTATTTTTTCAAAGATGAATTCTAAGTTCCTTTATTTTTCTCCTTTCTTCTTTGATAATGACGGCATTAAAGCTACGAATTTTCTTTTTTCTTTTTTGTGAGGATGATTGGCCCTGAGCTATGGTCTGTGCCCATCTTCCTCTATTTTATATGGGATGCTGTCACAACGTGGCTTGATGAGCAGTGCTAGGTTCTCACCTGGGATCTAAACCTGTGAACCCTGGGTCGCCAAAGCAGAGCGCACAAACTGAACCACTATGGCACTGGGACAGCCCCAAGATACATATCTTCTTAATAGAGTTGTTTTTGTTTTTTTTTTAAAGATTTTATTTTTTTTCCTTTTTCTCCCCAAAGCCCCCAGGTACATAGTTGCATATTCTTAGTTGTGGGTCCTTCTAGTTGTGGCATGTGGGACGCTGCCTCAGCGTGGTTTTGATGAGCAGTGCCATGTCCGCGCCCAGGATACGAACCGACGAAACACTGGGCCGCCTGCAGCCGAGCGCGCGAACTTAACCACTCAGCCACCGGGCCAGCCCCCTTAATAGAGTTTTTAATTTATGCTTGAGGTTTTAGTGTACAGTTTCTTTTTTAGTTTATAATTTCCTTTTGGTCCACGGGTTAACTAGGAATTTTTCATATTATTTATCAAAGTACATAGCCTATGAAATATATGTTTTATTTAATTACATAGTTATTTTGGAGTTAAAACGTTTTTCTTTGTGGAAAGCACAAATTTGATTTTTGAAAACATTATATAACATTTAAAAATGCATACTTATTCCCCACTCAAAGGATGTAAGGTTTTCTGTATATCTTAAACTATTGTTATTCATGTTTTAAACTTGATTTAAATATCTTACATACAGTAAACTGCATGTATTTAAAATGTACGATTTGATGAGTTTTGACAGATAAATATACCACGACCACACTCAAGATACTGACCATTTCCATCACACTCAAAAGTTTTCTTTCTTTGGAATTTATCCTTCTCTCCACTTTCATCCACAACCACAAATCTGCTTTCTGGCACTAGAATTGTATATAAATGAAATAATAGTGTGTATACTCTTTTAAAAAAAATCTGGATTCTTTCATGCAAATAATAAATTTGAGATTCATTCATGCTGTTATTTGTGTCAATTGTTTGTTACTTTTTATTGTTGAGGAATATTCCATTGCATGGAAATATCACATTTTATTTATTGTATCTGTTGAAAGACATTTTGGTTGTCTCCAATTTTTAGTAATTAAAAATAAATTGGCTATGGACATTTATGTATATGCTTTCTGTGAATATATTTTCATTTTTCTTAGGTAAATATCTAGGAGTAGAATGGCTGGGTTGTATAGTTGGTTTATATTTAGCTTTTTAAGAGACTGCCATACTAATATCCAAAGTGGTCAAACCATTTTACATTCCTGCTAGCTGTGTTATGAGAATTCCATTTGTTCCACATCCTCACCAACACTTGGTATTGTCAGGTTTTTTAATTTTAGCTATTATTGTGGTTATTTAGTGCTATCTTATTAGTGTTATTTTAATTTCCATTTCCTTCTTTATCAATGATATTAAGCTTCTTTTCATGTGCTTTTTGGCCATTAATATATATATTTTTGGAAGTATTTGTTCAAATCTTTTGCCCACTTATTATTGGGTTGTTTGTCATATTATGAAAATATAAGAGCTCTTTCTATATTCTTGTTACAAGTCCTCTGCCTGACCTATATGTAGAGAATATATTCTCCTAGTCTGTGGGTTGACGTTTTGTTTTCTTAATGGTGAATTTCAAAGAGGCAAAGTTTCTAATTTTAATAAAGCCCGATGTATCCACTTTTCTTTTTATGGATTGCGTATTTCATGTTTCATCTGGGAAGCCTTTACTGAGTGGGCCAGCTTTGCCTCTGTGTTGACTTTTAGAAGTCTTGCCGCTTAGCTTTTACCTTTAGTTCCACAGTCTGTTTCAAGTTAATTTGTGTGGTGTCAGGTAATGGTTGATTTCTTTTTTCTGTACAGATATACAGTTACTTCAGTATCAATTGCTGAAAAGTTTACCATTTCTCCATGTAATTGTCTTGGACACTTTTGTCAAAAAAGTGCCCACTTCCAGATTCGCCATGCCAGCAAGCTCCAATCAGGGCATGCCCACAGCCTTCCCTTGTTCTCACTAGAAAGCTTTCCGACTCCCTCGCCTGCCTTAGAGTCTCTGCCAAATACAGGTGTTGGTGGCTGACTCCCTTGCTGGAGCAAACTCTGAATAAATAGGCATTGCTTGTTCTCATTTGGGTGGCCTTCACTTATTTCCACATAGGTCTTGAAATCAGAGAATAAGTCTTCCAACATTGATCTTATTAAAATTTTCATCGATTGGGGCCAGCCTGGTAGCACAGCAGTTAAGTTTGCACATTCTGCTTCAGTGGCCCAGGGTTCGCCAGTTCAGATCCCGGGTATGGACCCACACACTGCTTATCAAGCCATGCTGTGGCAGGCGTCCCACATATAAAACAGAGGAAGATGGGAACGGATGTTAGCTCAGCGACAATCTTCCTCAGCAAAAAGAGGAGGATTGGCAGAAGATGTTAGCTCAGAGCTAATCTTCCTCAGAAAAATTGCATTGATTGTTCTAAAGTGTTTGCATTTCTATATAATTTTAGAATCAGTCTTTCAATTTCCACAAAAAGCCTTTGGGAATTTTGATTGGGAATGCACTGAATTTATAGATTTTCTGTCTTTTGTTTTATTTTTGCCTCTCTTCTTTCTGTTCTTTTCTCCAGAGCTCCTTTTATTTGTATGTTGAATCTCTCATATTCATCTTCAGGTTCATTGTCATCATTTTCCCCTCAAGATTATCTTTTTTTTCCCTAAAGATTGGTCCTGAGCTAACGTCTATTGCCAATCTTTTTTTTCGTCTTCTTCTTCTCCCCAAAGCCCCCAGTACATAGTTGTATATTCTAGTTTTATGTCCTTCTAGTTGTGTTATGTGGGGCATCGCCTCAGCATGGCTTGATGAGCAGTGCTAGGTCCGCACCCAAGATCCAAACTGGCAAAACCCTGGGCTGCCAAAGCGGAGTGTGCGAACTTAATCACTCAGCCACTGGGCCGGCCCCTGTTACCTTTTTGTGATTTCTTCATATTCAGATTTTTTTCAGTCCACTAACTCAGGTCTAAACAGAGACCTTGAATATCCTCTCCCTAAATTCATCTACTAAACAGTTTCATTGGAAACCCTATCTTTTATCTCTGGAAAGGTTTTGGGGGCAGGTGGGTGGGGAGGGTGAGGGAGTTTGTGCAGAAGTCCCTAGATTCTCTCTGTTTTTCTTTTCAAATTGTTCTCTGTCTCTTCTAGAATCTCTCAAAGGCTGGTTCTGTGTCCCTTGGTTTTGACTAATCTTTCTCTCGGGCTGCTCTGCCCCTTGAGGGGCTGTTTACTGGGAGAAAATCACTCTGCTCCCCCATCTCCTGTACTTGTCCAGTCTGAAGTGTGGGAGAACTTCCCTCACTTCTTAAAATTCCTTCTAGATGTTTGGCCTGGGAGATCTGGCACACACTGGGGCCTCTGGTGTTCTGTCCCTTGGATCCACTGGTCTCTTCAGGGCAAATATTCCCAAGATCCACATTTTTGGGGAGGGATCCTTACTCCAGGCGTTCAGACTGTCGTGTCAATATGTCTTCCCAGTCCAGGAGAAAGAAAGCCCCACGCTGGTTCTCTTCCCCAGGTCTCCCACAACTTTCACTCAGCCAGCAGGGGCCCTAGGCTTTAATTGAAAGAGCTAGAAAGATTAGAATTGAGGTGAAGAGTCAAGGAATTGCATTCAAGTCACTGTTCTTCTGGAATCCCCTCTGGGCATCTTTCCAGGTCAGGACTTAGAGAACCATCTCTTTTTGAGTGCTACAGAGAAAGAGTCAATTTTGGATTAGAATGTAGCTTAAAGGTCATCTAGTCCATTGCCTCCTCTGATGAGTCTGTTTCTTAGAAACCATCTTTGACAAGAAATAGTACATATCTGCTTAAAGATCTCCTGGGATTCTGAGCTTGCTACCTCTGTTAGAGTATCCTTTCTCAAACCAAACTCAAATCTTTCTTTCTTTAGATTCATATTCTCTTCCTTTTCCTTGCCTTGGGATCCTGCAGAGGTTGCCCACATCTTATCCAGAGTTGAATAACCTGTTTTTCCTCCTCTTTGATCATCATCCTGCTCATTGGCATTGCTATCGGTTCAAGGGGAGGAAAAGAACTTTTGTAAACTAATCAGATTTGTATCTTTTTGGACTCTCATGTAAGTTTTGGTAAGGGAAGAGATTGAAGCAATTCACTAAAATGAAAATTTTAGATTCATCTTTTCTTCCTGGATTACATTGACCCACTCCATTGTCCATCTTTCTCTCCACTTAAAGTACCACTTTTTTTTCAACATGAAATGAGCTTTGCAGTTTTTTCTGGTTTTGAAAATGATTCAAGCCTATTAGAAAATGAAATAAATCAAAAAACATACAAGTAGGAAACTGAAGAAAAAATACTCCAAATCTCAACATCCCCAAATGACCCCTTCTCAAATATTTCTCTGTGTTCATAATTTTGTTACCATATTATACATGTTGCTTTATAATCTCCCTTTTCACTTAAAAAGATGACATGAATTTACATCTATAGCATGTTTAGAGGCTATATACAATTCCTTTGTTTAGATAAACTATAACTTATTTAATCAATACGCTGTGGTTGATATTTCAGCTGTTTTTACATTGTTAATTCATTCTCTAAGGACCAAATAATGCTTTTCTGAATCTCTATTGACACTTGTCTGATTATCCTCTTAAATTACTGGCTCTGAGAATCACAAGATTACAAAGCATACCCCTTCTTCCAGAGAGATCGTATTAATTTACAAGTCCACTAAAACTGCCTACACTGAGCATTGCCAATCTATTTCAGCCTTGCCAATCAGAAGACCAAAAAATTACCTCTCCTTTTTTAAGTCTTAAATTATTTTTTTCTAATTGCTATAGGTTTTTTATTCCTCCAGATAAAATTTAGAAGAGCTTTGCCAAGTACTAGAAAAATCCTATTGGGATTAATATAGTACAATAACATAGGAGAGGTTAATTAGTTTTCTTCACATAGGTCTTTAAAATTTTATTTCTAGGTATTTTTATCTGTGTTTTAGTTGTTATTGTGCATGGACACTTTTCCTGCTACATATAATGTTTCTTTGGCAAGAGAAAACTTATCTTTCTTATAATTCCAGAAAGTAATACATGACTTTGTAGAAAATGTGGAAAGTATAGAAAAAGCATGAAGAAGAAGAAAAGTGCTTATAATCTCACTGCTTAGGGACAAACCTCTGTCATTATTTTGGTATGTTTTATGCTGATCCTGTTTCTTTTTCTCCTTATGTATCCACATATAATTTTATTTTCTAATTTTCTATTTTACATTATAGCATAAAGATTTTCCTCCCAGTCTCATAAATTTTGGGGGGATATGTTTAATTTCTATAGTACTTCTCATCAAATAAATGTTATTCATGGCATAAATTTTATATTAATCTCTCAGAGCTCAGTAGATAAATTTTATTCCTTGACGTTAAAGATCATGCTTTATATTTCTTATTGTATCGATCCCAAGGCAACTAAAACTGGAATGGATAGATAATAAGACCTACAGTAAACTATTACTTATAATGAAAAGAAACTTTTGGCTCTACCCTCAGTTTCAGCAATAGTGGCTGGCTTGTCTCTAACAAGTTATCTCGTCTTCCTGGCCCTCAATTGTCTTATCTGTAAAAGAGCGAATTGGATGATTTTTCCTCCTCTTCCTCCTTCATCACTGTCAGCATCATTGTTCATATTTATTAGTATTTAGAACATAGTCATCGTGCCAAGCACATTACTTGCATTATCTTAGTTATTATTAACCACAAACTGTACAGATGAGGAGAGAGATGCCCAAAAAGTCTATGGCCACACAGCTAATAAATGGTAGAAATTAAACATGAATTTATCTGTTTTATAAAGTCACACTCCTAACTACCATATGCTGTTGTGATTGCCAAGGTCCCTTCTGACACTAATGGCTTAGAAAATGGTGGCCCTAGATTAGAATTTGATAGCTCTTCTAATACTTTGTCCTGTTTCTGTGATTGACGAGAATGGACTATACGTAAACAACAGTGTCAAAAGTCTACTCTTGGGTTACTATTACTATTGCCAAGGGATTCTTATTTTATTTTCAGAGTTGACTTTGTGGACAGCAGCAATCCTTCTGGAGGGCCACTGGATTCTTTCAGAGGAGCACGAGATGGAGGCAGCAACCTCATGAGATTCCTGTGACTGTGAGATATAGGAAGAGTGTTTCCTCTACCCTGTTAGGTTTGCGGCTGGAGTCTGCCAATTAAATTGATAAAAGAAAGATCAGTAGGAGAAAAGGCGTAGAAATTTTTACTGATGATAATATTTTCAATTTTATGTGCATGGGGGCTTGACAGAAAGGAAGTAAAAACTCAAAGAAGTGGCTAGACTAGTGGGCTGATTTACCATTTTCACAAAGGGCGATGAATTATGGAGATGTGACTAGACAAAGGAAAGAGGGTTTGGGCTTTTAGGAGTGATAAATTGTGGGAAGGTGACTAGGAAATATATGGGGAAACTAATGGTAAACAGGGGCTATTTAGTAAGATTTGCTTACGCAGACTCATCTTGGTACCATCTCTATCTCTGGTGATAAGGCTTTTTCTCCTCTTCCTGGTATGAGAGAAGGAGCACACCTTCACAAGGGAGATTTATGCTCTACTTTTAGGCAGATAGAGGGGAGAGCAGAGAGCTCTTTCAGTGTCTGCTTTTTCTCAATTGCCTTCAGCTCAAAATAATCCTTATGCCAAAGTGGATTTTTTTTTTTTTTTTTTTTGCTGAGGAAGATTTTGCCCTAAGCTAACATCTGTTAGCAATCTTCCTCTTTTTTTTTTTCAATTGAGGAAGATTAGCCCTGAGCTAACATCTGTGCCAATCTCCCTCTATTTTCTATGTGGGTCATTGCCACAGCATGGCTTGACGAGTGGTATAGGTCCACACCTGGATCTGAACCTGGGAACCCAGGCTGCTGAAGTGAAGCTCACTGAACTTAACCACTAGGCCACAGGGCTGGCCCCCAAAGTGGCATATTTTGAAGGCTGTATATTCTGATCCTCTTTAGAGGGAACGTGGATTCCTAGAATCTAAATGTGGGAAAGCCTTTAGCATTTATTCCATCCAAACTTCATCTGATCCTTGAATGCTCCCTACAACTCCCCACTTCTCTATCTTTTCTCTTTGTTTTCCATATTTTCTTGCCTCTTTCTCCTCCATCCTTTCCCTTGTTCTCTTTTACTTGCCTCATTGTCTTCTTTATTTTGGTCTTTAATGCTTGGTGAATGCATTTAACTCTCAAATACATCTTTTCACCTCTTGGTTGGTTGTCTTCTAAGCCCTTGGAGCAAATGGTTGATATCACTTATCTTTCTATTGTTTTTCTGTTGGGCAGCTCTGCCCAGGAGCACAGCTACATTTTATAATATTAATGATGTGCTGTAAGAACATAACATAACATTTTATAACCCTATAACAAATCTTATTATCAGATGACAATGAGGTACAGTACATTAAATATTCATCATCCTTGGTTTATTTTAAAACTTTAACAGAGGATAAGGCACAGAGGCTGCTTCAGGCTAATTACTGTTCTAAATATATAGCTCAGTTTTCAGTATTTAATGTGGGCCTCATAAAACCATGATTGAAACCAATGCTGTGTATCAATCAGACGTCCTGCTGACATGCGCCATGAAAAAATGCACTGTTATTTTATAGACAATGCTATTAAATTTCTGCAACAGTGGCAGCACTAACTCAGAAGGTACACAGTTGTTCTCCCACTAGTCAACTAGCATCTCTCGAATTACTCAAGTTGAAGGTTTTGCTTTTGACAATTGACAGTCCAGATAGTAAAAGGCAGTGCTTCTGCCTTCAGCATCTGTGGGCTGGACTTTTGCCAGAATATCTAGGGTCTTATATGGTTTGACATTGCTAAGTAGAATGTTTCCCTAGAGGCTGTGTTGTGAGAGAAGGGAAAGAAATAATACCATCCTCATCACTCTCCAATGTTACCAGTTATTGATTGTGGAGATCAGATATGGCATAAGGGGAGCACAAAAGCTTTGGCTCTAATCCTGGCTCTAACAGTTACTTACTGTGCTCCCTCAGGGAGGTTATTTGGTTACTCTGTGATATATGGTGGATAGAAAAATCAGGGGCACTTATAAGATAAGAGTCTGACCAATCCTCTGACCACACTTAACTGCAGCTCTCAAAGGTTCTACCCGCTGTGGGAGACAGAACAAGAACTAGGAAAGCTCTTTTGAGGAGTTACAGTCAGGGATCGAATCTTCTGAGTCTTCCAGGGAATCTCAAGCCTTGAACTTGTTTAAAGAAGTTCCTGGACTCATAGTGTTCCCCAGGTGCATGGCAGAGCAAAAGCATTTTTCAAACACAGTGTTCTGTATAGTCAAATATCCAGGCATGTGAGATAATTAGGCTCTATGAATAAAAATAAGCAGAGAGAGCTTAAATAAGCCCACAAAGACTTCAAATATTTGTGTTAGCAGAGACAGATATAAAAAGAACACTAATGATTATGTTTAAAGAAGTATAATACAAAATTGAAGCTATTTGCAAGGAACAAGAGATTATTGGAAGTAATTTAGTAAATTTGAAAATGAACCAAACAGAACTTCCAGAAACAGTTTATTTTTGATGTAAAAAAAATTTGCTATTGAAATAATTAAAATTTAAAACTAAGTGGTTGGAGTTAATAGCAGATCAGATATGGTTGATGATAGAATTAATGAACTGGAAGATTGGTCAGAGGAAGTTACCAATGGGATAGGCAGAGAAAATAGAGAAGAGAAGGTAAAAGACACAAATAAAGTGAGAAGACTTCACCTATATTTAATTGGAGTGCCAGAAGGAATGGAGCAAGAGAAAACAGAAGTAAGGACAATATTATACAGGATAATGTGGTGATTTTGAAATATGTCCATATTCTTTGACATTCTTTCCTTTACTAGATGGAGCCTAATTCACCTATTCTTTGCAGCTGGGTAGATTTAGTGACTTGCTTCTAATGAATAGAATGTGGTATAAATAATGCTGTTTGACCTCTAAAACTAAGTCATTAAAAGAGTAGCTTCTGCCTAGCTCTCTTTCTCCTGGATTGCTTATTCTGTAAGAAGCCGGCCACCATGTCATGAGGACACCATGCTGTGTGGAGAGGTGCGTGTGAAGAGAACTGAGGCTTTATGCCAACAGCTAGCACCAACTTACTAAGCTTTTAGTTGACTGAAGCCTCCACTGATGTAGAAAGCAATCTTATGAGAAATCCTGAACCAGAACTGCTCAGCCAAGCCACTCTTAAATTCCTTCCCAGGGAAATTGTGAGACATAAATGTTTATTGTTTTAGCAACTAATTATTGGTGAATTTTGTAAGCAGTAATAGATAAATAACAGAGATAACAATTCAGAATTTTTAAGCACTAATAACAGATATCAGTTAACAGATTCAAAATATCCAAAAAATTTCAAGCAGGATAAATAAATAAGCAAATTGCAGTAAAAATGGAGAGATTTAAAGGAAAACAGAAATCTTCAAAGAAGCTAGAGAAAATAAATTACCTTCAAAAGAAATGGCTGCTAGGCTAGGAGTCAGCAAACTTTCTCTAAAAAGGGCCAAGAAGTAGTTGCTTTGGGCTTTGAGGGCCATATGGTCTTTGTCACAATTTCTAAACTCTGCCGTTATAGTGTGAGGAAGGTCATAGATGAAATGTAATGAATGGGCATGGCTGTATTACAATAGAGCTGTATTGATGAGAAGAGGCTGTGGGCTGGATTTGTCCATGGGATATGGTTTGCTTATCCCTGTGCAGGGACAAAAGCCAACTTCTTGACAACAAAAGGGAAGCTAGAAGCCAGTGGAAGAAAATAATTGGTAGTCCAGAATTCTATGTTAAAAGGAAAAATCTTTTAAAAATGGAAGCAATATTAAAAATTTTCACTCGCTCAAAAGTTGAATCAGTTTGCTACCAGGAGGTCTTCACTAAAGGAAATTCTAAGGGAGAAACTTTAGTAAAAGGAAAGGGTCTCTGATAGAAAGTCTGAGATGCAAGAAGAAATCAAAAATAGAGAAAATATAAATGAACTTTACAAAAATAATAGTGATATATTGTGAAATTTTAAAAATAGAGAATTAATTGTGTAATAAATGCATGTAGGTTAAGATGGTATTAAATAAGTTACTTGAACTGCCTGTGGGAAGAGGAAAGATATTGTTTTATATTAGATTCAATAAGCTAAAGGTTCATCTTGTAATTCCTAATGTAGCCGTTTAAAAAAGAAACCAAGTGTATAATCTCTAAAACTTTTTGAAGTTTAAAAAGATGGAATGATAAAAATTACTTCAAAAGAAGGCAAAATGGAGAGAAGAAGAAACTAGAACAGGTGGGACAAATAGAAAGCACAAAATGAGGCAGTTAGTCAAATCTAAATATATCATTAATTATGTAAATGTAAGTGGACTAAAAACTCCAAATAATAGAAATGAATTGTCAGACAGGATTAAAAAGAAATTTTACTATATCCTATTTATAAGAGAGCACTAAAACTTAAGAATACGGAAAAAATGGAAAGTAACGGGATGGAAAAGGATATATTGTGCTAATATTAATTTTAAAAAAAGCTGGTATAGCCATATTAATATCAGACAAACTCGAATTTAAGGCATAAATGCATCATTAGAGATACAATCACTTCATAAGGGTAAAAGATGTCATTCAGCAGAAAGATATATTTGCATGCTTCTAAATAATATGACCTCAAAATATCTAAAGCAAAAAATGACAGACTGTAAAGAGAAATGAACGAATCTATAACGTAAAAAATTTTAACAAACCTCTCTTCATAACTGATGGAACAAACAGACCAAAAAGTTGGGCAAAACCAAGTACAATTGAAGAATGCAATAAACAGCAAAATAGCAAGTAGAAGGAAGTAAGTAGAAATTAATGAAATTGAAAACACATAGACAATAGTGAGAATCAATAAAGCTAAAATTTGTATCTTGAAAAAAAATTGAGTGTTTAACTTTTGATGAAATTGATCAGGAAAACAGAAAGAGGACATAAATAGCTGATGTGAAAAATAAAAAAAGAGGCATCATTACAGAACCTTCAGATACTTTTAAAAGGGAGCAAGAAGATATTACAATTTTGTGCCAAAAAAATTGAAAATTTAGTGTGGATGGACAAATTCCTAGGCAAATACAAATCAATGAAGCTGGTACAAGAAGATATTTGAAAACCTGAAAATCTTATAACAAGTAAAGAAATTAAATCAGTTTTTCAAAAGCTCCCCTCAAAGAAACCTCAAACCGTGATGGCTTCGTTAGTGAAGACTATCTGTGTTCAACCAGAAATAATTCTAGCTTTACACCAAATCTTCCAGAGAATGGGAAAAGACAGCATATTCTCCAACTCATTTTAGGATGGTGGCACATGACAGTATAGGAAGCAGAGCAATCTCAGTTACGACAATGAATGCAAAAATCTCAACAAATTGAATCATGCATCAAATAAAAAGATAACCATTATATATTTATATATTACATAAAAACTCAGTTGTATTTATTCAAGGAATGTTAGGTTGTAATTAACATTAGAGAATTGTACAATCATTTCAGCAGATGAAGAGAAAAGTGGTAAAATTTAATATCCATATACAGTGAAAACTCTTACCAAATAAAGAAATAGAGACTTCCTTAATTTGATAAAGGGTATCTACGAAAGACTTAAAATGTTGTATTTAATGGTGAAACATTGAGACTTTCCCTTTGATATTGGCTACATGATGAGAATGTCTGTTATAAGCCCTTAGATTCTTCATTGAACTGGAGCTAGAACTGCCGTATGATCCAGCAATCCCACTTCTGGATATATATCCAAAGGAAATAAAAACAAAATATCGAAGAGATATCTGTACCCCCGTGTTCATTGCAGCATTATTCATAATAGCCAAGACATGAAAACAACCTGTGTCCATCAACAGATGAATGGATAAAGAAGATGTGGTATGTATGTGTGTGTGTATTTATATATATATGAATATTATTCAGTCATGAGAAAGAAGGAAACCCTGCCATTTATGACAACATGGATGGCCCTTGAAGGTGTATGCTAAGTCAAATAAATCAGACAAAGACAAATACTGCATAATATCACTTATATGTGGAATCTGAAAAAAAAAGTCATACTAATAGAAACGAAGAGTGGAAAAGTGTTTGCTAGGGGCTGAGGAGTGGAGGACATAGGGAGAGGTTGTAAAAGGATACAGTCTTTCAGCTGTACGATGAATAAGGTCTGAGGATCTAGTGTAAAACATGGTCACTATAGTAGATAAGTGAATTGAATAGTTGAAATTTGTTAGGAGAGTAAGATTTAAGTGTTCTCACCAAAAAAAAAAAAAGGATAAATATACGAGGTGATAGATGTGATAATTAACTAGATAGGGGAATGCTTTCACAATGTATACATATATCATGTCATATGGTGTACACTTTAAATCTCTTACAATTTTATTTGTCAATTATACTTCAGTAAAATGAAAAAAAGGCAGATCACATTTCATTATTTACCTGAAAAGCCAATTTTATATATTTATGTCTCCTGTCACCATTGTACCAAGATACTTAAAACACATTAAGTTAAATGTATTCATCTAAGCATAAAAAGAAAAAAAGAGTGTCTCCTGAAGTCTTCCTTTTCCCGAGCCATCATTTAATGCACACTAATTATGTAATTTTCCTTCATGGGGACCTAACATCATTTGCTTACTTGAAAATAGAATGTGGTTTTTCAGGAAAAATGGACTCTCTCTGTTTTTAATAAAAATGGTCCTTGACTTACTGATAATCTCTTATAAAAAAAGACTTTAAAGATAGGAAAAATAAAAAGTAAAATAAGAGTGAAAAAAGGCATAAGGAAGGAAGAAACAAGATTTCCTTACAGTCATGTGCTGCTTAATGACAGGGATACGTTCTGAGAAATGCATCGTTGGGCAATTTTGTCGTCATGCAAACATCGTGCAGTGTACCTACACAAACCTAGATGCGGTCACACAGCTAAAGTAGTCACTTTCTATGTCCCTCCTGCCCCCAGAAGACACAAACTTTAGCCCATATACCTACGAGAATGGAGACCAGACAAAGGACTCCACCACCAACTGCTTTATATCCAAATTTGCATTATTACAGAGCATGTTATTAGAGTTTCACTGCAGAAATCCAGCTGTAGTTCCATAAACCAGAAACAAACAGAAAATGAAATTAAAAATATACATTCTATTATAGGAGCAAGTATAATATCAAGTAGCTAAGAATAAATCTGCTGAAAGATATGCAAAACCTCTATGGGAAAAACTATACTGTTGGATTAAGGGGCAAGATTCTGAATAATAAGCTCAAGGCAAGTCAGCTAATTAAGAGGGTTGGATGAGCTGAACCACAGGGAGACAGCTGTAATGGGGGTGCTTTTACAGGATGCCAACATTGCTAGTACCCAGTGTGTGGCCAGACTGGAGGACAGATGTGAGCTGAAAGGCCACGCTTGGCCAATGAAGTCCAGCCAAAAGGAAAGATCTGGATGTCAACTAGGCCCAGGCACCTACAGATGCTTAATCAGATGGCACCCATGCCAGGAGGACCCAGAAATTCCAGCATTAGCCAATGGCTGACTCTAGATTTTCCTCGGGCGGGAGGCAAGGAGAGGACCAGGTCAGAACTCTCGGCCACACACTTGCTTCTGAGAAGAGCTTTTGAAGCATTATCCTGAGGCCGAGCCTATGAGATTAAAAGAACTGATACTCAGTCTCACCTGTACTGATGCTGGTTATGAGACGGTAGACTGAGGCCGGAAAAGTAAGCAGGGTCAGGCTCGCACAGGGCCAGAAGGAGGAGTGAGTCTACCCCCAGGCGGGGTCTGCCTCTTCCAGTGCTCAGAGGAGTCACGCTGCATTGGAGGAAAAAACGTATCTCAGTCTTGCAGACTGGGGAGTCAATTAAAGCTACAAAATTCAACAACTTTTTGGGAGTAAAACGAAGAACAGCAAGAAAATCATTGACAATATCGATGAATTCAGGACTCTCGGACTTGTGAAACTTCCTTGCCTTGTTGAATTATTTTTGGAGCAAGCCGGCTATAACCCAGACACGTGAACAAGTAAGCAAGCACACAATGTCATGAACGGAGAAAATGTGTTTTCCATTTTCTCCATTCATGAAAATTTTAAACTGGCACTCGGGCCAGCAGAAGCAGGTTAGCCCTCTCTAAAACATGGAATGGGCTGTTGTGGAAGGCATGTGGTGGAGATCATTGGGGGTATACATGCTGAAGTGGATTAGTTAGTTTTCTGGAATGTTAAATAAGGGATTCACACCCTAGGGTTGGACGATACAATGCACGTGTTTCCTCCTAACACTATAGTTAGATCCTTTGTTTTACACATGTGGAATCTGAGGCACACAGAGGGAGAGGAACTTGGCTAAGTCTTCCAGGGGATGAGTGCTAGACTAGACCTATCTTCATCTAATGTCAAGTAGTACACACGTGTTTTCCTGACAAAGCACCTTCAGAAAGAATTCCAAATCCTACCTAGGAAAATCCTGAAAGGAAAAAAGGCTACATTTCACTCATTAAAATTATCAAGAAAGATGAAATCAGACAATAGACTCCAAACCAATTTAAAACATAAAACACTCTCTCAAATAATGACATAATTTGAGTTTTTGGACACATCTTGAAAGAGTTCTAAAAACGTTGGCTATTTTATTCAATTGATAATTTCTTGAATATTTTGACTTGAAACTTAAAGCAAAAATAAAACTTCAATCCTAACTCCTGTGCTGTTTTAAGCTTACAGCTTTGTTTCAACTCGTTTTGGCAATGACTCACTGAATAGGGCATTCTTGGGGCGTTTCTAATATCCTTTAATTAAAGTTCACAAGGTTTTGTATGATGTAATACTGAGGAAATGAATTATTTCTAGGTATTTCTTTGCCAAAAAGCCTTGCATTGGAGATATGCACTCCTGCCCCCTGAATTGCACCTGTCTTCCTATCTGAAATGATGTCTACCTTCCGCTGTCATTAAACTTGTGTTTTAGCCCAAGTTCCCCTAAAGCAAAGCCTGAGACAAAGGCTTCTGTGAGAGCAGTTTATTTGGGAAGCATTTCCAGTTATCAGAAAAGGTGATTTGGGTGACTGGGTCCTATTGACTATATGTTTGTGTCTCTCAAAATTCATATGTTGAAGACTAATCCCCAATGTGATGGTATTTAGAGGTGGGGTCTTTGGGAGGTAATTAGGTCATGAGCGTGGAGCCTTCATGAATGGATTGGTACCCTCATAAGAAGACACACTAGAGAGCTGTGCTCTCTCTTTCTCTCTATCTCTCTCTCAACCTCTCTCCTTCTCCTCTTCTCTTTCTCCCTATCTGACTATGTGGGGACACAGTGAGAAAGCAGCTGTCTACAAGCCAGGAAGCAATCCCTCACTAGACACCAGATATGCTGGCACCCTGATCTTGAACTTTCCAACCTCCAGAACTGTGAGAAATTAACGTTTATTGTTCAAGCCACCCAGTCCATGGAAATTTTGTTACAGCAGTCCTGAACTGACTAAGACACAGAGGAAGGAGGAAGAGAAATATGAGGATATGTCATGGAGTTGGCCACCATTCCAGGAGACTGCTGCTGGATATTGTGGGTCATTTTGAGAAGTCATATGAAGTTGTCTTAGAAATGTTCCCATGGAGATAATAAAGAGGGTACACATTTACCCATTGGCTCTTGTCCGCTTTAGTCAAGGGTTATCCCAAGGAGTATTAATTTCCCTGCGCTCCTGGGTTGTACATGTGTAAATGTCAAGCCCCAGAGCAGGACCCACCCAGAGATGATTGGAACCTGCACAGAACTGGTCACCACCAAGGGGTTTTGCAGTGTTTTACATGAGGAATCCAGTATATCTTCTTTTGGAATTTAGATCAAGCCTTACGCCTATGCCCATTCCCCTTGACTGCTTCTTTCCACCGTCTGCCTTTTTAGCACAAACCAAGTGGGCACCTGTTACTTTGCTGTGTGAGTTACCTTTTCATAGGTTTATATCCTGGTGCCAGAGTGATCAAGGACACTCTGAGGTCTGTGTGCCTGAGATCCTGGGCCTCAGTTTCTCCTCCTGTACAATGATGAAGTTGAATTAGCCCAGTGCTACAAACTAAGATGTCAATAGGGACCAAATGGGTGAATCATGAATAAAGCACGCCAGGTTTGTTTCAAAATGGTATCCATCTGAAACTGTTTTCTTTCCACAAAGACACTCTTTGTTTGGATGTTAAATACAAAGAAATTGCCCTCACATCTGAATATAATTTGCTCTCTCTCATCTTTCTGGAAAAAACAAGATCTCTCAGTCTATCTTGTATTCTACTTTTGATAGAAACATATTTACAACAAATATTACAGCAAACTCTCCATGGTAGTGATGGCTCTCCCTTGGTCCTGATGTTGAGGAGACTTTAGAGGTGATGAGAACCATGGTGAACCCTTGAAAGGGCAACTGATACTGAGATTGTTGCCACAGGACCCAGGGTTATCAAAATCTTTAGATCCTCTAAGAGAAGCCAGGAAATTTGGATTTTTGTCTGTAATTTCCCAATTTTTGAATGTTAGTGTCTCCTCCAAATTAAAAACTCTGTGCATCAAACAAACCTCTTCGTTGGGCTTATTTTGATTTGCAGGCCACCAGTTTGCCAACTTGGAATAACAAAATTCCCAAAAGCCTTTCCAGAGTTAATATGCTATGGTTCATACTTACGACTTCTAAGAACCTCTCTCCCCACACTCTCACTTCCTGATCCGCATTTAGACAGTCTCATAAATCCTTGTCCAGAACCACAGCTCTATTCCCGTCAGCCCTGTTGTTCTGGACCTCATCCCTAACCTGAGGTAGGCTCTCTGCCAGGTCAGTTACTTGGCCTTAAGTCCTAAGAAACTCTGAGATCCAAAAGGAACTGGTCATGAAATAAGACATCACTCTTCTACCAAAGAATTATAACTTCAAGCCAAAAGGAAAAGGCATCAGAAACTATGGAAAGCCTAAGTCACGGGTATTGTGCTAACTCATGTGTAGGATGCGTTACTGCAATGTCAGAATCAATTGAATTGTTTGATGGGATGTCATGGGCCACTGGAGGGACAGAGCTCCCCTAATCTACTGCTCCCAACAATCCTTTTGCTCTTGCTGTCTGGGCTGCCTGTGTCTCAGACCATTTCTCCGATGGCCATCCCACTTTGTACCTTGGAAGGATTATAGCATGCTGAGACTGAATGTTCTGCCTGTAATTTATAGGTGTGAGGAGGAGTCACAAGTCACTTGGGTCCCTTTTGTATTTATTTTATTTATCAGATATGAGATCCTGACAAAAATTTCATTTCAGATAAAGTAATGACGGAAGATGAAATACTATTTCTTCTCTTTTATCTTTAAAAAGGAACATCTTAATGGTTATAGAACGGGGCAAATTACTTCTTTGCCTCTGATGCTGGAGGATGGATCATGAAGTTTCTCCATTGTAAATGGATCACAGATGATATCAGTAATAATTATAAAACAGTTAACAGTTATGGAATACAATCATATTTCTGGAACCAAGCTAAGTACTTCACGTGCTCACGTCACATGATCTTCAGAATAACCCTAAATGTAAGCACCATTATTGTTCCCATTCTGTAGGTCAGGAAAGTGAAGCTTGGAGAGGTGGTGACTTTCTATGTAGTCACTTAGTGGTGGAATCAAAACTATACTCGTCACCTCTCCCCTCCCATAAATAAAAAGTGTTAGGTATAGAAGTTTTACTCAGGATACAGAATTTATAGAATACATAACAGCATCATAAGTGCAATGATGAATGGTATTTATTGCTTTGTGACAGAGCCATGTAAATATCCGGCTATTAACATTTTCCCTGGGCACCTCTTTCTGGAAGGCTGAGCGACTCATCTTTTCCATAGCAGGCTTTAAGGACTGAACAGTTACTTCACTAGCTAACTGGGGAGCTTTGTATCAGCTATACCTAGAAACGAGACATCCAGGGACTGGCTTCAAGACACTGTCTCATTCTGCATCTCTAAAATGTTTTGTTCTAGTAATTACAGGAATCTATTCTCTAAAGTCATTTTCCAACTTTTCTTAAGTGATACTGTAAAAAGGATTTTAAAATAATTCAAATTAGCAGAATACAATTTGCCAGCAAAATAGGAGGCCTTTGTAACAGTAAATACATACACTTGCCCACCTACTCATCCATCCATTCATTCATGCAACAAATAGTTATTTTCTGCTTTTCCATTATGTGTATATAACTTGTTATATACTCATCCAGTCCCTCACTTCTCTTACTTTTGATGGTCATATACCATCCTCCCTTTCTCCTTGTCTTGTGCAGCCTGGCACTAGGCTGGACACATGCCTTCCGTAGAAGTTGGCTGTAGTTATGACCATATATGATAGATCTGTCAACATATTCAGGGAGACTATCCTTCTTCTCAACCCAAGACTCCACTCAGCTTTGAAGTATCCTACTAGGCTTAGGGTCCCTCAGAGGCAGTGCAGTATAGAAGTTACATGATTGAGCTCTAGTACCCGCAAACTTGGGTTCAAATTCCACTCATATTAGCTACGTGATCTTGGACCTAGCCCTTAACTTCTCTGAGTCTCAATGTTCTCATCTGAAAAAGAGGGAGACAGCTGCCTTCCCAGTTGTAGAATTGCAAATGGAGAGAGAGTAGAAATTGCCGAGGACTTTCTTGTGAGGTTTGCTCACAGCCTGCAGTTCCAAGTACCAGTCAGTCATTTTGGTGGCAAACTTTCTTCCTTCTAACCTACAATACAGTAAGGAAGATTTTGGTTGGTGGATAAAGGAAATAACCATAGAGGAGATGACATCATCTTTTGTGCCATAAATCACAGATCACCCTAAGACCGCTTGACTCCTGACACCTCTTCCGCCACATACTTCCATGCTCAACAAACCGAAATGGGTCATCACCATGTTTAACCCACATCAGTTTTTCCTAGATGATGTTCAAGAAGCTCATGCTCTGATTCCACCATATCCATCTGATTTTAAGTCTCACTAAAGATCATCAGTCTGACCTGCTAAGATTTCCCAGCATGTACCCTTTTTAAAATTTTTTTAATTGCAGTAACATTGGATTATAACATTATATAGCTTTCGGATGTACATCATAATATATTTCAAATTCTGTGTAGATTATGTCATGTTTACCACCCAAAAACTAATTACAGTCCATCCCCTCACATGTGAGCCTAATCACCCCTTTTGCCCTCCCCCCCTTCCCCTGGGGTAATCACCAATCCAATCTCCATTGCTATGTGTTTTTTTGTCGTTGTTTTTATCTTCTACTTATGAGTGAGATCATACGGTATTTCACTTTTTCCCTCTGACTAATTTCGCTCAGCATAATATCCTCAAGGACCATCCATGTTGTCTCAAATGGCCGGATTTCATCATTGCTTATTTCCGAGTAGTACTCCATTGTGTATATATACCATCTTCTTTATCCATTTGTCTGTTGATGGGCACTTGTGTTGCTTCCAAGTATTGGCTATTGTGAATAATGCTGCAATGAACATAGGGGTGCATATATCTTTATCTGGCATGTACTCTTTATCAGGCCTCAGAGCCACTATTAATGGTGTTTCTGACATCTAGGATGCTCTTCTTTCTTCTCATTATTTGAATTTTGGACATCCCTCATGTTAAACTGAATTAGAGATGTATGCAAAAATTTAGCAGAGTGCTGCCTCATCATACAGTTTTAATAAATGTATTTTAATTTTTTCCTTAAGATCTAGCTCTTCTTTTTCTGACAATCCAAACCACATGACTCCCTCCTTTCTTTGGTCTGGAACAAGAAAATTATTTCAGGTGCTTGTTGTAGGTGCAAAGCTTAGCAGTGGTAGTTTTCTTCTAGTCTTTCTTTTGTTACTGCCAAAATTCTGGTTCTAGACATTCTTGCCTAAACATAGCTCAACCTCTTAACTGCTCTCTTCACATCCAGTCTCTCCTCCTTTCCTCAACCCTTTTTTCCAACTGCCTCTAGAGTTATTTCCTTCCACTGAAAAGAAGACCCTGCTTTCCCCCTCAACTGGAAAGCCTTCTATGACACTGTCACTGCCTGCAGGATAAAGCTCACAAGGCTTCCCCAACATTTAGAGTCTGCAGTGTCTGCCCCTAAAGTGTCTTTCCAGCTTCCCTTCTTCTAAACATGCTATTTGCACCTTTTGCTAAAATCTTGCTGGAAAATGCAATGGTCTCTCAAGAGCCCCATTTATTCTTTTTACCATCTCTTTCATTTTTATTTGTGTTATTCTTTTATTTGAATATCTTCTCTATGCCACCTCCTTTCTCTTTTTCCAATCATATCCACTTTGAAGGCCTTAGAGTGCACTTTATTTTCTCCACGAGCCTTTCGAATCTCACAGTCAGAATTAGCACCTCTTTTGTTCACGCTCTGATTCTACTCTACCTCATTGTAGTCTTTTGCGCACCTGTTAGATTGGAAATTTCTTTAGGGTCTAGGCTCTGTCTTATTTCTGTTTGTGTCACTTACAGCACCTACTACAGATCCTGATTAATTTTTTCGGGGTGGGGAGAGGAGGACTGTTGAAGGAAGGAAAGGTCTTCAATCAATGCCATTCAGACTGTGAACAGTTAATAAATGTGAGACGTGTGTAGCCACCGATTAGATCAGCAAGCAATAGGCTACACCAGTCCTTTTATGTCTCCTTAGAGATACACATTTATTAACTGTACCCTTCAAAGGAGTGTAAACTTCAGAGAGTTCTTAGTGAATGTTTACAAGGCATGCAGTGGAGTCCAGAGGAATTACTTCACTCCTCGGTTCCTTTTCTCTCGCCTATCCTCCCCTGACTGCCTGCTGCACCCCCACCTCCCCAGCCCATGGGGTAGCCAGGGGCAAGCAGGAGACATCAAAAGCCTAGTGAATCCAGTATGCAGAAGAAGCTAACTTTTTAACTTTTTGTCAGGGCAGATCCTGGGGGGAAGTGTTGCATATTATAAACAATGAGAAAGCCCAAGTAGTTGTGTGAATTACCGCAGCCTGGCCTCCGCTAAGTCTGATCTTGAAGAAATTGTGCAGAAAATGAGTAAGAAAAGCCATGGAAATGAAAAAGGTAACTTCTAATCCAAGGACTGCATGGGGGCCCAGCAGGAAAACTCATAGTTGTTGGAAAAATCTTCTAGGGACGTTGGTATTTAGTGCGAAGAATCATGGAAAAATTGAGGATCAGAAGTGTAGGGAGGGTGGTGGTTTATTTGTAACCTGTTATTGTTTTGGTGGATAATTTTGGGGTGTTTTCCAAGAGCATTGTGTAAATGAGCCCTGTCTTTTTGTGTTTTTTATCCCCTGGATACTGCTCATTCTTCTGATCAATATGGGGGAGGCCCAAATCCATGCTGGTGCATTCCTAGCAGGCATTTAGTACAATGTGTTACTGTACCCTCCACCCTGGCAGAGATGAACAGACTAAGGGTGAGCAACTGATGCAAGCTAGTTGAAGTTGGGATTTAGCTAGAGTCAGCCTCTCCGGGTGGCTGAACATGGAACTTGAAGGCCACCAATGGCCATAGGCATCAATGTGGCCTCAGAACCAGAGGCAGATAGTCTACAGTAAGAGAAAGATGGAGATGACACTCAGAGATTAGAGAAGGACTGCCTAGAGCATCTTGGTGCGCTCCCACCTCCTTCCCCAAGTTTCCTCATAGCTTGCCCTGCTATGGCAATGAGCACTTCCGCCACTGGTAGCTCCTTCCTTTATATTCAGGCAAGACTTTATTTTCACAAAAGGAAAATATGCTCATGAAAACAACAACCTCATTTTGTCTAACATTAAGGAAATTATAGTGCTCAGTAGAAAGCTATGCAGCCATTAAAAACAATGTTTTCAAAAGATTTCTAATAATCTGAAGAGAAGCTTATGTTATAATATTGAGAAAAAAACAGACAAAAAATTGTGTATATATAGTATGAGCTTAACCACATTAAAACTCCCATAAAGCTTGTGTAAAAATGCATAGAAAAATATCCCCCCTAATATTAATAGTGGCTGTCTCTCTGTTATTTTATACTTTCTGATATTTTCACACATTTTTTCTACTATGTTTCTTCTTATAATAGAAAAGTCCAATTTTATTTGAAAACATATTTTTATATTGCCTAACTTTATATATTATGAGCTAAGCTTGGAATTTAAAACAAAATAACTGGAAGATCACAGAATGTTAATGTTGTAAGAAATCTTAGAAATTCTTTAGTCCAGGCTTTGTAAATATTTCTTTGGGGTCACAGATATCTTGAAAATCTGATGGAAATTTTGACTCTTTTTGCAGAATAAAATATGAGTGTAAAAATAAATCTTAGGTTGCTTTAGTTGCAAGTTATAGAAAACTCTATAACATAAGCTTAAACTATAAAGGAAGTTTGTTGATTCAAATAACCAAAAAGCCCAGGAGTTCTGGCTCCAGGTGAGGCTTGATCTAGTAACCCAACAATGTGACAGAGGCCCAAGTATTTCTTCTCAATTTCCGCTGTTCTTTCCCTAGGTTCAACTTTATACTAAAGCTAATTCACCTAGGGGTCCCATGATGGTTGTCATAAGTTCCTTGGGTTTCACATTTATTCATTTACCCCCAGCAGAAAAGAGAGTCTTTGCCTCAGCATTCCTGGAAAACATACTGTGATTCTCAACTTGACTGAACAAACTGAAGTTACATGCCCATCACAGAGTCAGTAGCTGTGACCAGGTTAATTGAACGTGCTAATGGGTTTAGCCTAGGTCGTGAGTTCCCCTCAGCCTTCCCCAAACCATATTTATCCCCCAATGGAAATCAGACAATGTCATGGTGTTCCTAGTTCATGCTTCCCTGAGATCTCAGGCTAGATTTTGTCTGTATGCTAAGGACAATAGAAAGGCACAGAGATTTGTAATCTTTCTAAATCACTCCCAGTGACACCCAGGTGGATGGATGAATGGAGTACGCAAAGTTTAGTGAAATGCTTTTGGTGAATGTGAAAAATGAGCACTGCTGAAGGTTAAGGGCAGTGAAACCTGACGAGAAAGCTCACCTTTGATGTTCTAGCTCCGAAACCTATTTATCTGGATGAAGTTCTGACTTGTCACCAAGCCCACCCTATTGTTTGCCAATGAGTTTACATGTAAGCCTCCTGGAGAGATGGGTTTGCTCCTTTTCCCAAATAGATAATAATAACAACAAACATATTAATGATGGTGATGATGATAGTGATAATAAATTTGTCAGCATGGACCATTTTGCCTATAGTAATAGAAAACCTGCTCAAATTAGCTTAAGAAGAAAAGCAGATATATTGGCTCACTTATCTAGCAAGTCCAGTCATTGCTGGAGCCAAGGTTCTGCATCTTCAGCTTGCAGTCAGCTCTACCCACAGTGTAGGCATGATCATCACTGGCAGGTCAAGACTGGTGATTCTAGTTTGTGTAACTCTCTGGATGATGGAACTGTTCATAGAACTAGAGGGCTGGATTTGGGGAGAGGATTATGGATTTGGATGTGGACACGTTGACTTAGAGATGCTTTAGAGGCCTCAGGGAAGGTTCAAGGCCTCTCTAAGGAAGGAACGTTAAGCCAAGATTTGAAGGATGAGGTGACTCAGTGCAGGAGTGGCCAGAGGAAGAGGAGAGGCATTCTGGGCGAAGACCTCAATCAGGATAGCACTTATGGCACGTGAGTAGCTGAAAGTAATGAACAACAGAGACAGTGGCGCAAGCTGGTGAGTGGGGGTAAGCAGAACCCAGCTTATGCAGAAATATTTAGGACACCACATCCCACAGCTTACAACCCTTGTAGAAAGAAAACCTCTTCCCTGGGAGCTTGGGCAGAGAGGATGACCACAATTAGACCCACTTAGGACACATCACCATGCCTGATGGTGGCAGGGGAATGGGATCCTTTTTTATTTTTTTCTTTTGGTGAGGAAGATTGGCCCTGAGCGAACATCTGTTGCCAATCCTCTTTTTTGTTTTCTCCCCAAAGCCCCAGTACATAGTTGTATATCCTAGTTGTAAGTCCTCCTAGTTCTTCTATGTGGGATGCCACCACAGCATGGCTTAATGAGCAGTGTGTAGGTCTGTGCCCAGGATCCAAACTTGTGAACCCAAGGCCACCAAAGCAGACCACGTGAGCTGAACCACTTGGCCATGGGGCCGACTCCCCAGAATGGAGACCTTTGATTGGCTATCTCTAGGATTTGCTACTATCCCAGGGAGGTGAAGGTGGTGAGAGACTGACCAATATCTGTGTAAGAAAGATTAGTTCCATTATTTAAATAATAAAAATGTTACGCAATGTGGGACAGGGAAAACAAACGCAGAAACTAAACCTCAAAAATGTTTCATGAATTAATAATATTGATGATAATAATAATGGTTAACCATGCATTACATGTTATTGGTTGGTAATGATGTGCCAGAAACTATGATAAGCATTTTTATTATAGTATCTAATTTAAAACTCACAATGGCCTTTTGAATTAGTTGCTATTACTAGCAGTTGTAGTAGTATTCCCATTTTATGGAAGAGGAAACTGAGGCCCAAAGAGGTTAATTAACTGCCTGTGATAGCACAGCTGGTAAGTAGCAGCACCAGAACAAACACCCAGTCTAGTCTGTCTGATTGGGGAGGCAAGCTCTTAACCACTGTGTACCTGGTAACTTTCTTAGAAGGATTCTAAAATCTCTTTAGCTTAACTTTCAGCAAGATCTCCAAGACATAAGCAAGGCTAGAGTGTAGGGGCAGTGAAAACATGGCACTCAGATCTATGACTGTCCCAGTTGCCATGTTGTGAACTTTTCACTGTGGTGGTGCTAAAACCACACTTCCCATGGGCTGCACGCAGCCAACAACTGAGTGTGGCAAAGATACTAAGGCAGGCCTATTCCTGGGAGATGTGGGACTTCTCTGATGGGCAACTTTGGTTCAAGGACTCCCTACTGGCTTTGTCAAATTTCCTGGAATTGAAATGTAGTCTAAGGCTCTTCCACTCAACCTACCCCCCACCCACCCTTTTCTCCCCCTCCCTCCCTCTCTTCCCCCTCTGGTTCATAGGGGACAGAACTGCATGGTACTCTGAGAGCTCACCCAGCTTGGGGAAGATTGCTGCTGAGCTAACATCTGTGCCAATCTTCCTCTATTTTGTATGTGGGACACTGCCACAGCATGGCTTAATGAGCAGTGTGTAGGTCCATGCCCAGGATATGAACCCATGAACCCCTGGGCCGCCGAAGTGGAGTGCATGAACTTAACCACTATGCCATGGGGCTGGCCCCTCTCCTAGCCTTCTTTTCTTTTTTTGATGGTAAAACAAAATGCATTTTCGTAAGATATTAATTATGTATCAATGCACTTAAACTACAATACTTCAAAACATTTTGCATAAAGAACTTACAGATCACATTTATTTAATAGCAAAATGTCTAGTTCTTTAAGAAAATGTTTGTAACTTAAGAGCTTTCTGCAATAAAATTTTCAAAACCAAAGAATGAAAATATTAAACAAATTACTGTACAGGACATCATAAACTTATTTATGTAACACAACAGGAAGCTCTTGTGCTAGAAACAGAATGGGGGGAATCTAAATTAAACAAAAAAACTCAGGGAATGGGTATTCACAAATTTCTGGTCAACTGACAGTTAATATTGTTAAGGACCCAGGGGGCTTTGAGCATCAAATTTTGTTTATAAAAATAAAAACTTTTCCAAACATCAGAAGTATACTCTTCAACAATGCAAAGATATTTTTCCTTTACAATTCAGAATCCTGCTGTTCATGTGTGAAATATATGAACAATATCAGGTTAATTTCTTAAACTTAACTACCAACGTCACCCTTCAGATGCCGATTCTGTTGCATTTCCTCATAATTCTTTTTCCAACGAGCCTAGGGCCTATGATGGGGAAGATATTGAAACACACAGATAAAAATTGGTCTTAGAGATACTTTATTCGTGAATAATTCAGCAAGCATTTATTGAAAGCCTACTACATTTCCAGGTCTAGAAAGGGCAAGACAAACACAGGCCTGCCTCCAGAGAGCTCCCCATCGAGAATACAGCAGGTTGAGCACTGGTTCTGATCACTATGAGCCTTCATTTCCTCTTTCAAGATTTGCGTAGATATTGATTCCCTCGATAAGGGCAAGTACATCTCCCCATACGCGTATCATTCTTTAGATTCTCATAAAGCAAACTTTGAAATCTGTGTTTTGACAAAACCTATACTTTGTTTTCTGTAATTGCCTTCTGCTCCTTGTGACAATGTCACTATTTCGTTTTCCCCTTCAGTTCTCCCCAACAGAGCCTCTGCAGTTTTCCTACCCAGTTGGCGTTTCTGTGACACTTTGCCATAGCTTTCTGTTCCCCTTCACTGTTGGCTTTTGTTTCTTCCCTCCTTACCAGAAGCCCGGTCATCTGGGCTTTCCCATCTTCCCTTTCCTGGCTTCTTATTCGCTTGAGTGACTCATCTTAACAGTTCCTTAAAAGTTGAGTCTTCAGGAAGTATAATTAACCAGCATTTCCAATTAGCATTTCCTTAAGCTTTGTTGTGAACTTCCGATCTTTACAATCTCTCTTCCTGAACACTGTTTAGAAATATTATACTCAAAAAGACAATGGTTTCTTGAGGAACCCTGTTTTAAAGGATGTCTTAAAAAAGATTGATAAAGGAAAGCGTAACTCAGCAAAGGATGCTCCCATTTTATTTTCAGTTCTCACCATTACAAGCATTGGATTCTGCAAGATCATAGATAAAACTCTTTGGTGTGGGATATCAATTTTACACATAAGGGCTAGATCAAAAAATTCAATTTCTGCCTCTTTGATATTAAATTAAGATTTGTATGAATACACGAAGTTTCAAACTTTAAAAAACCTAAATGATAAAAAGTTAAGATAAAGTACTCATTGATATGTCTATATCCTGTATCAAAAACAATATATAATTAAGAATTCAACTACTTTTAAGTCTGTAAGTCGGATGCTATGATGCAAACTGCCATGTGCAATCCATAATTCTTTCAAATTTTTAACTTAAAGACAAATAGGAAGTTTCAGCAAATTTTAGTTTTCCAAATGATCTCAGAAAGAATATTGGAAGCATCTTCCAGTTATAAAACACAGTTGGATAATCCATTTACTCCAAATGAACCACCTGTGTGCGTTGTGAGGTAGCAGTGAAACACTATGGTCTTCTGTGGTGGTGATGCCCTCGATGCTTACATGTTCCCTCTTCACATGAAGAGTGTGAATAACAAGAAGGGATGGAGAGTCAGCTTTCATTATTTCATCAACGATTGGTGTTTTCATAGTATTTTAAATGGCTGATTTCAGTTTTGCAACAATACCAATATTTAATCTGAAAGGTAATCCTATGCTCCAAGTACTGGATATTAGCAACTTCCAACACGATCTCTAGGAATAATTCGCAGTTCTGAACCATGCTTTAGAAATATTTCCGGCAGTCTGCACAGGATTTATTCCCATTCCATCATTGGTAATAATTGTGCTTGTTGCTACAGGAACTTTAAATTCTTCTGCTGCAAACTTTAAGACTGTTGTGAAAGGGCTACGTTCGGGAACACTGAGTACTTTGTAAGGGAGCGGCAGATCCGACGTCAGAGTGATCTTAGAGGAAACCTTCCACATGGTAGAGCTGGTCTGGACAGAGACCCCGACTCTGCCAGGTAACCCCATTTCCTCCCCGGTGCCAGGGACCAACCCGCCCTGTTCCTCTCCCAGCCTTCTTTTACACTATCTTCATTTTCCTTCACAGAGGTTCTCCTTCATTAATTTCTTACAGGTCTGATCGATTGTATTAGTTTCCTAGGGTTCCCTTAACAAAGTCCCACAAACTGGGCGGCTTGAACAACATAAATTTAGTGTTTCACATTTCTGGAGGCTAGAAATCAAACATCAAAGTTTTGGCAGGGTTGGTTCCCTCTGAGGGCTGTGAGGGAGAATCTGTTACTGTTCCCTCCTAGCTTCTGGTAGCCTCAAGTGTTCCCTGAATTGTAGATAGTCTTCTCCCGTGTCTTTACATCATCTTCTCTCTGTACGTGTGTCTTTGGTTCTGAATTACACCTATTTATAAGGACACAGTGAATTGGATTAGCTCCCACCCTAATGACTTCATCTTAACTTGATTATCTGCAAAGATCCTTCTTCCAAAGATGACTTTCATAGGTACTGGGTTAGGACTTGAATATCATTTGGAGCACACAGTTCAACCCACAGCATCCATTTTTGTGTGTATTTCTTAGAGGACCTGGGCTAACACTCAAGGGAATTCAGAAATTTCAATAAGGCTATTTGTATTTAAAACATGCATCCCTTTGAGAGTTACCATTTGGCCAAGGTGTATTTTTAAGGATGGAAAATCTCCTGTATTCTTTAAACTATAAAAAGTTCTAGACATATTTAAATTAATCTAATGGAAGATTATACTAATTAGACACATTTAAAAATTTCGTCAGAAATACCCCAGAATATTAATTTTAAAGTACAGTTATTTTGAGGAACGCCAGAGATAGGATAATTTAAATTTTCCTTAATTTTGAATAATTAGACTTTATTTGATTTAATTTTGCTTTTCACAAATTGTGTTCTGTGGAATACAAGCTTTCTGTGAAATAGATATCTAAAAAAGGGGGCAGTGTTGTTGGTCAGTTTTGTTTAGGAAGTAGAATATACTGGGTCTACTTCTTGGAGATGCACACATTCATTTGGCAAACATTTCCTGGGCATCTGTATGTGTCAGAGATTATGCTAAGCAGTGAGGATCCAGCAATGAAAAAGAAAGTGTCCACGTCCTTCTGGACCTGTGTCCTCGTGGGCCTTTTGTTTAGAAAAGGGGTAATAATCAATAGATACGTAAGTAAATAAATGAACAAGGTGTGAAGGAAATAAAAGAGGTAATAGGATAAGGACAACTGGGAATGGCCATATGGATTTCAGATGGGGTGATGAGAGAGGCTTTCTGAAGGAATCGACATTTCAGTTGAAATCTGAAAGGTGAGAGGGAGGAGTCAACCATGCAAAGAGCTGAAAGAGTAGAGGGAACAGCAAGGGCGAAAAAAGATTCTCAGGCCACGGTGGGTTTGGCTGGTGGGAGGGACTGAAGGTGGGAAAGCGTCGTTGGGACTTGGAGACTGGAGGTGAACGCGGTGGCTGGGGTTTGGGAAGGTCTGTGGATGTCTAATAATGAGGGGTCTGGTAGGCAATGCTGAGGAGTTCGCATTTTGTGTTAAATGCAGTGCATTTAGGCATGTCAAAGGCTCTGAGGGGTCCTACAGTAGAGCAGCCTGCTTGACTGGGCTTATGTCCAGTTTCCAAAACGTGATTGACCAAATTGCTCTGCTAGTCAATGATATCTGACAGAACAGTCGTGTCTCCCGGAGGACAGACACGGAGTTGCTGATTGTGAATTTGAGGTAGTTGCTGCTTTAGGAACACAAGCATCCCATGAAAGCAGGTCACTGGGAAACCAGTAGGTACAATAAAGTGAGATTTTAAAAAATGGAATGTTTACATTTCCCGTCTCTGAATTTAGGTTGCCTGAGTTCAAATCCCAGCTCCACTATTTAATGATTATATCCTTGTGGGCAAGATACTTACTCTGTCTGTGCCTCAGTTTTCTCACCTGTAAAATGAATTATTTCAGATGATTGCTAGGAAGATTAATTGCAAAAATACATGTAAAGTTCTTTGAACATGATAAGTACTCCATAAATATTATTATTGTTATTTTCATCATTAGTAGCCTAAAAATGTCAACATTTTCCCCAGAATAGTCAAGCTTTATTTCTCCATGTTAATGAGCTCATGCAGAAGAGATAAGATGTATTTGGGAAAATTTCTTTTTTATTGAGTAAACTTGTTAAAGCAAAAACATGTATATACGATTTTAACAAAATAATGGGAAATCTTATTTACACTTTACAGTAAAATAAATAAATGTCATTTGATTCTCAGTTTCTGCATTCCTTACCTCTGTTTTTCTTCGTTTTGCAGATCTCCCAAATATAAAATATAACCAAGTTGGGAAATTATATGCTCATTCAACATTCATTTGCCGGTCAGTATTCAAGGGTCATTGCTGGTTCAGGCACGAATACAGATGTTTCTCTCTAAAGCAGTTCGTGAAGCCCTAAATGTTCCTTCATTCCATTTTCAGCAACAGAGAGTGACCACGCTCTTTCATTGGTCACTTGCTGAGGATTCAGGAGACTTCTGAGCGCCGCATCTTTGGAGCAGATGGGCTGCCTCGACCTAAATGAGCCTCACTTAAGAGACAGCAGGACCTAACCTGGTTGATAGCAAAGGTGAGAAGACTTCCAGATATATGAAATGATAGGAAAACCAGTCAAATAATCATGATTTTTCTACTTTCAAACAGAACCTGAGAATCATTGACATAATTTTGGTCCATTTAAGTTTTATTTTTTTAAACCTGCCTTGCCTAAGTGGATTTAATGGGGTATATATTTTTTTTTTCTCCTGACACTTATCAGCTTGGGAAAAAAGAAAACTTAATTGCAACATTTATGTATAATTTCTAGGTGATGAATGCTTGGGGAATTTTTACCTTGCAGACACAGCAAAACAAAAAAATCATATCACAATCAACATTTCTGGGTGAAATGAGAGATCTCCCACATCCTGTGGGTGAGCATTTTGGATTTAATTGCTTCACACTTATTTGTCATTTTCTAAAATAGGCCTCCAAAGAAATTCTCTTCAAACAAGATGTCCTCATGGGCCAGGGTACATAGTGCATGAGTCAAGTGAAGAAAATCAATCTCTAACCCAGCTTTATGTGCCATAGAACGGCTTGTGACCTGATCTCAAGGAGCTTCCATTTGGAGAATAAGACTAATAGTTTATTTGAAATAATTGTGGAATAATGCAAAAGATTTGAGATAGTTGAATGCTTCCTAATGTAGCAAAGACTCCAGGTATTAATAGATTCCTAAAGACGGATTTCTAATAGAGCTGAAATAATACAGAATGGAAAATAGCATGCTTCATATAACTGTAATTTTCAGTTAGGATTCTTGATCATGTCATGGCTGAGACGATGTAAGGCAGGGTCTAGAGTGGTAGTCCATAGATCTGACATGGTTGCATCTGGTTTGGCTGTTACGTGCGTGTAATATTTTGGAAATCAGGGTAACTAGCAAGCGTTACTTTGAATTATACACCCTAGCCCCATTGTCTTACACCCCACACTTCTCATGCATTTATATGAATTTCAGGCCCCCTGCAGGCATTTGAGTGTGCAGTGACTAGATACATAAACCACAGATAGTGGGAAGAGGGTGGCATTGGAACATCTTCCTTGATGTTCTATGCTCTGAACATTCAGAAGGAGGAGATAAGTGTCAACCGTGGTAGTAAGGAGGACTTTGCAGAGTAGGTAGGACTTAAAGTAGATGTTGAAAGGGAGGCAAGATTGGGACAGATGCAGGAGAGGGTCTTCTAGCAGGTGGAACAGCAGAGTCGGGGTGTGTGGTGGGATGAGTAGAGGAGAAGGGGCAGACTGATCTGGCAAAGGGGCTGAGAGTGTGTTGACCATGGCGAAAGAAGCTGACATAATTACGTTGGTTCCAAACTTGGAGACTCCTTCAAGGCCAACAGACTTTCCCAAGACCACACAGCAATAATGAACAGATCTGAGACTAGACCTCAGAGCTCTCGGCTTTCTTTGACATAGGTCTTTCTTTGACACCACTGTACTTTTGTAGAGCTAAAAGATAACAAGTTTCAAAGTTAGGAGACCCAACAAATAAAACTATAGCCAATCTTAGACTCAGGTCCTTCGAAGAATAGGGCAAGTGTACGTAAATACATATATATGTGCATTGTTCCTAAATCTTATCTCTCTCTCGTTTTGCTAAAATGGCAAGTGATTGTTTTAGAGGGTAGGATAAGTTACATTTATTCTCTTCTTTGTCTCATCGTGTAGGTCATTCCTACCTAGCATATCCACCACATTATGATGGGAACAGAAAGAATTATTTATTCTGGGAATCCTGCCCATTTTCTCGATACATCATTTTTATTTCATTGCTTGATTTATGTACTCGTGTAAGTAGAGGGTCCTGGCTGTTCATTACCAGGAGGCTTTTCTTTTTTGGAGGTGCTGATCCTTCCTCTCTCATGATGTGGAAATGAACTAGACTGTGGAAACACCACCACCAAGCATGGATTTTTCCCTTCATCTTGTTACCAGCAGCTGACATCTGAGTTTCTGTAATGATCAAAAGGATTGATGGATATTATATTAGGATACTTTCAGATGCAAGTGACAGAGCACAAATGCATTTACACAAAAAAAGAATTTGCTGGCTCATATAACTAAAGAGTCCAAGAGTTCACCTCAAGCATGGCCAGGGCTCAAACAATTTCAGTAGAACTTGGTCTTGCTCCATCTCTTGGCTCTGATTTGCTCCACATTGGTGTCATTCTCAGGCTAGCTCTGCTCATGTCGTGGCCAGATGGCCCATGGCAGCTCCAGGCAGTCGTCCTCCCACTTTAAGTCCAGACAAAAGAAATTCTCTTTCCCAATTACCTATAATTGGGTCCTATTGGTTAGGCCTGAATCACAAGCTTCCATTAGAGCCAGGAATGGGGTCAATCACTGAGTCACTGAGAGTGAGAGTGTATGAGGGGTGGTTCCCTCGAGGACAATCACAGTGTCACTACCCAAAGAAGGAGGGATGCTGGGCAGGCTAAAGTGTGATGGTGACTTCAGAAGGGTGAACTGGGGTTCCAGGTATGGGCTTGGCCCTTTTTGGGTCATATGGCTGAACCCAACATTTCTTTGAACCTCATCATGTTTTACCTTAAAAATTCTTGTGAATTCTACTCCATAATATGTGTTTTGATGTAAAAATTGACTTGCTTTAACATTCCAGGAAGCAGCATCATTTAAAACCCATTGCTTCAATGCCCTGGGCACTTTCTTACTTTCCAGAGGTGCCAGCTTGAGAAGCACCACTTTATATAACTATCAGATAATAATGCAGCCATTATCAGTTTTCTCTGCTGTTTTAAGGAAATTGCTTAAACCTGGAGAAATAATGACAGGTAAAACTAGCATCCAGAGTGGCCATTAAGGGAACAGGTTTTTGGTCAGATAGCCATGGGCTGGAATCCTGCGCTACCACTGATAATCTGTATGACCTTTGATGAATTACTTAACCTCTTTGGGCCATGGTTTCCTCACTGGTTAACACCACGCATCTTTATAAACTGCAAGGATTGAATGAGCTAATGCTTGTGAAACCAGCACAGTGCTTGGCACATAGTAATTCTCAACAGTTGATAGTATATGTAACAAATATCATTATTAATATTTTATACATACTACATACATAATAAACTTTTTAAATGACCTATTTTATTTCTACCAATAACAACCTCATATTGTGGTTTCAAATGGAAATAAAAGATGGATGATAGATGTGTTTTTTGTTTTTCCATGACCTACAACTAATTGAAAAAGACTCAAGATATAAAACAAGGAAGCAGAAGAGATTGCCTCTAGAGTGGAGAGTTTTTTATTTTCATGATATTAGCTTAGGCTCACTGTAATATTTCCGTACTCTTTAATTCCCACACAGTTGTCATTAATTGCACGCTTACCTTGCTGTTTAACGCTAGCCCTTATTTTTCCAACCAACTCTTGCACAAAGCGATTAGCTAAAATACATCTTCCTTCAGTTTTCAACAGAAAGTCCACCTGCTAAGCATTTTTCACAGTGTGAATAAAAACAAGCCAAAGAGAGCGGCAGGAAAAAGCTTAACTGAGACAGATTATCAGACAATTATTGGCGTCTTTTAATTCTAAGAGCTAATGATCATTTCTAGCTTAAAAAAATGCCCACCACCTTTGAGATAGCTGCCATTAAAATGAAGGTTACAGAACATGAAATGGTAGAAATAAAAAGGCTCCATAGGACTCCTTTCATTTAAGCTTTGGAAACTCTAATCTTTTAAGGTATATGTTTAAATTTGACTATCATACTTTTAATGGCTACTTCCACTTTTTGCATATACTGTGCTTGCACACAAACGCAATTACATACTGGATACGTGCTCCTGTTTTAAAGACATAAAATGTCTTCTATAAGAGCGCACGTAGACAAAGTCAATTTGAACATATAGAAAGTTTTACATTGTTCATTTGATGAAATCTTTCCCCAATTCCTACTCACTTTATGCAAGGAAAACATGAATGATCCAAATCAGGAAAGGGCTGACTCCCAGTGGACCACTTTGTATTTTAGATTCTTAAAATTTATGTCATGTACAGGGTCTTCTAAGTGAGGAGGGAGGAGTTCTGAGCTTCCAAAATGCCCCCTGCTACCCTGGTCCCCAACTTTTTTTTTAAAAGAGGGAGTATAATGTCATGGTTAAGAACTTAAACCAGGAGGCCTGACAGCTTGAGTGCAAATCTCAGGTGCACCAAGTCCTTGCTGTGTGACTCTAGGTTACTTAACACCTCTGCACTTCACTTTTCTCATCTGTACCTGCCTCATAGCATCGGTGACTAAGGGGACTAAATGAGTAAATCTATGTAAATGATTAGAGAGTAAGTTACATTATACACATTTGCTGCTGCTGGTGGGTGGCGGTGGTAGGTAAGAGCTTGCCTGGGCTTTAAGAGCACAGGATGGCGATTCAGACAGGCTTAAGTTTGAACTCCAGCTCTGCCATTTACTGGCTGTGTGACCTTGGGCCAGTGAGTTTTTTTTTTTTAACTTTGCTGCGTTTCAGTTTCTTCATTGATAAAATGGAGATAATACTACCAATGATTAGGATTTGGCCTGGGTCTATAGTCAGAAAGAATTAGGAAAAGATCTGGGCTTCAGTCCTCGTTACTCTTTGACCTTGGTCAAATGATTTCACCTGAGAAGTGTGTTTGCTGTGAAGATTAAATGAGCCAACACATACAAAGGATTTAAAATAGGATGTGGCATTTTGCGAGGGCTAAATAAATTTTATTACTATTGCTTACTCATCTCATATTAATATTTGCATTTCAGAAATAGTAAGGAAGCCAGAGAGGCTGCCTGTTTTCTCCGGGTGACCAGCACGTGGCAGACCTGGGAGATCATTCCAGGGTTTCACGCACTGTTAGGCTGGGCCATGTGGTGGGCCACGTGATATGATTTTGGTTGTTGGTATAACGTGGAGTTAATTCCTTGCTCATGAGTTTCTTCTGCCTGAAGTGTCAACATGTGCAGATCCTTCAAGGTCTACTTTGAATGTCACATGCTTTTCCCCTCAAGACTTCCCTGCTTCTCAGAGCTGGCTTTAATCTGTTACTGCATTAACCTGCTGCCGCTCTCAGCACCGCTCACCTTACATTACCATTACTGTCCATATTTTTTCTCCTCAAGGAGACTGTAATTACTGTGAAGGCCTGCTCTATGAATGATTCATCATTGTAATCTCTTCACTGCTGGAACAATGCGTGGAACATGGGGGAAATGTTGTAGATATTTGCTGAATGAATGAATAAATGAGTGAATGAATGAAACAACTAATGGCTTGGATGATTATGGGCAAATTAGCCTGGGAGGGGATGGCGCCGATCATTTGTGGATATACTGAAGATCATTTCCCTCTGGAATATCAAAACTACAGGCTCTGAGAAACTCTCCCAGCTGGGAGGTAGGGCTGCAGTCTGGGCCTGTGAACTGGGTGGAGTTTGTGGGTTCTCAGCTTGAAGAAGAATTCATTTATTTGTTTGTTCACCCAACAGATGTCCTTTAGTACTCATTGTGGGCTTTAGCACTCTTGCTGAGGGTAGAGCAGCCTGTGTTTAGGAGCTTCATTCACCGTGGAATCACAGGATATCAGAGATGGAAGGGGCCTTAGGATCATTCTAGATCAGGATTTCTCAGATGGTCTAATGAGAAATGTTAGCCCCTGAGACACTCCACAAATAAATGAATAAATAAATAAGACATGTTCTGTGGGCTCCTAAGTTTGGAAGATGCTATATTCTATATCCCTCCACTTTTCAGATTAATAATAATGATGATGATAATAATGGAAGCTAACATCTAATTAGCTCTTAGGATTGATTCATTTAGTCCTCACAAGAACCTTAAGGGGTAAGCACTATTATCCCCTTTTAAAGATGAGAAAAGAAAGCACATTTGAACTTGAATGGCTCTGAAAATCCTGAAATAAACCCATTTTAGTTTTACTTAATCCAGCATTTTCCAAATTTAATTAATCCAGAAATGCATTTTGTTTTCCTTCTGTATGCCACCTAACGATATCCTGTGGATCCAGGAAATACATTCTTCTGGGAAATGTTCTGGTCTAATCCCTTTATTTTACAGGTAAAGAAACTGTGTCCCAGGGAGGAAAGGACCTCACAAATTCTGTCCCTAGCAGGTTGCAGAGGTGGAGCTAGAATTCACCCTGTTGACCCTTATTGAATTAGTTTCTTTTTTTTTCCCTGATACTTGCTGCTTCCATCTCCATTCCTCTATTCCCTTTCTCCTCCCCTCCTAAGTTATGCTTTTCTGTACCAGAGGAGTAAAGTGGCCATTCAACACTTTGCCACTAGGTTGTTGCTAAGTTTTGCTGATGGGCTTCCTCAGTTCAGCCATCTCCTAGTGCTTACTACCAATCAAATGCTTAGAGTCCATTAACAGCAACACTTGACATGGCAGTAGCGGCAGACAGGCTCTTTCTAGGATCACTCTCCACGTATTTTGTAGGCTGCACAATGCAGTGAGCTGTCTACTGAGGAAGCAGAATACTGCCTGGTTAAACAAGACCTTTAGCTCTTTCCTCCATTTTCCCCATTCTGTCTAAGCAACAGCTTGGAGAAGCAAGGCTTGTTCCACAAATTAACACTACTGACTGATTTATCTATTTCTCCTCTTAAAAACATCCCTGTGATAGTTTCAAATTGTTTACTGAAAAAAAAAAAAGATGTCTTCTCATCTCTTCCAGAATCTTAAATTGATATTCTCTAGACTTCTGCTCATTGATTTGTTCATCATTTAACGAGCATTTCTTTGAATCTCTTGTCTTCAGAAAGTGCTGTGCTGGGCTCAATGAAGGATGATACGGTGGTGGCCACGACCTGTTCCTTGTCCTCAAGGATCTCAAAGCCTAAGAGACAAATGTGTAAATATTAATAGACAATGGCTCTCCATATAACTTCCCAGGAATTTATCAAGTTTTGTCTTATTTAGATTGTGCAACTACTCAATTTAGTTACTCATTATCTTTTTGGAATTGGGGTGAATTTTGGGGGAAGGAAGATTCTAAACAGTATTCAGTGAGAAACTTTTCTGTGCAGAAGTTTGTCCAGACGTGAAGGAAGACATGATGTATAAAGTCCAACCACAGGGCCTGACAGGCAATGAAGGAAGCACTTAATAGATTATAGCTGTGCTTACCATGATTAGCAATAGTAGTAAGTGTAGCGGCAGCATTAGGCTGTCTAGATTTAAATGTCAGAGTTTTAACTTACTAGCTGTGTGACGTTGAGTAAGTAGTGTAATGTCTTTGAGTGTCAGTTTGGGAGGACTGAGATCAAAGGCAGTTATTAGTCAAGTGAAGGTGCTTCACAAATGCTTTATGGTTTAAAAACTCTAAAATGTCATCCTTTTGCCTTGAATTACACCTTTCAACATTCCAAGAAAATCTCTTCTTTTGGTTAGAGCTTATGTAGGATGCTGGGCTGATATCATATTTAGGGTTGCCAGATAAAATATAGGATACCTTGTTAAATTTAAATTTCGGAAAAACAATTTTTTAGTATAAGTACATCTATGTGCTAATACTAAAAATTATTTGTTATTTATCTAAAATTCATATTTACAGGGCATCCTGTGTTTTTAGTTCCTATATCTGGCAACCCTAATTATATTTTAATGGACAAGTTGACAAACTACAGGACATGTGCTTGATCTACTATTATTTGTATCATCTTAGAGATGAGGAGATTGACTAGATGGCCTCTACCATTCATTTCAAACCTGAGGATTTTGTAACTGTAATAAGAAAAGGAAGATGATGGTATCAAACTCACTTCAAATTCCAGTATTGACCCTTCCTACCTAGGTGAATTTGGTTAAGTTAGCCTCTCTAAGCCTAGCTATTATTATTATGTTGAATTTTCTTCTAAGACAGTTACTTTCTCCTCAATGGATTTGCGTTATCCATTTTTAGCACTCGTTCCTGAGCTGTGTTAACAAAATTTCAATTTTCTCTCTTTGAACAGAACAAATTGTACATTCTAGCTCTTGACCTTTAGGGTTAAGAGTCAGTTAGTTTTCCTGAGGGGTTCTTCTTTTTCTTGTTTACAGTCTCTGGGATCCTAACAGGAACTCCAGGCTCACCAGTCACAGAGAATTTCAAGCAGGTGGAAGGAGAGGTTTCGAAGTCTTTCTGTACAACTTCAAAGGGAGAGGACATTTGGGGATTTGGATTTAATGTCTCCTCCTCCCCTCTCCCTTAGGGGCGGAGAGGGACTTTGCCTGGGCCTGGCTGCAGACAGCTCCTATTCTTTAAGCACCTCTGCTGTCTTCCAGTCATTGGGCTGGGCATCTCACACGTGGTACCTTATCCAGTCCTCGCGTAGCCCTGTGAAATAGACACACACTATCCTCATTGTACTGGGTAAGGAAATGTTCCCGTGTGACTAGGCTGGCTGAAAACCCACAACTGATTCCTAGGTCATGGGAAAAATGTTAGTTGGGCTATCTAATTTCCTAGTTAGTGAACAGCTTGTTAGTAGTCCCCAACTAGTCTGTTTGTTTCTCCTAGGCTTGCTTAAGGTGGAGCTCTGCATAGAGATTTTTCTCCCAGGGATGTGCTACATCATAGGGTTTGATGGAACGTTTAGCGTCTTCCTTCTTCCTTATTTTCCCTGTGGGAGCCGGCTACCTACAAGTTACCAAGTGGCCAAAATGTTTCTGAGTTGTTGTTTTAAAATAGTTTGAAAAACATACTACAAATAACATATGTTCATTGTTTAAGTTAGAATACAAAGCTATATGAAAAACAAATCATGACCACCCCCCTCCCAGGGGGAAATTCATAACATTTTGAAGTAATATCTTCCAGGTAGATAGATAGATTGAGATATATAGATGTTTAAGATATAGTTGTTATTTTACAGAAATAGGATCACAGGGAACAAGCCATTTTGGAATCAACTGTTTTTTCACTCAACAATATACAGTTTTTTATATACATATTTTGTATATTTGTGTACATTTTGTATACACAACAAAAATGCATTTTTGTTGGAGAGATGGCCAACATATGTATAATAATTTTTAAGAGTATTATATTAAAACCTAAATTATGTACTACAGATTCTGTAGTTTTTGACTTTTATAGGTTTGTCTTTTCTGGAAATATGGGTTTTGATTGGTATTAATCCATATTCTGCTTTCATTTAATTGTAGAAATCTTGGAGAAGAACAAGTGACATTGATAGGGGCAATTATTAGTCCTTATGAGCAAGACGTACAGCTTTTTATAGCTGACTCATATCTGGAGGAATATTTTCTGGCATGATTTCTGACTTAAATCTACCTTGAAAGATTTCTTGGGTCTGTTTAAAGGCAGAATCTGCCCTCACTCTGTGAAAGACACCAAGGATGTGTGTCTTGACGATTTCACTCAGTGAAACAAAGAGTTTAGAACTCAACTTGAAATTAAATTCCAGAACATTCTGCTTCCCTCGTCCAATTCAACATACCATGCTATTTTAGGCACCAGATCCACATTGCCTGAAAAGTTGTTCAGATTCTTTAATTCACTTGGTGACAGATAGCCCAAGTTGAAGTGATGGCTTCACTGTAATGCATGTTTGAATGTTTGCTGAGGATGAATTCCAGACAGACCTGTTCCATGGTCAGCCAAGAGAGCAGAGGAAATCATACCTTCTTGGTGACAAGGACTTTGCACCTTTGTACCATAAATGCTTGTTGATGCTCATGAAAGATAAGACTCTCTGATTTCCTCTGCTCAATTTTTTGCTGGTAGGAAGATTCCTTTTTCAGTAGGTGGCAATGATAAAAACAGGCAAACACATTTCCTGCCACAGCAAATATAGTTTAGTGAAAGTCCCTACGAATGTGCCTTCAAAGACATGAATTTGAGTCCAACTTGGCTGCACAGTGGCCCATTAACCCTAGACAAGTTACCAGGCATGATTTCATTATCTAGAAAGTAGATATAATGACTCTTGGTTTCTTTAGTGGATTCTTGTGAAAACGATATACAGGAAATGCTTTGTACACTATGGATCACTTATGATAAAGATAGATCTAACATTTCTTGATCAAGGCACTTAAGAAAACCAGACACTGTTCTAAACACTTTGAATATATTATTTAATACTCAAAACCCCTAAGCAGTAGATACTGTTGCTATTCTCATTTTACAGATAAGACAACTAATGGTTAGAGGGCTTAAGTAACCTGCAAAGGCCACAAACCTTGAAGATAACATAGCCAGGATGGAACACTGTATAAATAGTGATTATATAATTTTCTCCTCAAATGTTAGATGTACTATTGTTCCAGATATAATGTCTTTAAGAGAGGCACAAGAACATTTTTTTGTTTTATTCTTGTGAGGAAGATTGGCCCTGAGTAACATCTGTCACCAATCCTCCTCCTTTTGCTTGAGGAAGATTGTCCCTGAGCTAACATCTGTGCCAATCTTCCGCTATTTTATGTGGGATGCTGCCACAGCATGGCTTGACAAGCAGTGCTAGGTCCACGCTTGGCATCCAAACCTGTGAACCCTGGGCTGCTGAAGTGGGGTGCGTGAACTTAACCACTAAGCCACCAGGCCAGCCCCCAAAGACATTTTTTTTAAGTTATGCATTTATTTTTACGTAAGGAAAAAATATATCTAGCGTATCAAACCTCTGATTTCAGGGCTGTGATTTAGGATGAAGGTAAAGTCTCAAATATTTGATTTAAAGGAATAAGATGATTTGCAGACGAGTCTGAAATAATAGTATAGGTGGTAGGCAGATATGGTAAAATCAGACTGAAGTGTGAGATACGTATGTCATTAAAGCTGTAGTTAAATATAATATTATGCATGGCATTTACAAATAATATGTATAACAAGATTTTGATGTTTTGTATATATGGGCCATCTAAGGGTATAAAAATTCAAATATGGACTTTTATATAGAACAAACCCAAAGTATTCAACCCAAGATCAATCACAATAATAATAATAGCTATCATTTACTGGAGCTTACCATGTTGCAGAGATTATGCTAAGCACTTTATGCTTATAGCCTAATTTATTTATTTATTTATTTATTTTATTTATTTTTTTAAAGATTGGCACCTGGGCTAACAACTGTTGCCAATCTTCCTCTTGTTTTTTTTTTCCCAAGGATCAGCACCCGGGCTAACAACTGTTGCCAACCTTTTTTTATTTTTCTGCTTTATCTCCCCAAACCCCCCCTGTACACAGTTGTATATCTTAGTTGCTGGTCCTTCTAGTTGTGGGATGTGGGATGCTGCCTCAATGTGGCCTGACGAGTGGTGCCATGTCCGCGCCCAGGATCTGAACCCTGGGCCGCCCACAGCGGAGCGCGCGAACTTAACCACTAGGCCACGGAGCCGGCCCCATTATAGCCTAATTTAAATGCTAGTTTTCATTTGTATTTGGAGAAGCTGCTCTATGAGGAGCACCAAGAGTCTCTAGGTCTTTGTTGTCCAAAATAGTAGCCACTAGTTGCTTGTGCCTATTGAGCAGCTTAAATATATGGAGTCATAATTGAGATGTGCTGTGAAGGAGTTCAGAATATGCCACCCCAAAATATGCCTCTTTGGCATAAGGATTATTTTGAGCTGAAGGCAATTGAGAAACACTAGATAGATGAAAAGAGCTCTCTGCCCAACCCATATCTGCCAAAGAGCTGGGCATAAATTTCCCTTGAGAAGGTGTTTCTCCTCCCCTGTCCTATACCTGGAGGAGGAAAATAACCATCATCACTGGAGACAGAGAGTCAGCATGGAGATGGGTCTGAACAAACAAACCTTACTAAAGCCACCCTTATCTTCAACTAGTTTCCCATATGTTTACCTCCCCACAATTTATTGCCCCTAGAAGGCCAAGCCCCTTTTCTTATATCTAGTCACTTCTCCACAATTTATCACCCTATGTTAAAATGGTATATATGCCCCCAAGGTCTAACCACCTCATTGGGTTATCGCATCTTTTGTATGAAGGCCTCCATGCATGTAAAAATTAAAATATTAGCATCAAATACAATTTGTTTACCCTTCTCCTGTTAATATGTTCTTTGTCAGTTTAATTCGCAGGCCTCAGTGACTGAATATAAGAAGGTAGAGAAAAAATATTTTTCCTCCTTTGTAGCTGTAAGCCTAAAATACACATTGAGTTTTGAACATTTAGTATGAAAAAGGAATGGAAAATAGCTCATCATTTTTTACATTGGTTACATATTGAAATGATAGTATTTTAGATATATTGGGCTAAATTTTTCATTGCAGTTAATTTCACCTGTTTATTTCTTTAAAGAACTAGAAAATTTAAAATTACATGGGTTGCTCTCAATTTTGGCTCGTATTATCTTTCCATTGGACAGCGCTGTTCTAAATGAGGTGTATAATGCACTCTTGGCTTGTGCCTGGGCTGAGCTCCCACGTTAGAAGATTTTCAGCCAGGAAGATGAGGTTTTTTCCTTTGATTTAATTAGCAGGTGTAAATGCAAATGTATCCAAGATTCAACTACTCTGCTTCTGCATTTGCATTTTCCTACAGAGGCCACCAGCTGCTGAAAAGCCAGAGAGGAATAACGAAGTCTGCTCCTTGCTGCTTTAGAGCCATTAAAGTCTTAAAGCAGGACATTGCCCCTTGATTCTGTGTGCAAATAAGAGAGTATTATAATTAGCATCCGTGTAGTTACATTGATGTAATCTAATGGGGTCGGGCAAATCACTTTATTCTGGGGCTGAAGTGCATTCATGACAAATAATTTATTCGTAGGTGAGATATGGCAATCTCTTAAGAAGTCTCTTAGAGCGTGAGTTCCAGCACCCAAAGCTTTGGAGGGTGATTATTATTTCGGCAATAGATACCATTAAAAGAGGTAAACACAGAAATTGAGAATTCAACGTGACCTCACCATAGGACTAACAGTGTTATGCAACCTGCACCCAAAGAAAGGAAATTTCTCTTGTGGCAAATGATCATAGTCTTTCCCCTTCTTGCTTTCTCCTTACTAAAGGTCCTTAGCAAGAGTGTCCTCTGCAAAACCAAACTACGCACACTAATAAAAAGAGAATCTAAACTCTAACCAACCAATTCATAGGACTCAGTAGGCCAAGCCCAATGCCAGCACTTTCCACTCTCTCAATCAGTCTTCCTGAGGCGGTTTCTTATTCCTCCTCACAGTCCGCTTCCTGGAATTAGAGGAAGAATGCTAGACTCAAAGGAGAACGCTCAGGTTCAAGCGGAAAAGTCACTTGACTATTCTGAGCCGCTCCACCTTAAAAACGTCATCAAGTGTGTGAAGGGATTTGGAAAACTGCCCTGTGGGCAATGGTGAGGCATTTTATGACTAAAATCTTTCCAGGTCTCACAGCTTAGCTTTTGGCTGCTTATTAACCTTTCTTTTCATAATAATAATGAGACTTCAAATTTAGTGAAAACCCACTACATGTTAGGACTGTGCTGCCTCCCTCTCTTTCTTTTAAAGTATTTCTATTGTGAAATATTGCACACTTATTGAAGAAAAAAAGTAAACATACAGCTTAACGGATTATTGTAAAGTAATTATCTGTATGACTATAATCAAGATTAGGAAACAGCATTGCCAGCACCCATGAACCCCCAAAATGACCTGACTCAACAACAACCGTTTCCTCCCCTTGAGGGTAACCATTCTTTTGGCTTCGTGATAGTCACTTTATCGCTTTTCTTTACATTTTTAACATCAAAGTATGTATCTGTAATCACTATGGTTTCAGCTGCTTTGGAGTTTTAAATAATTAGGTCCATACAGACACTTGAGTCTGTCTTTTTTTTACAGCATAATGTTTATGACAATCATTCACGTTGTTGTGTATAGCTGAAGCTTTTTCATTTTCACTGCTGTTCTCTGTTGTGTGAATACATGGTAATTGATTTATTCCATTTCTCATTGATAAACGTTTGGGTTGTTTCTGATTTTGGCCTATTAAAATAATGCTGCTGTGAATGTTCTTGTCCATTTCCTTTAGTGTGCATGAGTATGCATTTCTCATAGATATATTTCTAGGAGTGGAATTACTGCGTCATAGGTTATACATATGTTCAGCATACATGGATACTGCCCCAGTTTCCAAAGGGTGGTATCAATTTACACTCCCATCAGCAGAATTTGAGAGTTCTTGTTCTACATCCTTGCCAACAATTGCAGTCGTCACTTTAGAAGCTTTTAGCCAGTTATTTTTTGTGATTTTAATTTGCATTTCCTTGATGGCTAATGAGTTTATTTTCATATGTCTGGTAGCCATTTGGATGTCTTCTTTGGTAAAGTGACTGTTCAACTCCCTTCCAGACTTTTCTACTAGGTTTTCTATCTTTTTCTTATTGATTTATAGAACTTAATTTTATATTCTGGATACAAGCCCTTTGTTGGTTATATGTGTGGCAAGTATCCTCTCTTACTCTGTGCCTTGCATTTTCATTCTCTTAATGATGTCTTTTGATGAACAGATGTTCTTAATTTTGATGTAGTCAAATATATCAAACTTTTAGTGATATGTTCTCTTTAAAAGTCTTCTCCTACCCCGAGGTCATGAAGATATTCTCCACATTATCTTCTCAAGGTTTTATTGTTTTGCCTCTCACATTTAGATCTATAATCCACCTAAAATTGATTTTTTTAAAATGAAGTATAAGTAGAGGTCAAATTTTATTATTGCTGTAAGGGCATTCAATTTTGCCAGAACCAAATCTAGCAAAAGCCATCCTTACCCTATTATTCAACAGTGACACTCTCTTCATCTGGGTTTTCCTGAAAACAGAACCCTGAGGCAAAGGTTGAATGGAGGTCGTTCACTCCGGAACCCCAGGTAGCAGAAGTACAAGACAGGGGAAGTGAAACAAGAGAACAAAGGAAGCCCATACAAGGAAGTGTAATCAAACTGACCACTGCTAAAGGTCACTGCTGCTCAATCTTTTTAAGGAATCTTACAAAATGCAACTCAGACCACTCTGCCTGGGACAAAAGGAAGGAACATTTCTCCATTGGGTCCTCCATTGACCAAAGCTGGCTTCGCAAGTGTTAATTCCCCTGCACCTGCAGGTTATACATACGTGAGTGCTGAGTGTGGGCATCCCATGCCTTGGCATTACAGACGTCCTAGGGCAGGAAGAAAGAGGTATGCAGTGTGGGTCAAAAGAAAGGTGTGGCATGGTTGCACATGCGAGATGCTGGTCAAGACCAACGTGCTTTTGCAGTAGCAGGCTGGAGTTAGACTTGACGCTGAGAGGACTTTGATGTGGTTCACAGGCTCTTTATTCTAATCCATTGGTCTGTTTATCTCTATTTGAACCAATACCACCCTTTACTGAAAGTTGTAGCTTTATACTAAGTCTTTATGCCCAGTGGAGCAAGTTCTCCCACCTTGTTCGTCTTCAAGATTGTTTTGGTTAATGTCAGTTCTTTGCATTTCTATGTACATTTTAGACTCAGTCTATGAAATCCCACAAACCAACCTTTCAGGATTTTGATGAAATTACCCTGAATCTATAGATCAGTTTAACAAAATGTGCCATCTTTACAACATTGAGACTTTCATGAACATAGTTTATCCTTCTTTAATTGCTCTAAACATTTTCTTTAACTTTTCTGTAGTTTTGTACATCTTTTGTTAGACATATTTCTAGGCATTGTTTTTTAATTTTCTAACTTTTTTCCTGGCGTATAAAAAAGAAACGGATATTTTAATGTCCAGTGATATTGTAAGACTCACTGGTACATTGTAATAATTTATCCGTAGGTAATTTAGATTTTCTACATATTACAGTCATAGCATTCACGAATAATGATAGTATTGTTTCCTCCTTTCCAATCTCTGCATGTTTTCTATCTCTTTCTTGCCTTACTGTCCTGGCTGGACAATGTGGAATAGAAGTGTGACAGTGGGCGTCCTTGCCTTACTGCTAGTCTCAAAAGGAGAGTTCCAATATTTTACTTTTTACTTACTTAAAGTTTTTTTTACTGACTGACTTAAAAAGTTGCTATTAGACTTTATAAAGATATTTTTATTAGATAGAGGAAGTTACATTTCTGTTCTTAGCTTGCTAAGAGTTTTTAAAAATCATGAATGGATTTTGAATTTCACTGAATAGCTTTTCCATAACCATTAAAATACATATTTTTCTCCATCATGTTAATGTGATGAATTATACTGACTTTTTTACTTCGTATTTTAGAATAATTTTAGATTTACAGAAGGGTTGGAAAGATGGTATAAAGTCTTTTTATATGTCTTCACCAGCTTCTTGTAATATTAACATTTTACAAAACCATGGTATATTTATCAAAATTAAAATTGGATATTTAAAAAAAATAAACCAAACTCATGTTATTGAAATACATTTCACTTGGTTATAATTTGTATCCTTTTTTATATATTGTTGAATGTGTCAATTAAAAAAATTTTTTTTATTTATGAGTAAGATTTACTTCAATCTCCTTTCTCATACTGTCCTAGCTAGGTTTGTGTATCAGGGTATAATCACATACATTTGGGAATTTTCCCTCTTTTTCTCTTCTTTGCAGGAGTTCGTAAATAGTATTATATTTCCTTAAATGTTTGGTAGGAGTCTTTATGGGTAGGTTTTGAAATTACAGATTCAATTTATTTAATAGTTATAGAACTATTCAGGTTTTCTATTTCTTTTAGATTCAGTATTCTTAATTTGTATTTTTCTAGGACTTTATCCATTGCACCACAATTTTCAAACTTATTGTCTTAAAGTTGTTTATAATACCTTCTTGCCTTTTTAACTGCTGTCAGATCTGTAGTGATATGCTCCTTTTTATTACTGATATTTATTTGTTCTGTCTTCTTCTTCCCCTTAATCATCTCATGAGAGGCTTATCACTTTTGTTAGTCTTTTCAAAGGAATAATATTGACTTTGTTGATTTATTTCACTCAATATTTCATTGATTTCTCCTATTATTTAAACATTTTTTTCTTTCTTCTATTTCCTTTGGTTTTGTTTTTCTTTTCTTGATCTAACCTCTTGAGATGGATGCTTAACTCATGACTTTGTAGTCTCTTTTTTGTAATATATGTATGTAAGCTACAATTTTTCCTTCAAATACAACTTTGGCTGAATCTCATGTTTTGATAAGTAGCATTTTAATTATTATTCAGTTAAGACATTTTCTAATTTCTGTTTCAATGTCTTCTTTAATTCATAGTTTGTTTAAAGTGTATTTCTTAATTTACAAACAGGAAGTTTCTAGTTACCTTTGCTTCTTGCTTAATTGCACTGGCATCGGAAACCATGTGCTTCTAATCCATTGAAATTTTTACCACCTTTATGGCCTGGACATGGTCAGTTTTCATAAGTGTTCCATGTGGGCAGTCATTGAGTACAGTAGTCTCTATATGTCCTTAAACCATGATCACTACTTATATTGTTCAATTTTCTGTATATTCACTAATCTTTTGTTTGTTGATATCAATTACCGAAAGAAGTGTATTTAAATCTACTCCATCAATTGGTCTATTTCACCTCATAATGATACTGATTTTTATCTGGTGTATTTTGAAGCCATGCTATTAGGTACATATTCCTTGTGAATTAAATCTTTGCCCTTACTGTAGGATTTTGAGCCAATCTAGTCAGGAGATGACCTGGGTTTGGAGGCTGTAATTGCCATCCGAGTACCAGGGTTTACATTCCTCCAGCTGTACCTTGTATTTAGGTTGGGGAAGAGTTTGCTGGATGATTTTCCTCAAGATTGGCTCCACCATCAACTTTAGGTTTCCTTTTGCACTTTGGGAGTGTCTTGTGCTACCTTTTTGTCCCTTTGATCCTCTCTTTTCCTCTCCCTGAATTTTCTGTTAACACTGGTAACTGGATGCTTGGGTGAGGGGCATCCTCTGTTCTGATCCAGCCTCAGTTTTCAGCAGGTATTACGTCTCTGGGTCTTGTGAGTTCGGTCTTCTCAGAGCTCTTGCCTCTTTTCCAGCTGTAGTTCTGGGCTCAGCTGCATTCCTGCCTCTCACCCAAGGGTAGAAGAATTTTTTCTGGTCCTTTCCCTCAGTTTCAATGACTTTTCACTTGAGTACAGTGGAATGACATTGTTTCCACTTGACCTCAGTTTTGTAGAGAAGAAAGGAAGAAGGTTCTGTATAGTCTTTATACCCCTCCAGCTGGGGCTGCCCTTCCCCTTCCCCAGGTCTATACCAAGAGTAATGCCCTCTCAGAACTCTCAATCATCTTTCAGGCATGTGCCCAGTGAGGTCTGTGGAGAAGAAACTACTAGTGGGTCATGTAAACTCCTCTTGTATTTGCCGCCCCAAGGGGCTCTATACATTCTTATTAGCCCACACTTGGCCTTTACCAATTCATGAGCAATTACCGCTGAATTCTTCTTACTCAGTGTCTGGCTTTGTCTGTTCCAGGTAAGCAAGTGCTTACATCCCGGGTCTTTGTTTCCAGACTACTTATTGCCCTGTGACTTCACCTTTCTGATGGGTTTAAGAAGAGTCACGAACTTGCAGTTTATCTGAATTTCATGTTCTTATCGTAAGGAAGGAATACTTTTTGCAGCTCTCTATATCCCAAGCAAACCAGAAGTTCATTAGGTTTCTTGAATATGTGCATTGATATCTTTCTTCAGTTTTGGAAAATCCTCAACCATCATCTGTTCAAATGCTTTTTCTGCTTCATCTTCTCTCTCTGGTTCTTCTGGGTCTCCAATTAACATTCCATGTTAGACTTTCTCGTGTGCTGCTTCTTGTTCTCCCCAGAGGCAGAATATTTGGAATACCTTCCTATTTGTACTTTTTTTTTTTACTATATGCATTCATATTTATATATACACATGTATACATATTTATATTGCCGATAAATGTTACGTGGTATTGACTTGTGTGTTTTAATTTATACAAACTCTAACTCACTGGATATATCATTCTTCAACTTCCTCTTTTCATTTAAAGCTATGGTTTAGGAATCTATCCATCTATGTAGATCTAGTTACTTTATTTAAATTAGAGCATTGCAAATCTGCGATATAGTATTCCATTTATGAAGGTACCATAATTAATTTATCAATTTTTCTATTAGTGAAAATTTAGGTTGTTAGAAGCCTTTCTTTCTTATTACAAACTTTGCTTCAATAAATGACCTTGCATGCATTGTCTGGTACACACATACAAGTGTTTCTCTGTGGTATAGAACCAGAATTACCAAGTCATAGACTATACTCATTTTAAACTCATTAGATATCACCAAATTGGTATCTGAAGTGGTTATAGTAATCCTTTCTCTTTTCCCACATCCTCACCAACATTTGGTATTATTATATCTTTTGATTTTATTAATCTGATGTAAATGAAATGGTGCCATATAATCTTAATTTCTTTGATGTGAGTGAGGGTGCACATTTTTTATACCATCAGTGGTTGTTTTGATTTCCTCTTTATATCCTTTGCCACTTTTTCTGTTTTATTTTATTTTTCTTAATAATTTGTAGACGTTCATATAAATTCTTCTTACTAATCCTTATTCTGTGTTGTAGCTCCTCCTAGTCAGCTCCTTGTCTTTTCAATTTGTTTATGGCATTTTTATCACCCAGAATTTTAACATTATAACAGGGTCAAACTTAACAATTCTTTCCTTAATTAACGATGCTTTTTTGTCTTGTTTAACAAATTCTTTCTGATCCCAATGTCAAAAAGGCTCCTTCTATGTTTGTTCAAATAGATCTAAAAATTCTCTTAACATTTAGGTCTCTGAATCATCAGGAGCTTTTGCATATAGTGTGAAATAAAGGTTTAATTTTACTTTCTCCCAAGTTAAAACACCATTCTCATTAAATAATCTTACTTTTCCTTCAGATTTGGGATGCTATATTTCTTTTCTTCGAAGTTGCCAATGCTTTAGTCTGTTTCTAGCTTCTCCATACTATTCGTTGATCTATTTGTCTATCCACACACCAATGCCATACGCCACATTGTTATTTTTTTCTCTAAGAATTCCGTTAGGTTTTAATTATAACGGTATTTAACTTTATAGATTAATTGATAGAAAATCTTCATATCTAAGAAATTTAATTTTTCTGTCTACAAACCTTATTATTACTTCATTTATTCAGAACTTTTTTGTGACTTTCAATGATGTTTGAAAATTTTCTCCATACAGTACTAAACATCTTTCATTAGATCTCTTTCTTGATTTTTATAATTATTGTGATAGTAACAGTTTTCCTCTTATATTTATTAATTGGTTATTGATAACACATAAAGACTTACAGATTTTTGTAGTTGATTTTATGTACAGTAACCCTGCTGAATTATCTTATAAGTTCTGGCAATTTGAATTTTCCTTTGAATTTTCTATATAGATGAATTATTAGCAAATGATAAAACTTTCTAATCTTATATCAGTTTTATTCCACAATCTTATCTCATTGTCTAAGACTTTCAGTAAAATAATCATAGACATTATCATAAGAATCTTTGTCTTGTTCCTAAGTTTAATGGGAATGCTTCTAAAGTTTATCAGTAAGTATTGTATTTGCTGTCGATTTTCGTACCTTTTAACAGAATAAGAATTTTTCTTGCTGTTCTTTGTTTGGTAAAAAGTTGTATTAGGAGAATGTGTGGAATATTATCTACTGCTTTTTCTGCACACATTGAGGTGAGCATATGTCCCCCCAAATTAGTTTGTTAGTGTGGTGATTTTTTTTAGATGTTCTGATATTGAAACAATCTTGCATTCCTGAGATAAACTCTACCTGAACATGATTTATTAGATTTAAAATACTGTTGGATTCAACGAATGGGTATTTTATGTAGGCATTTTACATCCATCTATATAAATTAAGTTGGTCAATAATTCTCTTTTCTGTTACTGTCCGTTTCTAGTTTTGGTATAAAAAATGTTCCAGTCTCATAAAGTCAGTTGGGTAGTTGTCTTCTTTTTCTAATTTTTGTAGCACTTTACATACATTATTATTTAACTTTTCTTTGAATATTTGTTAAATTCCTTCCTAAAACTGTCTGGGCCTGGAATCTTCATGAGTGAGAAGTTTAAAAAATATTCTAATTAGTTGATATGGGAAAGGGGAATTTGCTATATCAGCTGAGTCTGCCACTTTGAAAAGAAACCCCGTTTTTCTGTGTATTATTACGTTTTTTCCACCAAAGGTAAGCAAAGATGCTTCTGCATAAACTTTTAAAATTACATACAAAAAATTCCTGATTGATAGAGGATTTAGTGGACGATCTGTGTATATTCAGGGGCTTTTGTTTGACATGGGGGAAACTGTGCTCTCCTTCCAAAACAACTGCCATTTGACCCCCACCCAAATGTTGGATACCATCATTCCTGGCCTGGATAGTAAATAAGAATCAGAGCTACCATTTAGTGTCCCTATTTTCTGCCCTTTATATAACAATAATGACCTCATGAGGAAATTTTTTATTATCTGTATTTTACACAAGAGGAAAAAAGATGACTGGAAAAATTAAGTAACATGGCCAAGGTTACTTGGGTGAGAAAGCGGTGGAGAGTGTTGTGAAATCATGTGTATCTGAGTTATTTCATCATGGTTGGCACTCCAGAAATATTTGCTGTTTTCTTTAATCTTTACTTTAATACACAGTCTCTAGCTGAAGAATTATTTGTCAAACCTATTTTCCCTCAAGTTTAATTTGATTTTATTAACTCCTTTCATAATCTCTTTGGCAAAAGAAATGTTTGCAACATTTTGTTTAGGCAAAAGTAGTGTTAATATTCCCCATGCCTTTCCTGATTTTTTCACTCCCTCCTCCAAGTTCACTGTATATAATCTTTTGTGTCTTTGGCCGGATTTTTTAGAACAGTCTCAACAGATCCCTTTAGTTGAATGAAACATTATGAATAACTTTTTTCTTTAATCACTGTAAATTGATCATAGAATTGAAAAAACAACTTTTTAGTCAAATGGCAGAACCATCAGAAAGGCTTGTTTCACTATTTCTGTTTCCCAGTGGACCTCTGCTTCAGCACATGGTGAGAAGTGCATTCTTGGTATCAGAAGGACTTGATTTTGAAACCTAGCTTCACCATTTTTAATGGGAACGAACAGGAAATTTAGCAAATTACCCATTGTCTATGAGCTAGGCCCTCTCTGACGTACTTTTCTCCCATTTTGTATTTTTATTTTTTGAGATGTAATTCATACCATGAGTCACCATTTAGAAGTGTACAATTTAGTGATTTTTAGTACATTCATAGGGTTGTAAAACCATCACCACTTTCTAGTCCAAAGCATCCAAATTAGAATTCCACTATCTAATTTCATGCCCCCAGTAGAAACTGTACCTTTTACAGTCATTCCCCCTTTCTTCTCCCCTTAGCCCCTAGAATCACTAATCTTCTTTCTATGTCTACTTTATTTTTTGCCTATTTTAGACATTTCACATAAATGAAATCATATGATATATGCCTTGTGGTGTCTGACTTTTTCACTTAACATAATGTTTTCAAGGTTCATCCATGCCGTAGCATGTGTCAGTGCATCACTCCTTTTCATGGCTGAATAGTATTCCACTTTATGGATATACCACTTTGGGTTATTCATTCATCAGTTGATAGACATTTGTGTTGTTTCCACTTTTTGGCTATTGTGAATGATGCTGCTATGAACATTCATGTACAAGTTTTTGTGCGGAAGTATATTTTCATTTCTCTTGAGTATAGGTCTAAGAGTGGAATTACTGAGTCATCTGTAACTCTATGTTGATTTTGTGAGGAAGGGCCAGACAGATTTCCAAAGTGACCATATCATTTTAACTTCACATCAGCAATGGATGAAGGTTCCAATTTCTCCACATCCTCACCAACACTTATTTTCCTTTTTTTTTTTTTTTTTTATTTTAGTAACAGTCATCCTAGTGGGTGCAACAAGGCACTTTATTTTGGTTTTAATTTGCATTTCCATGATTTAGCTTGCCTAATAACTAATGATGTTGAGCATCTTTGCATGTACTTATTGACCATTTGCATATCTTCTTTGGAGAAATTTCTGTTCAGATTCTTTGCCCATTTTTAACTTGGGTTGTTTGTCTTTTTATTGTTGAGTTGTAAAAGTTGCTGTAGATGCTGGATACTGGACCCTTATCAAATATATGACTTGCAAATATTTTTTTCTGTCTGTGGGTTGCATTTTACTTTCTTGATAGCTGACACACATTAGATGCAATATATAATTTAATCTTATGGCATCTTTGCGAAGTAGGCAATATTATACCCATTTTATAGCTGAGGAAATAGAGTCATAGAGGTTATGTGGCTTGCTCAAGTTCACACAGCTGTAGGAAGCAGAAGCTAAATTCAAACTTTGTCTCTGGTTCAAAGCCCATAAACTTGCTGACTAAATCGATGAATGATTCATGACCAACCAGCAAGTATAGATATGGCTATGGATTCAGAAGAGGCAGAAACTGGTGTGAGTTAGAGTGATCTGGGGAAGGTGCAAGGAATCAGAATTTCAAAAGGATATATAGAGAGGAGTATGGAGCATCCTCAAGGTAGAAAATATTAGTAGCAAGGGCCTTGATGTGGGAACACAGAGTTGATTTAAAAAAACAAGAAATAAATCAGTGGGGCTGGAGTGAAGGATATTGTAGGCAATTGTGAAAGATTAGACTAGAAAAGTCATTTAAAGTCAGGTAATGAAGGGCCTAGGAGTTATTACTTTTTTTTTTTTCACTGCAGCTAGGCAATGGGGCACCATGGAAGGCTTTCAAGTAGGAAAGTGATAGGATAATAGTAGACTTTCAGGGAAAATAGCCTGGCAGAGTTGGTGAGTGGAGAGAAAGACTAGAAAAAGAAGATATTGTTGGGGACTCGATGCAGATTTGTTAGAAAATGTTGAAAGCCTGGTGGAAATGGAAAGGATGGAAAATGGAAAAGTATGAAGAGACACAAGAAACATTTCACACAAAGAATCTATAAGTCATGATGAGTTACTACAAGTGTAAAAGGATCTACAAATTAATTCTGCAAGTTAAATATGGAATAATAATAATAAAAATAGTGCCTGACATTGAATGAGTATTTTTTATTTGCAAGGGGAAAGAGAAACACCGTAGACAATTCATCTTTATGAATGGGTAGGAATTTAAACGGAGAGCGACATTCAAGGTGGATAAAAGGATATGCTAAGTGTCTTGAAGGTGTTGTTTTATATAATCCCCACAACAACCCTATTTTACAGATGAGAACACTGGGTCTCAGGGAGGTGGAGCAACTGGGTCAAAGTTATATAGCTGGTGTGATTGTTAATTTTAGGTATCAATTTGACTGGGTCACGGGGTGCCAAGATATTTAGTTAAACATTATTTCTGGGTGTGTCTGTGAGGATGTTTCTGGATGAGATTAGCATTTGAATTGGTAGACTGAATAAAACTGATTGCTCTCCCCAGTGTGGGTGGGCATCATCTAATTTGTTAGGGTCTGAATAGAATAAAAAAGTGGAAGACAATGGTCTTCTTTTGCCCCGGGCCTGGGAATTAGACCATCAGCTCCTCTGGTTCTCAGCCTTTCGGACTCACCCTAATCTACACCATTGGCTTTCCTGGGTCTCCAGCTGGTAGACAGTAGATCATGGGACTTCTCAGCCTCCGTAATCACATGAGCCAGTTCCTTATAATAAATCTCTTTCCGTCTGTCTCTCTCTTTCTGTGTATGTGTATATGTTTGTATATCTCCTATTGGTTCTGTTTCTCTGGAGAGCCCTGACTAAAACAGCTAGTAGGATATGAAGTGAGGAGTGAAGCTCAGATTTGTCATAACACAGTGTGAGGGAACCAAAAAAATTCTAAGTTTTTTATCTTGAAAAGCTGGGAGAATAGTAAGGTCACGAACTGAAAGCTCAAGCATTGGAGAGGTACTTGAGGGAGGCAGAAGGTATTTTGTCTTAGGCTTCATGTGAAGAAGGGCCATTTACTTGGAAATACCTAAAATGGAGGGAGGATGAGGGAAAGAGAACAGCAAGATGTGTGTGTTGGGAGGGAACAGAGAGAGAGAGAAAGAGAGAAGAAAAAAGATGTGTAGCATATGCATAGCAGGGAGGCTGAAGCCGAGGGGAGAATCCCGTCACCAGCGGAGAGCAGGCAGAGTGAAAAGAAGAATGCCAGAGCTTAAGGCAAGTCCAGGTGAGGGACGTGAAGAGTGAACTGAGAAGAGGAGGAAGAAGGTGAGTAGTCAGAGAAGAAGCAGGAGAACAAAGAATTAAAAGGAGGGTGTGCAGGAAAATCAAGAAAAGCAAAGACTAAGAAAAGGCAGTGCCACATGGTGTCTGGTGCTTTTGAAAACCCACTTCAGAGAGATATAGTGTAAACTCAGTCCAGGGGCTTGAGACATCAGAAAACCATTACTAGAAAAGAGGCCATAGGTGTAGACCACTTGTTTATATAAACTGGCAGGGTTCAGAAGGAAAGAGGACTGAAGTTAGAGGAATGCGAGTCTAGAGATTTGTTTGGAGTTCATGGAATTCTGTCTATGCTTGGGGAGAGAAGGAAGAAAGTTAGGCGGAGGGATTAAATAAAACCAGAACTTTCAATGGAAGAGACACATTTCTAATGGTGGTATTAGAAATCTGCTAGTGGATAGGAAAGGTTGTTGTTGTTGTTTAAAGTAGAATGCTAACATTTATTTTCAGGGAGTGTAATAGGCATTTAATTCTCTCAACAACCCAGAAAGGCAAATCGTATTAAGATTTTTAGAGATAGTGAAACTGACCAGGGCACTGAATCATTCTCTTATCCCTAAATCATACAGAGCCGGTGATCAGCCATGAGCTTACAGTGAAGGGCAAGTCTTTCTGTGAGTTTCACTTACAGGAATTTGGATGACAAAAGTAGAGTGTCATCTCTAATAATAACAGCTAACATAATCAGCTCTAACAACAATCATTAATTATGTTGATTATTAATCATAGTAATCTCTAATAGTAATAGCTAACACTGCTGTGTATTCACTATACGCCTGGCACTGTTCTAAATGTAGTACATGTAGGAACTACTTTAATTGTTCCTATAAGGTGGATACTATTACAGATGAGGAAACCAAGACCCAGGGAATTTAAATAACTAATCCAAAAGGGTGGTGGTAGTGTCAGAACTGAAGCCCACATGGGTGGTGTTGCTCCAGTGTTTGTGCTCTTAGCTACTACACTAGACTGCCTTAGTACTGCGTTGTCCTTTAAGATTTCCAACGCTCTTTTTCATTTCTCTGATTTCCCCATCAACCATGTGGGATGTGTTTGTACTTTTTAGCAAAGTGGTAACTGAGGTATAAGGAAGTTAACACTGTCCCCAGCAAGTCAGGAATTGAATATGAAATGATATCCAGTTCTCCTTACTCTTAGAATTGTGCGCTCCTTAGGAGATGATGTAGGATAGGAGGGGTCAAGACTAGAAACTGGAGATGTAGTGACTCGTTCCAGCTCTGTCACTCACCAGCTATATGACGACCGTCGAGCCGCTTGCCTAATCAGACCCTTGATTTTCCTCTCTGTAAAATGAGCAGTTTGGGTTTGCTGATACTCCGGCTCTAGACCAGTGAGATCCAGTATCAACATAATGCAGCTACACAGGTAAGTGAAAGTTTTCTAATAGCCACATTAAAAAAAGTAAAAAGCCACTAAGTAAAATTAATTTTGATTATATGTATAATCTAACCCAATGTATTTAATATATGACCATTTCAGCATGGGATCAGTATCGAAATTATCACAATCTTTTTTTTTTGTACTAAGTCTTCAAAATCTAGTGTGCATTTTATACACTCAACACATCTCAGTTTGGACTAGCCACATTTCAAGTGCTCAATGGCCACATGTGGCTAGTTCTATAGTACTGGATGGCACAGATCTATACCTTAAGTAGTAAGTAGCGTAAGTCTCTTCCCCGAAGACAGGTAGCTAGAAACATGGCAGTCAGCAGCAGATGCTGCCGAGATACTTGCCTGCCCGTCTGCTTAGCTTCAAGTCCTCCTTTTCCTCAGGCTCCAAGGCATCGGCCTGCCTCAACTAAGTAGGGTGGGAAATTATGAATGATGGCCCTCTCGCTGCAGCCCCAGCCCCTCAACAGTCAGTCCCCATTGAGCCCACACAACAAGGGCATCATCTTTCCAGGCTGACAGCCCCAGGAGATGACACTTGTGGTAAATTAAGCAGAATGCTGATGAAAAATGAAGTGTAGTCACAATCTAGCAGTCCTAGCAGTCAGCAGAGCCTACTGTGGTCCTTGACAAATGCAGTCTCTTTTCGATCTTTCCATGGCATTCGAGGGCTGGATCATCTATTATCCTGCATGTTATGTATAAGGAGAGAAATAAAATGAAATGGAACTCACATAATCATGGTAAAGGCAGATTTACTAGATACTATCACGGTTTGTCCGGGGGAGGAAATCCCTTTGCAAGAGTGCATGCTTGTTAAAAACATCTTTACAGTGAATTAGCTCTTTCTTTTTTTCACACTTCAGAAGTACAGGTCCATTCTAGAAGAGTGGAGGGAGAATAGTATTTCTTTTTCATTAGTCAGACAGGCCAACTAAACCAGCACATTTGTAAAAAACCTAAAGGACAGGTAATTTTGAATAATTATTGGATTTCACTTGATAGAGGCCCTGGAGTTCCCCAGTCTGCCTCTGAGAACACTGAGAGTGCCACTGGGTCCATGATTTGTGACTTTCAGAATAATCTTATGAAAATAGAAAAGACATTATTGATATCCATAAACAAAATTGACACTAATGAACACAGTAATAAAAAAATGTTTTTAAAGATAGATAGTGTGGCATCCCTTTTTGGTTAGGGATTGTTTTTGGAAGTGCATCTATATGTAAGTTAAATAAAGTGATATGAAATGGACGTTGTGTTGTATAGAGCTGGGAGGAATCGTACTGATCAGCTGGCCCATGGAAATCAGAAAGGCAGTGACTCACCTCTCTTATCCACGGTGCTGTTGCTCATCAGCCCTTCTTCCTGCTAAACCTGAGCATGGCTTCAAAATTCTTTTTATGGAGGAGTTCTAGGCAGCAAATACCAAAAAATTAGCATTATTGAGGTGAATCTGTTCACCTTCCCTCATCTGGTCCAACCTTCTCACCTGACACATGAGTAACAGGCTCAGAGAGTTAAGCTGTTGTCTACAAGCTCATTTACCAGGAAATATTGGTGGGAAGACCGGAACCCAGGTGCCTCTTCTGGTCCCTAAGCCTGTTCTCTTGCCACTACATTCTACCTGTGGATGGTTTCTTGAGAGTACGTGTGTGTCCATCCTTTGTGAACACAAAGACCAAATCCCACAGAGTCTCATCCATGTGACAGTTCATTAGATTCTTCAGAAAAGCTCTTATGCCCCAGTGAGCAGGCCTCCCTTATACTAATGTTCTTATGCTGTGATTATTAGTCTGTCCTCTCTTCCAGTCCTTCTCTGGTTACTCCAGATAGCTGTGAGTGTGTCTGCATCTCTCTTAGAGAGTGAGTTCCAGAAATGGGCACAATGCTGCAAGTGTAGACTGACCACTGCAGGATAGGACACCTGCCCAAGACAGAATATGGATTATTTAAAGAGTTTAGAATAAAATTCCCCAGACTTTGGTCATTTACACAGTCATCACAATTTTTTGCCATATATGCATATGACCTTTATACCTTTTTATGGAACAATTCTTTGAAACATTTACATTTTTATTACATAAATTTACTTTAAAAAGAAACTTTTATTGCTGCAAATAAAAAATTGTTGACATACATAGAAGGCAGCCATAAAAATGAACACAATGAAAATGAAAGAATGTTATTCACTTCTAGTTAAATACTCCACTACTTGCCAAAGTCTCTTTGTTGAAAGGGGAGGTTATAGGAGTCAGAGAGTTGTTAAAAACACTAGTATCAAATTAAGACTTTATAATAATCAGAAGAATGGAAAGGAAGGTGATAAAAGAATAATTTTCTCCCTGTGGGACTCAGTATTACTTAAAGATGCGCCCACACACCCCTAACAGCGTCACCTGTGTCACCTAATGTGATGCATCTTACTGCCCCACATCTTCCTGTGAGCAGCCAGGGCTCTGCATCCTATGCTTTGGAAAATATGGATCCTGTGTTCTTCTATCACCAGATTTCCTCTGAGCTGCCGAAAGAAACAAGGTCATCTTTTCAGGCTCGGGTGTATTTGTCCCTCCACGAGCCAATAGCTTTTTCGTTCTGTGGTTCTTTCTTTCCCCTTCCCTGATACTTTAGTCCTGTGCCATAAGTAAGGATGTTTCAGTGCAAGCTCTCTGAGATATTCTCTGTTGTCCCTCTGAGTCATGTATTTTTCTCCTTGATGATTTCTAGGCTCTCTTCTGCTCAAGATGATCTCTGACAAAATTGGGGGAACCTCATACCTCAGGGAGTCAGTCTCCTACAAGGGCCTCATTGCCTCTAGAGCTGCAGAGACCTCGCGGACAGTGCTGCCATTGTGGGGTCATTTGAGAGATGTGGGAAGGCCTCCCTGACAAGCTCTCTTTCCCTTACAATCCTGTGCTTGTTGCTGGAAGCCCCACCATTTGAAATGCGGTTCAGAGTGTGGGCTCTGAAGTCTTACTCTCTGGGTTTGAACCAAGGCTTTGCTACTTATCAGCTGTGTAACTTTCTGAAAGTTAGTTAACCTCTGAGTGCCTCAGCTTACTTATCTTTAAAATGAGAATTACACTAGTACCCATCTCATAGGGTTGTTGTGAGAATTGAGTCGGTTAATTCACACAAGGCATTGGAAAACAGTGCCTATACATGTGGTACTCACTCAATGATTGCTAACAATGAGGATGAACATTGTGATGTCTTTCCTCAAAGAGATATTTCTTGTTTACAATTTTTTTTTTGACCAGGGGTAGGGACAGAAAGGATAGAAAATATGTTATCAAGGAAAGAACACAGGACTAGAAATTCAATTCCTAAATTCTGCTCCTATCTGTGACGAGAGGCATTTGTTTGAACCTATGCCTTGGTCTCTCTCGCTATAAAAGTGAAGACCATATTAATACTGAGAACCTAAAGTACTCGTAAAACAATTCTCCCAGCAACCTTGGGAGAGAGTTCTTGGTAATTAGCTCAGTTTTACAGACAAAAAAACAGAGAATCCAAGAAATGAAATGGCTGATCCCAAGAACTAGCCAGTTTGCAAGGTGTGAACCGGGGCATTCAGGTCATCTTCTCTTTTGCTTACTTCAGAAGTACATATGCAATGAAGATCTAGGAAATAATCATTAAAAAAAGTATGGAAATAAGTACTTAAGAGGGCGATGGTAGCCAGAGACTAGCCACTCTCGGTGTTTTTCTATCACCCCTATGTTGATGATGTCTAAAACCATATTGCTAAGTCGTGACTTCCCTCCTAAACTTTAGGTTTTTATTTCCAGCTGCCTTTTGAAGTTCTCACAGTCATCTCCTACTCAACCCAAATGGATCTCATTAGCCTCCCCTCCAAGTCCTCTCCTCTTGTTCTTTTGATACCAGTTACTGGTGTCATCTACCCCTAGAATCAGTGCCATCCTGGATTCCCTCCATCCTTCATCCCATTCTCTCATCAAATCATGCCATCTTCCCTTTAAGTGTTTCTACAAGTGCTTCCTCCTGATACTTCCTACCACACTAACTTGGGGCAAGTCCTCATCATCCCTTTTGTGGGTGATTGCAATAGTCCTTTAGGTGCCTCTCCTGCCTCTTATCTTGCCCCACTTCACACTTCATCCTCTGCACTGCAGGCAGAATGCTCTCTCTAACATGCAGTCAGGCCATAACACTCCCCATTACCAGAAGAACAAAGCCCCAGATACTTGGCATGGTAGACCCATCCCCATCCCTGATTCTCTTCTGTCATTTCAGCCTCCCCTGCAACATGGCCCCAACCCCAACACTCACATCATGAGCTAGTCATTCCAAGGAGCAGCTGCCCTGCTCATCTCTCTCCTAGTTCTCGCTACTGGATTGTGAGGTTCTTGAGAGAGGGATGTTGTCTCATTTATCCAAGAGGCAGTCTAGTGTGGTGGTTAAAGAACCTGAGCCCTGGAATTGTACCGCATGGGTTTGAATTCCAGTTTAAGCTGTGTGATTGTGGACAAATTACATGAACTTCCTATGACCCTATCTCATGGTTCTCAAACTTGGTCACACTTTGAAAATACAAGGAAAGTTTTAAAAATAATGATGCTTGAGTCCTGCCTCCAGAGGTTCTAGCTTAATTGGTCTATGTTACAGCCGCGCCATCAAGAATTGTAAAAACTCCCCAAGCCGTCTAACGTGCGGCCAAAGTGGAGAACTACTGCTCTGTCTTCTTATCCCTAAAATGAGGTTAATAATAGTCTGTACCTCCTAAGGTTGTTTGTTTGAGTTAATTACTATAAAGGTCTTAGTACAATATTTGACACATTGTGTGCAATCAGTAACTATGGCTTACAATTTATTTTAAAAGCAACGGCTTTATTATTAACCTTTTTGTTGTGAAATACACCACACAGAGATAAGTCATAAAATGGAAACATACAACTTAATTAATTAGTAGAAAGCAACCATCTGTAGAATCACCTCCCAGATCAAGAAATAGAAAATTCCTACCACCTCAGAAGGACCCCCATATTCCTTCCTAATTATAATCTTCCATCTGCAAAGGTAGCTACTGTCCTGACGTTTATGGTAAACACTAATATTTTATATTTTTATCACCTATTTATGCATCCCTAAATATTACAGGCAAAGTTTTTCGACTTTAACTTTATTTAAATGGAATAATTTGTGTCTTCTTTTGCTCCTCATTATGACCATGAGACTCATCTGTGATGTACACATAGTATCTTCATCTTCATGCTGTGTTGTCAGATACATCACAATGTATTTATCCATTCTGTTATTGATGGACATGTGGCTTGTTTCTAGTTTTTAGTTATTACACATTATGCCACTGTCCTCATTATTCTATGTATCTCTTGGTGCCCGTGCGCCAGCATTTGAGTTGGAAATTCACAGAAGAGAAAATGCTAGATCACGGGATAGGTGTATGTTGAGCTTTCACAGATACTGGCAATCTTTTCCAAGGTGGTTTTTACCAATTTCCACTCCCACCAGCAGTGTGTGAGAGTCCCCATTGTTCCATAGTCTCTCCAATCCTTGGTAGGGTCAGCTTATTTGTAGTCATCTGGAGACAGTGTAGTGGTTTCTCATTGTAGTTTTAATTTGAATTTACCTTGATTGCTAATAAGGCTGAGCTTATTTTTATATGTTTACTAGCCATCTTATCATTCTCATTTGACCAGTGCCTGTTCGATTTACCTGTCCATTTTTCAATTAGTTGTCATTGTCTAATAGATTTGCTGTTTAAAAATAGATATTCAAGATATGAGACCCTTGTTAGTTTAAGTGTAAAAAAATGTCCTCAACTTATTGCTTACTTTTTTACTCTCTTAATAGCATCCCTTGATGAGCAGAAAAATCCAACTTTTAATGTAGTCCAATTTACCAATCTCTTTCAAGTTCTGTGTAAGATGTCTTTCCCTACTTTGAAGTAATGAAAGTTCTCCTTCTCAATTATCTTTCTAGAAGCTTTATTGTTTGGGCTTTCAGATTTAGATCACATATTTGTTTCTGGCGTAAAGTAGGTCCAAGTTTCATTTCTTTCCACATAGATATAGTGTTGACCCAGCACCCTTTATTGAGAACTCTACAGGGCAAACCTGCTAATAAATCAAGTATCCTTTTACATAAGGGTCTGTTTGTGGGCTCTCTTTCACCTCTATTTGTCTACCATACTGTTGTAACTACTGAAGCGTTATAATAAATCTTGATATCTAGGACAGCAAGTCCTCCCAACTTGATCTTTTTCAAGAGTTCTTATCTATTCTTTGCCCTTTGCATTTCCATGTGAATGTTAGGATAAGCTGCTCCAGTTACAAACACATGTACACACACACACATCAGTTGTGATTTTGATTGGAATTACTTCGAACCTATAGTTCAATTTGAAAATTAACTTCGTTACCTTATGAGACTTCTAATCCAAAACATGGTATGTCTCCTGATTTATCTGTCTTCCTTAGGGTCCCTCAAGAATGCTTTCCAGCAGAGCTGCTAAAACTTTAGCATGCCTCAGAATCACCTGGGTGGCTTGTTAAAATTCCAACTGCTGGATCCCAATCTCCAAATATATCTGGGGGGCAAGCGGAGTATTTGCATTTCTAAGTTCCCAGATGATGCTCATTTTGCTGGTCCTAGGACCATACTTTGAGAATCACTAATTTATGATTTCTAGAAGACTGATCTTGTATATATTTTATTAGAATGATTCCAAGGTATTTGGAATTTTTGAAGGTATTGCAATTTTGTTTAAATTTTATTTTCTGTCTGTTGTTATTTTTGTAGCCATGGACTTGCTGGACTGACTTGTTAGTTCTAATAATTTCCCCATGGGTTGCTTTGGGATCTCTATGCAAACAGCCCCCGGGAGGCTGTCAAAGTGCTGCTTAGCCTCCTCATGTCTATTCCAGTTTTGTAAATGCCTTAATGTCAAAGGTGGCTCTAAAGGTCTGACTTATCTCTCTGGATTTCCTCCTTCAGCGGCTTGGTCCAGGAATTTTTCACAACCTCACTACCTCTCTGATGCCTTTAAGCAGACGTTTTTATATTTTGTACGTATTTTGTGATTGTCCTCAACAAGAAGGCTTGTCTGAACTGCTTCGCCACCAAACCAGGATAACTCCCCTTATCATAAGTGAAAACAAAAGTCTCCTAACTTTTATTTATAGACTAACCTTTATTTTCTCCCTGGATACTGTTCCATTAAACTCTTCACACCAGCCATAGTGCCTGGGACACTTTTGGTATTCTTTATTTGAAATACCTTTTGGAGGAGCTCGCTGGGCAGAGTATAGAATGGAGTTAACAAAGGTGGTGAAGACAAATTTAACTAGTCACAGTTTTGGCCAATGTTAATATTGGAAATAACTGTAACCAAATACATATTTCAAGTGATTACTTCTTCCTCTGTATTGAATGTTTTGTCTATGTCATTTCTTGGACGTGGGTTTGGGGCAAGTCACATAAACTGAGCCTCAGTTGTCGCTTCTGTAAAATGCAAGAGGGAAGAGGATTCATTTGGTAATTTCTAGCTCTGACTTGTAAGCAGCACAGAATAAGAGTGAAAGCCGACGACAGGGCCTTGGGGAATTCCCTTTACATGGAGGTGCTCTAATACATATTTCTTGAATAATGAATATCTTAATCTCTGAGTAGATTTATCTAGTTTATTATCCTCTTTGAGAACGGACAGGCCTTATCTCCAGCACCATCTACCTAAGAATGCTAGTCTCGTTGTTTGCAGTTGTCCCCCCGTAGTAGCAGTGGGAATTGTAAAACATGTAGCATGTAAAGGTACACACTGGAAGGGAATAATAGGGAAGAAATTTCCTGTTTTTTTAGAATTTGAGGTTACATTGTGTACTAGTGTTTCTGCAGCTCGATTTTGTTTGCCCTGGCTGGAAATACGATGTGAGATTCATTGTGCCTCAATTTAAATATTAGTTACATTACTAAGCATTTAATAGACTGAAATGGATGCTTGGTAATAAAAAGCCTTGTGCTGAGAAGGTGAAGATGGTATTGTAGGAAGCAGAAACGACTTTGAGCAGAGTGGTTCACTTCCCGCACACACACAGGCTCTCACAGACACACACGACGACAGAAATCGTTGAGTGGCTTCAGGTTTCATCTGCAACGTTCAGTACAAGCCTGTTACAACTCTCAGAAGGGAAACGCCAATCCAGGAATTCGTTTGTTCAGTAGTCCTCCAAGACCACATACTCACAGTACTATTTGGATGAAATTGGTTTGGGAGGGTGGCTGGGAAATGAGAGTGAGTCCAATCTACAAGTGAAGGTTTGGCCCCAGATTTGCTAATATTAATTTTGGGACTTTCGCTTTTCCAAGTATTTCTCACTGCAATGACTTTAGGGGCTGCAGAGCTCAAAGAGATGACCGCAGTAGACAATAACCTGGATTCCTTGATTCTAATGAAGGCATGGATGAGCTCACATCCACTCCCTTGTATCAGAATGAAATCCTTCATTGCTCCCTATAAAGAGTGAGCAGGTCTGACTCACCTCTTAGATTGTCATTAGAAAAACGGTTGGTAAGTTTGTCTTTCCAATCCAGTTCAAGAGAGATAAGTAAAATTTAATTGTTGGCCAAACAAGTTGCACAGTCTTGTCAGGGAGGCAGACACAGCACAGCAAATAAAAGTGCAAAAATGGAGGTACAAAATATCATGAGAGAATGAGAACAGGAAAGACGAACTCCAGCTGAGTGGGATTAAAAAAATAATCTTCAAGGAATTTGTTCCAGCTCCATTATTGGCATGACTTAGTATGATCTCATTGAGAGAAATCGGTTGAATTTGGTGAAATTTTGTTCATTATTGTCACATGTCAATAGGATTATTCCTACTCATAAGTGAAATCGGAATTCTTGCACCTCATTCCCTGTACCCCTGCCACTAACCAAATCTTCACTTATCTGCTTGGGTGTTTGGCATTCTTTCTTGTGGTACAATCTTCTTATTCATTATTTAAGAAGGCTAAGTGAGAAACACTATGAGATACATGCTCATTCAGTACCACTGAGGCATAAGCATTGACAAATGGTTCATAACCCTAGAAAAGGAACATAGCTGTCTGGAAAGAGATATGCTCCAGACCTTTGCTTTCAGTGGTATATATTGATCTTGGCAAAACTTTCTGTAACTATCAAGACCACATTGTTTTCTCCTTCCTAGAAAAGGCTGCTGTGTAAATTGCAGTGTGAAAACTAGTATAGAGAAGCCATAAATAAAGAACCGTGTGAATATAGAGAAAGGAACAACTTAATTCTTTCGGGAGCATTTAGGGAACAGTTCCCAGGGCATTTGAGTTGGACCTTGAAGGATGAATTGGATTTTCCCAGGTTGAAAGGAAAGAAGGTCATTTTATACAGGGAAACAGCATAATCTCCATGGTTCCTCTGCACATGTCCTAAATCTCATTGCCTTTTGAGTTCTTTAACCATTTCTTATAATCACGCTTGGGGGCTCAAGAAGCACTGGTTTGTCCATCCTCACAATTGGTTTTGTACAGACAGGCACACCTTGCCTCGCCAGTTACTGTCCTTTGGACTGTCTGCTGGAAAAGCAGGGCCATCTGTTCTGACAGACGTTACCCAGATAACATCAGTGATGCCAAGGGCTTTTTCTTTCTCCTCTGACCTACTTAGTCTCCACAAACCAACATTTTCTCCCCTTCTTTATCATGTTGTGATAAGTGCTCATTGTTTTCTCCCCTCCTCCCTTTTTGCTCAGCAACATTCTCTTTGCTTTTAGGAAAACACTTAGCCATGGAGCCAATTTCTGAGTTACTGTGCTCCTGAATCCTCGTGCAATCCATATGCAATCATCTGCTTATTAAGGTTAAATGAGTTCAACTGATACTATAAAACCTTGATTAATGGCAACATATGGGTAATGCTGCTGGTTAATTGAATTCTCAGGTTAACTGAGGGTTAAATGGGAGATTTAATAAAATTCCCAAGCACTTATCTTTATCTGTTTTATGGCGCTTACCACATTCTACCTTGCCTGGGCATTTTTAAAGTTCATGCCTTATCTTCCCTAACAGACTCTGAACTCTCTGAGGGTCGACTCTGGGTACAGGGCCTTGTCTATAACTCAATGTGGCCCAACAGATAATATTTTTAAGACGATGATATTGTCTTCATCACCATCATCATCACCATTGTGATTGCTTCTGTCATTACTGGTTCTGCGGCCTTAGACAAGTCACTTAACTTCTTAGTGCCTCAGTTTCTTCATCCATATAATAGGGGTAATAATAGTAATTATCTCACAAAGCTGTTATGGGAATTAAATGGTTCAATACCTATAAAGTTCTTGGAACAGTAAGCAAGGCACTTTACTATGTGCTCTACATGCATATTCCCATTTGATGTCAGAGGGAGATGCTATTATTACCCCATTTTACTCAGGAGAAAACTGGAGGGCAGAGAAGTTAAATAACATACTCAAGATCACACAGCTAGTAAGTGGTAGAGGCAGGTTTGAATTAAAGAAGTTTGACTTGACAACCTACAGCGCTAACATAATGTTCTTCTAAAAATCATATTTTTGCATCTTCTTAATGATCATTCTTGGATCTGCCCAAGTATGGGAAAAACATCTATTATGTGTCCAACCCGGTTGGCAGGGGACACTGCTCATCACAGTGACTGAGGAAGCCAGGAGAACGAAGGCTTCATTGTGACCCATGACCTGTGCTTCCAAGACTGTTGCAGTAGAAGGCAGAACACAGTGGATTATCCGGTGGCCTTACAAGTTAAGCACATCACTTGCACTCTCATTTATTGGCTAAAGCCAGTCACATGACCATCCCTGACTTCAAAGGTGGTGGAAAGTGCAGCTCTACCATGACCCAGGAGGCAGAGGGCTAGAAATACTCTGAATAGCAACAGCTACCAGATGCAAAGTCTCAGATTATTGGGCAAAATCTGGGCACCGAGATGTAGGGTAAAGGTGTACAAACTAGAGAGTTAGGTTCTTAACTCTGGAGCAGGGTTTCTCAACCTTGGCACTATTTACACATTGAATCAGAGGATTCTTGGTTGTGAGGGATGTTCTGTACTTTGTAGGATATTTAGCAGCATCCCTGACATTTACCCATTAGATGCCAGGAGCAACTCACCTCCTCCAGTCATGACAATTAAATGTCTCCACTCATTGCCAAATGTCCCCTGCGAGGCAAAATCGCCCCTAGTTGAGAACCACTGCTCTAAAGTGACCTCATTTGTACCCACGGCTGTTGAATCACAGGGAAATTCGGGTTATGCTATGACCCACTGTAGAAATGAGGAACATGCAGAAGCTTTGCAGAAAGTCGTGGGTTTCAAGCTGGCACGAGAGCCTACAGCCTTTGCATCTCTGTCAAGTGCTTTTTGCTGTACCCTATTTCCTAAACTCTTTTCTTAGGTTTTTACAGTGACTTTATACTCTGCAAAGTTCTTCAGTGAATCTACCTCAAATTGGCAGCCCTGTAATTTTCAGCCTATTTATTTTTCTCGGTCCTCTGTGGAAGTAGGGAACAGCTGGTCATCGTGTTCTGTGTAATAACTTTTCATATATTTGAAGACTGTTATTAAACCATCCCCAAGCTTCTCTTGGCCGGGTAATTGTTATGCTCGAACATGCGCTAGGAGCTGCGCAAAGGCTGGGAGAAGATAGAGTCGGCAAACTAATGTTTGTGTATTGAAATTGAAGAGAAACAAATTTTGACTGAAAATATCATCTGAGAAATAAGGCTCAAATCCGAAACAGCGAGGTTTAGTTTTCAGAGTTGTTTCTTCTTTTTTCCTGCTGTTTATTATGGTTATTGTAGCTGACCTGGAAATTTTAATTTATTACTGTGGAAATTAGTGCCCTAATTAAGATTTTATAGTACTTTTAATCTTAATGATATTTTAATGGCAATCCAATGATGGACAAGATCCTGCGACTCTGCTTGTCACCTCTCAGGACACAACCAAACATAATCCAATTAACTGCACTGGCACTGCTGAGAGGCCATGGCTTAAAACAAGACCTTCCCACAATAATGTATAACTTGGACAATCACTGATAAAAACTACCATTTATTCCATGCTTTCCATCTGCCAGGCCAGATGCTAAGAGATTTACAACAATTATCTCATTTAATCTCATTAACTCCAAGAGGTAGTTGCCATTGTTATTCACTTTTTGCATAATTAGAAACTGCAGATCAGAGAGGTTAAGTAACTCACCCAATGTCGAAAAGCTGGGAAGTGGGATAATTTGAGTTTGAAGTCAAGCCGTCAGATTCGGTGGTCCATGGTCTTAAGTGTAATAGCACATGGCTTCTGTGCAATCAGGGACCATGTCCTACTAATTTTTGTATGTCCAGTGTCTGACTCCTGTAATCAGTTCTCAGAAATATGTATGTGAACCAATAAGCAAGTGGTTAATGACAGAGCAGAAACGTGGAACAGCAATATGGACTGTGGTTCAGAACATTATGTGAGCATTGTATGCTCAGTCATCATTGTCCCACTTTACCCAGCCCACCCCGTGGGGGGTTAGATGCCTTCTTTAGGATTCCATGCTAACCTGTGTGTGTCTCCATCCGTGCATTGACCTCACTGTATTATAATGATCTATTTATGTGCCTATTTCTCCTGCTAGAGCAGTGATTTTCAACCAGGGGCAAGTTTGCCTCCCAAGGGACATTTAGCATTGTCTCCAGACATTTTTGGTTGTCATATTGGAGGTTGCAACTGTCATTTAGTGGGTAGAGGCTGGGATGCTGCTAAACATCCTGCAATGCACAAGACAGCCCTGCATCACAATTATCCGGCCCAAAGTGTTGATGGCACTGAGGTTGAGTAGCCTTGTTCTAAGCAGAGGGCTCCTTCCTGAAAGCATCCTTGTGTTCAGGATCATCTCTGTGTCCCAAGTGCCAGGCACAGTGCCTGGCACATCACTGGAATCAAAGGAGTGGAGAGTGAAAGAATGCATGAATGGATGGATGATAGAAGGAGCAACACTGCTCAGCAGGCTGGCTTCCATTTTCAGAGAATGTAGGTAATCGCCCAGGGACTGGAAAAGTTACTGCCGGTTAATGTAGGACTCCACCAGGCTAGGAGAACTTGGACACGATGAATGCAGTCCATAGGCAGCTGGCAAAAGGGAAGAGTTGTGGGATATTTATTTTGATGTATTAATCTACGTTTTTCCCCTTTACTTTCTCTTATTCTGTAGCCCTTCTTCCATTTGTACAGCAGCTAGAATATTTTTTAACTCTTGCTCTCAAAGAAGGGAGGAGGGCAGCAGGACCAGAAATTAAACAATAAAATTTCGGGCTTTGGAGTTTCCAAAGCTAAGGTTCAAGTATAAGATACAAAGACTTAGAAAAATAGTCAGTTATATCCAGTTTTCCTATCTCTGCGACTAGTTAAAAAGGTCTTCTGACTAGAGGGAAGGAGAGAAGGATCAGAGTGGGAAAAAGACTTGGTTCCATGTGGGTCTCTGAGGAGAGGTCTCCGAGTCTGTTCTGCTCTTCTGAGAATTGGGCTGGAGGTCGAGAGAGCATCCCTGGAGGGACCTAAGGATTCTCCAAACAGGAAGGTACTTCCTCCATCTCTGGATAAACCCCAGGAAGCAGGTACGATCCCAGCATTCCCTTGCTCCTGGAATGGTACAGGAACAATGGAGCAGAAATGACTGCATGGAGTTTCTAGATAGAACTACCAAAGTTCTCAGACCTCAGAGCAGCACAGATGTGGCTTAGTTGCTCCCCTGTGGCAGAACAAGGTGAGGCCACAGTTAGCACAGCCAGATCTACAGAGGCCCTGGGATTGGGGAAAGGAGGATCCAGCAGTGATCTCAATGAGACTGGAGCAGAATGAAGTTATCGGAGAAGATGCCAACGTGGATGGATGACAATAGCCCTTACCCGTTCCTCTCCACTTATGCCGTGGTCCCACATAGCCTTGGGGAAAAGAAGGGATGGGAGATTCTGAATTGAGTGAGTTTAGCTTCTACCACAAAGAAAGCAAGCTTAGAATAGAAATTAAATTCAATTTAACAAAATGCAGTTACATTTCCTGCCTCTGATCTTGTGGTCCACCACGTACTTGCTGCAGGCGTTTATCAGATGGCAGTAGCCTCCCAGCATCAATCCTGAAGTTAGGGGCAAGCCTTGCATACCTAAATGGGTTACTGATAAGGTCAAAGCATGATTCCAGTATTGAGAGGGTGGCATACAAAAGAAATAATCAACTCAGAACTTCAGTCCCTGGGAGCAGGGCAGGTTTCCTGCCACCTGAACTGTATCACAAGAAGCAGACAGTGTCTATGAAGTGAATGAAGTTGTTGAGTTCCCAAACTCGGGGGCAAGGTCAGGCTGAATTAGCAATGGCTGAGACCTGATGTGGTGCTCTGAGCATGGGATGGGAACTGCTTAAAGGCCTTCCTTCAAGGACCGTCCTTGGCCATAATGAATGTGAAGGGAAGAGTTTTCAGATAGGGCTACATGGCCTCAGTCCCAGGGAAGGAGTACAAGCCTGAGAATACTTGTCTAAACGATTCAGTCTTTGACAAACGAATCTTAAAAAAAAAAAGAGACGATGTGAATTGCTAGATAAAAATAGTGTCCACAGTACCCAAATTGCATTTCAAAAATCTTGATGGTTTTAATCTGAGCCTTATCATTCAAATATTAATTTTTCTGTCAGGCATTTTTGCTGCTTACTAATCTGACACTTTGGAGGGCCTCTGTTTGGAAGAAAGCATGATTGGAAAAGTATTTCGGAAGTCCCTTTTGGGCTGATTCAATTAAAACACCATCTTTTCCATGAAGTTTTTTTTTTTTTTTTAGTTCGTGTCAGATTTCGTGACAGTGTCTTGGGCCCCCAAGGTTTAGGGAAGCTCTTTTATCATTGGTGTGTCCTTCAAGGGCCCATAAGGGTTGACCCTTCTCAATCTCTTTAGGCTCATCTCCTGACATTCTTCATCTCTCATCCTATTCTTCATCACGCTGGCCTTCATGTGTTTTTTGACTACTGTAGTGGGTTGAGTAGTGAACCCACAAAATATATGTTCACATGGAACCTCAGAAAGTGAACTTACTTGAACTAACGGCCTTTGTGGATGTAATTAGGGTAAAGATCTTGAGATGAGATCATCCTAGATTAGGGTGGGCCCTAAATCCAATGACCTTATAAGAGTGTCCTTATATGAGACAGAAAAGGAAAAGACTCTGAGATACACAGAAGGGGAGGCTATGTGAGGACAGAGACAGAGTTTAGAGGGACGCGTCTACAAGCCAGGAGTACCAAGAATTGCCAGCAAAAGCTAGGAGGGAGGCATGGAATGGATTCTCCCTCAGAATCTCCAGGAGGAACCAACCCTACTGATAGCTTTATTGCAGACTTCTAATTTCCAGAACTGTGAGAGAATAAATTTCTGTTGCTTTAAACCACCAAATTTATGATCATTTGTTACAGCCACTCTAGGAATGAATACAACTACTCAAAGTTCTTAGACTGCTGTGTGCTCTTCCTTCTTGGGGTCCGTGCACATACCGTGTTCTCTCCTGCTGTACCCTCCACCTATTCAATCCCCTCTTCAGTGAGTTCTGGTCCATTTTTGGCAAACTTCTGTTAGGACCAGATAATAAATAATTTAGGCTTTGTGAGCCATGTGGTCAACTCTGCAGTTGTATCATGAAAATAGCCATAGGTAAATATGTAAACAAATGAGCATGGTTGTATTCCACTAAGACTTTTTATTTATAAAAGTAGATGGAAGGCTCGGTTTGCCTTTGGGTCCTAGTTTGCTGACCACTGCTTCTGGTTATTCTCTAGGTCTCAGCTTAAACATAACTTCCTCAGGAATCTTACCCTAACTTCTTTATATTACTTATCCCACTTATGATTATGTTTTTCCAGCTTTACTGAGATATAATTGACATATAAAATTGTGTAATTTTAAAGTATACAATGTGATGATTTGATACACGTATATATTGCAAAATGATTACCACAATAAGGTTAGTTAATACCTGCATCAACTCACATAATTACCTTTTTGTGTGTAATTGTGCTGAGAACATTTAAGATTTAATCTTTTAGCAACTTTCAAGTATATAATAGAGTTACGTTAACTATAGTCACTATGCTGTTCATTAGATCCCCAGAACTTATTCGTCTTATAACTGGGAGTTTGTACCCTTTGGCTAACGTCTTCCCATTTCCCTCACCAACCCTCCCAACCCCTGCCCCCAGCCCCTGGCAACCACTAATCTACTCTCTATTTCTATGAGTTAGGCTTCTTTAGATTCCACAAATAAGTGAGATCATACAGTATTTGTCTTTCTTTGTCTGGCTTATTTCACTTAGATGATGACCTCAAGGTCCATCTATGTTATTGCAAATGGTAGGATTTCCTTCTTCTTTTTAGCTAAATAACATTTCATGTATATATGTATGTGTATCAAGTCTATATCTATATATCACTTCTTTATTCATCCATTGACAGACACTTAGATTGTTTCCATGTCTTGGCTATTTGTGAATAATGCTGCGGTAAACATGGGGGTGCAGATGTCTCTTTGAAATTTTGATTTAATTTCCTTCAGATATATATATCTGGAAGTAAGATTGCTGGATCATATGGTAGTTCTATTTTTAATTTTTTGAGCAACCTCCATACTGTTTTCCATACTGGCTGCACGATTTATATTCCCGCCAACAGTGCACAAGGATTCCCTTTTCCTACATCCTTGCCAACACTTCTCTCTTGTCTTTTTTGATAATAACCATTATAAAAGGTATGAGGTGATATCTTACTGTGGTTTCAATTTGCGTGTCCCTGGTGGTTAGTGATGTTGAGCACCTTTCCATGTACCTGTTGGCCATTTGTGTGTCTTCCTTGGAAAAATGTCTATTCAGGTCCTTTGCCTATTTTTTAATCAGATTATTTGTTTTTTGACTATTGAATTGTATTCCCATTCATGATTAACTCATTGTGCCTATATTTGTTTGATGTCTGATTCCCCACCAAACTGAAAGCTCCATGAAGTCAGGGACTATGTCTGTGTTTGCTGATCGCTGGAGTTCCAGTGCCTGGTGCAATCCTGGCGTGGAGCAGTACTCAGTAATTGTTCTACATATCCAAGAATAATTAAGTATGATTCTTGGGCTTCTACAAGTACAGACTCGTTGCTGAAATCTGGTTTAAAAATATTGCAGAAGGGGGCTTCTTAAATAGTTAAACATAGAATTACAAAATGGTCCAGCACTTCTACTTCTTAGTATATATTGCACGGAATTGAAAGCAGGATCTCAAAGGGATAGTTGCATGCCCATGTTCCTGGGCAGCATTATTCGCAATAGCCAAGAGGTGGAAGCAAACTACATGTCCGTCAACAGATGAATGGACAAATTAAATGTGGTATACACATACAATGGAATATTGTTCAGCCTTAAAAAGGAATGAAATTCTGACACATGCTACAACATAGATGAATTTTGAAAACATTATCCTAAGTGAAATAAGCCAGACACAAAAAGACAAATATTATGTGATTCTACTTACAGGCAGTACCTAGAAAAGGCAAATTTATAGAGACAGAAACTAGAAAGGCAGCTGAGGCTGGGGGCGGGGAGAACAAGGTGTTATTGTTTAATGGGTATGGTGTTTCAGTTTGGGGTGATGAAAAGTTCTGGAAATGGATATTGATGGTAGTTCCAGAACATTGTGCATGTACTCAATGCCACTGAATTGTATACCTAAAAATGGTTAACATGGTAAATACAATTTTAAAAAATGCAGAAGGAATTATTGGATCAGATATGGGAAAAGACTAGGCTAGGAAGGAACAGAACAGTAAAGAATGGATCATAGGATGCTATTGCTGGAATGGACCTCAGAGATCAGCTGGTTCAATAATCCACTCCCCCAACTTTACAGAGGAGGGAGCAGGAGCCAGTGTGGTTCTGTGGAAAGTGAATTGGATTTTAGAAGACCTGAGTTCAAGCCCAACTGGACCACTGTTTTCCTCGATGTCCTCAGACACATCCTTGGCCAACATCTCTGAAATTGGTGAGTCTACAAACTCCGGTTGCTCTGTTGTCCTGGTCTTTAGTTTCAATTTGGGTTTGCCTCTGGGTCATCTAGGCAAGCATGTTATTGGCTTTTGTGGAGGGACTTTTCTGATTTTTGGCTAACCTTGTTTGTTATTTCCCTCTGCTTGGTCTTCCAGACCCATTCCAATTTCCTATTCAGTTTTGTGCAAAGTTGTCTTCATTAAGAAACACCTGCTTGGCTCACTTTGCTTCACACTATGTTTCAATTCTGTTTCATGAGATGGGGCAGCCAGCTCCAGTGGAAGAAGGCAGGAGGTCTGGCACCTACTTTGGACTCTGCCTCAAACTCACCTTACAATCACATATAATTCAGTCAATTGACTTCTAGGGGCTTCAGTTTTCCTAAGAATAGTGAAGTTCATAATCCCTGCTTCTTTCTTTTCTTTTCTTTCTCCTGTTAATTTATTGGATGTTTGTGAGAATAAAATTAGGGGAAATTGACTCTGCTTTAGTGGACCCACAGCAGGAAGAGGAAAACAGTAGTTGCATCTGTTTGGTGTTTTTCTACCAGAGCATATACTCCAGAGGACAAGAGTTCTCTCTGTGCACAAGCAGGCAGGGAAGATTAGCAACAGATGCCTGGGATTCAGAGTCAGGGGATGGCTTCCAGTCCTGGTTTTGCTACCATTTTGCCTTATAATGCTGGATACATCACTTCTGTCACCCATGCTGATCCGTTTCCTCATCTGTAAAGTTAGGGACATTGAATGGCATCATCTCATAAGTTTCTTTTTAGCTCTGACAGCTTATGATTTTTGTGCATCTAGCCCTTAGCTCTGTGCCTTGTGTATATTAGGAAATTAAATGTTTATTGAGTTGAATTTAGTTAATTGCTATTTATTATTAGTCAAGAGTCATTGACTCATCGCATCATTTAGGTTTCTGGAAAGATGTTTGGTACTTTTTCATTCTTAGGAGAAATGTGGCAGTGATCATTTATATTTAGTGATTCTAAAGATGACTGGCAATAATGTAAGAATAGTAATGATAAACATATATTGGGTGCTTAGTATGTTACAGGCACATACTAGGTATTTTTAAATTTAATTCTCAGCACAACTTTGTAAGACAGGCACCGATGTTAACCCCATTTTACACATGAGGAAATTGACGTGTTAAATAACTGGACAGTTCGTGTATCTGACCCAAAGGAACAGCTAGTAGATGGTGGAGGTAGAAGCTGAACCTTCTTCAGTCGGGCTCCAATTAGGGTTGCCACATTTAGCAAATAAAAACACAGGGTGCCAAATTAAATTTGAATTTTAGATAAACAGTGAATAATTGTTTTAGTTTAAATGTGTTCCATGACATCATACTACCCTCATCTGCTACCCATAAGGTGGGTAATAAATTTTTGCCGCTGGTTTATGAATTCAGCAAGTAAAATGGGTTCACCTGAAGAAAATTAAATTGAAACAGAACTCTTGTTCCTTACAGGATACTTGACATTCTATGCTGTAGGACTGGAAATCAGGGTAGAATTTAGTACTAGGTGGTAAAAGGACGTAAAATGAAAGGTTTACATTTTAGGAAAATGGCCCCACATGTTGTGAAACTTATTTTGGATCCTATATCTCTTACATCAAATGATTTTGTGTCTTACTGCTCTCATGAATGTCCTCTCTGCTTCTGGAGCTTTCTGTTTAAATGAAAAGATGAAACAAATGGAATTTTTAAAAAAATTCAAGTGAAATCTCGAATGATGGCACAAAATGGAGGCAAGCTCTCTTGTGGACAGATGAGAATGTTGCTTCCATGCACTTAAGCTGGAATATCTGATATGTCTGTTGCTATGACAATGGGTTCTCGTTAGTGGGTGATGTAGAAATTTGATCTGGACATTCACAAGGAGTGCTCATGTTCCAGCCTCTGTTAGAATTCCAAATCTCTTGGAGTTGGAGGGGTTCCACGTTAATCTAAGAAAATGTATTTACCTCAGGAGATGGTATACCTTGTTGACTTAGTGCCAGGGACTCTGGAGGAAGTCAGGTCTGGGCTCCTCTCTGCTCACCATCACTTTAACTCAATTTCCTCCACTGTAAAGTGGGCATAACAACAGTCTCTATTCACAGGCTTGTGTGAAGAGGATTCATGCGGGGATTTATCTAAAATGTTTAGCACAGTATCTGGCAAATACTTTTCCATAAGTGCCATTGCTGTTGTTATTTTTATCTTTATTATTAAATTAAAACAGTCTATTCCAGGCAATCTTGATGAAGGTTCATCCACCTCAGGGAGGAGGAAGAGTTAAAACTGAAAAACAAAAACTGGAACCAGAAAACAAGGGCTCTAGTTCTAGTTTGCCAATCTGGTTGTGGGAATTAGGGCAAATTGTTTGGTTACTTGGAACCTCATTGTCTGTTCTGTCAAGTAGCAAAAGTAATGATTCATTTGCCTCAGCCCTGCAAGATGTGATGGGGGTTAAATGAGTCACATATATGAAACGCTTTGAGTGTCGGGAAGTGCTACACAAATGGAAGAGATGCCGCCTTATAAACAGCCGGCCGTTTTCACAGGTGCTTCTACTCACCTGTGCTCCCCTTTACAACATTTCTTTCCTTGGGTTCAGGAATTGGCCCTTATCTGCCATGAGACAAGGCTGCTCTTGGGCAGGGCTAAACATAGGCGCCATATTTTTATTTCATGAGAGGTATGTTGGTTTGGCTAACTTTATGGTTTGGAAAGTTCTCTTCATTTTTAGGTGTGTGAACTTGGACAAGCCTCCTGGTGACTCAACTTCCTTAGCTGTAAAATGGGCTGGAAAAGTACTTATTTTGTGGAGTTGTTGTAAAAGTTGAATAAGATAACATGCTTAAAGCGTTTAGCATGACAGAAAACACTTTGAAAAGTTAGAGATTCATCATTGTTAAAGTTCTTTCTGTATTTCCATCAATTTCTTGCAGTCCTATTCTAGGACTCTATACAACTTCAGGTTTGCTTGTCTCGTTTTTTAAGCTTTGGGAATCTGTAGCTATACTTTGAGCAGCCACCAATAAATGGTATTCTCAGAAAAGTCTGCATCTGCCCTCCGAATCCAGGCTTCATAAATCAGGAACTCCTACCCCGCTTTTTAACATGTAACCATATGCTTTATATCAACGCCTACCTACATACATTAAAACTAAAATTACATTTTGAGAAAAAAACAACCTTAAGCAGGCAATGAGACAAAGAATTGTATACGCAGACAGTGTTCTCATATTTTAGATTTAAGACTTAGCATTAGTTTGCCATTTTCATGATTTGATATCCTCTATCTGAAATTGGTTGTACTCCACCTGGCTCCTCCCCCTGGTGCCACAACCTTGTGATTCTTGAGTGGCCAGCATCTGAGAGTGTTTAGTTCAATTTGGTTAATTAATGACTCACGGCTGTTAAAACCCTTTCTCTTTCACACTATTAAGGGAGAAGTTTCTGATCTCTGTTCAGCCCCTGGCTTCCGCTCAATGAGTTGACTAGGGACATTGGAAGTTCATTTCGTCCCCTGACATACCCCGCTCCCTTGGTGAGAACAGAGCATGGAGTGCTACTATGGGCACAGGTTGGGTTTCCTGAGCCTTGTCCTCAGTTTTCAATCCTCTCATGCAACAGTTCTCATTTATTAAGGATGCCCTTGAAGCTATCAAGACCAGCCTGAGTGCCCAACTGAGGCAAACTGCAGGCACCAAAGGAAGGTTTGAGGTAGGTCACATTTTAAAGTCACTGGTCATCCTGAGTTGCTAGAGTTCCACGGCCAATGCCCAAACAGTAGTTATTCATTGAAGTCTCATCTCTAGGTGATAGAGAACTTAAGTCAATTCAGTTTTCACAGACTGGATTTTAAGTCATATTCTTTTTAAACCTATGAGCATTCTTTCATGGAAATGAACCAATAAAATCAGGTCTTTAACAGTTGAGGTGATATTGTTTCTCCTTATAGCATCATAGAGATTGGCTCACTGGGGACAATTTCTCCAGTTGTCGAGTCATTTTTCTACTGAGAAAGACCTAGATTATCCTGAAGTTAAAATCCACTACTTGATACATATGATCAAGACATTGGAACTTTCACACATTTCTGATGGGAGTGTAAAATGGTACAACCACTTTGGAGAACTGTTTGACAGTTTCTTATAAAAGTGACACACCGTATAATCTAACCATTCTGCTTCTTTTTCTTTCTTATTTTTTTTTTTACCATTCTACTTCTTGATACGTATACAGAGAAACAAAAATAAATGTCCACCCAAAGACTTAAACACTGCTGCACAGCTTTGTTTATAATAGTCCCAAACTGGAAACAACCAAAGGGTCCATCATGCAGATGAATGGATAAACAAATTGTGGCATATCCGTAAAGTGGAATACCACTTAGCAATTAAAAGGAATAAAATACCAATGCATACAACGACATAGATTAATCTCAAAGGCACTATGCTAAATGAAAGAAATATGAAATAAAAGAGAGCACACTGTATGAGTACATTAATATGAAATTCTAGAACAGTCAAGACTAATTCTTAGTGGTGACCTAGGCTGAGGCTCATGGGGAGGTTGACTGCAGGGTACCAAGAGGGAACTTTTTGGAATAATAGAAATGTTTTTTATATTGATCGAGGTGGTGTTTACAAAGGTGTATACGTGTGTCAAAACTCTTCAAACTGTATGTTTAAAATGGGTGCATTTTGTTGTATGTAAATTAGATCTCAAAATTAATTTTAAAACAAAAGTGTCATAAAGACACCATAAGAACAGTAGAATGAGTTTTGGAATGATAATGGTATTACTTATCATATATTCCTTATCAGCGGATTGGGTAAGTGGTAGGACTATGAAGCACAGACTCCTGCAATGGATTCGAATAAACTCTAAGGAATGAATACGGAAGATAATGCATGTCTTCTAATTGCTTCGTGTTCCAATATCACAGACGTGGAATGTTTTAGCTGGTTGCCAAATCCTTAAGGAGTAAGAAACACCCTAGCAGTGTCCCAAATCTATCAGTCTTCTCCTGGATAAAGCCTATATTCCTGGTTCACAGAGTTTGTGGTACACTGCCCAAAGTTAGTCTCATGGAAAGAACATTTTGTTTTGGAATGAATCCTTTTTGTTCTTATTAGGAGCACCAAGTCTCTTCATTGTGTATGATTTAAATGATTTATCTTTGGTTAATTCTGGGAAGGGGATTTTGAATCATTCAAAGTTAAACTTAGGCAAAGCAAAGAATGAACTCTGCTGTGGATTGTAGGGTTTCAGAGCAGTTTTGGGAATTAGAGGCTCTGGGTTCAAATCCCAGGTGTGTCACTTACAAGCTGTGTGACCCAAGGCAAATTACTTAATTTCTCCAAGTGTCAATTTACACACTTATAAAAGGGGAACAAAACACACACTCACAGGGTTGAATAAGGGTTAAAAGAGATGAAATGTATGAAGCATGCAGTATAATTCTTGGCATATAGTGGGAGAGCTGGTACTTTTTTGTAGCTAAGAGGTTGGGAAAAAATGAGAGCTTATTAACAAGGGAAAATATAGAGAAGAAAAACAGAGAATGATTTTTTCTGCTTTGGGAAACTCATTACGTTTTGAAAACACCAGCAGCACAGCATTTTCACGTAACTTTTCCCTCTGTAAGGCAGAGATCTAGCCTGACTATCTGAGAATGAGAGACAGTCAAGAGCAAGGAACTTGGAAGGGCATTTGCTGGATAATTTGCTCACTGACAGACGTCTTTTGACAGAGAGATCAAAAGCTCAAGGGAAAATGTCTGCCAAGTCTTTTGATAGGGACCCACCTGGAAATCCTGTAGGGTTTTTATTTTTCTTTCAGTGTAAGGTTGCCTTGTGTCTAAGATGGAAGTCTTCTTCTCAAGTGTGAAGATACCATAAAGATTATATTAATCACTGGTGGAAAGCTCTAATGCCTAGTGAGACAGTATCTGCAAGTGCTTACAGTTGTGTTTCTTTAAATCATGCCTTATATCAATTACTTAAATACAATAAAGTGATATTAGCTGATGATTCCGGTTAGCACTTTCAGTAAGGAATTTTTCCACCAGAAGCTTAACTCAGTAGAAAAGCAACACTGCATTCTGTTTATTTGGTTTCCCTTTAGCATGGCAGGCAGGATGACCGTGAGGTCACAACCCACCTATTACAGTTCACCTGGGAAAACTGCACACTCTCTAAATACAGGCCAAATGTCCAGGGAGAAAAATAGACCACCACCTGGGAATTTTGCAACCTGGTCAAAGGAAACGTGACTGTAAATGGGTGGAAATATGAACAGGAGGGCAATTTAGTTAATTACAATATAGCCAGTTCAGCTGGTTAGAGAAAGGGTCAGCAAACTTTTTCTGAAAAGCACCAAGCAGTAAATATTTTCAGCTTTGCAGGCTGTGCAGTCTCTTCCGCAGCTCCTCAGCTCTGCCATTTTTGTGTGAAAGCAATCACGGATGCTACGTAAACACATGAGCTTGGCTGTGTTCCAATAAGACTATTTCTTGACGCTGAACTTTCAATTTCATATCATTTTCATGAGTCACAGAATTCTTCTTTTGACTTTTTTCAACCATTTAAAAATGTAAAAACCAATCTTAGCTCACAGGTCTTACAAAAACAGGTGGTGGGCTGGATTTGGCCTGTGGGCCATGTATTGCCAACCCGTGGGTTGAGTATCACTCTTATAAAAGGGACAATTGCCCAAGGGTTCAATTTGCCTTTCCCTGCAGAATACTTCATGCTATGGTTTAGGCTTCTCAGCCTAGGTACCCATCGTTCAAATATAGACCCTTGATAGCAAGTATTTATTCTTTGTTCTAGATATAATGTATTATTGGATCGCTTCATTTAATTCATATCATGACTCAAGAATGTAAGAACCATTATGAATCCCCATTTTCACATTAGGAAAGTAAGGTTCATTGATATTAAATCATTTGACTAATATTACACAACTAGGAAGATACAGAGCTGGTTTCTCCGTGACCAGAGCCCTTGCTCTTTCTTGAGGAACCAGAGTGTGGATGAAGGTTTCAGTGTGGCCATGAGCTGCTTTAGGAAGCACAGTTCACAGCAGACATGTTACCAAGGGTGTTTCAGGACAAAATCTTTGTCTCCATTCACAAAAAAAGGTCATTTGCCTTTCCTGGCTGTTTCTTTTCAGTGAAGCTCAGCAAGTCATTCAGAAAACTTTCTGCTTAACCATAACATCAAGGGTAAATTTTCCAGCAGTCTTTTGGCAATTGAAATACTGTAAAACCTTTCCCCAAAGCACTTGCTGGGTAAGGATGTGGCTATTGGGAAAGAATTTCCCCGTTCTCCCAGAAAAAAAAATCTATGGAGTTTAATACTGTTTGCACCCAGGCAGCTCTTGCTTGGAGCTAATTTTTCTTCCAGAACTTTAAATTTGCAATAAGTACACGCAATTGGACTAGAGTGGCAGAAAGCTTATAAAATCAGATCACATCGCTCTCTGGCTTGAATCCCTCCAATGGCTTCATCCTATACTTAAAATAAAATCCAAGTTTCTTAAAATGACCTGCCAGGTCCTACCCGACCAAACTTTGCTCACTCGTCTAATGTCATTTATGCTACTCTCCCCTTCTGCTTTCCACTCTCCAGTCACACTGACCTTATTTCCTTTGTATGTGCTTTAACTTTGCACATTCGATGAATTGCATATGCTGTGCCCTTGTATATGCTATCTCTTTGCACATGCTATGTCCTATCCCTGGATTGCTCTCCTTCTAATCTTTACATAGCTGACTCCTTCCCACCTTCCAGGGCTCAGCTCATATATTTTCTCCTCAGTGCAGATGTTTAATAAATGTTTCTTGAATGAAGAATGAATGTCTATTTTGGAAAACCACAGAACCAGGCCTTACTTATTGTAACAATGTTGACTAGTTTTAGGCTTGGCTCAGGTCTTGGGTTTTGCAGACAGATGAGAAAGCTGTGGATGTCTTCTTGGCCAACGGATGTCAACTCAGATTTATTTTACTTTCTTGTCCAAGCCTCAAATCCATTATTAATGTACAGCCAGTTGACAAGTTTTCATTTTCTCAAATATGTCTATGGCAAAAATATTGGACAATATATTGCACAATAAGCTCTTGATTTATAAGCCCCCAGCAGACATACACATTATTCTGAGGCATAATTACATTGCAGCCAGCACATTTTTCACCTGGGATGTGGCACATTTAGATAAAAACTAAGTAGGCTCAACTGGGTGCCTCATCTAAATTGGGGTATGGAGAATGCATATGAAATTAGCATTCCATTAAACATGAGCAAAATGTGGGATATGGCTGTAAAGAGGTGCTTGCATCATCTGGAGTGTGGAAATGGCAGAAGCACAGCCTTGCAACTCTGGCTTCCTTAGAGCAACGCGGTATATGTCCAAGCTATTGTGGTCTTAGGTTCCCATTGACTTTTCAGAGGTAACAAGGACACAAAGTATTTGCTTATTGAGGGCACATAATGGTCCAGTAGTTACGAGAAGACTCTTTTAAGTCAGACAATCCTGGGCTAATATTCCAGTTATGACACTTAATAGTTGCATAACTTTGGTCAAATCTCTTAACCTCTCGAAGACTCAGTTTTCTTAACTGTAAAAAGGGGAGAGCAATGTATTTAATATTAGATAATGCAGGGAAAGCACACTTCCAGCACATAGTAAGTTTTGAGGTAATATTAAATATCAATAACTTTGGAGTTGGTCCACCCCCGAATTAGCTAGACTCACCTACTATATCGATGAAAGAATATTCAAATGGAAGTTGGGAAACCTGGGTTTGAGTCTTCATTCTTTCAGTTCATATGTTACTTGGGCGGGTTTCTTGCCCTCTGTGGGTTTGAACACATAATCTGTTGATTTAGTCTATGAAATTGGCCTGCCAAGAAGTATTTCCTGAGTATCTATGCTCTCAAAACCAAACTTTTTGTAAGCTCACCTGGCCAATTGTGCTCTATTTGCAGAGAAGAATGATGCTACACCCTGCTTTGTGCAGTGAGTTTTATTTATTTATTTATTTATTTATTTTTAAAATTTTAATTTTTTTCGGATGTACATCATATTTCGAATTCTGTGTACATTACATCATGTTCACCACCTGAACACTAATTATAGTGCATCCCCTCACATGTGAGCCTAATCACCCCTTTTGCCCTCCCCCTTAACCCCCCCCCCAAAAAAAAAACACACATAGCAGTGAGGTTTGTTTTTAAAAGCCTAAGATTAGTTTCTTACCCTCAGTGAGGGTCTAATGCAGCTTGGAACATGGGACAAACACACATGAAATAGTCACCATGATGAGAAAATATAGGAAACCAATAAGAAATGACCTGATACACCTACATGACTTACCCTATCTAGAAGGGAGGGAAATTGATGAAGGCTGGAATAGTCAGGGAGCACTTTCCGCAGATAACACCATTTAAGCCTTGAAAGGTTTAGGACTTAGGTAGAATGAGGAGAAAGTAAAATATATTCAGGAAAGAGGGAACATTGTTAGCAAAAGTTGGAAATGCATTTAGCCTAGGGAGTGACAGGTAATACAGATATGGCCAAGTCTTAACAATGCAAATAATGAATAGCACTTTTTATTGGAGTTAAGTTCAATGCCGGCACCTATGGTGGGGAAGGTCAGGAACCGAATATCCCCGGTAAGCATATCACTAGCATTATCTCATGTAGTTCTTTCAGCAACTGGATTCTTCAGGACTCTTTAGGTTGTTAGTGACAGAAGTTCAATGTACACTAGCTTAAGCATAAGAGGAAATGTGTTGACTCTCATAACTGAGGAACCCACAGAGCAGCTGGATGGAGGGGCTCAGACAATGTCATTAGGGCTCTGTCTTTTTTCTCTGCCCCAGGCAGACTTTTTCTATGAGGTAGGAAAGATGGACCCTTGCAGAGTCAGACTCAGCTCCTACCAGTGTAGCAACCCTGGTGGAAAGAAATTGCCTTTACAGCATCTCTAGAGAAAGATTCCAGGGAATATTCTGATTGACCCAACTTGAGTCCCACGCCCATCTCTGAGCCAATCACTGAAGCCAGGGATGTAGGAGTACAATGACTGGTCAGACCTGAGTCATATGCTGCTGTGATATTGTGATATAATAAGAAATTTACATTTGTTCTTCATCCCTGGTTCCTTCTAGATTCTTTGGAATTTTCTGAGTGATAGACCTAAGAGGAGCATCTTTTGTTATTCACAATAAGCCCCTTTCAGCCATACATGAGTTTATGATAGTGAGATGACTGGTGGTTAGAAGCTGCTAGATAGCTTCAGGATGAGGAAGTTGACAGAGGTACCAACCAAATGATCAGAGGATTAGAACTTTTAGCCCCACCCCTAACTTCCAGGGAGGAGACAGAGGCTGGGGATTGAATTAATCACCAATGACCAAAGATTTAGTCAATCAAGCCTATGTAATGGAATCTCCATAAAAACCCTAGACAGAGGGGTTTGGAGAGCTTCTGGGTTGGTGAATGCATCCATGTACCAGGAGGGTGGTTCACCCCAAATTCGATGGGGATGGAAGCTCCAGTGCTTGGGACCCTTCCAGACTGTTCTCTATGCACCTCTTCATCTGGCTGTTCATTTGTATACTTTATAATAAACAGATAATAATAAAGTATTTTCCTGAGTTCTGTGAGCCATTATAACAACTGTCAAACCTGAGGAGAGAGTCATGGGAATCCTGAATTTTTAGTCAAGTGAGACAGAACTGTGAGTAACTTGGGAAGCCACTACTTGCAGTTAGTGTCTGATGTGGGGGAGTGTCTTGTGGAACTGAGCCCTTAACTTTTGGGGTCTGCACTCTTACTGTTTAGCATCAGAATTAAATTAAATTATAGGACACTCAGTTGGTGTCTGCAGAGAACTGGAGAATTGCTTGGTGTGGAAAACCCTCACATTTGGTGTCAGACATGTTATAGGTAGAAACAGATCTTAGTAGCCATCCATGTCAATGAGGGCAAGTCCAGTTGGCGCACTTGGATCACTGAAAACGTTCTCCATGGGAAAGAGCAGCACTATTAGCAAAATGGGATGGGAAAGAGGTTCTAGGCAGACAAAAACAACAGCTGTCACAGCTAAGGCCACAGCATCAATATAGGCAAATTATTGTTAATCCTATTTTCCAGAGGTGGAAACTGAGGCTCAAAGATGTTAAAGGATCTTGCCCAAGATCATGTAGGTAAGAAATTATGGAACCAGGATTGAACATAAGTCTCTCTGTCTCCAGAACCTGTGCTCATAACCACTATGCCCAGTTATGGTTATACCACCTGGCGTTCATTTCTCAGGATTATGGTATGTAGTTGTTCTTAAATTTTTAGCAACTCAAAGAAGTTTCCATCACATAGGAGATTTTTGTCATTCTTGTGTACTTTCCTCTCTGAACTCTTTTTCTATGTTTGAGGAATTTGCCAAACATAGGCCTCAGCTCTGACTAGGGAGGCTGAAGATGCCGGAAAGTCAATTTTCTAGCTACAGCAATAGCCAGGGCTCAGGCACGTGAGCCAGGCTCAAACATATACTCACCCAGACTTTGGGTAGGAGCTAGTGGCCCAATGAAGGGACCCCTGGGGCTCCTCTCTGGCCATGAGGGTGGTTGTAGGATGGTTGTGTTCTCAGGGAGAAGAATTGCTAGCAGTGGACTCCCCATTCAGTGCCTGGGGTATGAGGTATAAGCTGGAGCTTCTAGGTCCTGGCCATGGGGGCAAGGGATTAACAGACCTACTCTGTGACTTAAGGGGCTGTTTCTGACCAATGAGCTGCTCAGTCTGTTGTCCAGCCCTCCTGATGATTCAGGAGCTACCCACCATCCTTCTAATGAATAATTTTCTCCTTAAATGAACCAGAGTTGGTTTCTCTTGCTGGTGACTCAGAACCCTGTCTGATATACATACAGAGAGAATGGCTTGGCTTCTTATCCTCTCCTCTGGTGCCAAAGGACTAGAACCTTCCTCAATATAGTTGGATTATATTGTCTTCATAGCTCCTCCTACCTCTCCGTTTTCCTCTTCTCTCCCAACATTTTCTAGAGACCTTGCTATTCTAGGATAAAATTCTGTGCCTTCAGAGGCACTACAGCTTCGCTCCATCTGTCCTAGTCTCTTCCAGTTCTTGTGAAATCACCTGCTTTGTTTAATTCCCTCCCTGGCTTCCTTCGCTTCTGGGAGCCCCTATTCTCTTCCATGCTCCCAAGCCTTTCATTCTAGGTTAAAGTGTCTTTTAAAAATTGTAATTAAAAATAATTTTGAATCTGACTACTCCAAGTTCAAGTAGAAACCCATAGGAACAGCAAGAAGAGACCTGGCCTTGAACACCTTCAGGAACTCAATCCCAAGCTCATTATAAAGGATGTGACAATCAGTGGCTGTCCTCCCTGGATAATTAGAATTGATGCTTTTTTAGGTGGATGTTTGCTCCCAACAAATATGGAAGTTTAGGGGCCAAAGCCTCTGAGAGAAGCTTCTAGGTGCCCTGACCAACTCTGTAAAGGACTTGACCTGAAACTGCGTGTTTATTTGCTGTTTCCTGAAATAAGCCATGCTCGCTTTTGGGAGCTGCTTCAGGCAGTGTAAACCAGCTGGAGAAGGCAGGGCAGAGCTGTTTTAAGAGGAGATTTCGGGGTGCCTCTGTACTCTACCCTCACCACTGAGCATATTCCCCAAGTTTGGATGCTCTGAAAGGCAGGCTTAATTGGGACACTTTAGCACAATTTAATGCTCTTTTGTTTTTTAAAAAAAGAAGAAGAAAGATGAAAAGTTGTCCAGAAGGGAATATTGAGCTCAAGGTATTTAAAGAAATTCTTCTTTGAGGATGCAGATCACTATCTCAGCCTCCACAATTCATTTAATGAAATGAGATTAGCATTTCAATATAATACATGTTGTTTTTTTTTTCTCCCACTTTGCCTCTACTCTGTTTTTTAAGAACAAAAAGGGGTGAGGGAGGTGCAGAAAATAGAAACTGAAACGGTAACCTCATGCTATTGAATGAAGTATTCCCTAGTTCTTGCAGAGGAGGCCTGCTGATGCCACCCAGACAATTAGCTTGCTCTGTGTGCTGTTGGCAATGGAATCAAAGATTCTCCAGCTGTACAGGCAACAGAAGGACCTAAGGTTGCAAGCCAGACATCTGAAATCTGCACTTTTTCTGGAGACACTGAGCATCTACGGTGGACCAGGAACGATGCTAGACACTGGGATTGCAAATAGGAGGAAATCTTACCTCTGACTGGAAGGAGTGCCCAGTAAAAAAAAAAGGGGGGTAGATTTGGGTTTAATTTGATAGTCATCTTAATAATGAGCACTTATCTTATGCCAGGTACTGTGCTTAATACTTTGTGCATCATTTCATTTAATACTGCCAGAAGCCCTGTAATACATGATGCTTGCTAATACTGCCATCTTACAGCTAAGGAAACTGAGGCCCCAAGAAGATAAGTCTCTTGTCCCAGGCTAAATAGCTTTTAGTACATCAGGGAGCCTGAGTTCTAATTCTGGTGGGTCTAAGAGAAACTCTGTGTTTTCTTGAACTCCTGTTGGAGATGCGACCCTGAATTTGGATCTATAGATTAATAAAGATGGTTGCTGCCCTCTGAGTGTTAATATTCTGGTAGAGAGGAATAAGGTAAGAAGGGAAAAAGCTGTAACACAGGGCAAAACTTAGTGTCATATGGTTGTGCAAAAGAATGAGGTATGAATCCTCAAAGGGAAGAAAGATTTTATGTGTCTGAGAAAATGACATCTGACATGTCTCAAATGGTAGGGGTGGTTCTTCAGACAGAGGTGGGTGTTCAACAACACCAAAAACTCACATTTCCACCTAGAAATGATTTTAAAGCCAGCCAGATTATAAAATGTTCACCTCTCTTTCTCCCAACTTGACAGGGTCATAGTGACATTGTGTACTGTGCTGACTAAAACCTGAAGCCTGGAGGGGCAGGTCAGGCAGGATACTGTGCAGGAAATGCATGCTCCAATACCATGCTAGGTGAAGAAATAACAAGTAGGCCATTCCAAAAAAACTTTTCTTTTCGTCTTTATTCCTGACTCCATAAATCTAGTTTAGGACAAATTCTCATAGGGAGCCACTATGTCATCTTGTGGACGTGCGTGTTCTCCCATCTAGCAAGCTCATTCCTGGTCAATAAGCTGTTGGATCTCTGATGCAGGATTTGGACATTTCCAGACTTGATACGAGGGTTACTGCAGGTTCCTGCACTTCACCCCTCAATATGCCCCCGTAATTCTTTCCTATTTCAAAAGTCAAAGCAATTGTAGACTTTGCATAACATTCCATCTATAGAACCTAAGAAATCAGAGATTTGGTCCTGTACCTGTCTAGGTTTCTATCCACTACCACCCCCATCAATATGGGTTTGTTGAAATACAAAAGTAACCATCATGAATCCATCACCACTTAAACATGTAGATATTTATGGCTCTTAAATACAGTTACAATTGTTTAGTGGGGATTCCATCTGCATCAGCAGGAATGGGCAACAGCTTGGCTCTGGGCAGTCCTTCCTCTCTTTTTATCATTTGCTTCCAATCAAGAACAGGTCTCCTATTTGGGCATGCGATGCAGGTGTCAAAGTAGAATTCAGGGGCTGGAGCTCTGATGATGAACTGACACACTGATGTGGGATCCCTCACATGGGTGACTCCAACAGTTTCTTGGTTCAAGTCAAATTTACATTTTCTTCAGAATGGTCCCTGGAAAATTACTCTTTGATCAGTTTAAGCACATTATACAACTGCTTCTCTAGTAACAAGGAAGGAGGATGTCGTTCTTGAGCAGCAGGGGAGAAACCCTGAGCTTGGCTGCTGCCATCTGCTCTCCTGACCAATGTTACAAGATTTTGCAGGAGGAAAGGAGTTAAGGTTACCAAATAATTAGAGAGATTTAAGGGGACAAATACATTTCTGCATTCTGTCTTTTGCCTAGACATTTTCCTGGTAATGTTTTAGACGGACAACTAGACACAAAGGCAGGGAGGATGTGCCAACTTAGCTCATGGCATTTAGCATGTACATGTGGGCGCACTAAGTGTTTAGAGCAGGCCATGAAGAGTGCCATGGGCCCCGTTTCAGTTAGCAAAGCAAACAAGTTGTTCACCGCCTCTGAAGCAAAATTCTCCAGTTACACAGCTTACCTTGTACTTGGGTGAAGACGTATGCTCAGAACCTTGCTCAAAGAATTCCCTCTACATCCAACAAGAAATGATTAATAAGTTTATGCCTTTCACACTCGCCTTTCCCACTGACTCCTCATTCTTGGAAGGCTCTTCTGAATAAACGAGCCCAACTGTATCGGATTTTAATGGAATATTTCAACCAATCAACCACCAAGTACAATAGCAGCTAGTCAATTAATTAAGGGACAAACCAAGTACAGATTTATCAAAGCCACTATTTTACTTCCTAATTAGTACTCATAATCACTGTGTTGGGTGTGTTTTCCTCCAGATTCATCAAGGTCTGGTTTAATTATCACAAAAACCTGAATAGAAAACTAAAATTGTTAGGCATTCTGGCTAAAAGCATGGATGATGAGGCTGGCCTTCTTACTCAGGAGAGAGTAATCAAAATTTCTGATCATTTTTTGATAATTTTTTTGACAATTCCTATGGTCTTGGTCTCCAAGTCATAAACTCTACTTGTGGGTAGAGTTGTGGGGAGGCCATTCGTTTTCTTTCTAATGAGAACGTGGACCAATTATTTCCCAATGACAACTGTAGTGTGGTTGGGCAACAACATCTAGCATCGCTGGCCTCAGTTTTTCAAAGGCCACCTCTTTGGTGAGGACTTTTGGTGAAATACATTTGCCCCTAATCGAATGGCTCTGTTTGAATGGAGAGTGTGTAAATTTGTCGTTTGACATGATGAATTGAGAATTATAGATGAGTGCCTTTGGAATGTTTTGTTTTTGTTTTCTTTGTCTTTTAGGAAAGGAAAATGGAAAACTTAGAAAGACATAGTTTCTGATGCAAATATTGTCTCAGATTCGTCCAGTCTTCTTCTTCACCAGCTTCTGCCCCAGGTCCTAGGGGCTGAGAGCTCCCTTGCCAGGTTGGGTGCAGGAGCTTCTCACATCCTTTTCTGCATCCATTCCTACCACCTTCCTGCCCCCAATCCATTCTTCATTCTGCAGCCAAGGGGACCTTTTATAAACTAAACATGATCGTGTCTCCTTTCTCTTGAAATGCTTTCCGTGGCTCCACATGATATTTAGGACAAAAGCTTAAGTCCCTACAGCCTAAAATGCCCCAAATGATATGTTCCTTGTGACTTCTCTGACCTTACACTAGTGCCCTGACTTCCTTCCACTCTTTGCCAAAAAACGCATGTGTGCGCAGCTTCCAGTCAAGGGCAGTGGGGGTGGGGGCAGGAGAGGAGAGACAGAAGGACACCAGTCTTTCAGAAACGCCCTTTCCTCTGTCTCTAATGCTCTTCCTGACCTTTTTTTCCCTTAAAACCTTAGTGCACATAATGAAATTAATCATAATCCTTGACTCATGAAATACTCTTTACATTGGTACTAGTTTGGAAATTAGAATATCGACAATATCTTACACCTACCCGTGAGTCTCCACTACGTAGTCTGATCTCCTGCTAACATCCATCCAAAGGAAACTCTGTCAGAATCTTAAGCTGATCGGTCTTCTTTCTCTCTTTCTCTTTCGCTATTCCTTTCTTCTTTCTATCACATCTTTATGTATTCTGAAAATGTATATCATTTAATTATAGTTTATTTTATTTATAAAAGTGGTATCGTGCTGTATATAATCTTTTGTCATTTTTCTTACTTTTTTTACTTTCCTTTTTTCTTGCTTTTCTCATGCAATATGGTTAAGATTCACCCACTGGGTTGTAAGTAGCTATACTGCACTTATTTTGACTGCCATATAATATTTTGTTGGGTGAGTATACCACAATGAATTTATCCATTCTATTGTCAATGGGCGTTTGGGCTGCTCCCACATTTTTCTTGTTATGTGGTTAGGGCCACTATGAGCCTTCTTATACAGGTTTCCTGTTGCATAAGACTTTCTCTTTGTCCTAGGAGGGTAATTGTGCGGAGTTGGAGGTATGTGAATGTTAACTTTGTACGATAATGGCTGTTATTCAAAGTTCCTTCACTAACTTATACTCCAGAGTAATGAGTAAGAGATCCCGTGGTCCCACACTCTCCAGTGGCAGAAATCAACAAGTTCAACAATACTTAGTATCTTTGATTTGTGTTGTTGCAATGGTATAAAATTGTATCTTATTACAATCCTCATTTACATTTCCTGACCACCCAGGAGGGTGAATTATTTCCATTCTTCACTACGTCAAGTCCTATTTAAACTTCAGGTCTCAATCTGAATACATTTCCTCACACTGGCCTTTTATTTTCCTCCTCATTAATCCAAATCAGTTCCTTAACCTTTCTCTACTCTAGGCATCTGTGGGCAATTGTGTTGCAATGAGGACATCTCGATACTATCTTCTGTGCCAGGAAAAGTCCCTTTTACACTTCAGAAAACCCTAAATGTATGATGAATAAGTGACATAAAATCATGGGGTCAAATCATTTCAGAAATGGGAGAAGCCTTAGCAATTGTTTAACCAAATCCCTTTGTATTAATTTGAAAGTGAAAGAAACCCAATTCAAACTGGTTTAAGAAAAAGGAGCATTCATTAGGCCGTGCAGCTGGCATTTCCAGAGGCTAAGACTCAGGTCTGGCTGGATCAAGTCATTCAAACAAAATTACCTGGGTTCTGTCTCTATTTCTATCATTCAGCCTTGCTTTTGTTTGGCTATCTTTGTTCTCTCCTATTGCAGATGGCTTTTTCCATGCTGCCAGGCAAGATGGTCCTGGCATCTTCAACTTCACATCCCCAATTTTGTAACTCCAGAAGATAGAATAGTTCTCGCTCAACATTTGCATAATAATACTAGGAAATAATAATAGTAACTAGCATAGCTAACATTTATTGGGTGTTTACTTTGTGCTCCTAGCTTTATACTCATTCTTGCATTGTTACACAATTCTATGAGGAAGGCACTATTATTATGTCTACTTAGAAAACTGAAACTTGGAGAAGTTATGTAAGCTCTCCAAGTTCACAGAACAGGCAAGTGCAGAGCCAGATTTAGAAACCAGGCAGTCTCGTTGGCTCATGTCATGTGTCCTGACATGACATGCTAGGGTCATGTGTCCTGAATTCCTCACTGGCCAGGGAGTAGGACATGCCATTGTGATTGACCTAGCCTTTGCCTCATATGCACCCTCCAGGTCAAGGGTGAGTGTGTGTAGAGGACCACAGGGGTCCATAGAGAAAGGAAGAAGTTCCCCAAAAGATAAGGGAGAGTGTTGCCAAAACAAAGGGGATAAGAGGACATTCTTTGAAGACAAAACAATAACAGTTAGCACAGCCCACCACATCTCTCTTTTGATAGACATGGAGATGCATTCTAGAGAGGGGAAAAGTCTTTTCCAATGTTAAGAGCCACAGGGATGTTACAGTCAGGACACAAAGCTGGGCACCCTGACTCTTATGCACGCTTTCTCCGCTGGCCCTCAGCTATCCTGCAAAAGAGGATAGCATTGGGTTCCCAGGGCCTTACATGGGAGAGGAAGCTCCCAACCCCCAGGGTCTCGGCACAGAGCCCTCAGTTCATCAGCTGAGTGTGCTGGTCTGAATTAACCATGAGGGATCTCCAACACACAATTTGAAGAGGCTATTTCCCAGCCCTTACCCTGAAGTGTCTGTAAAAGCAGGAGCAATCTCCCACTGCTTCCATGGTGACAGCAAGAGGGCTGACCGTCAACTGCTCACTCAGAAATGGGCGGGCATGCGGCTCCCCTGTGTTTGCTGAGCAGATATCTGACACGTTACTGCACCTGTCACCTACCATTTTAGATGGATTCGTACTTCCCAGCATCAAACTAGATTGAATTTCCATAAAAAAGAGTAATCCCTTCCTCAGCTTGTCAGATACGCTGCCTTAAGTTAGCAGCAAATGTAATCTGCTCTATAAATGAGAATTTTCCTTTGATACATGTGGTAGTTGAGAAAGATGGTGATTCACTTCTGGTCTCCCCATCTCTCTTCCCACATCGCTAGCCTTCTCCCACCTCCACATTCATTTTACTAGCTACTAAGGCACCCCTGGTTGATTTGGATTAGAATGATATGGGAAGGGTCTAGTACCCCTTTCTGTGCTGGGTCTAGGAATCCTAAGACACTGAAATTTCCTCCATAATTGAGTTCTACAGTTGAGTCCTGCAAACTCTTTACCAGCAAAGAGTCCTTCTCTGACTTGCCTGTGGGCTCAAAGAATCCTATCCTAGAAGAAGCGCGGATGGTCTGCGGTGAAGTGAAAAGGAAGAGTCCTGGCTGGAGAGGGGATCTGGTTTCTGAACCTGGCGCTGCCTCCATTGTCTCATTATTCTGATACTCTGACCCACTGATCTTCTTTAGTATGGTGGAGACTCCGACCCCTTGGAGCACAAGGGGCATAAGAGGGGAGCATCAAGGCCCTGCAAATGTAAAGGGTGAATGTGTAAATTGTGTGCTTCAGCCTGGCCTTAGGAAGTTTATGGCATGTCATACGACTCTTGGGTTGAGCCAAGAAAAATTTTCCAAAGGACAAAACTTGCAAATATTTTGGTTTGCAGTTTGAGCTCCGTGCTAACCTTTCTGAAAAATCTTCATTATGTCATTTTATATCGTTATATTCCTCCAGACACAACCTCCAAGAGGAAACCTAGAGAACATCGATTGCCTCAAGCACTATAGTAGTTGTAGTTTTACAAAATAAGGCATTATTTAGCTATAAAGGTGAGCATTTAGGATTAACTCCCTTTCCTCATTTAGATCCAATTCTCTGTGAAATCAGCCAGTGGGAGATTTATGGCTGTGGGTATCTCGTGGGAAGATTTACTCTGAAAGTTCAGGGTTGGGGCAGATGCTGACAAAGTCACAATACCGATTTTGAGTAAGAACTTAGCTTATGAAAGCGTTTTCAACATCCATAAATCCATATTTGACAAGGGGCAACAACATTGTTCTAAACTGCAGCTTTATTTTATATGGCGATGTTCACATGAGAGCCCGCCCACGGACATATTTACCAGGCTGCAATAAACAACAGACTTGACATTCATCCAGTGTCAGTTATTTTCTGAGTATGTACCTGCCATGTGCCAGAGTTTGTGCTAGGCTCTGTGCCTATAATACTGAACAAGGCAAATAAGGGTCATTTGGAGCTGTGGTAGGATGGATAACGGGCCCCCAACGATAGGTCCTAAGCCCTGGAATTTTTGAATGTTACCTTATGTAGTAAAAAGTCCTTTGCAGGTGTGATTAAGTTAAGGATCTTGAGCCAAGGAGATCATCCTGCATTGTCAGTGGGCTTGTGTGATCATAAGGGTCCTTCTAAGAGGGGATAAGAATCATTAGTAGAAGATGAGATGATGAAAGCCGGAGAATGAAATGATGCCAGGAAGGTTCCCTGAGTCAAGGGATGCATGTGGCTTTTAGAGGCTGAAAAAGGCAAGGAAATGGATTTACCCCTGAAGTCCCCAGAATCCAATGCAGCCCTGTTGACAGCCTGATTTTAGAGTTCTGCCTTCCAGAACTGTAAAGGAATACATTTGTGTTGTTTTAAGCCACTAAGTTTGTGGTAGCATGTTAGAGCAGCTATAGGAAATGAATATAGGAGCTTACATTTCAAATGAGGGCAACAGATAATAAGACAGCAAATTAGTATCTCTCAACAGGGGGGCTATTGGCATTTTGGGTGGGATGACTGTCTTTGTCGAGACTCGCTCAGGCTCTGCAGGACATTTAGCATCCTTTAGCCCCATCCATTAAATGCCAGTAGTGGCCTCTCATCATCACGTCAATCAAAACTGTCCCCACACGTTTCCAAACACCTCCTCGGGTGGCAATATCGCTCCTGACTGAGAACAGCTGATTTGGATCTCATAAAGCAGCAAGAAAATGCTGAAATGGAGTGACACAGTACAGAGAGACTGGAGACTGAGAGTGCTCTGGGATGGCCCCTCCAAGGTGGTGAGAACTGAGCTGAAGCTGCATCGTGGGAAGAAGCAGGCTAGTGAAAATCTGGGGAAGAGTGTTAAAGGCTCAGGAAAATGTGTGCAAAGGCCCTGAGGCAGAAACGTGTGTGGAGTGTTGGAAGAACAAATATGAGGAAGGGCAATGCAATGAATAGAATGTTTATACATCCCCCTCCCCCATTTCATGTGTTGGCTTCTAATCCCCAAGGTGATGGTATTAGGAGGTGGGGCTTTGGGGAGGTGATTAGGTCACAAGGGCAGAGCTGTCAGAAATGGAATTAGTGCCCTTATAAAAGAGACCCCAGAGAGCTCTGTTGCCCCTTCAGCCAGGTGAGAACACAGTGAAAAAACAGCCATCAGTGAGGAAGCAGGTCCTCACCAAACACTGAATCTGCCAGCACCATGATCTTGGACTTCTAGCCTCCAGAACTATGAGACATAAATGTCTCTTGTTTATAAGCCATGTACTTTATGGTATTTTCCTTCAGCAGCTGAACAGGCTCAGATAAGTAGATTGTCTGGAGCAAGGAGAAGGAGTTGGGAGGTGAGACCAAGAAGGTGGCCGAGCCTTCCATGTAAGGCTAGCAAGTATGGAGTGTGGCTTTTATTCCAAAAGACAAATGAATTCCAAGTGATCCTCACTGTCAATGCCAGACACGCTAATTTGATGTGTTCTTTACATAGTTTGCTTTTATGGACAAATTACAATGGATTGCAAGTGGAGTTAAACTGAAGAAGAAAAGGGAGCAAATGAAATAAAGAAAAGGAAAAGAAGGTAAAGTGGTTTTCTATTGGATTTCTTTAAAAAGTAATATTTATGATATTGCCGCAGATATTTTCCTATATTGCAGAGTGCTTTGCACTTTACAAAGTATTTTTTATATCTCTTATCTCAGAGTAGTTTTCCCAAACCTTGTGAAGTAGCTAAGGGTTGTCCCCATTTCCCATGGAGGAACTCCTGCCCATGAGGACAGATTCAAAGCCCCACATCCGTTAAATGGGGGATGTTGGCCTCATACCTGGCTCTTGCTCCTAACCCCAGCCTATTTCCACCATGCAGGAGTGCCACATGTGTAAAAGGAAAGAGAGTTGGAAATCCTTCCAAACAAATCTTGACTTTTTAATTTATTTCATTTGTTTACAACAATTCCTTACATTTGTGTATTGCTTTAGATTTTCCCAAACACTTTCCCATCTCACACATATTGGATCCTTACAAGAACCCCCAAAGGGGATAGTGTCCCTTATATGGATGGGGAAACCGATGCTCAGAGCTTGTGTGAGGTCCCACACAGTAAGACCTCTGACTCTGAATCCAATGTTTTTTCTGATGTGTCATATCATTTCTCAAAACTTTTTATTTCACCATTTCCTTTCCATTCATACTTGTTTTATAGAAATCTTATATACAGTTTAGATTTCAGGATTTAATGCTGGCACATGTGATTTTAAGCAGGTAATTTGCTGCGCAATGACTCAAACCTTAGTTACATCTAAGGAAGCTAGTCTTATTACATCAATCATAGCCTCATTGTTGGTACTAGGTAGATTAATATGGCCCATTTGATGGAGCAATAACATAGTTCTTTACCTGCATTAATTCTTTATAACTTTTGGTTGTACATTATATTGTTTAGTTAGTAGAAAATTATAGCGAAGCCAAACTTCTGAAAGCTACTTATAGAAAACAGTATTTTTCATACTAGGTTAGATTTGAAGATGAAGATCGCCTAATAAGGTGATAAAAATCTGTAAATTCCCTGGGGGAGACACTGGATCCTGCCAAGATCATCCTAGTAGCTTCAAAACGTAATCATTGTCCTTCACTTCTTCCGCAAAGTAGCTTCTACAAAGTTTCTTTTCCCACATTTTGCATAAAACCTAGAGTGCTGAAAATGGTATTCATAACGTCTGTCCACACTTTTCAGCATACTAAGCAGTTACACGGGAAGTAGCAGGCTAATAGGAAGTTGTCCCCATTTTTTGGATTAGTGCACTGAGTTTCTGGGAAATCAACCAGGTTGCCCAAGTTACTGCAACTCTGGCAGAACCACTGGGTTCTCTGAGAGAGGTCCTCTGGCTTCAGACTTTGGGATTGCTCAAACACTCTGCTGCTGGAGCGCCCCAGGGTTCTCTCAAGGGCACTGGGAATCTCGTAGTCTGAATATGAAAGAAGGCACTCCAGTCACAATTCTGAATCATAGCTCCCTCACAGATAACTCGGAACAGGCAGATATGATCCAGCATGGCAGTAGAAGCCAGACACAGTCAGGGAGAAGTGGATGCTGGAATCTGGAGCAAAACAAGGAAATAATTATGATCATCATGCACTATTTTTGGAGCAGTTACAATATGTTAGGCACAGTGTTAAGCATATATGTGCATCATCTCAGGAGATCTTTATAATTACCCCATGCGGTTGGTATTATAATTGTCCCCATCTTAATAATGAAGCATTTCAGGCTTAGAGAGGTCAACTAATTTGCCCCAGGTTAGACAGATAGCAAGGTGGCAAGCCGGGGTGCCAGCTCTATCTGGCTCCCAAGCCTGTGCTCTTAATCATTCAATTATACTTGCTGACGAGGCACTGGGAGATTGAGATCATTTCCCAGGCTCCCTACTCACTTATCAAGGTTTCTCTTGGCATCCCATCCCCCCTTCCAAGTTCCCAGTGATTAATGGGATGGAGAACCATAAGTCTTCTTTGTCTCTCTCTCAGAGGTGCCGATCCAAATGGTGCAGGTGTCAGAACCAATCCTGGACCTTGAGATGTGCCAAAACACCACACACGGGCCTTTCGGGGCTCTGCCTCCCATGGTTGAAGGTTACAGTGCTTTCCTTTCATCATTTGCTCTGGGCAATTGGTCACGCAGTTAATATATACATCAACTTATTTTGAGTTCTTGAGCACAAAGGGAAAATAGATATAAGCACGGACAGATTTATTACAGTCCAATTTAATAAAAATGTCAACAAATAAATGCACATTTAGCTGGGAAATAAATATCAGCGATGAGGAAAGCTGACAGTCGAGTAGGTTGAAGAAATTAACATTAAATGGTTTGGGTTGACAGTGACTATAAAACAAAATTGTACCTTGGAGACATCTTGAAACAATTTAACAAATGTGTGCTTTGAACATGAGAGGAGGCAAGTGAATCGAGGCGGCTTTGATATGGAAGTGGGGCCCACAGAGCTGTAGAGAGCAATCGCTTGCATGCTGTCCTGTACATCTGCAAAATGCCGTTCTGTGCAAACCAAGAACGACTGTCTGAGGATCATCTCCCCAAATTTCCCAAACGCCTACTACAATGCCTGTCATGGTGTAGAAGCTCAATAAATCTTACTCCCTTAAGACTTTCATTTATTTAACAAACATTTATTGAGCAACTCCTGTATGCCAGTAGTGTACTGGGGATCAAAGAATGATCCTTTCTCTTGGGACGCTTACATTACGGCAATAGAGAGACAGAAGATAAGCAGTAAATATGATAAACAGATAAACTATATGACATATTAGGTTGTGTATCAAGGAATAAAAGGAGAGCAGGGTATGCAGGAGGGGTAGGTTATAATTTTAAAGAGGAGGATCAAGGTAGCCTTCATTGATAGGATGATATTTGAGTGGAGTTGCCAGATTTAGGAAATGAAAATACCAGATGACCAGTTAAATTTGAATTTTAGATAAACAAATTTTAGTATAAGTATGTCCTAAAACTAAATGCCCCAAATGTTACATGTGCCAAATACTCTATGTCCTATGTCACTGATTATCTGAAATTCAGATTTTACTGGGTGTCCTGTAGTTTATCTGGCAACTGTATGATTTGAGCCGAGACTAGAAGAAGTTATCTGTATGTAAACCTCCTTGTCTCTTTGTACAAAAGCATATTGATGAGCTTTTTATTTTTCTAGTAGAAGGATTGTGGAGTGAGCCCACCAGTAGCATAGAAACTTCCTGGTTCCCATCATGTGCCTGATGGACTGGAAAGGCTCTTTCATTGGCGTGAGTTCATGGCCATCCTGTTGTAACCTTGCTGGTCCACCACCCAGGCCATCAGCCTCCCAGATACAGATAAGCTCCTGGTCAGTTACCTGGTAGTTTATTCAGAAATTTCTCCACACTCATGAGGCTCAAAACTCTTGGTCTGAGCCTTCTCAAAGACTTTTGTAAAAATAAATTCTTTATTTTGGGGTAATTTTAGATTTACAGAAAATTTGCAAAGATAGCACAGGGAGTTCCCGTATGCACATCACCCAGTTTCCCCTAGTGTTGGCATCTTATATTCCTGTGGTCCATTTATGAAAATGAAGAAACCAACATTGTTATATACCTTTAACTACAGTCAAGACTTATTCCAATTTCACCAGATTTGCCCATGAATGTTCTTTTGTTATTCAGGATAGAAGCCAGGGCACCACATTGCAGTTAGTTGTCATGTCTCTCCAGTCTCCTCTGGTCTGTGAAAGCTTCTTCATCTTTTCTTATTTTACTTGACCTTGACAGTTTTGAGGAATATGGTCAGTTTTATATTTTGTAAAATAGCCCTCAATGTGTGCTTGTCTGATATTTTCTTTATGATTAGACTGGAGTTATGGTTTTGGGGGAAGATTGCCACAGATGTAAAGTGGCCTTCTCATCATATCACATCAGGGGGCACATGATATTAACATAACTTCTGGCTGGTGATGTTAACTTTGATCATTTGGTTAAGGGAGTATCTACCAGTTTTCTTCACACTACAGTTACTATTTCCCCTTTTTCTACATCCTTTTCTTTGAATGTGAGTCACTAAGCCCAGCCCACACTCAAAGAAGGTGAGGTATTAAGCTCCACTTCCTAGAGCAGGGTTTGTCCCTTCTCACATTTTATCTGTTTATTTATTCATTCATTTAATCATTTATTTATATCAGTTCAAGTCAGTATAGACTCATGTATATTTATTTTATACTTTGGGTTATAATCTAGTACCACACTATTTATTTTTGCCTCCAATTACTCCAGCTTTGACCATTGAGAGCTCTTTCAGGTTGAATCCTGGGTCCCTTTGACACGCCCCCAAACTTTTGGTTTTTGAGCACATCTATACTGTAAGGCATTGCAAGATGCTCCAGGTTCATCTTATGTTTTTCCTGCCCAGCCCTAGAATGAGCCATTTCTCCAAGGAGCCCCACTTCCTTTTACTGGAGGATGGTAGTTAGAAAAAGCAAAATCTGGGCTGTGAGTGCCCAAAGACATATAATCGGGGAAAAATAATCTCCCAGGAAGGCTCATGGACCACCTACACCAATTGTGCATTACCCAGGGGATGCCAGCAGAGGTCACCAAGTGACTGGGTTGGGGGTATGATGGTATTGACAAATTGGGGGTAAGGCCAACAGCATTCTCCCAGTCAGAGCCCACTTTGCAAGTAGGCAGAATATTGTCTATGTAGAGTGGTTAGACAGGCAGTAACGAGTGTCCCTTCTTTCCTACCCCACTCCAAAATATGTCCTTCTGTCTATAGGATGCCTGAAATTTCTGCATTGGAGTTCCAACCCTCCAGTCAAAATGGTTTCCAAATAAAATAAAATCATACTTTGTTTCATTAAAAGTTACCTTTTATTCCCATTTAAAATTTAGATAAATCACTTGCCTCTACTGGCCTCAGATGTGGTCATCTGTGAAGTCAAAGGTTGGCACAAGCTGGATGATTCATTTATTCATTCACCAGACTTGCAAGGTGCCAGGTGGGGTTGGACCTGAGGGTTTCTTCTAGAGTTTAGGCTTTGCCCTCTAGGTCATCAGGAACCCCTAAATGTTTTTAACATGATCTGCAATGTGTTTTTTTAGGGCGATAATGGCGGAGTCATACAGGTTCCCCCACGTGGCAGCAGAGCAACCCCGGGGGCAGGGGGAGGAGGCAGGAGCCTATTGCAGCCGGGCAGGCCCAGGGTGAACAGCGCCCAACGCCCCACGCTGCACTTGGCAAGTGAGATTCTTTGCCTGCCAAAGTCTCAGGCCAGAATCTCAAAGAGATCTTCAGACGTAGTTAGGAGGACACTGCTTTAGAAAGACTTATTTTTATTTTTTAAGAGGCTTGTCATTTGTATGCAGAGCTGGGTTTACTAACCTGTCACACGCTGATTCTTCAGCGATGAGATGGGGTTGTGCTGCGTCATCTTCATACCCTCACCTGGGGCGTCTTGAAATTAATAGCAGAGACTTGTGAGAGAGCTGCCGGGGTTGGAATGTTCTGTTACTCCTACTTCTACTGGTATTAATAATTATAGCAAATACTCTATAGCTCTTCCTGTGTGCCAGGCACTAAGATAGATATATATTCGTATCTATATCTGTATCTGTACACTCTCATAGACTTTTTACAAGTACCCTAAGAGGTCAGTACTATTATTACTCCTATTTTATAGACCAAAAAATTTGAGGCAAGGAAAGGTAATGTAACTTGTCCAAAGATCACACAATTATTAAACGGCAAAAACAAGATTTAAACCTACGCAGTCTGGCTCTAGATTTCTGCCTCTGAACCATGCTCTGTGCTGTTGATTTGAATGTGTCTTCTCTCTTCTGCCTTCTTCAAGATAACTCTCACATCACCACGTAGCCCCATCCCTGCCTCTCTGCCTCCAGAATCCTTCTTTCAAGATCCTTCCCTACCAAGCTGATTTCCCACAGGCCATACTCATGAGCTCTCTTCCATGCCCCCACCCACCCCATGACCTCTGGGGGACTTTCCCATCCCCTAGCTGCTCTTTCCCCAGTTATCACTGATGTGGTTATCACTGATAATGATATATGATAGGTTGAGATGGTGTGAGTAAACAACTTATTTCTCTAGAGGGGCATTCATATTTCAAAATAGGGCTACTAGCTTAACCCAAAGGAATACATTCTAATGACAGAATAGGCATCAATAAGAGGCGAGTAATAAGGATAATAATAACAAGAACAACAGCTTAGCTAGGCATAATGTACATGCAGCATCAAGCATTTATTGAGTGCTCCCTGTATGCCTAGTATTATGGTAAGTGCTTCATGTAGATAATTCCACTTGATTCTCATGGTAATCCTGGGGGTTAGTACCATCATTATCTCTCTTTATAGACATGAGAGGTTGAGTCATTTGCCCAAGGTCACGCAGCTAATTCATGGAGGAGCAGGAATTTGATTGGTAGCAATGAGCCTCCAAGAGCCCTTACCCTTGAGCTTGACAGTACTGACTACAGTGCCCCTCAAATGATACCACACCCCCAGACCCAAATCCATCTAGTTCAGTGCTACTCAGAAACTATCTATAGAGAAGGGCCATTTATAAGTTTTCTTTCCTTATCTATTATGGATTGATACTTGTGTAAAATATAATAACAATGAATTATATGATCGCCTGCTTGGATGTTATGCCTATGCCAACTTGTTATCAAAGCCTCTAAATGCTTTCTCTTAATTTTTGTACTTACTCTAGTTGGCTGGTAACCAACAGTTCATGGACTGGCACCCGACTGTGGACCATGCTTTGAATAACACTGAGCTAATTGTATTCTTTTCAATAATGTGATATTGAATATATATCTTAACTTATACCCTAAATGTATGTCTAGATAAAACTGAATTTTTATTTCTTTGTAAAATTTGTTAGACTCTTTGTTCCACGAATCGGTTATGAAACCCACAGACATCAGGCAGACCTGAAGCCAGAAAAATCTGGATTTGAATCTAATCCTGCCTGTCCTACAAACTTGAGTGAATTAACTTCTCTGAGTCTCAGTTTTATCATCAATAAAGTGGGGATAATAATATTTCCCTGAATGGATTATTGTGAGAATTCAGTGAGACAGGGATGCCTGGTAGCTAGTAGGCACTCAATTAATTTTGTTCCCTAGCTATCCCACCCGCCTTCACAGATACGAAAGTAGACCAATGCCAAGTCTGCCTGTGGCCACAACAAGAAAGGAATCAACTGGCATGCATGTTGGGGGCTGGTTGACCTCCATAAATTATTAACATATGTTCTGATGACTGACTGACCAGTGCTCAAACACTTCTGATTATGGGGCAAAATCCATTTTCCACCAGCCCCACTGGAGATGCAGGTGTCAGGGATGGGGATGGCCTGTGCGCTAGAAAGGAGAAGCTCTCTCAGAGCAGCAGTTTCCATTTGGCAAAGCAATTCATTAGGCTTTGAGAGCTTGGACCTCCTCTGACTCTCCTCCTCCCTGGAGCCGGCTGCCCCAGGCTCACCCGGGGAGGACACGGCTCTGAGCGGCCGCACAGTGGATGAAGATTGATGTCAAAATATTAATTTAGAGTCAGTACTGCTGATGTAAGCTAAATAAGCACTCCTTTTAGCCCTCAGAGTCAATTGGATTGTAATTCTTCTCAGTTCTTAGCCTAGAAGTGGAAGAGCGTGTCGTTCCTGGAGGAACAAGTTGGCAGGCGCCTCTGGGGTCTGAAAGGTTACTGCGGGCCGCTAGTGGGGCTGCCTTGTTGGGGGATTTGCCAGCTAATTTTCTGGAGATTATAGGATTGCAGAAAATTGGAGCTGGACAGGGCCTTAGGAATCAATGTTCCTTTTAAAATTGGAGGGATCGGGCTGGCTGAAAGGTCAGGCCTTGGAGTCACTAGATCTGCCACTCAAGAGCAGTGTGGTATTTGGCAAGCTAGTTTCCGTCTCTGAACCTTGTTGTCTGCACCTATAAAATGGGAACAGTAAAAAGGCTGGCCTACATCGTAGATTATGCCTTCCAGGTTAGTCTCACACACACACACACGTCATTGGTTCTCTAATTCTTAAGGGTTCAAAGAAAATCTTTTTCTCACAAGACTTTGATTTATTCCTTCATTCATCACCTTTTTTGCACCTGCGGTAGGTGCACAGATTGCATGCAGAGCAAAAATAGACATGCTCTCCATCCCTGCAGAGGCCACAGCTTGGTGGGAGAGACCGAAGCTGATCCAGTGGCCACCCCAGGCAGTGTAAGTGCAACAGCGATGCGTGCTATGGGGCAACAGTTCCCGGTGCTGTGAGCGGGCATTGGAGAGGAATCTGATTAAGTTTGGGAGGCCAGGGCAGGCTTCCCTGAAGAAGCAACAGCCTATCTGAGATCTGATGCATGAGTAGAGGTTTAGGCACATGGGAGAGACAGCAGCGTAGTCTAAGCTGAAGCATAGTCTAAGCATGACTGATTCTCTGTGGTGCCAGCTGAGAAAGGCAGTGGGCAGAGTATTGGAGGTAGGGGGGTGGGGAGGGTGGAGGAAGGGTGAGAGGGAGTGGCAGGCGATGAGCTTAGAGAGGTAGGCAGGCGCCAGGCCAGAGGTGTGGCCATGCTGAGAATTTGTTGTCTTCATCCCAAACTCAGGCCGGCTGCTGGGCTGAGTTTCATGAAGATTTGTTTGGCCACAGTGAGGAAAGCAGAGTCTGTGCACAAGCCCGCGTTCTGGAGAGCTCCGTTGTCCTCAGTCTGAGGCCTGGCCTCCGCCCTCTGCTTTCCTTTTCCTTATCTACTGGGTTCATTCCCTTGCTCTGCAGCCTCCTAGAGTCACACCTGCCACTCCCCTTGCTACCCTGCAGCTGTCTCGGGGGCCTTCCCTCCATCCTTCTGTCCTCAAAGTCACCTCTCTTTGCCCTGGCTCCTTTAGTCCCCCTCCATGTGTTCAGTCCTCCCGCCCTCCAGCCGTCTTTCCTCTAACCAGTCCTCAGAGAAATTTCCTGCCTCCGCGGATCCACGAGTCTGCTAGTGAGGACAACCACCACTCAGTGCATAATGTTTTAAAATGTTACAAAGCCCCTTTCTCATTTGTTTCTCTATTAGCTCCTCATTACAATCCCATAAAATAAGTAGGACAAGAATTATTATCCGCATTTGCTAGATAAGAAAACAGTTCCAGAAAAGTCCAGAGACTCAGGCAGGGCTGTGCAGATGGTGGGCAATGGGGCTCACACGTAGGTCAGGTCCTATGACTCTAAACCTCTTGGTTTCTGTGTGTGTGTGTCCACTTAGGATTTGTTATTATTGTTTTGCTTCTTCATTTTTTAGCAGCTTTATTGATCTACTGAACATGAAGTGTATATTTTGAAAAGTTTTAACATGAAAATATACTTGTGAAATCATCACCCCAAAAGTTTCCTGTGCCCCTCCGAACCCCTCCTCCTGCCGCTTCATGCACCAGGACCCCCTCACCAGGCAACCACTGATCTGCAGCTTATCACTATAGACCACATTTTCTAGGATTGTATAAAGATGGAATCATACGGTATGTGTGCCGTTTTTCTGTCTCCTTTCATTCAGTGTGATGGGTTTGAGACTCATCCATGTTGCTGTGTGTGTCAACAGTTCATTCCTCTTTGTTACTAGGCAGTATTCCATTGTGTGGATATATCACCATTTGGCTATCCGGTCACCTGTTGATAAACATCTGGGTGGCTTCCGGGTTTGAGAGATTACAAACAAAGCTGCTGTGAACATTTGTGTGTAAGTCTTTATAGGAAGCTTGACTTCTTTTCTCTTGGATGAATACCTAGGAGCTGAGTGACTGGATCGTGTAGTAGGTGTTTATTTTATTTTTAAACTGAATGGAACATGCCTGTTTTCTAAACTGTTCTATAAAGTAGTTTTACTACTTGACTATCCTACCAGCAGGGTTTGAGAGTTCCAGTTCCTCTACAGATTTGCCAATGCTTGACGTGGCTAGTCTTTTAAATCTTAGACTTGCTAATAGGTATGTTGTGGTATCTCCTTGTGACTTTATTTTACATTTCCCAAATGACTAATGACGTAGATTTTAAAGTGTTCTGCTTGTTTGCAGGGCTTATTCCATTCAGTTCTAATAATAAACTTCTTTAATTACACGAATGCTTGTTATTAGATTTGTTATCATGAAGAAATTAAGGGAAAGGCTTTTAGTCATTTATATACATTCTTCAGGAGCGGCATTTATCACACTGTACAATGATCTTTTTTTTTTCTTGAGGAAGATTAGCCCTGAACTAACTACTGCCAGTCTTCCTCTTTTTTGCTGAGGAAGCCTGGCCCTGAGCTAACATCCGTGCCCATCTTCCTCTACTTTATATGTGGGACACCTACCACAGCATGACGTGCCAAGCAGTGCCATGTCCGCACCCGGGATCCGAACTGGTGAACCTCTGGCCGCCAAGAAGCGGACCGTGCAAACTTTGCTGCGCCACTGGGCCAGCCCTGATCTTTTCTTTATAAAACTGCCTCTTCTCTACTAGATAGCCACCACCTCAGGAAAGTCTGTGTCTGACTTATTGTTGTATCCCCCGTATCTGTTACAGTGCCAGGCTCATAGTAGGAAATTTGTAAATGTTTAATAAATTGAATTGATGTGTTTATTTACAAGAGCTAGCCCTGTGGTAGATGCTCAAAAATACCTCAAAAACTGAATGAATGAGTGAATTTGAACCTACCACTGTGTAATCATGTGATGTTGGCCACCTCTTTCCTTCTCTCTGATCCTCAATTTTCCTGTCTCCCAAATGGGCAAGTTTGATTAGATGTATTTTGAGTCTTTCTAGTGCTAATATTCTATGATTCTAAGGGTTACCAATGTCTCCAGACCTTACCAACATATGACAAAAAAAATTTTTTTCTTCTTTTGGCGAGGGAGATTGGTCCTGAGCTAACATCTGTTGCCTGTCTCCCTATTTTTGCTTGAGGAAGATTGTCACTGAACTAACATCTGTGCCAATATTCCTCTATTTTGTCTGTGGGATGCCACCACAGCATGGCTTGGTGAATGGTGTGTAGGTCTGTGCCCAGGATCCGAATCCACAAACACCAGGCTGCTGAAGCAGAGCACGCAAACTTAACCACTACACCACTGGGCCAGCCCCAAGGTCATATTTCTTTTAATACTCAAATTATACTGACTCTGAATCATGCTCAGATGAACAGGGGGTCTGGTCCTGAGATTTCTCACCCTAAATCTTCCCCAGATGCTCATTCTGAGAACCATCCTCCCATGGACGAGAAAGATGTATCTCACAAAAGGATGTAGAGCCCTGGGGTCAACCCGCTTCACCCCAATCCTCTTCAGGCTTTGAAGAAAGATTTTATTTTGCATTCAATTAATTGTTTCCCACGATTACAATGAAAAACAAACAAAAACTCTGCTTTAGACCTTTGAGATGGGACTCGTAGGAAGAGCTCTTTCTGACCCCACTCTTTCAGGGGGGCTGGATCAGAAAGGGTATCAGTGGCACCTGAAGGAGTCCTTCTGTCCATTCACGTGTATCCAGTCTTCTTTCAGGATGTTCTTCTCTGGAGTTGTGGTAATCCTCTGATAATCCACCTCGCCTCATCAAACAACCCATCCTCCATCAGACACCTTCTAATAGCATTAAACCTTGAAGGGAAGGTGCCCCACACCCCTTCCTCCAAGAAGTCTCCTTGGTTCCTTTGTAAATTTTTGTGTGCAAATAAATCCCTGGGAGAGGGCACCACCTAATTGACTCTACGCTCCCATCTAAGCCCTGGAATGGTATTTTTCAAAATGGGCTCCATGGATTATGTATCAGGATCCTCAGGGTCTTGTTTAAGATTCCTTGGCCTTACCCCAGAGTAGAGGCTCTGGAAGAGGGCAATGGCGTTTTCATTTAATGCATTGGGTGTTCATTACATATATGAAAACTTTGAAAATCCTGGCCTTGTCCCTTGGTCACCACACAAAACTGTAACAATAATAAGTCTCTATCCTCTTCCCCCATAGACGCCTGGTGATACTTCGTTTTCAACTCTGCAACTAAAGCTCAAGCGGTTCATATTCAAAGAGTACGTTGACCTCCCTTTTTTTGCTCAGTTACTGAGAGTCGGGCATTCAGGCAGAGGAAACGGCCAATGCAAAGGCCCTGCGGATGGAAAAAGTTCTTTGCTCTGGAAATAAAAGAGGTCATTGTGGCTAGGGTATGATGAATGAAAGGGAAGAGGGAAAACAGGCACAAGCTCAGTCGTGGGAAGGGATTTGCAAGGCTGAAAAGTATCAAGCATTCTCTAGCTCGACAGAGAGAGAGAGGAATAACCGTGAAAAGGAAGAGGAAGAGGAAGGGGAAAGAAGGAAGGAAGAAGGGTAGGAAGGAAGGATGGATGAGATGGATGGATGGGAGGAGTCCTTCCAGTCTCTCTAGGGAGCATTACAAAGAGGAACAGAGCAGGGAGGAAAAAAAAAGTGAGGTGCTCGTATGGGCTAGTTTATGGAAATAGGAAGTGAATTCATTATCGTGGAAGGTAATTAAGCCAAAATAGTGAGTGTGGGTTCAAGAGTCAACACAGTTTATTTATGGAGATGGAAAGAAGGCAAAGATCTGGTGACAATGCTGGGAGATGAGATTAAAATAAATGTAAAAAGGGTTGGCAGATTGACTGTGTGACCTTATATTGTTCTAAAATTTAATTTATCCAAAGACTTATATTAAATATGGAAAGTCTGTTGCTGCTTTAGAGTCATCTAATATTCTGAACAGTGTCCTTGCAATAATCAGATCATTTTAGCTCTGTGGCTGTGCTAAAAGCCATGTTCATTCTTCGTTTTTTTTCTCTTGCCTCAGAAATATTGCAGTAACCACCTTTAATCTTTTGAAAAGTCAGATCCTTTCAATCAGGAAAAAATTGCTTTTTCTGATGGGGTGGTGAGGTAAATTATATTTTATTGTGACAATCACATAATTACTTTATGGCAGGCAAACCTATCCTCACCCAGAGGGTTACACATTAAAAATTGTAACTATGCCTGTTTCCTTTTCCCAAGTTCTTAAATGAGAAGGAGATAGAGCTCTGAGAAGAATGCCAACATTTGTGGTAAAATACTGGGGTGATCTTTTGATGAGAGACCATGCACCAACCTAAGACAGTGGAAGTGTTTTTCTTTTAAAATTATTTATTACTGGAAGATTTGTGCAAAGATCATTAAAATGTTGCATATAAAATCTCAGTTGTATTGGTATCTAAAGGAACCTTCTGGTGGAGAGCGTTTCAAACGCTATAACCAGGTCAGGTAAATAAGACAGGCTTTCTGAAGGAGGTCATCTTTTAAAGTAGCAATCCCAAGCTCACATGTTTACAGGGTCTGACCAGGTAACCTGAAGGTGTGAACTTGGGCTTACTCTGTCTTTTCTCCCCCCTCATTTTTCATAGACACATGGGTACAAAACTTTGCATTTCCTTTTAACTGTGCTATTATGCAAAACAAAAGCTGACACTTCACCTCGGTGTCTGGGAAACAACAAGGAGTGGTGGGGACTGCAGCAAACTGGAGATTGCCTGGTCTGTCTAAAGAAGCAGTGTCCCTTTAGCCCCAGATGAGTGTTGCCTGGAGGTGACGTTAACCCAATATTGCCAGATCATTCCAATTTTTCAAAAAGAAGCTGGAATTCTGGATTTTTTTTCAATGTGAAACTTCCATTCTTTTTAGATTAGCAATTAATTCAAACATTTTATAAACTCTACTCAGGCCACCACTGTGTGGGCCAAATCAAACAGACTTGTGAAACAGTCTAGCCCATTGGCCTCTGGTTACACCCTGTGTTCAAGGAGAATCAATGTGTTCCTCTCTGGTTCACAATGTTCTATTTCTCTGCCTCCAACTGCAATCTTAGCTTAGTGGAAATTTGGAAGAAAATCAAACAAATTATATGTTTATGAGCCCAAAGACAAGTTCTTGCTAGATATTAGAATTTTCAAGAAAGGTCAAATTTGGAGTCTTATAAAATGTTGTCTCTATTACTCATTCTTGAAGAAGCCTGGTTTTATTCACAGCCGTGGCTCTTAGTTTTGAAAAATACCTCCAGCTCTGAGAAGAGATATTTTATGTGACACGGTAGCAAAACTCGGATATTTTCCTGTTTAGATTTATGGCTATTTCTTGCTCTCAGAAGGGCTGCTGCTGGCTCCATCAGTGAAATGGTGAATTGTCTCTGACAGCAATGAATTCACTCAACGTACTCTTAAACCTTCCCAATTACTGGTTTTTTCCTAAGCCTCAGAGTACATTAATCTTGTATCTGAGAAAAACTTATGATGACCTTCTTTTGTATCAATTTTAGATATATCCTGTAAGGTGAAAAAGCTGTCTGCAGATGTGTTCAGTATTTTCCATGAGAATTTAGGTAAATCAAACCAGAAATGGAAACGGAAAATTGAGAAAGGAAATTAAAACCTTCTAAGGCTAGAGCAGTGGTGTCATATACCCATTTAACTGAGATGGATTTAGTCTTTGTGGGAAAGAGAGAGAATGAGGGACGGGAGATGGGAATCTGCTTACGTTCATTTAGTTTATATGCTCATGTACGCCGAATGTGAGCATCTTATGGAGTTTAAAATTGCATATTTTTAAAAAAACATGACCCATAATTGCAAGTCAGGTACATCGTTGATGCTCAATTGAGGAAATCTAGATATTACATAAACTATTACATAAGTGTAATAAGGCTTAGTAAGAGACTTGTTACGTAAGCCTTTTTTAAGAGACAATATTTTGGTACCCAATGTGACATGTTCCTGAGTCATTTTTCAAGGATAGATTTGACCTTTTACCTTTTTCACTTTCTGTGCTGACTTTAGAACCAACCCTCTGAGTAAGATGTTATTTGCAATATACTCTATCATTCTTAACCATCATCGTCATTGCCACACCATCCACCGTTGCTGCACCCACAGCAGATGGCCCAAGTGGGGTCTCCCTTTCTAGGCTCTATGGTGCTGTCACTCATTTTGGAAAAGTGACTGAAGAAACTTTCTTGGATTGATACATTGGAGCATTAAAAAGATAATTATATGAGGAATGAGTATTTTTTCTTCTAGCTTTTCATATTCCATTTTTCTTCCCCATTGAACATGAACACCATGCTAAGCGCTGACCATTTATAGGAACACGTTTCTTGCCTGGTGAGCAGGTTGAGTGTGTCATACCATCTTAGCTCCTTATTTGCTAAGAGCCTATCACAGTTAGAAGTAACCTCCCATTAGGTGCTGGGATAGAATTCAAAATGCCTTCTTCGGGGAATATAGACTAGGTCTTCTTTTTTTCCCCTCCAACTGAAACGTACTTGGGAAGGGGATAGGGGTCAAAAGAGAAAAGTAAAAGAGAAGTTATGGGGTTTTTAAGAGAAAATTGGAGAGAAATTGCAATTGCACCTAGTTATTCAAAGTATTAGGCAACCGTCAAGGGTTTGTTGAATTTCTACTATCTGCTCAGTTCTGTGTTAAATGTAGTGAAAGAATATGAAGAAGCAGAAGGAGCTGGCAACAAACCCGAGAATATAAGAAAATGAAATAGCATTAAAAGAACATGGTGGAGTAATTATTTATCCAGTTTCTTGGAGCTTAAAAAGCACTTTAAAATACATTATTTTACTTGACTCACCCAATTACTGTAAGTCAAAGATTGTGATCCTAATCTAACAGACAAGGAAACTGAGGCTGAGAAGAAGTAAGATACTTTGCCCAGCCAGGCAGTGGCTCAGCCTGGTTTTAAACTCAGACGTTTGCCTCCAGACTCTAACCATGGAAGTTCAGAGAAGGCATAAATGATTGGTGTTGGAAGACAATTCTCCACGAGGTCTCTCAAAGATTTTGATGTCTTGCTAACAGGGGCACTGACTGCCTTTGTTCCAGAACATCTTTTCAAGCATGTTTGTAGAGCAGAGAGCCTTGAAAGGTAGAGATCTTGTCCCTCTCAGGAGCAGAGGACAGGTTTGTTAACTGACGAGTGCAATAAAGATAATGTCTTCCTCTAGGGCAACGGGTCAGGCCCGTTATAAAAGATTTGTGTTCCCTCAGAATCATACTTTATGGATTAAAGGGATATTAGAAGTTCTATAATCCAACCCCTTTCTAAAACAAAACAAAACAAGACAGCTTTATTGAGATGTAATACAGTAAAATTTACCAATTTTGTATGCACAATTTAATGAGTTTCAACAAAACTATATAGTGCTGTAACTACTGCCACAATCAAGGTGTAGAATATTTCTTTCACCCTCAGAAGTTCCTGCCCCTCTGCAGTTAATTTCCTGTCCTAAACCTCTTGCCCCTGGCAACCACAGACTCCTATCACTTTACTTTTCTATCCCTATAGTTTTGCGTCTTGTAGGACTCCATATGGATGGAAGGATAGAGTGTGTTGCTTTTATGTCTGATCTCTTTCACTTAGCACAATGCCCTTGAGTTTCACTGGCGTTGTGGTGTAACCCATTTCCTTTTATCACCGAGCAGTAGTACATGCACGTACATCAACTTATTTATTCATTCACCAGTTTAGGGACATTCAGATTATTTCCGATATTTGGCCATAACACTGCTAAATATAAACATACACATTTTTGTGTAAGCATTTTTTTTTTCATTTCTCTTGTGTAAGATTCAGAGTAGGATTAGTGGGTCATATGATAAGTATATATTTAACTTAACTTAAAAAAAAATAGCCAAACTACATTCCAGCGGCTGTATCATTTATGCATTCTCATTAGAAATATATGAATAATACAATTGTTCCACATCCTCACCATGATATGATCATTCTGTTCAATTGTAGCCATTTTAGGAGGTGTGTAGTGGTATCTCATTGTGATTTTAATTTGCATTTCCCTAAGGACTAATGATGATGCACATACTCTCATAGGCTTATTTGCCATCTGTATGTTTTCTTTGGTGAGACGTCTGTTCAAATCTTTTCCCTATTTTTTAAAAAATTATCTTGTTTTGTCTTCTTATTGAGTTGTAAAAGTATTTTTATATATTCTGGAAATAGGTTCTTTATCAGATGTATGTTTTGCCATTATTTTTTCCTAGTCTATGGCATGCCTTTTATTTTTCTTACAGCATCTTTTAAAAAGGAAAATTTTAAATTTTGACTGTGTCCAATTTTTCAATGTTTTCACGTCTGATCTCCTTGTGCTTTCTGTTACCTAGCAAAAAGACAAATCTTTGCCTAACCCAAGGCTGCTTGTATTTTCTTCTAGAAATGTGATAGCTTTAGCTTTTACATTTAGGTCTAGGATCCAGTTCAAGTTAATTCTTCACATGTGGCGTAAGCTAAGGGTTAAATTTCATTATTTTGCATCTCCAATATTCTAACACCATTTGTTGAAAAGATTATCCCTTACCCACTGAATTCCTTGGTAATTTTGCTGCAGATCGATTGATCACGTAAGCATGGGCCTGTTTCTGGGTTATCTATTCTAGTCCATTGATTTATGTCTATCTTTACACTAATGCTATGTTGTCTTCATTATTATAGCTTTATGGTAAGGTGACATAATCCTCTCAGCAAAGGAATGGCACTTGTCCAAGGTCACCCAGCAAGGTAGTATCCAATCCAAGGCCAGCACTGACTTGTCCTTACTCCCAACCCAATTCTCTTCCCCTTTACCCTACCTTTTAGCCTCATGGTACCATGCGTTCCTGAGCTCCTACCCTCACTCAATTCCTCTACAGCAGAAAAGAGTGAAAATGTAGTGACATGTTTTTGTGTTAATATTCACCAGATTATTGCCTTCTACTCCATCACATACTGTTTGATTTAATGTAAAACAATTTTTTTCTCCACCCCTTTCTCACCTGCCCCTACCGCCCAATCACCACGTAAAATTGATACTCCAGGAAAATGAGTCCCATCTACCTTCATATACCTCTGGGGCACGTACCTCAATTGAAGGGAGTGGACTGATACAAATCAGAAACGATTATTTCTCTAGGAGGACACAAGCCAGCAATGCTATAACGTGGGCTGGCCGCAACTCCAGAGGCACACCTGGGGAGTTTTCTTTGGCTTCTCTCCTTAGTCAGAACTTCTTTGATAGTAACAGATGGCTGGTACAATGTGGAGAAAATGGTCACATGAGCCTGCTTCTGTTTCACTAAACTTCTTCTGTAGTCAGCAAACATGAATTCAGGACATCTGACAAGTCAACGGACATGGAATTCCCAAATAAGTGTTCTCGCTCATGTATCCTCTTTACTCTGGAATTACTGCTCCAGCTACGAGGATTTGAAGAGACCTTGGGACCTCCCTTTTCAGTGTCTGGAATGCTGGCCCATGTGGATGGCAGGAATCCAGCCATAGAAAGAGAATTCAAAAGCAGCCTTCAATGAAATATAGGCTCCAGCTGAGAAATGTGTTGCTTCAAATAAGTATCTTAACCACGTTTTATTCAGAATCCACTATCATTGCAGTTTTATGCTTCCTTAAATTTAAGCTTTTAGTGTAATCTCTCCATCCTTACTTCAAAAACACAACTGAAACATTGATTGAGAATTTTGTTCTCTAGTGGCAAGTGCGTGCATGGATTATGTATGTGTGTGTGTTTGGTTGGGTGGATGTGGATGGAGTATTAAAAAAATCACATTTTTTGGAAAAGATTTGAAAAATCATAGTTAGCAATCAAGAAATAAGGGAAGGATCACGTATCATTTAGAAATATATTATGTATGTTATAAGCTGGGGAATTTGGTTAATTCACCCCTCCATACCTGAGGTAACCCTTTCCTCCTCCTGCTTCCTAAATAAGAGAAAGAAGATCAATTTAGTATAGATACTTTATGGAGTCTCATGCATTGGCAATCTCTTGTAAATAGATTGATAAATATGGTATACAGTAAATACTTCTAATCACCGTAAAATCTCACAACAGATTCTAAAAATAGCATTCTAGTTATTTTACTTTCCTGATTGCGGGTTTAAATAGATCTCTCCAGTTTTTGTTGAAAAAACTTCCAAAATGTATAAATAATGCTTCCCTGTCTGCATAATTCTCGGGAATGTAACTATGTTCTTCTCGTGATTCGGGATCTGAAGATCGAGGGGTCGTTTGGAAAATGCGTTTCCTTTTTCAAGGTGATAACTGCAGCGGTAAAACTGTGGGAGTTCCACTGAATGAGCCAGGACTCCAGCCTTCGGTTTTCTTATTGTAGAAAGAGGGAATGGACTGCATTTATGAATTCTGAACTGCATCGTGTAGAGCCCCCAGCCTCCTATGTAACAGGCACAGCTTGAGATGTTTTAAAGATTGTGTTTCCAAATCATCACACCAATCCCAGGAGATAGTTACTATCATCCTTGTTTAGCATGTGTAGGAACCAAGGCCAGAGAGGCTGGACATCTTGCCCAAGGTCATAGAGCGAGAAGGAAACAAAGCCAGCAGCAAATTCAGAGCCCAAGCTTTTTCCCTGTTCTTCTCGCCACTGGGCCCAAAGTCACCAGATTTCAGGGATTTCTTGCAACTTTACTTTCTCTTCCCAGTGTGCCCTGTGTCCTGAAAGATTCTGACTTAGGCTTACCCTCTTTGGGTAGTGCATCATGCTCAAAACTGTTCTCACCTAATAACTATTATCTCAGGAGCCGATGTCAGCCAGCTCCAATTTGAGTCAATTCACTGTTTGGAAGCAGTCATACAGAGAAGCACAACTACTTCATCAGCACGAAGTGTGTCACAGCAGCAGGAAGGTCAAGGGGATCTGGAGGTGCATGGCCTCCTCCATACCTGAATACCACCACACAGGCAACACTCACCGACTCCATGTACAGGATTGCGTGGTCCTGCGGGTGTCGCCAAGGGTTTCCTGCCATACATCATGACCCAGAGCTTTCAATTTTGAGTGGATATAGCAGACACTGGGACTTTGTCTAATAGGAGGACAGAGGTCACTGCATGGGATCAGTTGCTCCAGAAAAGGAAACCGAGTCGATGCAGGTCAACTGTGGATTCCCAGCTTCTCATTAAAGCAGCCCATCCACAGGTAGGAGTTTATTTAGCGTATTCCTGAGCAGCAACTTACATGCATGCAAGAGATATTGTGCTAGGCTCATTTGTCTGCACCACAAAAATAACTTCACCCTCTGTGATGAAGGGCACAAGGCGGGGGTGTTGCAGCCCCCCTGCAGTGCCTTCCTTTACACGTTCCGAAATTGTTGTTCCCTGCTTTGGGCTTGTTTTAGGAAGTCGCCAAATAGATTGCAAAGCAAGGGCTGGAAATTTATTTCTCAACCTGGTTTGTTTTTAACTTTTTAAAATGAAATGTATTATATCTTTATTGTAGAAAATTTGGAAGGAACAGAAAACGATAGATAAAATAGCGTAATTAATTGTTTTAAAATGCAAATCCAGTTGTGTCTCTGTGGTGCTTAAAAGCACTTCAATCGTTTTTATTCACACTTAGAATAAAATTCAAACTCCTTCTTGCTTACAAGGTTCTGCACATTGGTGTGTTTTATTATATTTTTAATGCATGTTTGTACTGTTGAGTACCATTTCATAGTAACTTTACCATTCCACTAAAAAACAAAAAAAACTGAAAACATCCTCATAACTTTATTGCCTTGTACGTATATATCATAACATACTCAATTCCCTAAAGTTGACAATTAGGTTGTTTTCAGTTATTTTCTTCTTTAAAGAGCACTGCAAGGAACATCTTTGTGTGTAAATATTCATAGGCATTTTTAGATGGGAAGGATTCTGTAGCAATTAGGAGACTGAGCAAGTCATTTAAATGAGATAATGGATGAAAGCACTTAACCGTACTTACATGTGCATTATCATAATGAATGTAAATTACTCTAGCTTCAGATTCAATTCATTCCAGTGCTGACTTTAGGAATAAATTGGCCACTTCACAGTATTACTGAAATCTAGTCCTCTAACCAGTCTGCCCCCCAGTCCTGCAATTTATGATTGTAATCATTGGTCCAAGGTTTGCCGTGGCAACACTGTTCTTGCTATGGCCAGTGTCTGTATCCTCTAAGGGAGATACTTGTGGTTCTTTCCTTCTTGTCATTAGAGGCTATATGGCCATCAACAGCAGCTGAGAGAGGGGAGCCATCTTGGGGCAAATGTCCCAGGAGCATACTCTCAAATGTCTTATCAACAGTCTCAGGGGAAGGTGTTATTAAAATTATCTTATACTTCAAGTGATGCCTTGAGAGAAGCCTGCCTTTTCCTGTTTTCTCTATTTCTAAACAAGAGGCTTTGCGGGAGTTTGTTTCATTTGACAGGGTCGGGAAGGGATGGAAAGACAAAAAAGAACTAGTTGGTTTTGATACCGGTTACAAACAGGTTCTTTACCCACCAAACAAGAGGGGCCAAATAAAACTGGAACACCAAGCTTATGGCAAGGAAAGAGTTTTACCGAAAGGCAGCCGGATGAAGAGATGGGAGTTCTTAGAACTCAGATCCACCTCCTCAAAGGAAGAAAGGTAGGAGTTTTTATTTGAGATTTTAGGTAGGGGAGGGGGAGACTGCAGCTTTGCTGGTTGGCATTTTCCCACCAGCCTGCGTTTTGCCCTGTGAGGCTGCCTCCATGGGGGATGATAGTGAAATAAGGAAATCTGCAGGTGGATGTCCTTTGTTGTCCTCCTGGTGGATGGTGGAGTCTGGTGCCAGGAAGCTGAGGAGTTGGGCTGTGGGAAGCTTCAGCTTCTCGATTGTCTCTGGACATCAGTTTCCCTGTAATAAAACTTCAAAGCACCCATAACTAGCCAAAATGTTAGCATAAGGCCACCTGGGCTCTAACTATTTGTAACTTCTATTTGCCTTGTGAAGTTCAGGGATACTAGGGTTTAAAAAGCTGATATTCACGTATGAATGTAACTTAGAAGCAGGGTGAAAGAGATGAGTGCTTTTGGTTTTAACCCCATAGGTGCTGGGTTTAATGTGGGTGAACTGGTTTCCGGGCCAGTATCAGTTTTCCAGTTGTAGCTTGTTTTTTAAAAATCCTATTCACTCACAATGTGAACACACAATTTAATCTTTTTATATTTGTTCTATTTTGGAAAATGCTTTACTTGCTCAAACAGCAAAAGAGAAGAATTTCCTTATAATGGGTAGGACATATTTGGGGAAGGGAAGGCTCTGAAATATTAGCAGCAGAATACGACAGATTATTCAGGGCCAAAAGAGAAACTGAGGTCCTACCCCCACCCCCACCACTGCCCCAATCTGAGTTAGTGTTCTTAGCTCCATCTTTCTGTTTCCAAATCCTACATCTAAGGTCCCGAACTCAAGCATCTACGTGGTCCAGGCATGTGGCACAAATGTAGTCAGCTAGGTTGGGACAGAGGAGACTGGAAGGACATTTTTCAAACACTGTGCAGGCCTTACAAAACGTGTCTATAACCTAAATGCAGTCCACATATGGCGTGGATGAATATCGATATAGTTATATACGCACAAGTATGTGTGTGTCATGTATTACTTAACTTGGTGTGTATATATATATAAGACTAGAACATGTTCAAGTTTCTAGCCTTGACATCAGCTTGTTCAAGAAAGCCGTTTATGTTATTAAACAGAGTGCTTAGTCTCTTTGTCAGAAACTTTCAGATTTGTATTAACACCTCAGTTTAGGACTTCTTTAAGAACAATGGGAAAATGTTTAGGGACACCAATTAACATCTTGCACAGGTTTTATGAAATACATTTGAAAAATGGAAAATGTCATTCTGTAATATTTAGTACTCCTATATGTCTATGTAAAATATAATTGTAAGCATCTTATGCTTAACATCAAATCAGTAATCTATTCTTGAAAAAATCAGATGTTCTACACAAAAACAGTAACCAAGAGCATTTTCCCTATTATTTTAAATGGGAAAAATTATAATGCATTATTCATCAACCCTATCCCCAAACAATTTCCTAAAACATAAACACACACACACGTAACAAATTATCATTTAGGATGTAAAATGCTTAAATCTTTGCTTCCTGATAAACAAATTATCAATATGAGTGTTAGTAACAGTTGGTTTGTGTACAAAACATGATATTCTGATGTCTCCTTTCACTAGCAACATGCCCTTTGATGATAATCAGCATTGTTTTTTTAAAAATGAGATTCTGATGTCCCACTCTTTGTAATTAAAATGCAATTTGAGAGTTTTCTCCATACATTGTTTTGTTAAAAATGTTGTATTGAATATTTAAGACAAATATAAATTTTTCTTATAGAAACAGTAGTGAAATACATTGTATTGAGAGATATAAAAGTTTTATGAATTTGAATATTACAAAAGCAAGAGTCATTCTAATAGGAAAACATTAACTGTAGAGGTAGCTTGCAGGGTACATCTATAATGACAAAATGAGCTATTGTTCATAAGTATAATGACATAATAAAATGCCTTACTAGGGGTCTAGTACAGTGTCTGACACTTGGTTGGTGCTCTAATAAAATTATGACTCTTATTTTCTCTTAATAAATTTCATCAATAAATTTATTAATTGGGATTATGTTTATGTTTCCATTATGAATTTAAAAATCTAATTTAAGAAACATCTGTGAACTTCCATTGCAATCTGGGTTAGAGTTCTCACCCACAGTAAACTGAAGGATGTGTCCAGTCCGTGAAGACTAGCTCAAGTGTGGTTTCACATTCAAAGAAATGTAATCCAATAATCAAAAATCAGTTGAGCTCCAGAATGGTTAATTAAGCTCCTAATCTATCATGCCATAGATAATAACTATAAACTCTGGACAAAATATAAAAAACAACTGCTTGAAGGATCTGAGAAGGTACAGAAGCAGGTGGATTCCAGAGTGTTAGAAATTTAGAAAAAGGGACTAATATAGGAAAGTCTTATATTAATATGAATTCTATCCTGAGGGCAGGTAAAGTTGGTGACATATGTGGCATCTTAAACTTTAATGGAAAACCTATACCCTTCTGGCCTGAAGAACCAGGGGACAGAATTCATGGCAACCATAATTGTTAGGAAGTGAGGTGGGGATCCTGGTTAAGGAGAGAAGCAGAGAGGGGGTCCCCATTTCTGTGTGTAAGCTCTTCCAAATATCTGACCTCTGAACCACACAAGTGCCTATCAGACTGCAAACTGCTTACCTAAAGGAGTAAAAGAATTAAACAAATTTTTTTTCTTTAAAGATTGGCACCTGAGCTAACATCTGTTGGCAATCTTCTTTATTTTTTCAATTATTTCTTTAAATTTTAATTTAATTTAATTTTTTGTCCTTCTTCTCCCCAAAGCCTCCAGTACATAGTTGTATATTCTAGTTATGAGTGCCTCTGGTTGTGCTATGTGGGATGCCGCCTCAACATGGCTTGATGAGCAGTGCCATGTCCATGCCCAGGATCCAAACTGGTGAAACTCTGGGCCGCCGAAGTGGACCTCGAGAACTTCACCACTCGGCCAGGGGGCCAGCCCCAGAATTAAACAGATTGTGGGCAGGAGCCCAGCAGACACAGTTTGAAGTTGAATTCCAACCAAGTTAGTTGTCTCCTAAATAAACAAACCAAAAATGTCAACAATTGTTGGAGGAATGTAACAGAATTCAGTGTCCACAACATAACATTACAATGCCCAGAAAACAACCCAAAGTTACATGACATACAAATAGGACAATGTGACCCATTGTCAAGAGAAATGACAATCAACAGAGGCCAACCCCAAGATATCTCAGATGTCAGAATTAGCAGACAAGGATTTTAAAGCAACTATTATAACTATTATTAATGAAGTGAAGGAAAATATGTCCCTAAATGGAAAGATAGAAAATCTCAGCAGATAAATAGACAATATAAGAAGAGCCAAATGGGGGCCAGCCCCGTGGCCAAGTAGTTAAGTTCATGCGCTCTGCTTCGGCGGCCCAGGGTTTCACCAGTTTAGAGCCTGGGTGCGGACATGGCACTGCTCATCAGGCCATGCTGAGGCGGCATCCCACATGGCACAACTAGAAGGACCTACAACTAGAATATACAACTATGTACTGGGAGCGCTTTGGGGAAAAGAAGAAGACGAAGAAAAAAAAAAAAAGATTGGCAACAGATGTTAGCTCAGGCGCCAATCTTTAAAACAAGAAAGAAGGCAAAGGTGAGTAGGGGAGCAAAGAATGGGGTGGGGTTGGGTGAAAGCCAGACCTTCAAAGGGAGGACATGCCATTCAGTCTGGATCACTGTATTGTGTATATTTTTGGTTTTCAGTATATTATGATATTTTGACATCTTGAAAAACCTTTCTGGTTGGGGAGGGACTGCCTCTGCCTGGGCTAGCCAATTCTTGGAAATAACCAAGGGCTCGGCCAGGCGAATTCCTTTGATTTGCAAACTAACTGATCCAGAGCCATACTTCCTCTCTCTGGTACAAGCCCCAGGAGGTAATATTTCTCTGCCTTGGTCATCTCGGGTCTAGGTACCAGGCAACTAGGACCATCCATATAGCCCAAAGCCCACTGAAATTATTCAAATTAGCCAATCCTAAAATGTTTACCCTGTCCTGCCTTGCCTTTCTTAAGGAAACTACAATAAAGGCCATGGCCTAAGTGTTCTCTCAGCTCCTGTCTTCTGCCTCCTGGTCACCCTGGTGTCTTTCCCATGTGACCCTGCATGGTGTGCCTTGCCTCCTGTCCCTAGGACCTGTGAGTATAATAAACATTATTTTTTCCTGAGCCTCTCCTGTGTCTCTTCTTGTGGCAGCACCTGACTGACCGTCTCATAAAAGAATACAAAGCAATCACCCTACCTGATGCTTCCTCAGGGTCCTTTTCTCTCAGGGGCCTTCATTGTCCCTTCTCCCAGGCTGGCTTCTTCCAGGAAATCCCTGTCGATCAGAATGATCTGAATTCCAACTGTAGTCTGGTTTCAAGTTCTTACCCACAATCCTTCTTTGTCCTCAGTAAATTAAGAGATGTGGCTGCCTATCTGTTTACAATTAACTCAGAACGTTCTGTGACAGTGAAAATACACAGACATTTCATTTGGATGTCTGGCTTTCTCAGAGCACGCAGAAGACTTCCAATTGGAGGTATGGCTGGCCATAAAAGCATTCTAGGAACACAGAAGAGGAAACAATGACTATATTTTGTAAAGGAGGCAAATTTTCTCTTCTATCCTCTTAGGGTCTCCAACTGGGATTGACATAAAACAGATTAACAGGAGAAACACATGCAAATTTTATTTAGTAATTTTTACATGTACAAGGGAGTCTTCGCACAAAAAAATATGAAGACTTCAAGAAGCCCTTCGGGCCTAAATCTTACATACCAGGTTGAACAAAGAGTAGTCAATTCTGAAAACGTGATAAGACAAAGGGGTTTGGGCTAGGGCAGTTAAATTGTGGAAGAGTACTAGGAATAGAAGGGTGAGTTTAACAAAGTCTTTTTGTACCGATTTCTCTCAGGAAGTGTGTTCCTTCCTTGTGGTACAGGGAGAGTACCTTTCACATAGGAGATTTATCTCTTGCTTTCAGGAAGAAAAAGGAAGATCAAAGTGCCCGTCTTTTTTTTTTTTTTAAAGATTGGTACCTGAGCTAACAACTTGCCAATCTTTTTTTTTTTTTTTCTTTTTCTCCCCAAATTCCCCCAGTACATAGTTGTATACTTTTGGTTGTGGGTCCTTCTAGTTATGGCATGTGGGATGCTGCCTCAACATAGCCTCACAAGTGGTGCCATGTCCGCCCCCAGGATTTGAACCAGTGAAACCCTGAGCCGCTGAAACGGAGTGCACGAACTTAACCACTCGGCCATGGGGCCGGCCCCGGAGTGCCCATCTTGTATCTGCTGTTTCTCAAGTATCTTTAACTCAAAATAATCAATACGCCAAGGTGGCATATTTTGGGGTGACATGCTCTGAACTCCTACAATTTCCAACATTCTAAGATGCATTGGTTTTTCACATTTAATGTTTCTAAACCTTACACAGGCCATTTTCTTTTAATTCTCTCAAAATGTGGTGATAAATCAATGGGTCAGCATATAATTCATGGCATCTTAGAATTGAGGACATATGGTACTTTTGACTAGGGCTGAGATGGTTACTTAACTAGGTTAGTGGTGCTGGTTGTTCTAATAGAGGAAGTGGTATCTACTGGACGTTGAAAGGATAATTGAAACTCTATCCGATGAAGACTGATGTAGAAGGGTATTCTGGGAAGAGGGAACAGCATGAGAAGACCCAAACATAGAGGTTGAGTTTGGGGGTTTTGAGGCTTTTTGAAATGTTTGAACCAACAAGATGGGTTTTATAGATGAGATGGGGGATAAATTTAAAACATAGTTGGCTGAGAATTGAAAGCTAAGAGCATTTATTTTCACTTGATATTGGAAAAACTGAAGGGTTTTAAGTTGTGGAATATTCTTAATGTCAGGTAGTTATAGCGATAGTCTAGCAAGAGACAATGAGCATTTGATCTAAAGGCAGCAACAGAAGGAAATGGCAAAAGGGGGAATGGAATGAGCTTCCAAAGATAGATGTGGCAAAAACATGCATGTGGGGATTCTGGGGGGAAAAGAGGTAAAAGATGAATCAAGAGTTTCTATCTTACGGACTGAGTAGAAGATGGAGCCACTTATTGAGAGTAAATACAGGAGGAGAAGCATGCTTAAGTTCTCACAGCATAAGAAAGACACAGGTAGACTGTGTGCACAAACTTAGAGGTGTCCAAGGTGGTAACAAATTACTAGGAAATTCTGGGGAATTTCTTGGGAGAGGGGCTTGAACTTAAGATATGGATACATTCTTTATTTTATTCTGTCATCCATAATTTTGGGGGTCTCCTATGTGCAAGGTTCCATTCTAGGTACTAACGATAGAAACATGAAAAAGACATTGATCCTGCCCTCAAGGAGGTTGCAGTTTAGGAGAGGAGATACATCAACCCGTCTGAATTCCATGTCTAGGTGATTAGCCCTATAATTAAGGTATGATAGTCCTGTATCCAACTCTGTTGGTGCCCCAACATATCTACTCAGCTCTCAACATTACTGCGCAGGCTAACCCCACAACTTCCAACTTCATGCACCTGCCTCTTCCTGAGGGCATTCTCTGGCATTGGAGACCCTCTGAAAGTGTTAGAGAGTTACTGCCACCTCCCCAACAACTAACTCTCAATCAGTGGCTGTGAGGAGTTGGAAGATAAATAGCTCAGCAGCCTTGCCTCTCAGTTGGGATAACAGTGAGGCATATTCTACACTTCATCACACTGTAGCCATTGAGATTGAGCTCCAGCTGCCTACAGTTCTGCTGGTTAAGCCACCCTGAGTTGCTTTGCTCCATTCCTGCCTCACTTCTTCAATTCCCTGTTGGTGCTTGCACTTGAATCCTTGGCTCAGAGGCTGCTTCTGTGGCAACTTCTAAACATGACCATGAACTCTTTGACATGCCTCCCATCAAGAGATGGGATCTGGGCTCCTCACCTCTTGAATCTGGTTGAGTTTTGACCTATAGAATGTGGTGGAAGTAACGCTATATGACTTTTGAGCCTGGGTCATAAACGGGCATGCAGCTTCTGTCTCATTCACTGGAACATTTGCTGTTGGAGCTCTGAGCTACTGTGTAAGGAGTCCAGTTTGCTGGAGGCTGCCGTGCTGGAGATGCCACATTGAGAGACTGCACAGAGTCCTGAGACTCTTTTTATATATAATAAGTGTGAGCCCCCGTGAGCCCCTATCCGTTTATATTGTTCCAGCCCAGATAGGAAGCATGTGAGTGGAGAAGCCTCCAGATGATTTCAGGTCCCAGTATTTGAGTCATCCACAGCCATTCCAGTCTTCTCAGCTGAATTCCCAGGCATCATAGAACAGAGATGAGCGGTCCCCACTGTGCCCTGACTGAATTCCCAGCCCACAGAATCCATGAACTTAATAAAATGGTTGATTTACACCACTGAGTATATCATGGTAACCAGAACATTGACTTAAGATAATACTTTCATGGAGGAAGCATCATGAACATTTGCGAGACAGGTGAAACAGGAGGATGAATGACCTCATCAAGGGAAAGGGTGAAGCTCAGTTATTCTGTACCATGCACAGATGATGTACTCTACCTAAAAAAGGTGCGGATACTATATACATCCTCTTTCCCGCAAAGGACCAGCCTCAATCGATGTTATCTAAGAACGTTGGCTTTCAGAAAGTTACATGGTCTGAAATAGGCTAATAAATTACTAAAGAACTACGAAACGGCCACTGGCTGATAGGTTTTCAATAGCTTTCCCATGTTAAAGGTATTTGCTTGTGCTTTATCATTAGCAATCTACAAACATTTGGTTAGAAATATACGTCACCTGAAAAAAGACATTCTAGCAGAGTCTGCCTGAGTTAACTCTAGACTCTATCTGGTTCAAACAGGAGGTAAAGGGGACGGAGAGTCCTCAGGTGACTGGAGATGATTTCTGCATTGGACGTGGTAGCTGTCACATCCAATCACCTGGAGCCAGTTTAGGATCAGACATATGACAGCAGGTGGAGGTACGCCTTTTGATCCTGAAATGGCAACAGATTCTCACGTCTGCAGCTTTGACTGACAAATTTGGCAGGAGGGAAGAGGTCTGGAACCAGAAGCATCTGCCACTGAGTTGGGAGAGCTGAAATAGATGCTTTTATTAAAGCTGTTTCTTCTCTTTGCTGTCCAGTGAGCTTACTGTGGACACAAGGTTAGACCCAAGTGTGTTTGTCAATATTAGGATCCTGGGATCATCTGTCCATGACTCATTGGTGCCTCTGAGATTGAATTTGAAACAGTTCAATCCACTTCAATTTGAGAGACATTTATACAGCTGCACGTGAGGTTGTGTATGTCTGCGCTGGGACCATGTTGGAGACCTGAGCAAGGTGTAGATCCTGCCTCATGACAGTCATTCTCCAACCAGTCATTGGACTAGGGCCTCACCACCAGATGAGAAGCTTTCCTTCACACCAGATGGATTACAATTACGTTAAAAATATAAAAGAGAACACCTTAAAGAAGAAAACATGTTATTGTTTGATACCATGGTGGGCAAGAAATTTTCTCTAAAAGCACTGGAAAAATTCACAAAGGTAAGAGATGATGCTTTGTATAGAGGTGAACAAAAGCTGCTATAGGTCGTGGATAATCTGAATAAAAGAGGAAATGACAATCTGAGGAAAATATTTGCAAGAAATCTTTGTTAACTTCCAAAATATATGGTCTTACCAATCAACTGAAAAAAAAAACCATGAATGGGTAAAGAGCATAAATAAATAGTTTGTTGAAAGTACAAATAGCTAGTAAAGGTGTGAATAAATGAAAAGAGATGAAGAGATGCCATGTTTTGCCTATCAGCTTTGCCAAGATTTCTTGAAAGCAGTAATGTGAAGTGGGGTGAAAACCTGTGAGGTGAGTGGTGTCACATAGTGCTGGTAGGGACAGTCTTTCTGCAACTTCGGAGAGCAAATTGACAATCTGTGTCAAGACATTAAAAATAATTCAGAAACTTTTTGATTCCTCGAAGCACCTCTAGGAATGTGCCCTGAAGGCAAAAGAGATGAACTCAAAGATTTATGCAAAGAATTTTTACCAAAGTCAGGTTTATTAAAAAAGTAATATGAAAACAATCTAAATGCCTCCAAAATGGCATTTAAAATTAATTAAATTAATAATTAATTAAATTAATTTTTATATATGCATAGTATATAGTAATTGCTAAAAGTTAAATTTTTAAAGAATATTTGATGACATGGAAAATACTCTTGTTAGAATGCTAATAAAAAATAGAGACTAACAAAATTTATTAACAGTTTGTTACCAATTTTGAACATGTATTTGTAAATACTAGAAATAAATGCACAAAAATGTCAGCATGGTTACCTCTGAGTGGTGAGATTATGGGTGATATTTATTTTCTTCTATTTACCTCTTTGATATGTCCTGAATCTCTCCAGAGAACGCTGAATTAGTTTTCTATTGCTACACAAAAAATTACCACCTACTTAGTAGGTGAAAACAATATTATCTATTACCGCTCAGGTTCTGCAGGTTGGAAGTCTGAGGTGGGCTTAGCTGCATTCTCTACTGGGGTCTCACAAGGCTGATAAAAGGGGCCAGCAGGGAGGAATTCTCATCTGGAGCACAGGGCTTTCGTTCGAGCTCTCAGGTTGTTGGCAGAATTCAGTTCCTGTGACTGTAGGACTGTGGTCCCTGTTTTCTTGCTGATTGTCAACCAGAGACCACTCTTCGCTCCTAGCGGCTGCCCACAGTTCATTTCCACGTGGTCCGGAGGCAGTTCACGGTGTGGATACTTGCTTTCTTCTACATGAGCCAGCGTGCATGAAATTCCTCTTCTTTGACCAGCTAGAGACGAGTCTGCCTTTAAAGGGTTCGTGTGACTAGGTCAGGCCCACCTGGATAATCTCTCTATCTTAAAGTCAACTGACCTGGGAATTTAATCACATCTGCAAAACCCCTTCATAGCAGCACCTAGATTAGTGTTTGATTGAATAACTGAGAGAAAATATGTGAACACAAGGGCTGGGAATCTTGAAGGCCTTCTTAGAATTCTGCTTACTACAAGCATGAGTTGGTAGCTCAAGCCTTGGGGACAGACTCCTTGGTTCTGAATTCTGCCTCTGATTGATCAAATGGCTTTGGGCAAGTTACTTACCCTCTCTGAGCTTCAGTTATCCTTAAGGTGGGAGAATAATAATAATACAGTAGTCCCCCCTTATCTGCACTTTCCTTTTCGTGGCTTCAGTTACATGTGGTCAGTCATGGTCTGAAAATATTAAATAGAAAATTCCAGAAATAAACAATTCTTAAGTTTTAAATTGCATGCCATTCTGAGTCCTGCTCCCTCCGGCCCACGATTTGAGTCACCCCTTTGTCCAGAGTATCCAAGCTGTAGATGTCACCCTCCCATTAGTCACTTAGTAACCGTCTCAGTTATCAGATCAACTGTCATGCTATCACAGTGCTTGTGTTCAAGTCACCCTTATTTTACTTAATGATGGTCCCAAAAAGCAAGAGTAGTGATGCTGGCAATTCAGATATGCCAAAGAGACGTTATTGTTGTTAATCTCTTACTGTGCCTAATTTATAAGTTAAACTTTATCATAGGTATGTATGTGTAAGAGAAAACGAACTGTATAGAGGGTTCGGCACTATCTGTGGTTTCAGGCATCCACTGGGGGTCTTGGAACATATCTTCCATGGTTAAGGGGGGCTACTGTGATAGTAATTGTCTCGAAGAATTGTTGTAAGATTTGTTGCAAATTTAAATGTAATAATATTTTATTACTTAATTTGGCATGAAATCTGGTTTTCAGTATGAGAAAATACAAAGCAAAATTAAAAAGCCCACAAAAACTAGTTAGGAAAATAGTTTGACCAAATGTAAGAAGGAGCTTCAGATTTCTCTCACTATCTTTCTCTTTTCTAGTCAAGGGCCAGGAGCCTGTTTATTCCCTACCTCCACGCGGTGCAGGCCTGCAGCAAAATGAAGTAGCTCAACACCCCTCCAGGGCTGCGAACTCTTTTCTTTGCTTGATGCTCTGCTCCCATCTCCAGTAAACAAAAATGCTCTGTGCTGCCCTGTAGCTGGGAAACCTTGTGAAAATGCAAATATCATCTAAAAAGAGAGAACATGCATGGCAGTTACCCATGGCTTGCTGGTGTTATTTTGAAATTTCTGTAACAGTACACAGATGGGAACGCTTGATGTGGCATGTAAAAGGAGAAGGGAGAGTGCCTGGGGAACTACTCACCCTTACAGGTATAAGAAGATGAAGAAAGTAATAAAAAAAATTAGCTTCTTGAGCAGAAATATCCAAAAGATAGAAGGAGTCATAGAATCTCACTTCTAGAAAGACCTTGAGTCTAGGTAGCCACAGGGTCCTAGAATCCCCACAGAAATATCCCAGAGACCTGTCATCCCGGGTCTGTTGGTCAGGTTGCTCACTGCCTCACTTGGGTTCATTTCTGGTTACTAGGAGGTTTTGCTTCTCTGTGGAAACTCCTTCTTCTGTTCTTTGGAGTCCCACTTGGCAAGATTAAACCTGCTTCTCCAGGTCAGCCCTTTGATGCTTGACAGCATGGGAAGAGGGGTGGAGAAATGCGGAAAACAAACATGCCCTGCTCTTGAGCCCAGCCTGCTCTCTGTTCTAGGCTATTTGTGCTTACTGCCACCCAGTCTCACACTTCTTTTCATTTCTACCCACCTGCCTTGTTGCTATATCACCTCCTAGGGCGAGAAGAAAACGACTGCGAGCTGGTCAGATCTGGTTTGAGTTTCCCGAAAAGCACTGCATGCGCAGGCCAGTTGGCTGGATAATGAGTTGTACCTGTCCCTCTTGTCCTTCAGCCACAGCTAACGGAATCACCGAAGCAAAGGCCAGGTGAATGAGGCCAAGTTCTCCGACAGATTTCCGTGGATTTTAAAGAACTTGTATTTTTTAACCCTGAGTGCGTGTTCAGTAAATACGTTTGGAAAGAAGGAGTGAGAATAAATTATAAAGGCTCCTAAAGATGAGTTCTCTAATATTATGAATTATAAAACAATTATTCTCTGATTGTGCTTTTGAGCTGGAGTTGAGCAAAAAAATAATGTATTATAAACATTAGAGCGATAGTGAGTTTTTCTAAAAAAGCATTTATGATGTGCTACGCACTGTGCTAGGTGCTTTATAGAGATGATCTCATTTAATCCCCTCTAGACTATGAAATAACTGAGGGCGGAGACCAAGCCATCACCATGTGCTGTGGCATCCTCAGTGTCTAGCACAGCGGCTGGTGTGTAGTAGTAGGGAACGTCTGTGGATGACGTCAGCCTAGATTCATGGAGCATCTACATTGTGCTGGAGCAGCCTGACCAATAGAGGCTGGAGGCGAATTCTCAGTCCCAGGAAACTAGCAGTGCATAAAACACACAAAAATCCTGGCCCTCATGGAAAGTGGTCCTTAAGAAGGAAGCATGGATTGGATTCAGGTTTAAATTCTGTCTCTGCCACTTATTAACTATGTGATTTTGGGCAGCTGTTTCATCTCTAGGACTCTGTCTCCTCATCTGTAAAATAGACATGTTGATAATAGTGGCTAGGTTTAGAATGGCTTAAAGATAAAAGGACAATGCTTGGCCCATGGTGTGCCCTCAGTATGTGGCAACTATTATTTTTATAACAGGTATTCTATTAGCAGCAGTTGAATGAATGCATGAATAATTTCTCCCAACAACTCAAATAGGAGGCATATTCTCCATTTTGTAAGTAAGGAATCTGAACTAGGGAAGCGTTAAGCCTCTTTTCCAAGGCCACACACCTAGTAAGTAGCAGAGTTTGGATTTGTATCCAAGTCCATATGATGCTAGAGCCATGCCCTTCTGCGCCATTGCTCCTACTGCCCTCCTAATAATGGTGAGTGTTGACAAGTAGCATAAACACTCAGGATAGAGTTTCTGAGAGGAACGAAGGCGGGAGGGCAAATGCTATGTTGTTTCCCAAAGCAAGTGGGACAAGTGAGGTGAAAAAGAATTGCAAAATTCCACCAGGGTCCAGCTGTCAATGTGGGAGCATTACCAGTCTAGCTGGTAAGCATTGTTGTGTGCCAGTTGGAAGTAGGCTGCACTCTCCTCATGTGACAGCTGGTCTTGGTAGCAAGGAATGCCTTGAAGTTGGCACCACAATTCAGACCAGAAACCATTTATCGATTCATGAATATGCAGCTGAAAAACTACAATCAGAGAGATGGGGAGCTCAGAATAGGGTCAGAAAAGCAAAGGAGAAATGGCACTTTATTATTCTATTTCTTAATTAAAGGGACTGCACCTAGCTCCAAATCTCCAATTGAGTAATGCATGTTTTTAAACATGCTATTAAATAAAATATACATTAACTTCTCTATTGATGTTGCTTTTGACCAACTGTAGAACTTGTCCTTGCAGGATTTGTAAAATGGTCCCATTCAGGGTATAATCTATACAGAGATAACAGTGAGTCTTGTTTAGGTTTTCTTTAGACCCATCGCCAGTGCCACCTCCTCCAGGATGACTTCTTTGATTCATTCGTTCTTTTACTTTTCATACAATTTAATACATATTTACTGAACACCTACTGTATAAAAGACTAGTAAAGCTTGAACAAGGTCCTTCCTCTTATGGGATTTGCATTTTATTAGGGAGACAGACAATAAGCAAGTCAATCAACAAACCAGTAAATAAAATATTTCCAGAAAGTGATCATTTCTGTGAAGATATAGGATGTGTTGTGATGCCTCTCTGAGGTGGCATTTGAGCCGAAGCCTGAATGCTGTGAAGGGATGGCCTTAGATGGAGCTGAGGGAAGAGGCATCGTGGGCAGAGGGAAAGGCTGGCGTCAGGGTTTTCAGGAAATGAAAGGACGTCTTTGTGGCTAGATCTCAGGCAGGGGGCGAAGATGGGTGGTGAAAAAGATAGAGAGATTGGCAGGGCCAGATCCTGTTGGAACTTGTGGGACTTGAATTTCATTCTAGGTGCAATGGTAAGTCCTCAGGACATTAAGCATGGAGATGGCATGATCTAATTTGCTTCTTTCTATTTTTACGAGGACTCTGTAGAGTGAAGAATAGGTTGTTGTAGACATAGAGATCAATGGATTGGAACTGAGAGTCCAGAAATAAACTCTCACATTTACGGTCAATCTTCAACAAGGGTCCCAAGACAATTAAATGGGGAAGTGGGGTGAACAATCTTTTCAACCAATGGTACTGGGACAACTGAATATCCATATAAAAAGAATGAAGTTGGACTCCTACCTCACTCCATATGCAAAAATTAACTCAAAATGGATCAAAGCCTAAATACAAGAGCTAAAACTATGGAACACTTAGAAGAAAATATACAGGTATATTCTGAACTTGGATTTGGCAGTGGTTCCCTCTATACGACACTTAAAGCATATGTAACAAAAGAAAAATTGGATAAATTGGCCTTCATCAAAGTTTAAAACTTTTGTTTATCAAAGAATATTACCAAGAAAGTGAAAGGACAACTCACAGAAATGGGAGAAAATATTTGCACATCATATGTCTGATAAGGGACTTGTATCCAGAATATATAAAGAAGTCTCACTACTCTATAATATAAAGACAAATAACCCAATTAAAAAATGGGCAATAGGCTTGAATAGACATTTCTCCAAAGAAGATATACAAATGGCCAATAAGAACGTGAAAAGATGCACAGCATCATTAGCCATCAGAGAAAGGTAAACCACAATGAGATACCACATCACACTCACTAGCATGGTCATAATGAAAAAGATAGGTAGTGACAAGTGTTGGCAAGGATATGGAGAAATTGGAACCCTCGTACATTGCTAATGACAATATAAAGTGGCGCAGCCACTTCGGAAAAGAGTCTGACAGTTCCTCAAATGTTAAACATAGAGTTACCATATGTTTCAGCAATCCCACTTCTAAGTATATACACAAGAGAAATGAAAACATATCCACACGAATGCTTACACACCATTTTTATAATACTCAAAAGGTGGAAACCGCCCAAATGTCCATCATTTAATGAATGGATACAAAAAATGTGGTATATGTCTACAGTGAAATATTTGTCTATAAAAATAAACATGCTGACACATGCTAAAACATGTATGAACTGTGAAAACATTAAGTAAAAGAAACCAGTCACAAAGGACCAAGTATTGTATGATTATGTGTATATGAAGTGTCCAGAATAGGCAAATCTGTAGAGACAGAGAGTAGATTAGTGGTTGCCTAGGGCTGGAGGAATGGGATTTGCGGAGATTATGGTTGAGGGGAGTGGGGTTTCTTTTTGGCAGAATGAAGATGTTCTAAAATTGATTGTGGTGTTGGAGCACCACTTTGCAAATATAATAAAGCCGTTGAATTGTGCAATTTAAATGGGTGAATTGTGTGGTATGTGAACTGTATCTCAATGAAACTGATTTTTTTAAAAAAGAATAGATTGTCAGCAGGGAAAGATTAGAGATACATAACTAAATTAGGTAGCTCTTGCTGTTGTTCAAGTGGGAGATGGTGGTGGCTCGAACAAGGGTAATTTGGTCACCCCATCCATTACCCCCAGGCCAGGCCAAAGTAAATATTCCTTTCATTTATTCCCGTGTGTCTACTTCAGCAGTAATACTTACCACGTTGCACAGAAATGGTCTGTCTCCCCTACACAATGTAAACTTCTGATGAAGGACTTTGCTTTTATCTCATGTTTTACTTCCCTAGACCCAGAATGTCTACACCCAGTAGGAACTGAGTAAATGTGCAGTGAATTGATCTGAGCCGGGAGTTGATAGAATTAAAGGTGGTCTGAGATACCTCTAGAAGGTATAAAGCTGAGTGTAATTAGAATTGTATCCATCACTCTCACTTTCTCTCCCCTACATCTTTGTCTAGAACTGATTTCAGAGAGTTTACCTAAAGGAGAAAATAATACCCAAAAAGAAATTCTTAGGGGTGAGAATAGAAGGAAGTAAATGAAATAAAACTCTCCCTATTTGCAGACAACATGATTGTCTATCTGGAAAATCCCAAGGAATTTATAAAAACAACTCCCAAAATTAGTAAGTGAGTTTAACAAGATCATAGAATATGAGGTGAATGCACAAAAGTCAACTGTATTTCTGTACATTAGTCATGTGCAATTGGAAATCAAAAATTTAAAATAATTCCGTTTATAATAGTACCTGAAAATGGAATACATGTGTATACATATAAGAAAACATGTATAGGATCTCTAAGTTTAAAACTATCAAAAAATTGTTGATGAAAGATCTAAATAAAAGGAGACATACCATGTTCATGTTTTGGAGGATTCAACATAATAAAGATGTCAGTTTTGTCCAGACTCATCTACAAATTTAATGCAATTCTAACTAAAATCCCAACAGCTTTGTTTTCTATAACTATAGACAAGCTAATTCTAAAATTTATAAGGAAAGGCAAAGAATTAGAAAAGCTGGAAAAATTTTGGAAAAGAACAGTTTGGAGGAATTATACCACCTGACTTTAAGACCTCCTGTAAAACTTCAGTAATCAACAGTGTGGTATTAGAGAAGGGATAAACGTAGAAATGAACAGAATAGAATAGAGTCCAGAAGTAGACCCACACTACTATTGCTGGTTGATTTTCTTTAATTAGAATGTTTATTGAGATATAATTTACATACTATAAAACCCACTCATTTAAAGTGTACAGTTCAATGGTTTGGGGAATGTTTACAGTGTAGTGCAACCATCATCCTAATCTAATTTTTGAAGATTTTCATCACCCAAAAAGAAACTTCATACCCACTAGCAGTTACTCTTCATTCCCTCTTGCTCTGGCCAATTAATGTTTTTCAAAGGTGAAAAAGCAGGGGCTGGCCCGGTGGCATAGTGATTAATTTCGCATGCTCTGCTTCAGCAGTCTGGGGTTTGCAGATTCGGATCCCAGGTGCTGACCTACACACCACTCATCAGTCATGCTGTGGCAGCATCCCACATACAAAATAGAGGAAGATTGGCATGGATGTTAGCTCAGGGACAATCTTCCTCAAGAAAAAAAAGAGGAAGATTGGCAACAGATATTAGCTCAGGACCAATCTTCCTCACAAAAGAAGAAGATGCAAAAGAAATTCAAGCAGATGTGATAGTCTTTTCAATAAATGATGTTGGAACAATTGGTCATTCCTATGTAATAAAAATGAAGCTTGACATCACACCTTTTACAATAATTAAATTAAAATGCATCATCAATTAAATATAAAATGTAAACAAAAATGTTTATAAGAAAATACAGAAAAAAATCTTCAGGACCTTGAGTTAATCGAAGAATTCTTAGATATGACACTAAAAGTATGATCCATAAAAGAAAAAAATTGATAAGCTGTACTCATCAAAAGGTAAAACTTTTTGCTCTGTGAAAGACACTGTTAAGAGAATGAAAAGACGAGCTACAGATTGGGAGAAAGTATTTGCAAAACACGTATCTGACCAAAGACTTGTATCCAGAACATAGAAAGAACTCTCATAACTCAACTGTAAGAAGAAACCAAATAACCAAATTTTAAAATGGGCAAAAGACTTAAACTTTACCAAAGAGGTTATACAGATGGTAAATAAACACATGAAAACGTGTTCAACATCATTAGCCATGAAGAAATACAAATTGAAGCTCCAATGTGATGTAGAATCACATACTTGTTAGAATAACTATAATTAAAATCCTGAAAATATCAAATGCTGGTGAGGATGCAGAACAACCAGGACTCTCCTACATTGCTAGTGGGAGTGAAACACGATCAGCCACTTCTGAAAACAGTTTGGTAGTTTCTTATAGAGTTAATCATATGACTCATGGGTCCCTGTCCTGATTATCTACCCTGGAGAAATGAAAACTTATGTTCATACAAAAACCTGTCCATGAATGTTCATGGCAGCTTTATTCGTAATTGCTCCTACCTGGAAACAATTCAAAGCCCTTCTGTGAGTGAATGGTAGACAAACTGTGGTGCAACCATTCAGTGGAATACAGTGCAGCAGTAAAAGAGACAAACTGGAGAAATGCAACAATTTGGATGAACCTCAAAGGCATTGTGCTGAGTGAAAGAAGCCAGTCTCAGAGGTTTCCCTACTGTCGGATTCCATTTACACGACATTCTTGAAGAGACAAAATTATAGGGGAGGAGAACAGATCAATGGTTTTTAGGGGTTAGGCTTAGGGACAAGATGTGACAACAAATGGATAGCTTGGAGGAGTTTTGAGCATGAGGAAACTGTTCTGTATTCTTATTATTGCAGGTACAAGAATTTATACATGTGTTAAAATTCCTAGAATTTTATACCAAGGAAAGTCAATTTTACGGTGTTAACTTTAAAAATCAAATACAAAAATTAAACAGTTTCTTTGAATTTCAAGAACTCTGGAGACAGATTGCCTGGCATTTGATCTAGCTCTGCCACCGATAACCTGGGTCATTTGGGGGTTAACACTTAGCCTAAGTTTTCTCATCTTTAAAGTGGGGCTAATACCAGTGCCTGCCACATGGGAGGGAAAATTGAATGAGACAGTACTGCGGGGCACTTAGCACAGGGCTTGTGCATGGTAAGAGCTCTATGAAAGTCAGCTAATGTCTCTGCTGCCATTTCTATGCTCTATATGTCTTATCTATCTTATTAAAGAGAACAGCACCAATAGAAAAAACTAGTTTTGTATTTTAACCACTAAAATATTAATATCAAGACATTTTGAGAAGTAGCAACATGGAGGTAGCTCTGTGATATTTTAGCCTGAAATTGCATCCCAGTGCTGGGGCGGCGCAGGTTGGTCATCAGTGCCCTCAGCAAACAGAGGCCACCGTTCTACAATACCCCAGTGTAACTGATTTAGCCCCTTCTAGAATCTCTGATCCGGCTCTTCCCTTGTTGGTTAACCTTGGAAGAAGGTTCAACATAATAGATTAAGAGAAAGCCTTTTGAGAGGTCCTGTGCATCTTTACTCTGAGGATGGTTTCCAAAAGCTAATACGAATTACCGTTGCTTCTCTGTGTGTGTGTGCGTGTGTGTAAGCATGGCAGTCTTCCAAACTCCTCTGCCAGCATTTCACAGCCACAGAAGGCTGGGTTTTAAGCATTTGGAATTCCAATTCTTGTCTTCCAGCGATTGGGATTGAGAGCCCAGGACAGCTTCATATGTAACTGCCTGATGTCACTGATAATCTATAACTGATAGAGCTGGGATCCCTGATTGAGCGCATCCAATCGCTTAAGTTAATAGAGTAGCTTTATCATGTGCCTCTAATCTTTGCCATCTGACTTGCAGCCCTGTTCCCCCCACACTTCGTGAGCTGGCAAATCCCCCTTCACCTGCAGTCTCCTGGGCTAGAGCATCTCTCCAGGAGACAGCAGCAGTTCAACTCCTGGGCCATCTTGTTAGCTTCTAATCAACTCTAATAGCCCTCCATGCTTGCCACTCAAGAATTGTATTAAATAGAGCTTCCTAGTGTGTATGTTAGGATTTGTTTAGAAACATGTCTGTGATGGGCAGCTTAGGAAGATGCAATGTTAGCTATAGAGAAGGAAATTGCATGACCCTAGACAAGTCTCTCTTCTCTCTCTGGCCTCAAGTTTCACAACTGTAAACTGAGAGGGTTGCATCAGATGGTTTCTAAGGTCTCCATCAATTTTAATATTTCAGGAATCTAGTTCACAAGCAAGGTTTTGTTGTTTTAAAAAAGCTTCTTGCATGCTAAAACACACATTGATTCTGCATTCTTGATGGTTTTTTTTTCAAACTAATGATCACATTTGAATTGAGTTAAGAGTACTATAATCTTTGTTGCATGATTCAGCATGGCAACAAGGAAATTAGGTCTTGAGCTATCAATAAATTAATATTGATTAGTGTTCAATGCAGATTTGACACAAAGCATGGACTAAAGAGCTTGGAGAACTGCATTTTCCATACCAGAAGTGATGGGAAAGGTTAGTTCACCTGTGTGTGCTCTCTGCTGGGAGGTGGAGGAGGTAGTGGTGGTGATTGAAGGGTTAGGAGAGAAGGGTGAGTATTTACTAACCTCATGTTACAGCACAATCACAATTATACAACCCTTCTCCCTTCGTGCTTCAACCGGAACATGCTAGCTATTCACCCTCCAAAGCCCTTCCTGAACCAGAGGGACGTGCTGACACAGACAGCATCTTTAAATTAGAAGGGAGTGTCTGAGCGGCCTTGCTGTTGTTTCAGGAGAATACAAATACCACTGTGTACAGCTCCTGGCGCCAGGGTGTTAACAAGGGAGAGAGGATGCTAAGGACAAAGCCTAGACTGGCTGACTGGGTCCAGTGCATTTTCTTCAGAGCCATTGGTTTACAATGCCCACATTCACAGATGTAGCCCCTTCTCAGATAGCGTTTGTACAACAGTGAGATAAATCCTTGCCTTTGCCTCATTGCTCAGTTGGGAAGCCTGGAGGACTAGCGTGGTATAAGAAACACTAGACTTCTTGTTGGAAGACAAGAGGTTGGGTCTTGACTCTGTTATTTACCAATTATATGACCCTGGGTAAGTCATTTTAATCTCCATCATTCATTTTTTTTATTATTTGAGCAAATATATATGAATTCCTGCTATGCCATCCATTGGGCTAAGCACCAAGATTACAATGAGACATTCCTCCTGTTTTTATTAACCTTAGAACCTTAATTACTATGAATAATAGTTGACATTTGTTGAATTTGGCCTATGTGTCAGGCCGTATTCATTTTGCCTAAATTATGACACAATCCTCACAACACCCCTAAGAGAGTTATTGTTATCCCCATTTTGCAGATTGGGAAACTGAGGCTCACGCAAGTAAGTAACTTATTGAAGAGCATGGAGCAAGAGGTAGAACTGGGACATTCAGTCCCGAGCCTTAGAATTTAACCACAGGACTACACAGTGTCTTTTAATTTGCAGACTGAAATGTTGATAATGCTACTTAACTACATGCATTTCATAAGGTTTTCTGGAAGCATTAGTAAACTATGTCCTATTAAAATGCATTCAATTATTACAGTAGGTCAACTGAACGGTGCAGTAGAAATAGCCCAGGGTGGATACTACTCTGCTCTGCCTTTAATACACGGCCATGTAAGCAATCACTGCAGCTCTTTGAGTCTTAATTCTACCAGCTGACAAAATGGAGGCAATTACGGCCACCCTGTCTTGACGATCGTTGTAAGGATCAGAAAAAGTTGGGAATGTGAAATGCTGTGTATAATGTAAATAGCTGTGAGAACTGAAGCTCTGTATTAACATAGTGTGAACATTTATATTTTGATAGGCAAGAGGGACACTCATGTGCAGTCTCAAGGTGTTCTATATTATAACACAAAGTTTATTAATGTCTGAGTACCTGAATCTTGTCTTTCTGAGAAGTGAAGTTAAACAGAAAGAGCCATGGCATAGTTGTCTCACAAAATATTAGAGCTGCTGTGTGCCTTAGAAGTTTTGGGATGCATTAAAAGGCAGTTTATGGGTCCTACCATACAGATACAATAGACCTCCTCTGGCTTGGCATGGCTCCCTCCCATGGGGCCTCCCCTGCCCTCGGGAGCTCCCTGACTTCCTCTAAGGTAGTGGTTCTCAAATGTGGGTAATTTTGCCCCTAAAGTGCATTTGGCATTGTTTCCAGACTTTCTTGTTTGTCACAGTTGGGGAGTTCCACTGGTATTTAGTGAGTGGAGACCAGGGATGCTGCTAAACATCCTACAAAGCACAGGACAGCGCCCACAACAAAGAATGATTTGGGCCAACATGTCAATAATGCTGAGATTGAGAGACCCGCGGTCGCTCTGACGCCTCCTCATTCTTCAAAGTTGGGGCCTCTTTTGTGCAGCTTGCCTCACCCTATAGGATTCTCTCTCTGAATTGTGTGGACCTTACATACTGCCTTTCATCCTTGTATCTATTCTAACATGATTACGTGCACGAGTTTTGGAATTACATAGCATGAATTTCATCCTCAGTACTATCTATTTATGTGATCTCAGGTACATTATTTAACTTTTCCTTATCTGTAAAACAGGACAAATACATTGTTGGAAGAATTAAATACGTTAGTGCTTTAAATCTCTTACCACTGTGCCCCACGCAGGTGTAATAAATATTAGTTGTAATCATGATAGCGATTCTTTAATTTCCTTAACTGATTTGTGTGACCCTTGAAGCCAGTGATTATATCTTATAGTGTGTACCTTATACCTCCTTGTATCTCCAGGGCCGGATGAATTAGAGTTGTTTAACAGAATTTTCTTGGTAATGGTGAGCTATGAGCAAGTCTTCAGTATCTTTCCAAACAATGGGTTCCAAAGCTGGGAGCGCAGGGTAAGTGCATCTCCCTTTGAGAAAATAAACAGCTCACTGAGGTCAGTGAATAAACCCTTCCAGCTTACCAAATACTGATTCTTGCTGCAGGACAAATCCATCACCAGGCCTGCACCTGAGTTTCAGGGGATAGCTTTCCTCTTTTCTGTGTTAAGATAAGAAAGATAGAAGAGAAACAGTCAGAATAAAACGTTAAGCACAGGCTGAACCCGATAAGAAACAGGACTGTGTGGGGCATTGATGGAGGAGGTAGGAAAGAGAACTGATAAATGGTCTGAAGACAGAGTGAGAGCTGTTCATTTAGAGGGTGCAATCCTGCATGCCCTTTTTTTTTTTTAAACAATCCGCTGGTATAATTTCAGTGGAGTCTTGGTTGAGTATAAGTCTCTTTCTCTACCATCTCTCCTCTGGAGTAACTTGCTGATTTTCCAATTTGCAAATCTAGAGATCAGAGCAGTAAAACAAGACAAGCAGAGCTAACATATTTGTGCGAGAAAATGCTCATTACTTCACTGCGCCTAATTTCTCTCTTAAGTAAATCAGGATTTTCAGCCATGGAGCTTGCTTAAATTGAGAGATACTGGCAGAGCTCCAGAGAGTAGTGGGGAACTATGACTTTCCGCTTCCCCACCCCAGCACAGGACTCCCAAAAGGCATCAGGAAGGGGTGGACTTTTTTCCTTATGGGCAGAAACAGTGTCCAGAAGGGACGCTGGAGACAGAGAAAGGCCCCTGTCAGTGGAATGTGTATGCTCCAGCTGCAGCAACTTTTTTTCAGTTCTGAGAACACCTCTCTCTTCTTCCCCCCTGAGGATCCCCACATTTTCTCTTCCACCTGCCTCCTGTCCCCCTCTCTTCTCTATCAAAAGCCTGTCCACTCTTCGGTCACATTTGAGCATCTCTTCCTCAGGGAAATCTTCACTCCCTGCCCTTGCCCAGGTTAAGTGTTCCTCTCGCTCAATTCTGTAACACCCTCCACCTCTCCTTCCTAACGCTTATCACAGTCATAATATGTGTAAATCCTGCATCCTCCCTACATCGTAAACTCCAATAAGAGCAGCGACTAAGACCCTCTTGTTCATCACTCAGTTTCCTGTGCTCACAACAGTGCCTGAAACACAACAGTCTCACAATAAATGTTTATCAAATGGATCCATGAAGTAGAAGTTTAAAGTCCTGGGTTTTAGGCCCAACCCTGCCATTGACTTGCTATGTTAACTTGAGCAAATGTTTTCTTCTCTAAAACAGTTCACAGTTACAAACCTTTTATGTGCGTGATTCTATTTAGTTCTCACCACAACCCAAGAGGAGATGAGTACTACTTGTTATCCACATCTTGTAGATGAGAAAGCCAAGACTCAGAGAGGTTAAGTATCGAGTCCAAGTTTACACAGTATTCAAATCCCCATGCTGGAGTGATGCCTCAGTTTCCCTACCTACAAGGGAAGGCATTAAACTAGATAACTTCTAAGAGCCCTTCTAAGTTTTATTTTTTAGAAGTCTCCTATTCTAATATTAAACAGGCACTAGTAGGATAGAGTGATTGAGGGCAGGGATGGATATGGAAAAATCAGTTTAAAAATGATTATAATGATCTAGGACTGGGGACCTGAGGGCCAGCAGACAGGGCCAGCAGAAAGGAGAAGGTCCACTGATAAAAGGTGATGTGTCTCTTCTCGATCCAATTTATCTAACACGTTAAATGGCTCCAGCAAGCTTAGCAGCTGGCACAGCACTTGCTTCACAAGATTTGACAAAGACCAGAAGAGTCAATAGTTTGCCAAAAGCTAAATGATACATTCTGAATGTGGCATATCATTTACAGTCAGTCTCTCTCTCTCTCCCCCCTTCCCCCGACACCCATATTTTTTTTCCTCCCTTTTCTCTGGAATTTCTCGCTTTTTGACAGCAAAGCAAATGAGTTCTGCCCAGTGAAGAATGAAAGCACAGCTCCTGTACCCTGCTTCGCTCACTGCCTCTGTTTAATCGTGCGTGACTTCCTGAGTAATCGAAGAAGACATTGGGTGTGAAGTGAGGGATGTGCAGATTCCTCAGTTCTCTCGATGGTCTCCATCTGGCTTTGGAGAAGTTTGGATTCAGAGATACTATCGTAAGCAAGGACAGTAATGATACTGAGGTGAGAATGAGGCACCAGGAAAATGGGAGGCAGGGCTTCCCTTGGATTTCTAGGTCTGGCATCACTGGCAGTAGGGAATGGAGATGCTGACTGAGCCGCTGATGCTGTACATTCCTTCTCAGCTCTGTCACCAATGCCTGTGACCTTGGCGAATTCACATTCCTGGGCTCAGTGGTTCCCCAATCATAAAGGGAAGATAATGGAGCGTCATGGGGGCACAGAGGCTTAATTATTGTTTGCAGAGGACTTGGATATTCTTGGATGAATGGCACAATCAAGGTGCTGTGCAAAATATCATTTTGCATGTCAGTTAGCAAGATGGCTTACACTTGTCAGTGCATGTTGGGTGAGTCTTAATCGAAGAGTTGCTGTAGATACAGGGAGGAAGAAATATGAGGCTGGAGAATGGCCATTCCACGAAGATAACAGCTTTTCAGTCCAACTGACTATACTTCAAATTTCTTATTATTCCTAGTGTTAGTTACTGTGGCAGATTAAAGATGGCCACAAATTCTTTGATTCTCTTCCTATCAAGAAATGAAATCTATTTTCCCTTCTCTTGAATCTGGGCTGTCCTGTGATTACTTCAACTAGTGGAGCATGGTAGAAGTAACCTCAAGGCAAGTCTAGTCTTTAAGAAGACTGACAATGTTTGTCTTGGTCTCTGGGAGCCCTGGGTCACCATGTAAGAATTTCAACTCACCTGTTGGAGTGTCCAAGTGTACATTGTGACTGTGACTATATGAAGAGTAGTGACCAAGGTGCTGGGTATGTGAGTGAAGCGTTCATGGGCCCCTCTTGGACTGTTATACCTGTCCAGCTGCCAGCTGAACACCCCTGGGTACCCAGTTGATGCCACATGGAACATAAGAATCACCCAGCTGAGCCCTGCTCAAATGTATGATCCAAAAAATCATGAGATATAATAAAGTGGGATAGTTCGTTGCAGAGGAATAGATAACTGGAAGAGTTCCCATTTATACCTTACCCACTGTGTACCAGCTACTATGCCTTATTTGATTTTTAACTCCAAAAGTTAGAACATTCTAGATTTATAGATGAGGAAATTAATTCCTAGAGGGAGCAAGAACATCAGAAGATCTTGGGTTTGAATGAGGCTGGAGCTCATGGTCTTTCCCTGACAACATCCATCTTCACTGGTCCATCTTTCCTGAGGGCCCGCACTGGTACATGAGGTATTATTGACTTTAATACTTTGATTTTTGAAACTGAGTCTGTCCAAATTCCATTCTTCTGCAAGCACAGAAGGGCATGTTATTATTCAGTAGTCAATAATATGAATTGGCTCTCATGTCTTCATTTCTGAATGACTCTTTAGTGAGAGCGAGATGTGATCATCTCTAATAATGATTGCTGACATTTATTGAGCAATTCTCTGTGCCAGGTCCTCTGCTTTATCTCTTTTAATCTTCACCATGACTTACCAGAGACATGCTGTTCTCTCTCTTCATTTTACATATTAGGTCCAAGATCACCTAGCTGGCTCATACCGGGTCTAGATTGGACCCAAACGGGTCCTGTTCTGACTGGTTCTCGGGATGGGTGGATCCATGAGTTCCCTGAATAATCAGCTGTCGGTTAAGCCATGATTTGTCCAGCCCTTTAATTTCAGATAAGTGAACTACCGTTGCCTCACCAACCACTACCCTCTCCATTGCTTACTCCTCTTCAGGACACTGGCCTTCTTTCTCTTTCTTAAATACCCCAAGTTTGGGCCTTCCCTACAGCCTTGGCGGCTTGCTGCTTCTTGATCCTAAAATACTCTTCACCCGCATCTTCCCGTTTTGACTTGTTTTATTTGACAATCACTTATAGAATTACACTTGCTGTGTGCCAGGCACTGTCCTAAACCTTTCACACAGGTTAACTCATTTAATCCTCAGAATCATCTGAGGAAACTGAGGCATAGAGAGTTTACGTCACTTGCCTAAGGTCACACAGCTGGTAAGTGATAAAGCGAGGATGTGGACCCAGATAGTCTGTGCTTGAGCCCATGCTCTCAGCTCTGACACCGTGCTGCCTCTCCCTCCTGACATTCAGGCACAAGGTCACATACGCTGTTTTATATTCTCCACAGCACTTATCACTATTGGGATTGACTGTATTTGCTTCTCTTTTCGTTCCTGATTGGTTATCTGCTCCCTCTCTCCAGGACGCACATACCCCATAAGCCTGAGGTCGTCTATTTGTCCTGTTTACCTGCACAATTCTAGTGCCTTTGGTGAGTAAATGAATTGATGGAGGCCTACGAAATTCAGTAATTTTGTGGAGGGAAAGGTGACTGGGCAGGTGGGGGCCCCAAATCCAATCTGACTCCTAGTTTCTTTCCTTTTCCTCTCTATCATTTTTCACTTCTGCTCTTTCTTGGAGAAGTGGCACTTTTGAATGAGAAGAGCACAAATCTAGCAAGAGCAGGTCTGGCTTTGAGTCTGTTTCGTCTCTGCCAACTGCTGGTGGTGAGACCTTGCGTGGGCCATTTAGCCATTCAGAGTTTGCTCTTTTTCCTGAAAAATGGGAGAAGGATTCCCATTTTTTTTCCCAGGGCTGGTTTGAGGCTTAAATAGCAATAATAGTAGTAGCCGCCACAGTGAATGTGAACGGATGCCCCCTGTGCGCCAGGCGCTGCACAGAGCCCAGTACATGGACTGCCTCACTGAGTGCTCCTCAAGGAAGAGAGAGCTATCAGCCCCGTTGCACAGGGGAGGAAACTGAGACACAGAGAAGTTTGATGTTTTGTCCAAGTAAGAACCGTATCTTGAACCCACACAGTCTGATTCCCAAATCTTAACCACTATGAAGGCATGTGTAAAGTGCTATGCAAAACATCAGTGATTATCATTGTTATAACGTTGCTGCATAATGTGGAATTGTTGGTGGCTTGTTGGGGCTAAATCTATAGCCAAAAGCAGCGCTGTGTTTGGCTGCCCTGGGTTGAAGTTAGCATCTTGTAACAGATGTGCTTCCCCCCGGCAGGGGCTGACAGGATGAAAGAATATTGCTCCCAAGTTGGCAGGGTGGCTAGCAACTAGGCAGAAAGAAGGAAAAAGTGAAGGTTAAATCATCTGAAGGTTTCGTAGAGCAAATGCCTCCCTTCCCCACTGAACATTAGCTGGCATTTAAAGAAAATTATATAACTGTGCAGCTTCCATATAATAAATTGGCTTACAGCTGGTGCTGTATGTTTTATATCTTTTTAAAAACTAAAGCAATATGTTGGTAGAGTAAACACAGTTGTACATTAGCACGTAAAAATTGAACTAGATATTAAAATGCCTGTTTCCTGTTGTGTATACCAATAGATATTAGAATCATTTTTACTGATTACAGTAATACATGTTGCTATTGAAATGAACAGCCTCACTTATTAAAAAAAATCATGAGTATTACTACTTTCTTTGCATGACAGTAGTTCCTCATACATTTTTAATATTTTAATCTGGAAAACATTGACATTTTATGTTAGAAATACATGGTGCCCTGTGATGCAATGTGGCCACTTAGGGACTAAAGCATGTGAAGATGGTGGGCAAAGAGGATCAGAGGGAGGGAAGGAGAAAGCACTGATTCAGCTCAAGCCAGGATGAAGCAAACATTTCAGAACTTAGCTCTTTACTTATAAATATGGTACCTGAGGAGGCAATAAAAACTGACATTTTGGGGCTAGCCCAGTGGTGTAGTGGTTATGTTCACACATTCTGCTTCGGCAGCCCTGAGTTCTCAGGTTGGGATCCCAGGTGTGGACCTATGCACCTCTCATCAAGCCATGCTGTGGCAGCGTCCCACATACAAAATAGAGGAAGACTGGCATGGATGTTAGCTCAGTGACAGTATTCCTCAAGCAAAAAGAGGAGGATTAAGCAACAGATGTTAGTTCAGGGCCAATCTTCTTCATCAAAAAATAGACAAATGAGCAAAAAACAAAACAAAACAAAAACAAATCCAAAAACTAATATTTGCATAATGTACTATAGCTTACACAGGCTTGTACATACTTTGTTTTATTTGACCTTGGAGTTTCTTATCCCCACAAAAAATGTAGAAATTGATGTACAAGAAAGATATATGGCATGCCTAAGTTCATAAAATCAGGTTCTGGAAGATCCAAGGTTTGAACTGCTGTTTTCTGAGTACAAAATCTTTGCTTGTTGATTACATTCCATTCTCTCTAATACAATTATTCTTTTTTCCCACTCCATGACAAGAAATAGGAACAAAAGATTTGGCCTATGAATCTAGTGATATTCCTAGTGGTTTTAATATCAGCTTAGCTGACAAAAATAATGTAGTTTATCTTCCCAGAATAATATATATCACACTTGGTATTCATTCATTCATTCATTCATTTATACATTCCACCAATATTTTTATTTAATATCTACCATGTGCTAAATATCTTGTTGAACATCAGAGTTCCTATATTATATATACAAGATAATTAATAAAGCTTTGATAATTTTGAAAAGGAAGATAAAATGGCACTATCCAAGGTAAATTGGTGCATAATTTTTTGGAGGGCACTTTGAAAGTATCTTAGAGTTTTTAATGCACAAATTGTTAAACACAGAAATTTCATTTTTTGCTATCACAGAAAAACATTGGCATGTGTGCGCAAAGAGTTGCATGCATGCACAAAGAGTCATGTACAAGGGTGTACATTGCAACATTATTAATGTAGAAAAAAGCAAATAAACCTAAATATTCTCACCAGGAGAATAGTTAAATAATCTATGTTAAAATAAACACTAGTGGAGGAATAGTATGCAGGAAATTCAAAAATGAGGTAAATCTGTATTTAGTGATGTATTAAGATTTCCAAAGTTTATTGTTTTGTTAAAAAAAAAAAAAAGGAAAACTACTTACAGTAGATATAACTGATGCTTAAAAAAACAACCAGGGGGTAAGGTGGCCTGGTGGTGTAGCGGTTAAGTTTGCATGCTCCACTTTGGTGGCCTGGCGTTCGCTGGTTCAGATCCCTGGCATGGACCTACATACTGCTTATCAATCCATGCTGTGGTAGCATTCCACATATAAAGTACAGGAAGATGGGCACAGATGTTAGCTCAGGGCCAGTCTTCCTCAAAATAAAAAAACCAACGACCAGGGAAACAATAATCTCTATCTATCTACCTATCTATCTATCTATCTATCTATCTATCTACCTACCTATCTATCTATCTATCTGTCTGTCTGTCTATCTATCTGTCTATCTATTGATACATATCTACATACAGATAGTCGGGCACACACACACACACACACACACACACACACACTCACACACTGTAAAAAATAGCCTGGAACATTACAGTCCGTATATATGGTTACCCATGGTTGGTGGGGGGAAGATCGAAGGGTGAAGATAAAGGTAATAGGTAAAAGTTTTGCTTTATCTCTACTTTTTGAATTGTTTACTCATAGAACTAAAATTAAAGTAAAAACTGTTTCATCTCATATGTTAAAGTGAAGAACACATTTCTCAGAGGTAACAGAGGAATCTCAGGTCTGTGTCTTAGTCCCTTCAGGCTGGGTGGCTTAGAAACAACAGAAATTTATTTCTCACAGTTCTGGAGGCTGGGAGTCCGGGACCAGGGGCTGGCGTGGTCAGGTTCTGGTGAGAGTCCTCTTCTGGGTTGCAGATTGCTGACTTCTATCCTCACCTGGCAGAAAGTGGGCAAGAGAGCTTTCTGGTATTCCTTTTACAAAAGCACTAATCCCATTCATAAGGTCTCCACTCTCATGACTTATTTACCTCTTTGAAGCCGCACCTCCTAACACCACCATATTGCGATTTCAACACATGAACTTTGGGGGGACACAAACATTCAGTCCGTTGAACTCTAAGATATAAAGCGCTGTTGCTTATTCATTAGAACAAAGCTTTGCTCTAGACCCCAAACAGCCTCCTCTGTCTTCTCCTGCTGAATGGCTAGAAGAAAATGGGAAACACCAATAATATACCAGTTAGTTTCCTGATGAAAGAAGATTTTCTCATTTTAAATGGTAAGCCCTTTCATGGGACCTTTGCATATAATTTTGGAGAGCTGGTTGGAGGCTATATGGCGTTGGTTGCGCTGTGGTAATTACACTGTTCTTGGAGCTGTATTATGATTTCAAGTGAGTTGTGTGTCCTTAGCCAACTTCAATAGCTTTTTAGAAAGATGAGTGACTTTCAATGAAATATGATAGATTGAACACAGGGACTTATCTCTACTCTTTCCAGAAAATCACACTAAAATGACGAAATAAGGTAGATAAATAAAAACATAACTGAATATAGCAGCCATGGAGGTGTGTCACTCAGCTCTCCCTTCAGGAAGACCCACTGTGAGCAGCATCGTTGGCTGATAGGCACCAGCTGGTGTACCTTTACGTCTGCTGTGGCATTCACCCTCCCACTGGGGTGCTCCCAGGCAGTGAATGAGCGTTGCAGGGGAACTAGAGCCAGGCCATTCAAGCCCAATGCTGGGCTTCCCTAATGGGCGTTTTCTGCCTGGGGGATCCCCACCGGCCAGGCCAAGGCTTAGTTAGAATTGCACTATAGTCTGATGCTCTCCTTAGCCACTCCTCCTTCCCTACCTCCCTCCTTCAGAGGTGTCAGAACACCATCACAGTCCAAAGGCTCTCCTCACCTAGTCATCCTCTCTCTCTCCCTTATCCTTTACAGATGTTTCCTTCAATCTTTTGCAAGTCTAATAATTTCATCTTGTCATCTGCGTCTCAGAGGTCCTGGGCTGACACAATGTACAAACAAGATTTAAACCCCTAAAACAACAAGAACGAGAAAGGAGATTTTGGCAAACTTCAATCACAGTTTGGAAGACGAAAAGTAGATAAATGAGTGGTAACTGACTTGGCAGAGTGGAGAAAGCTATAACCTCTCTACCATAGAGGTTGGGGAGGGGGGAGCATGTGATTCAGACTGAAGAACTCTAGAAAGTGTGGAATTGGGAGTACCATGTATCTCTCCAGCTTGTGATTCAGAATGGGGCTGAAATCTGGGGATTAATGGAAAGTCTGAATAAGGAACAATTATAATAGATCCCAAGATCCTTCACTCCTCCTAGCTAGGAAGGAAAGAGGTTTAACCTCCAGAGAAGTTAGGACAGAAATCCTGTCTAGCCCTGGGACATCAGGCACAGCCAAGACAAAACAGGATGTCTCCAGGTGAGGTCTCAAGAATTTCTACCACTCTCTTACCATTAGGTTTCCAGAATGCTGGCACCAGCCTTGTATGACGCAAGCAGGTGTCTGGAGGCTTTCTCTTGGGAAAACTTGTCTGTGAAAAAAATAAAGTGGTACTGACATCACAAGGTCCCCCAAGGAAATTCAAAGCCCTTTCTTATTCACCCTATAATGCCATGCTCGGTCACACAGAGTTTTCTCTCAGGTTTTGTTTTTTTTTTTTGGTGAGGACAGTTGTCCCTGAGCTAACATCTGTGCCAATCTCCTTCTGTTTTGTATGTGGGACGCCACCATAGCATGGCTTGATGGGCAATGTGTAGGTCCACACCTGGGATCTTAACCCGCAAACCCCTGGTGGCTGAAGTGGAGTGTGTGAACTCAACCACTACACTACTGGGCCAGCCCCACTATCAGCTTTTTAATGCTTATCTCTTAAGTACAGCTGAACAGTCAAGGTTAACCAGACATGAAAACATGAAACAAAGAAACAGAAAATGAATGTAATAGAAAACAGAGACATTGCAGAGAACAAAATAAAACATAAGTAAATCCAATCATAACTAAAATTCTTAAATAAGAGAAGAAATTGCATCCATGAAACAAAATTAGAAAATTAAAAGAACATTCAAAGAAGAATAAAGAGCTCTTAGAAATTAAAAATATAATAGCAGAAACTATTATTTCAATAGAAGAGTTTAGAGATAAAGCTATGGGGTTTCCCCATAAAACAGAACACAAAGACAGAGATAGAAAATATGAGAAGAGATTTACAAATTGGAGAATTTGTGTAAGAGCACTAACATCTGACATCAATGAACTCAGAATGGGAGAATAGATAAATTGAGGGGAGAGAATTAGCAAAGACATATAAGAAGATTTCCCAGAAAAGAAGTGTGTGTGACATTCCAGATTGTAAGTTCCCCTGAGAGACAAGCATAACCATGCAGGACACACACAAAAGTTTTAGAGCTCTTGAGATAAAGAGGAGAATTTCACAGCTTCCAGAGAGAAATTAGGAATGGTTTGGGATAAAACTCTTCACCAATATAATTGAAAGTTAGATGACAATGGGATAATATTTTTAAAATTCTCGTCAAAAGTGGTGACAACCTGGAATTATATACCCAATGAGACTACCTGTGAGAGTGTAAATTAACAATATTTCTAGAGAAGCAAGTTCTCAAAAAATTTATCTATCAAGCATCCTTTCTGTCAGGAAGCTATTGGTGAGTGTGGTCCCCAAATGAGAGAGTAAATCAGGGAAAATATAGAAGAAATGAAGCAGAGGATCTAGCTCGGGAGTGAGGAATCCCAAGCTGATGGGGAAGGAAAATCTCAGGGCAACAGCTGTGCAGCGGTCATGGGGAACAACCAGCTGAGGTTAGAACTGGGGGATGGAGGGTTTCAGGAGGGACGTCTCCAAGAAAAAAAAAAAGGAATTGGATAGATTTCCTTATGTATTTGACTGTATTAAGGATCAAAAATTGGGGGGCAAAATTGGAAATATATATGTGGAAAACTAAGCCAATGAATCAAAGAGGTATTATTAATTCCAGGAAACAGAAATTTTGAACAGAAAGGATTTATAATTATGAAAAACCTTGTGGTACGGCTGTTAACAAACGATCCGAATCATAATGGTATGAACACGGCTCTGATTAGCCTGAAAAGTATTATATGATTCTACTGGGAGGAGGAGGGGAGGGGAAGTTGGAGTGGGGAGAAAGAGGGTTTCAGAGAGTGAAATCATCATCTTCCATGGTAAGAAATCAATAAATAATAGCAGAAATGGGAATAAATCAAGAATGGCAGTATAAGCATGTTATTTTGAAATATGGAAGGTAAATAACAGAAGAAACATCTAAGAGATTTGAAAGTGGCTACATGTAGGGAGCTGCAATTCGAGGTGAAATTGGGCAAGTTTGGAGCAGGGGGCAGCTCATCCCATGTACAAGCCTGTAGTGTTCTTTACCTTCTAAACCATATAGACTACTACTTTGATAAAAATTAAAAAATAAATTTTATAAAAGGCACGGATTAGGAAAATGAGGAGAGAAATATGCCTCTCTACCATAAAGGATTTTTTGAGATAAAATTTTCCAACATACTTATCCCCTTCATTCATCTCCTGACGTGCTCTGGGGAAGACAGTAAAACAGACACTTGCAAGATCAAAAGTTCTGAATTTAGCTTCTTTGCTTTGTTTCTAAAGCCTGTGAAACTTTTTGTGCACTGTTTGATTTTTTTTAACAAAAATTATTCCATTTTTGGTAAAAATCAATGATTACAATCATAAAAATAGAAGTGCTGATCTTAGTCAATGTCCTGTGTATGCAAATAGCCCTCTGGTAATACAATAAAAAAAGATTCAGTAATTCAATAGAATATGAATGCAGAAGAGAAAGGCTATTAAGGTCTTTCGATGAAGCAGACACTGAGCCAAGCACTTTCCATGCATCGTCTCATTTAACCCTTACAACCACTCCAGAAGTGGGTACGGTCGTCATCGTTCTGAGGGCTTCGCAGGGTTAACAATGTCCTATTCCACATCCTTTACTCTCCAAGATGCTGTGTATCCTCCCAGTTCCTGTGGTAGTAGGAGCTAAAAGAGATGTGCTCCCTCTGTCTGATTAGACCTCACTGTCTGATTTGATCCTCACAGCAACTTTGGAATGAATGCAGGACAGGCATTAGCTTCTCTGACTTCCAGACAAGAAAAATTGCAGCTGGGGCTGGCCCCGTGGCGTAGTAGTTAAGTTCAGTGTGCTCTGCTTTGGCAGACTGGGTTCATGGGTTTGGATCCTGGCCATGGACCTACACCACTCATCAGCCATGCTGTGGTGGCAAGCCACATACAAAATAGAGGAAGATTGACATGAATGTTAGCTCAGGGTGAATCTTCCTTAGCAAAAAAAAAAAAAAGGAAAGAAAGAAAGAAAAATTGAAGCTTAAACAAATTGAATGATTTGTTAACATCCTTGGGGTAGTCGGTGACATTGCTGGAAAGAGCCCCAGTCTTTGGACTCTGAGCCCAAAGGAAGTTTATCAGTTAAAGAGAAATATTTTTACCTTTGTTGTGGTGAATTTATGCACTTCTGCTCAAACTATGATGACCCCAGAGAAGCTGATTACCCAGATCACACCCTTCTATCCTTTCTAGAGCTCAGACCAGGGAGAATTTGTGTCGATATAAGTTCTCTGGACCTAGTTTTTAAAAAATCTACATATGGTATATATATATGTATATATACATATATGTCTGTGGTATATGTAGACATATATATTTTTCTCTTACACAGTGGTGTTCCATTTTCATCTAAATGAAAGTCAGAATTATTCCAATCAGCTTGGGCTCATTTCTGGTAATTTATACCCTTAAACATCCAAATGTCTTGTTTCTAGCAGGAGCCTGAGAACGACAATCGTCTGTGAAATCAGAAAGCTCTCCAGGTCCATTGTGTGTAACTGGAGAGGAGGGAGCTTTGCAGGGGAGCTCTTAAATTCCAGAGCAAGACTATAATTAGCTGTAATAGGACCCAGAGTAACTTCACCGCCATAATTCTCAGCAGGAAAACAATTATATTGCAGCCGCATAACTAGACAGACATGCTGTAAATACAAAACATTCTCTGGAAATGTATGCTCTATATTTCTAAATACATGGAAAATGAAGTCAGACTCTTCTTTGCTAATTGTAATTCTATGCGGTATTATTCCCTTTTCTTTTCCTCAACATTTTTTTTCCTTTCTGCTCAGTTATAGATTTTATATATATAGATTTTCCATTTTAAGTATATGGTTAAGAAAGGCATGTCTCAATTAGGAAATATAGTAAAGCAAATAGTGATGAATGTAAAATCTGGTATGTTCCAGAGAGGCAATTTGGGGCAAAGAGAACCCTGGCCTGGAATCTGGGAGACCAGATTCTTTTTTTTTTTAATTGAGATATAATTGGCATACAACATTGTGTTAGTTTTAGGTGTACAACATAATGATTTGATATGTGATATATGTATATATTGTGAAATGATTACTACGATAAGTTTAGTTAAATCCATCACCCCATGTAGTTATAAAATTTTTTTATTGCGATGAGAACTTTTAAGATTTACCCTTTTAGCGACTTTGAAATATACAAAACAGTACTGTTAACTATTGTGACCATGCCATACATTACATGCCCAGAAATTATTTCTCTTATGACTGGAAGTTTGTACCTTTGACCTCTTTCACCCATTTTGCCCATCCACCACACCCCACCTCTGGCAACCATCAATCTGTTCTCTGTTTCTATGAATTTGTTTTTTTTCTCTTTTTTTTTAGATTCTACGTATAAATAAGAGCATACTGGATTTGTCATTCTCTGTGTGACTTATTTCACTGAACATAATGCCCTCGAGGTCCATCTATGTTGTTGCAAATGGCAAGATTTCCTTCTTTTTATGGCTGAATAATATTCCATTGTATATATATATGTATATATATATATACACACCACATTCTCTTTATCCATTCAATCTGTTGATAGACACTTAGGTTGTTTCCATGTTTTGGCTACTGTGAATAATGCTACAATGAACATGGAGGTGCAGAGGTCTTTTTGAGTTAGAGTTTTCAATTCTTTACAGAAGTGAAATTGCTGGATCATATTGTAGCTCTATTTTCAAGTTTTTGAGGATCCTCCATACTGCTTTCCATAGTGGCTGTACCAATTCACATTTCCACCAACAGTGCACAATGATTCCCTTTTCTCCACATCCAACACTTGTTATTTTCTTGTCTTTTTGATAGTGGCCATTCTAACAGGTATGAGATGACATTGTGGTTTTGATTTGCATTTCCCTGATGACTAGGGATGTTGAGCACCTTTTCATGTGCCTGTTGGCCAACTGTGTATCTTCTTTGGAGAGACTGGATTCTTTATCTAGTCCTTCCCCTAACTAGGCTCATCATTTTATCCTGAAGCCTGACAAATAACAGATGTTTTTGCTATAACCTGTGCAGTATTTGTGAAAAAAAAAAATTGAGCCAACATTTGAAAATTAAGGAATTTCGTTTAAAAATCTGGATTTCTGGTTTCTCGTTGAAAAATTGGAAAACGTGGCCCCACTGGGTCCCCAATTCCTTATTGCCGCAGTCAGCAATTGTTGGGTGGCTACTGCTTCCTTTGGTAGAAGCAGGTGCTTTTCAGTTGGCCGCAGAATTCACCCGTCCATTTTGCTCATGTAGCTTACCAGCTTTGTAATCAGTTTCCTGGTCCAAAAAAGAGAGAGACTGGATTGAATGTTACAAGTTGGACTGCTTAAGTATCCATTCATCTTTTAAGATCCAGGATTCCATAGCAGTACTAACTAAAAGACTGATTTAGAATTGACTAAGTGATATAAGGACAAAAAAAAAAAAGCTTAAATTATTCATTTTTCCTCTTTTCAGTTTGTGTGCTTATGCTGCTGATAGTCTCTTCGTACCCCTGGGAGAAAAATAGTGATAAATCACAGATGCCTGCAAAAACTGCAGTCTCTGTCTGTATGAGAATTTATACCAAGTTAAGTGGGTAGTTATTTACACACAAAGCTGTTTAAGCTCTTGGAAATCTCTGGGTTTAGTGGGGTTAAATCAGAACCTTGACATCATTTTAACACACTTTTATTTTCCTATGACCTCCACCGCTCCTAGCACTTGTATAATCCTAAAATCATAGCTATTCCAAGGGAGCCATTTCCTTCTGCATTCTGCTCCTCAAAGACTGTGCCGCAGAGAGCTTCACAGGCACCAAGGAAGGAAGGAACACATTCCTGAGTTCAAATGTGCCAGGCTCTATCCCACCTACAAAAGCCTTGGTGCTCTTGGCCCCACCTTGGCCCCACTCATGGCTCCATGAAGAGAAAATGGCGAATGAAAGATGGAATTAGGTTTCATTGTGATAAATGTTACAGTTTCAGGGCTCTGAGACTACCTCTTTCTACCCTGGCGTGACTTGCCTTCAGGATGGGAAAGGGCATGGAGGCCGTCACGAACCATCAACACTATGCTGACATCTTTGGTTGAATTAGCAAAATGGAGTTCCCAGTGTACAAGCTTCTGTCTTAGCTGGTTGACTGAAGAGATGGCCTTCTATTATAAGATTTGGATGAAATACATTACTCTTGAATTAATTAAAATAATTTATCTGTACATTATTTGGGATTTTCTCTGTAGACACTAATGTTATCTTCAAGTAACAATTGTTTTATTTTTTCCTTCTCAATTTTCACACTTTTGTATACCTTCTGTGATTTTCACCATCTTAGTACATGGGGCAGGATCTCTAGTACATTTTGAATGAAAGTGATGATGGCCGAGATAGGATCTTAAATGGAATAGAATCCTTTAACATTTTACCATTATCTTAAATCTTCATTGTGAGGGTTTTTGCTTGCTTGTTTGTTTTTTGATATGCATTACTGGGGTAAGGAAGTCCCTTCCATTTCTATATGCTAACAGTGTTTAACACAAGTGGATGTTGAATTTTATCTAATCTGGTTTTTACTGTATCTATTAAGATGATTCACATGATTTTTCTTGTTTAATTGGTTGATGTAATCAACGACATTAGTCAAAGCTCTAATGTTAAGTTAACCTTGAATTCCTGGGGATATCCCAACTTAGTCATGGCTTCTTAATTAAACTGGATGCCTAATTCGTTTACTTTTAGCCTTTACTTCTAAAATATATATTTAAGACTAGTTATGTATTTTTCCATAAATATGGCTCTCACCATCTCCCATAAGTTTTGATATGTAATATTTTAATTAACATTCAGTTTTAAAGGTTTTCCAATTTCTATTATGATTGCATAAGTACCATTAATTCTTTTAATATGCTTTTGAATTTGCAAATTTATGGAAATTTTATATTTGTCTGTTTCTCCGGAATATTTGAAATTCTAACTCAGTTGCATTGTGGTCAAAGAATTTTTTGGCATCAAACTAATCCTTTTAATTTGAGACTTGTTTGTTAGTTTTGTTGTTTAAATCTTCTATCTCATAATTTTTTTGGTACGCTTAATCTACCCATTACGAAGAATACCCCTCACTATCATCAGGGATTTATCAAATTCATTTGTAAATATGACCATTTAAATAAATTAACTCATTAAAAAGAGATCTGCTAGGTATTTGCAAAGAGATCATACAGCAGGGGTGACTCTTCAGAGATGTTTCGAACTGAGATACTGGTACCTGACCCCATGATCCTTCATCTACCAGGCTGTCCCCAAGGAAGGGGGTCATATACTTGAGCTGAGGGCAATTCCTGGGAAGGGACACAGCTCTGAGCCACCAGAAGGCAACATCTGGATGCGGGTGGAATGGCTGACTTCATATTCCAGAGTGAATCGGGTGGAATGGCTGACTTTGATACCGACCCTGGTGTCAGTTCCCCCACATTAAACCCAGCATATATGGGGTTAAAACCAAAACACTCATTCCCTGCTTACTCTCTGGCTTCCTGCCTCCAGAATCCGCTATCCTCCATGGAGACAGACACCGTCAAGGACAAGCACCTGGACCATCTCCTCCCCACAAAGAGATACGACTGGTGGGAAAGCTGCTGACCAGCAAGGTCACGAGCTCCCTCCTCTCTGCAAGTGTCTCAAGGCCAAAGACAGGCTGGTGGGAAAGCTCCAACCAGCAAGACCATATGCTCCCCCTCCCCTACCTAAAGCCCCAAACAAAAACCCTTCCTTTTAGCTTTTCGGGGAGTTTGGGATTTCAGCATTAGCTGCCCTCTCTCCTTGCTCAGCACTGTGCAAAAATAAAGTTCCTACTTTCTTCCACCACCCCTGGTGTCAGAGATTGGCTTGCTGCGCAACGGGTGAGCAAACTCACTTCAGGTTTGGTAACAACTTCATATTCCAGAGTGAATCGGGTGGGATGGCTGACTTCATATTCCAGAGTGAATTGGGTGGGATGGCTGACTTCATATTCCAGAGTGAATCGGGTGGGATGGCTGACTTCATATTTCAGAGTGAATCGGGTGGGATGGCTGACTTCATATTTCAGAGTGAATCGGGTGGGATGGCTGACTTCATATTCCAGAGTGAATCGGGTGGGATGCCACAGCATCCACTACAGTTAATTGCATGCAGTATGCAAACCTGCTTACTTCAAATAATAAGTGCATCAAATCTGGCACCAGTTCCTCCAGGATTCTTTGCCCTTTTTCCTGGAGAAACTTAGAAGAGCAAGATCAGTAGAGTAGAATACAGCCCCTGATGCTGTAGCTAGTCTCAAAGCCATGACTGATTCCCTCCCCTCTCAGGTAGTACCTCTTTTGCTCAGGCATTTACCCAGTGAGTGACTAAGACCACTTTGATTAGTCTGAGCCTCTGCTGATCATTTTCAGGCTGTGGCAGCTGTGCTTGTCCATTCACCTTCAAAATTGGCAAAGGAGTACCAAGAGATGCCAGATATACCTGGTGCCAAATGTGTCTCCTGCAGATGACCGCTTCCTAAATGGTGACACTTCCTTGCCTGCTAATTCATTGGTATGAGAAGCCTAAAGTGACAGGCAGTCATAACTTACAGTCTAATAGAACATTTGCTGTGTCTTCTGGCGGAAGAATTCCACTCTTAGAACCAGGACTCCGAGATCTGCAGAGTATAGTTTTTAAAATGGTAAGTACAAATTCTCTAAGTTGGTCTCTGGGGATGATAGTAAGCAGGGAGACTCCTATTCCATTATTTAGTTCCTGGACCCATGTATCCTATCTATTGTGGACACAACACCATATAATGATCTTTGATTTAGGGTGTATTTTCCATATTCACAGTGTATCATCTCCAAGCTGGTCCCTTAGGCATGCCTTCAAAGGGCCATTCATCATTCTTTTAGGCCATCAGCTTCTAAGAGTAATGTATGTGATAGTATCATGGTCATTTGCCCACTACCTTTCTCTCTTGGTCTGAGTCAGTGTGACATAGGATCCTCTGCTGATAGACTAAACACTTTGTGACTCTTCATATAGTGGTACTAGTTGAGGCCCTATGGGAAGAAAACGTAAATACATGCCAAGAGTACTTTTCAATTTGCATCAAAATGAATTGCTGCCCCTTCAAGGATAGAAAGAATCCAATATAATCAACTTGCCGCCAAATAGTTGGCTGATCTCCTTGAAGGGTGGCTGAATTGGGGGCTCAGTGTGGTCTCTTTTGCTGGGAGGTTGTACATTTGGTTATGGAAGCAGCTATCTGCCTTCCTGAGTGGATGCTCTTAGTATTGGGCTCATGCCTAGCCTCCATCCCAGCCGCCATGGCTATTACATTTATGTTCACATTGTGCCAGCACTGGAATGTCCAGTGGCAAGGGTTGGATGATGTCAACTTGCCAAGTCATCCGGTCCATTTGGCTGACAGTGCCTCTTCTGTTGTTAATGTTCTCTGGTGGTTATTAGCATGTAAATCGAAGATCTTTACTATTTGTTCCTATTCCCATAGTTCATCCACCTACCTCTTCCTCAGACCTCTGTGTTCCTGACCTTCCAATCTTTTGCTTTCCAGGCCACTTTCTTCTCATACAAGGTGACGACTATAAGCATCACTAAAGCTCTGCCCAGTGTGGGGATTTGCTCTCACCCCTGCCTTTCTGGGATATTCCTGAGTGAGGCAGTAATGCAGCCACAGTCCATTTTCAGCTTGTATCCACATATTGAGCTGTCTGGCCTATAAGCGAAGCTAGACCTTTTTCTCCTCTGCTGGTGGGCCACAAAGGACCTCCCTGCAATGTGGCCATACATGTGAGTAGAGGGAGAAGCACCTGTGGATATCACGAGGCTCTGGGTTACCAGATTGTGCTTCTTACTTATGCCCTCTGCCCTGTTCCTGCTTGACCGCATATGTTCTGCTTCCATCTTATGATGCATAGTTTCAGGACCTTCCTGAACTTATGATATGAAGGGTCTGAAGGAACCCAGCTCATGATGGACAGTTCTGTCCCCATGGTCACTTGGTGTCCCATGATTAGGACCTCTGTCTCTACCAGAGTTCAGTTTCATGCCAGGAGAAGCTTTTCTAATGGTGTATAGTTCTCTGCTACAAATAGTATGGCCTTGCTCCACAAACCTAGTGTTGATGATGTGATTCTTCTTTGGGGTTTATCATAACTCAGTTATGATATGGTGTCTTTACTCACCCAAAGGTCTTTAAACCCCGAACACTGCTAGGATATGTGGCCCCTAGGTGACGACTCTTTGCACCCTGTCCTGGACCTGCTAGAGAGCCCTTTACTGCTTGAGCCCCACTCAGTGGAGGCAGCCTTCTATGTTACTTGATAAATGGTTCAAAGCAACATTCTTAAATGTGACAGTTATCATTTTATTGCCTCTTAGTTCCAAATCTACCCATCATCACTCCTCAGCTTATGATGCTAGAGCTGTCGATATTTTTCCTTTGCCAGTTTGCATATAGTGAAACTGTGCCAGTAGAGGGCACTGGAAGGGGTTTTTCTTCCTAGTTTTGGTGTGCTATCCCTGATTCTTGTTCCTGTGGCTCTTAGCTGACATGTGGGACATCCAAGGCACTCCTTGATTTCAACTGGGATGATGGTATTATGAAGTAGCAGGGCCAAGTGGCAGTACTTCTGAAAACACGGTGGCCACACCTTTCTACCGTAAAGAGCACCAGGGATGTACTGGTAATTAGAATGCCTTGGCCTATAAAGCCCTTTGGCAGTGGTTAACTGATTGTGTTGTCCCAGTAACAAAATTTATGGACAACCTACTAGCATATTGCTTGATCAATATAACCAAGAACACTCCAGCTCTGACAACAGAAAATCTGACTCGCATCAACACAATGCTGAGTTACAGTCTCATTTCCAGACCTATGCCAATTCACAGACCCAAGTCACTTGATTGAAGGGACGTCTGGGTCCCCTTGAGGAAAGACCCTGTAACATTGCCTTCCCTACCCATAATATTTCCACCATAACCACCAACCATAGACATACAGAGTGCCTTATCCGTCATTATGGCATTCCACACAGCAATTCTTCTGATCAAGGAGCTCATTTTATAGCAAAGGGATTGAATAAATTAGCTTATGCCCATGGAATTAACTAGTCTCACCACAAGGTTCATAACCTCAAAGTGGCTGACATAAATGAAAGGTAGACTCATTAGAGACTTAGTTATGGCTTAGTTATAGTTATAACTTATGTACGTTATATATATATACTATACATACTATAACTTAGGAGGCAATACCTTAAAAGATGGGGTTCTGTTTTATAGGATGTAGTACATGCTTTGAATCAGATTCGTTATAGTGTGCTCTCTTCCTCACGACCAGAATACATGGATTCATGAATGAAGGGGTGGAATGAGAATGTTTCCTATAACTATGATACTCAATAACCTACCTGTAGCATTAAAAAAATACATTTTTGTGGTAAAATACATGTAACATAAAATTTACTATCTTCACCATTTTTAGTGTACTGTTTAGTGGTATTAAATACATTCATAATGTTGTGCAACCATCACTACCATCCATCCCCACACTCTTTTCGTCTTGTGAAACTGAAACTCTGTACCCGTTAAACAATAACTCCCCATTTCCCCCTCTCCCCAACCCTGGACACCACTTTCTACTTTCTGTCTCTATGATTTTGACTACTCTAAGTACCTTGTATAAATGGAATTATACAAAATTTGTCCTTTTCTAGCTGACATTTCACTTAGCACAAGTCCCCAAGGATTCATCCATGCTGTAACATGTTACAGAATCTCCTTCCTTTTCAAAACTGAATAATATTCCATTGTACGTACGTATCACATTTTGCTTATCCATTCATCCTTTGATGGACACTTGAGTTGCTTCCACATTTTAGCTATTGTAAACAATGCTGCTGTGAACATGGGCATACAAACCTCTCTTCAAGACCCTGCTTTCAATTCTTTTGGGTGTATGCCCAGAAGTGGAATTGCTGGATCATATGGTATTTCTATTTTTATTTTTTGAGGAACTGTCATACTACTTTTCACAGTGGCTGTATCATTTTACATTTCCGCCAGCAGTGCACAAGGGTTCCAGTTTCTCCACATCTTCACCAACAATTGCTGTTTCATTTTTTTAAATAGTAGCCATCCTAATGAGTGTGAGGTGATATCTCATTGTAGTTTTGATTTGCATTTCTCTAATGATTAGTGATGTTGAGCATCTTTTCATGTGCTTATTGGCCACTTGTGTATCTTCTTTGGAGAAATGTCTATTCAGTCCTTCACCCATTTTTGAATTGGGTTATTTCATTTTTTGTTGTTGAGTTTTAGGAATTCTCTATATATTCTGGATATCAATCCCTTAACAGATATATGACTTGCAAATATTTTCTCCTATCATGTGGGTTGTCTTTTTACTCTTTTGTTAGTGTCTTTTGATGCACAAATTTTTTACGTTTTCATGAAGTCCAATTTGCCTATTATTTTCTTTCATTACCTGTGCCTTTGGTGTCATATCTAAGAGATCGTTGCTAAATCCAATGTCATGAAGCTTTTGTCCTCTGTTTTCTCTTAAGAGTTTTACTGTTTTAGGTGTTACATTAAGAGCTTTGATCCATTTTTAGTTAATTTTTGTGTATGGGTTTAGTCAGGATTTAATTTCGTTCTTTTGTATGTGGATATGTTAGTTTTCCCAGCACTATTTGTTGAAAAGACAGTTCTTTCCACATTGGATTGTCTTGGCACCTTTGTCAAAATCAATAGGACTATATATGCAATGGTTTACTTCTGGATTCTGTATTCTATTCCATTGGTCTACATGTCTGTCTTTGTGCCAGTACCACACTACTTGGATGACTGTAGTAAATTTGGAAGCCAGGAAATATGAGTCCTACAGTTTTGTTATTCTTTTTCAAGATTACTTGACTATTTACAGTCCCTTGAGATTCCACATGAATTTTAGGATAGGTTCCTATTTCTGCAAAAAATGTCATTGGGATTTTGATGGGGATTGCATTGAATCTGTAGATTGCTTTGGGCAATATTGACATTTTAACAATGTTAAGTTTTCCAATCCATGAACATGGATGTGTTTCCATTTATTTAGGTCTTCTTTAATTTCTTTCAGCAATGTTTTATAGTTTTCTTTATATAAGTCTTTCACCTCCTTGGTTATATTAATTACTAAGTATTTTATTCTTTTTGATGTTATTGTAAATGGAATTGCTTTTGTAATTTTCTTTTCAGATTGTTCATTGTTAGTGTATAGAAAGGCTGCTGATTTTTGTCTGTTAACTTTATATTTTGCTGCTTTGCTGAATTCATTTATTAGTAATAGTTATTTTGTGGAAGCTTTAGGGTTTTCTGCATTTAAGATCATAACATTTGCAAAACAGATAATTTTACTTCCTCCTTTTCTATTTGAACGACTTTTATTTCTTTTTCTTGCCTAATTGCTCTGGCTAGAATTTCCAATACTATGCTGAATAGAAGTGGTGAACGTGGGCATCCTTATCTTGTTCCTCATCTTTGAGGGAAAGCTTTCAGTCTTTCACCACTGAATGTAGAGTTCACTGTGGGGTTTTCATCTATGGGTCTTATTCCACTTGCAGCATTTTTGCTTATCATCTTGGCCTCTTTGTGCTCAGTTGATGTAGAGACCCTAGTTCCCAAGTGCATAATGCTGCCACCAGGCAACATAGTTCCATTGAATTGGAAAGCGACAATGCCTCTTGGCTTTTGGGGCTCCTTATGCCATTGTACCCATGGCAGATAAAGGGGTAACTCTACTGGCTGGAGTAACTGAACCTAATCACTAAGGAATAATTGGGCTGCTATGCAGTGAAAACAAAGAAGCCTATATCTATGGATTTTCTGGAGGTGACTCTTAATAGTTCTCTGCGCAATTCCAAAGGCTTATCAAAAACTAGAGCAGCTAAAGAAGGACAGGATTACTGAAGATCAAACCCTTCAGAAATAAAGGTTTGCTTTCTCCACCAGCTAAAACTGACCAACTGAGGTTCTAGCTGAGGACCAGGGAAATATCAAATGGATAGCAGAAGAAAGAATTCATAGACATCAGCCCCAGTCTTGTGACCACTTACAGAAACAAGGACTATTTTCTCTTTGCTTGTTATATGTATGTGTTTATTTGCATGTCTTAACCATTTTTCTTCTCCATTCTTTTTCCCATTACTATTGTTCATACAAGTTTTGTGGTAAACTTTACAGTTTAGTCTTTAGGTAACAGAATATTCATCAGGACTCTGAATTTGAGGAGTAATTAATATAGTCTTACATGGGTACAAAGATTGGGAGATTTTGTGCCTCCTTATCTTGGGAAAAGAGTGAAAATTCCTACTCTTGTACAAAGGATAGCTATATCTTGTAAGGTAAAACAAATTTGGTTCATTGTATGAAAGTTCAAATGTGTGTAGTGGGATGCATAGAGAAGCTGAATATTCAAAAGAGTGGACTGTGCTTGATATTAAGTTATTGCCTCTCAGCTCCAAATCTACTTATCATTGCCCTGCTTATGAAACTAGAGTTGGATGTTACAGACATTTCTCCTTGGCCAGCAAGCATGATGTTAAATATTGCCAGTAGAGGGCACTGGCGGGTCACTGCAGGAGAAAGGGGCTTCTTTTCCTGCTTCTGGGGTACTTTCCTTGCTATCATCTTCTAAGATGCTGAGTTGGGTGTGTGGGACGCCTCGCGGTGCTCCCCCCAGAGAGTTTGAGCTGAATCTTACAGGTTGCTTGCTGTGAATTCCAGTCTCCAGCTTTCTTCCCAGTGAGTCCAACAGCACCCCCTACTGGCAGCTTCCCCAGCAAGTTTCCTTGAAAGCCCAGGAAGCAGGTTCTTGTTGGTCTGTCCCAGCCTGCAGCATCTCTGAGATGAACTTCTCTGCCATCCAGTGGGTACAGCCACGCCCTCTCCAGTGAGATCAGAATCACAACCTTAGATGGATCCTCTTCCAAGTCCTTGGATACTTGGCTCATCTCTAGCTGAGTAGCAGCTGCTTCTATATCTGTGATTCCTGTATTCTTCCGAGCTCTCTTTAGCCGTTAGTAGCCAACCCCTGTTACCAGTTAATAATTCTTTATATTAAACTTCCCTGACTGGACCCTAACTGATATACCAGGTTTAGAATATACTGCCTCCAAAACCTGTTTCCTCCTCAGTAGTTGAAGGTGCAAGATGAAAGAATTGGTCTGTTATTTGTCCCCTATACCTTTCACTGATGTGGTAGTACCCTGTATCTTTGCAGAGTCTAATCTTCCACCCTCTGTCTGATATGTTTCTTACCAAGTCCTCAAATATGCTTACTTACCACTTCAATGGTTTAGGTTCAACAGTGGGCGGAAGAGTTAACATAGCTCTAGGGCAAGACTGCAAATTTATACCTATGCCATTCTACTCAGGTGTGAACTTCTGCTGATCCTCTGTCCTTATAGGGTAGGAAAGAGTGTATTCACCAGACCAATTGCCCCATAACATGTCCTCCAGTCTGTCTTAATCTGCTTTATTAAGGTTACCACTTTTGGCGCAGAAGCTGCAATTGGGGCTAATGCTTATTTGAATTTGTGGTCCACTGTCATTCTCTAGGATCAATATGGATTTTGTAGGTGCCAAACTTGAACTTGTGAATTAAATGGGGGTAATAATGAGATGCACTATCTCTATATCCCTTAGATAAGTGCCCTTAAATCTGGTCCTAATCTTTACTATGCCTACCCTTACCATGGGGGATATGATATTGTTTTAGATTTACTATATTAGCTAGTTTTAGAAGCTTTCACTTGGGTTTTCCCACTTTGACAGGCCAAAGACCCGATGTTGGGGGTTTCCCAACTACCAAGTCTGCGTATGCCAATTACACAATCAGGAACCAGGAAAATGTCCACTGATTGGGTCCACGGTCCAAGTGGATTCAATGGGAGCCAGACCTGAGCCAATACTGCATTTATCACTCAGCTCTCCCTATATGCCCCCACTGTAAAAAGGGAGGAGGAGGATACTTTAGGCACCCGAATATCAGTGCCATCTCATATGACGTGTCCAACAGTTCTTGAAATGTCTGAGTATTCTTCTTGTCTTGGTTTACTGGCTTAAATGGTGATAGGTCCCTTTGGGGAAGGACCGTATATGCTTGTAGTGCTGCCCTGTTCTTCCTCCTGGGGACCTGGCTCTGTCCAGCAACAGATGCCTTTCTGAAAACTGGTTTGGGTCTGAAAGTAGGCAAGGGAAAGTTTAGTTTTTATTGCGACCATGGGCCTTAGTCTCTTTGATATACTTTTGATCATATAGTGTGAGCCAGTGGTTGACTAACTTACTCTGTAAAGGGTCAGATGGTAAATATTTTAGGCTTTGTGAGCAATAAGATCTCCATCACAAGTAGAGGGTTCTTCCACTGTACCACAAAAGCAGGCACAGAGAATACGTAAATGAATGTGTGGCTGTGTTCCAATAAAACTTTATCTATGGATACTGAATTTGAATCATACAATTGTCACATATCGTGAAATATTCTTCTTTGGACTTTTTTAAGCCATTAAAAAGTGTAAAAACCGTTCTTAGCTCATGAGCTGTACAAAAACAGGTGATGGGCTAGATTTGGCTTGGAGGCCATAGTTTGGGGACCCCTGGTTTAAGCAATACCATTGTTGGCTGCCCATCTATCTTGTTGCTGGGGATGGTGTGTCCTTTTTTTAAATTTTATTTTATAATCTTTTTAATTGGAGTATAGTTGACATACAATATTATGTTAATTTCAGATGTACAACATAGTGATTCGACATTTATGTCCATTATGAAATGATCACTATGATAAGTCTAGCAAGCATCTGTCACCATACAAAGTTATTAAAATATTATGGACTATATATTCCCTATGTTGCTCATTATATCTCTGTGACTTATTTATTTTATAATTGAAAGTTTGTACCTCTTAATACGTTTTACCTATTTTACCCAATTTCCACCTCCCTCCCCTCTAGCAACCACTAGTTTGTTCTCTGTATCTATGAGTCTATTGCTGTCTTGTTTTGTTTGTTTGTTTGTTTTGTTTTTTAGATTCCATATACAAGTGAAATCACATGGTATTTGTCTTTCTCTATCTGACTCATTTCACTTAGCATAATATCCTCTAGTTTCGTTCATGTTGTCGTAAATGGAAAGATTTCATTCTTTTTTATGATTGAGTGATATTCCATTGTATAGATATACCACATTGTCCTTATCCATTCATCTATCAATGGACACTTAGGTTGCTTTTGTATCTTCACTATTGTAAATCATGCTGCATATATCTTTTTGAATTAGTGTTTTTGTTTTCTTCAGGTGGATATCCAGAAGTGGAATTGCTGGATCATATAGTAGTTCTATTTTTAATTTTTCGAGGAAACTCCATTCTGTTTTTCATAGTGGCTGCACCAATTTGTAGTCCCACCAACAGTGCACGAGGGTTCCCTTTTCTCCACATCCTCACCAACACTTGTTATTTATTATCTTTTTAATGGTAGCCATTCTGACAGGTGTAAAGTAATATCTCATTGTGGTCTTCATTTGCATTTCTCTGATGATTAGTGATATTGAGCACCTTTTCATGTACCTGTTGACCATCTGTGTATCTTGTTTGGAAAAATACCTATTCAGATCCTCTGCCTGTTTTTCAATTAGATTGATTTTTTGCTGTTGACTTGTGCGATGCTGTGCTCTTTTAACTCTTTCTATAGCTCTCTGTGGGTCAGGTCTCTCTGGCTGCTGCTATGACTGTAATAGTAATAAGATAATTGTGCCTTGATTCTAATGGTTAAGCACTGCTTGGGTTTACTGTCAATGTTCTTTCATCACCACTGCTATTAGGGAGCCCAATTTGTAACAGAATTTCCTGTTCACCCTGGTCTAAGACAATCACCACTGAGCTTCTCAATGATTCTGGTGTCCTGCTCGCTGGTGTACCCCTCATTGCATTGTAAAACATAATATCCTCCATGTTCTCTATATCTTCTCACAAAACATAGTGGGCTGTTGGGTTTTCAGGCTTATATAATATGTATTCTGTAAGCAAGCTCACTCTTTTGAGCCTTTTGATTTCTCCTTTGATCATCTGCCATGAGAGTTCTGGCATTTCTTCTTCACTTAGTTTGGGTCTTTGCTTTCTCTAAGCTTCTAAGAGCCATCCTAGCTCTGGTTGTCATCATCTCCTTGGGTCTTTGCCAGGATATTCAATTGTCTATCATAAGATAGAGCTTGTATAATAATAAAATCCCCTTTATCCAACTTTATGTTCCACCCCCCCTTATCAGCAACCCAAGATTCCATATTCACATATATTCTCTCAACTCCTGCTGGTACATGTTGGCTAGTGTGTTGGTTATGATGCCTTAACGCATGCCTGTTTTTACCCTGTTACATATCAAATCACCAGATGTTATAAATCATAATTCCCGTACTCTCTCCACCTGTAAAGTAAGAGCTGTCCTCCATGATATTTGTTTGCAAATAACAGAACCCTCTCTAACTACTTTTGGCAGAAAAGGAATTTGTTAAAAGATAGAATCTTTATGGGGAGCAGATGGTCGGAGGCTATACACCTCAGTAAAATGCCCAAATTACTCTGTGTCTCCAGTAAAGACCTTTCTGCTGCCACAATTGCTGGACACAGACATTAAATCTAGCATCATGGATAATGTGTGGAACACAACCCATGGACCACTGTCTCTATTGCCTCTGGCCCTTGTCTGTTTCTTCTTTATGCTTTCCAGAAAGTGGATTCCACTCTATACCTATTCTCACACATTGCTCCCTTCTGAATAGAAGTCTCAAGTGAGAGCAATTGATTGAGGAAGCCTAGATCATGCCTATGTCCTACTTCTGGCCTCTGCCTTGGGAAGGCAAAATTCATAATGTGGGAAAGACCGTAAACATAAGAAGACTGTTTAAATGATGCTGTATGGCTACACATATAACAAACGTAAACCAGAGAAGGAGAGCTAAACAGTAGAAGCCTAATATTCAAATAGAGTAAGTAATCAAGATAATCTCTAAGCACCCTCCCACCTCAGATATTCCTTTTTCTGTGATCCTAACAAGGCCATTCCTTTTCATCTAAAGCATACAGAAACATAAGATACAGTCATGTGCTGAATAATGACATTTCAGTCAATAACAGACTACATATATGATGGTAGTCCCATAAGATTAGTACCATATAGCCTAGGTGTGTAGTAGGCTATACTATTTAGTTTGTGTAAGTGCAGTCTGTGATGTTCACACAACGACAAAATCACCTAAGGATGCATTTCTCAGAATGTATCCCTGTCGTTAAGGGATGCATCACTGTATGTGTAAACTTTACATTTGTATAACTAACTTGGGTTATCTGATTTTAAAGTTAGAGAATAAATCCACTTTCCTATTCCTAGTGAGGAACTTTAGGTTGCCACAAATGAGATTATTTAAATATTTTAATTTATAAAGTGAAACAATTCTAGTCTCAATTATTTTCCTAGACATATTCCCAAAACCTCCTTGGCTGCCTACTCAATTAAAGGATTTGGAGATTGTTCAAGTTTAAGTTTTAGGTTACTTTTTCACACAACAAGGTCATTTGAATTTCAGCTCAAAATGTCTAATAGATATCTTTTGTCTTCCTACCAAACAGCTAAAGATTACAATTTACTCCTATAAGAAACAGAACTTCACTGAGAACACAATTCTCAATTGAGGAGGCACGCCCACCAGTTGAAAATCATTGTTTTAGCTCATCCTACATTCTTGATCCTTTAGCAGCATGGCAAAGGGGAAATGGCGTAGACTATGCATCTAGGGAAGACTACATTATGTCCATTCTCCCTTTCTTTCTCCAGTTTGATTCTGGCAGCAAAGTGCCCTTCTTTGTAGCTGGAGGCAGACAAAGCAAGTGGAAGTTCATAAATGGAGCTTTTGAGAAAATATCTTAAAAGATATTGACTCACTTGAGAAGTTTACCTTTTTTATACCTTGCTCTTTTTTTTCTTTCCCTCCCTGGAATATAAATGTGATGGCTAGAACTCTTGCATCCATTTGTGTTCTTAAAGATGAAACTAGTGGTATAGACAGCTGAACAGAAAGATAGAAGGATCCTGGGCCCATAATGACTTCCTGAATCTGCTATACCAGCACTGTGCAGCTTACTTCTTGACTTTTTTCCATGTGAGTAAACTGCTACTCTTTAAAAAAAATTTTTAGTCACTGTCTGTATTACTACCAGCCAAACATATTTCCTGACCAATAAAAATCAGACTCAACTTAGTTCGAATCTCTTGGTTCTATCCCTCTCTAGCTATGAAGTTCTGAGTCTAACATTTATCTCTCCAAGATTCAATTTCATTATGCAAAAAATGGGCATGCTTATTTCATTGCATTGCTCTGACATGTCAATGAGATAATAAGTAGGAGTACCTTGTACAGATTCTTACACAAAGGTGTTTCCCAATGAATGTTAATTCTTTCCTGCTTTCTCTTTGCAGTTCTTCATATGGGAGCCTACTGAATCAGAAGACAAAAATTAAATGGTATATTATAAAGCTCTTGTGGGAAGTTTACTTTGTTTTACCTAAAATATTTGAAAATTAGTTGACTGTATACAAGATATATTTAAACTCTCTATTAATCAAAGTATATTTGACTAACCAGACTACCCTTTCCGGCAAGAAAAAGATAGTGCTAAAATAATAATAAGTTTTTTGTAACTGAAGGGCCTCAGAGGAAGGCAGCTAACCAGGGGCCTGATTTCTGAGCTTGTAGGAGGAGTTAAAAATTCAGATATGGGTTGTACTACACTAATGTTTCTTACACTTTTAAAGTTTGTGGACCCTAATATTTTCCATTTTATTGTCTGTATATTTTTACTAGCCAAGAAGACTTTTTATTCTTTAATGACTGTAAACTTTAATGACTATAATACAAAAATAATAAGTATATATGCTCCCATTCATGTATCCTTTCCCTCTTTCTCCCATGGAGAATTTTTTCCCTAGAGCCAGTATAGCATGGTGATTAAGAACACAGGTTTGATGTTAATGGATCTGGGTTAATTAGAGATTACTAGAGACACACATCTCAAACCACATAGATGAATTTCTAATGGTGAAATATTGAGCATTGTGGTAGGCCAGTTATGGAAGTATCCTGGATGGAGAAGACACCTCATGTTATATCTTTGTAAAGCAGTGGGCTACATTCTAGCACCTGTGTGGGGATTGAGGTTCTGGGGTCCTCTGGAGTCTATGCCAGTAGAGGCCTCCTCCTTCTTCTCCATTTAGTAAAAGAACAAATTCTTTTACTAAAGAATTTAGTGAAAGTAGTAGGAGTAGTAGCAGCAGAAGCAGCAGCGGTATCAAGGGGAATTATAATATCCATAGTAATTGCAACTTTCTTTAGCATTTTAAAAATATGCTCACTGTGGCTGTCATGGAGGCATGACATTCAGATCTCCCTTCAGGAGAGAACCTCCTGCAGGGAGGGTAATAAGCTGGTGACTTTCACCTGTTACGCCTTTGGGATCTGCACACAGAGGTAGAACCAGGACATTCCTGCCCAATGGGGTACTTCTCTAACAGACAGTCCACCCTCCTGGACCCCCTTTAGTCTGGCTGAGACTTTCTCAGAGCTGCACTGTAGGATGAGGCTCTTTCTACCTGGGTCTCCTTTCTTCTCTCTCTCCTTTCATGGGTGTTGAACCTGCAGTGTGGTCTGAAGACTTTCCTTGAATAGTCGTGCTCCCTCTTTACTTCAACCTCTGTATGAGTTTGCAGGGTTCGCATAATAGAGTACTACAACCTGGGCAGATTCAACAACAGAAATTTGTTTTCTCACAATCCTAGAGGCCAGAAGTCTGAGATCAAGGCGTCGGCAGGATTGGTTTCCTCTGAGGTGTCTCTCCCTGGCTTGTAGATAGCGGGCTGCTTGTTGTGTCCTCACGTGGCCTTCCCTCTGTATATGTCTGTGTCCTAATCTCTTTTTATAAGGACATTAGTCATACTAGTTTGGGCCCATCTAATGACTTCATTTTAAGTTAATTATCTCTTTAAAGACCGTATCTCCAAATGAAGTTACGTTCTGAGGTACTGAGGGTTAAGTCTTCAACATGTGAATTTTAGGGGAACAAGTTCATCCCTTAACAGTTCACAGGCATTTCCGCCAATAAATCTCTTGTGTTTCTCATTCTGTCATGCCTCTGCTTCCCAGATTACCTAAACTGACAAACGGACAAAGATTATTCCACCTAATACTCTGAACGACCCCACTTTAAAGGAGTAAGATGAAATGACTTCACCACGCTATCATTACTAGTGTAGATTGTGGCCAGAACGTACATCTTCTTTCAGTCTAATGTAATTTTTTTCCCTACATTTTCCTGAAATAAACTACTTGTTTCATGTAATTGAGCAAAGATGCAAAATTTTCCCTCCAGGCTTTCTTATTCTGAATTGGCAATAACATTACATAATTTGGCATATCCTTAACAAACTCACATTTATTTATAATTTTCTTTACTTTAATTATTAGTAGGCTTTCCTTTTTTTTTTTGAATGAATAAGATTTCTAGACTAATGTCTTGAAGGCTGGTGCTTTCTCTTATTCCTCTTTGTTCTCCTACAATGTCTATTAGAGTGCCTTGTACAGTAGATGCTACTTGGTCTAGCCTGTATTCCTGATTCTGGGCTCAATACTTAGCATATAGTAGTTCTCTGTATGTGTACTAAATGAAAAATAAGAGTTAATATTTATTGAGCAATTACTATATGCTAGATGCAGCATTTTCTCGTGAGAAACTTATCACGATCCCTTGATGGAGGCATTATTATTATGTGCATTTTTCAGATGTGGTTTGGAGAGGTTTTATTACTTGGAAATACCATGCAGCTAGTAAAGGATGGAGCTAGAATGTAAACCAATGGCCTCCTGAATTAACAACTCCTTTACACTGCAGAGCATCTTCAGTTGGCTAAATAGCTAAGCCAACACAAAGACTACAGAAAGAATGATAATTATTTTTCAAAACTTTGAAATGAATCCTTGGCCTTTATTTTCCAACCACACAAAGTATCATGACTCATTAACGGCAGGAGTCCCCTTGCTGTGTTTGGAGGATTACTTATAGTGATATAAGGCATCCTTGCAAGAAACTAAAAATAGTTCTTCAAAACTTTCAATGAAGAATTTTGGGGTGGAATTGAGAGGAAACAAAGTTGAGCTTTAATTTTTACTTTGACTTTTTGGTTGTGTTCCATTTGATTTGGCAGCTGATGGAAAATTAAAACTATAGTCAGATTGTAAGTTTTTCACTATGAATGGTTACCTTCTAATGGGCACTGTGAAATATGACTCTACCATAGTTGAAAGTGAGAGAGGGAACATTTTCTCAAAAAACCACATTTTGGGGGGATCTAACTGTGAAAAGATACAGTGTGGGGGTAAGCAGGATTACAAAAAGATCACTTACAGTACTGCCTTTAAGGAGTTTGAGTTCTCCGTGGAAAAGACTGATATGTAAATTAAACACAATAACATACAAGCTGGTAAGTTTTGAACGCCCCCTACGTATCAGACCTGTGTTAAGCAGGGGCAGGACTAGGGTGAGTTAGGACAAGTTAGGCACTCACGTCAGGTACAAAATGTAAAAGGATGCCAAAAAACTCAGGATTCAAGATAAATAATACTTTATGTAATATTTTAAAAAATCAAAATAAATGCAAGCAAGTCTACAGTGAAAAAATACCAGCTTTTAGGTAAGGACGGGATCAGTATTACTGGTTTTTCCTTTTGCCTCAGGCTCAGCATGGCACGGGAGCTAAGTACTTGACATAGACATCAAATGCGTATGTTTCTGCCATCCAAACCGTTTGCCTCCAATTAATTTCCCAGGGAGACGACTGGAAATTTGGAGTGGATTTTTGAAATGTAGTAGTTAAGAGCACAGGTTTCTGGCTCAGGCACACATGAGTTCGAAGCTTGTCTCTGATGCTCATCCACTATAGTCTTGGACGAGGCATTTACTTCATCATCCCAGGCCTCTGGTTCCCTTTTTCTTAAGTGGTGCTAAATAGTTCATAGCTCCTAGTCTTATTTTATTTTACTTTATTTTTATTTTTTTTGTGAGGAAGATTGGCCCTGAGCTAATACCTGTTGCCAATCTTCCTCTTTTTGCTTGAGCAAGAGTGGCCCTGAGCTAACATCTGTGCCAATCTTCCTCTATTTTGTATGTGGGACTCCACCACAGCACAGCTTGGTGAGCCATGTGTAGGTCCATGCCCGGGATCCAAACCCACAGATCCTGGATGCCAAAGTGGAGCATGCCAACTTAACCACCATGCCACCAGGCTGGCCCCACATTCTTATTTTAAATGAGCTAATACATGTAAAATGCATAATCAATATACTTGGTAAATCTTGTCTACTATTATTATATCACAAAAGACGGAATGTAGTAAGCTAGAGAGATACAAATATTATGTGTTAGGGTCACAACACCTTGTGTCATTTAAACCAAGAAGTATGATGTTATATTAAAGGTATAATAGAAGCAGTACTGTTAAGTCTTGAGGAATGAGTAAAGATTTGATAAGTGAGGCAAGGCAATATTACAAGATAGGCATGAAATCATGGATGTGAATGGCAAATTGTGAGTAGAGCATGTGGTCTGTAGAGGGTAGTAGGGGGGAATAGAGATTAGGGCCTGGAGTTCTCACTATTCTCTATTTAATGGGGAGGTTTTTCAGGAGGGAAGCACTATTCACTGACCTGGCTTTTAAAAAGATAACTGGCCCCAGGATGAAAGATGGATGGCGGAGCTGACGTTTTCAGGAGTAATAAAACTCAATATACATGGAGTCAGAGAATATTTCATAGATTATATGAAAGAAGAAACTGGTCTGAAGTTACATTTACAGCAAGTGATATTTTTAAATGTTCCACTGAGGAGAATAGTGGATCATATTTTCAAGATTTTAATCTTAACTGGAGAATTCAGGAAGACTCCAAATTTCTGTTTCATACAGTTTGCCACATCTTTAGGAAAATATGGTACCCAAGATATCGTATAATTATCCTGGATCTACAATCCAGGGCTCAAAAGCAATGATTCTGCCTAAAGCAATCAGTTTGTGGGCACATAATAATTTGTTTTATTACACTTATATGTTCTTCAAGTCTTATTTATTCTTAAAATAATGTTATGGCAAAATTAAGCAAAATGTTAAAAAATTATCCATCTTCTCACCGTTCTTTTTTTTTTTTTTTTTTTAAAGATTTTATTTTTTCCTTTTTCTCCCCAAAGCCCCCCGGTACATAGTTGTGTATTCTTCGTTGTGGGTTCTTCTAGTTGTGGCATGTGGGACGCTGCCTCAGCGTGGTCTGATGAGCAGTGCCATGTCCGCACCCAGGATTCGAACTGACGGAACACTGGGCCGCCTGCAGCGGAGCGCGCGAACTCAACCACTCGGCCACGGGGCCAGCCCCTTCTCACCGTTCTTATATGACTGTTTCATTATCCAGGCTTCCTGCTGATTCTTTTGTATGTGTTGTAATTTTTCACAGTTGTAATCAAACCACGTGCATAATTTTGCATTCTGGTTTTTTTGAAACCTGACATTACAATGTAATTTTCATTTTCCCTTTTACAAAAAGTGCATAATCACCAATCCCTCCTCACTAAAGGATGGATAATCTATTATAGAAAATAGAGAGAAGGGGTTAAATCACCTTGGATGTGGAGTCATAGAGATTAGGGTTTGAAACCCCGTTCACTTTTTATGAAATTGTTGAATTTGGGAGAGTTATTTGAGTCTCAGTTTTTTTGTCTGTAATATGGGGTAATATTGGTTACCTCACTTCTTGGGAGGTGGAAATGAGATATAAGCTTTATAAAGTGCACATTTCTAAGCATAAGTGAAATTCTCAATAAATGGGAGCAACTCTTCTTCTTCTTTCTTTTTTTGAGGAAGATTAGCCATGAGCTAACATCTGCTGCTAATCCTCCTCTTTTTGCTGAGGAAGACTGGCCCTGAGCTAACATCCATGCCCATCTTCCTCTGCTTTACATGTGGGACGCCTGCCACAGCATGGCTTGCCAAGCAGTGCCATGTCCGCACCTGGGATCTGAACTGGCGAACCCTGGGCTGCCGAAGCAGAAAGTGCGTACTTAACTGCTGTGCCACCGGGCCTGCCCAACTACTATTATTCTTATCAGTCACTATACCAGCAGTACAGGTTTATTTATTTAAAAAATGTTTATTAAAGGCTTATTGTATACCAGACACTGTACTAAGCAGTGGGGTGAAAAACTCAGGATTTCTGCCTGTTAGGAGCTCTCAGTTTAGTGGGGGCAAGAGCTGTGTAAATAGATCATTGCAATAAAGCATGTAAGTCTATTTTTGGTAGCTCCTTCTCTCTTGCTTCACACTTACTAACATCCTGGTTTTTGTGCTGTCTTCGCTGGTTAGCTACCGAGCCTTTCAAAATCCCTTTGCATATTTCCTCAGAGTCGGATTATTATAGGTCAAGGGCCCACCAGCTTGACCCTGAACTCTTCCTGCTAGTATGGCTGTAATTGAAGACATCCTGTGATTACAAGAGCAGGCACTGTGGTCACCTTCCAGCTTTCGAACACCAGTTTGGCCACTAGCTAGGTGTGAGAACTTGAGAGGGTTCCTTGACCTCTCCAAGCCTCAGTGTTCTCAAGTTGTCATCAAATAAGGATAATACCTGCCTTGAGGAGTAATTGAGGGGTAACTGAGAGTATTAAATGAGATAATTCTTGTGATGCTCTTAGCTGAGGCCTGGCCCATAGTCAGCACTAAGCAAACGGAAACGGCTTTTATAGTTAGCGTTGATGTTGTACCTCTGTGAACAAGCACTGGCTTCACCTCCTCTCTGCCTTGCTGTGACTCATGAAATGCTAATGCCTCGAGAGATAAGAAGAGAGGTCCTACTACACCCAAAAAGGAAACCTGAGACACAAGGTGTTTGGCAAATGCTGCTTCTACTTGACTTCCTTCTTGATTTCCTTGTTTATACCCTGCATCCTTTCTCAAGCTGATGCTTCTTCACTGGTCAGCTACCTATCCACTCCCTCTTCAGTCAAGGTTCCATGTCTTGGGTCTGCTAAGCAACCTCGTCTACGGTCTGGCCAGATGTGCCCTTGGCTTTGCAGACCACAATGGATACTCTGGATGCCCTTCTCAGATGCCACACATGGTCCGTGACTAGGGTCCGACCCACTGTAGCCTCTTCCTGGCCTGGCAGACCACCTCAATTCCATCTGCTCATCTGCCCAATGGGAGGTTGGTTTTTATGCCTACTTTTGATGTTTTAGGTAGCAAAGAACATATAGGCAGAGTGTCAATAGGGAGTCAATTCCCCTGGAAATAGCAGCTCTTTTTCTAGATGTTCTTTTGCCCAGAAAGTATCTATACATCCTGTTTGCTAATTCCCTCCTACCTTCCACATGAATGCTGTGTGTAGTTAAAATTATACCAGCCTAGGGTTTCAGTGAACAAGTGCTTCCCAACATGTGTTCTCATGATATACTTACATATATGTATTTTTTTAATGGATGTAAAATTCACATAATATAAAAGTCACCACTTCAACTATTTTAAAGTATACAATTCAATGGCTTTGAGTTCATTCAGTGTTGTGCAATAATCCTCACTACCTAGTTCCAGAACGTTTTCCTCACCCCACAGGAAGATGTCACTTCCCATTCCCCACTTCTCCTAGTCCCTCAAAACCACAGTCTGCCTTTTGTCTCTGTGAATTTGCCTATACTAGATATTTCATATAAATGGGATCATATAATATGGGACCTTTTGTGTCTGGCTTCTTTCACTTAGCATTATGCTTTCAAGGTTCATCCATGTTGTAGCGTGTGTCATTCCTTTTACGGCTGAATAATATTCCACTGTAAGGCTATACCACAGTTTGTTTATCTATTGATTAATTGATGAACATTTGGGTTGTTTCCACCTTTGGCTATTGTGAATAGTGCTAGTATGGACATTTCTGTACAAGTTAAGGGTATATACCCAGGAGTGGAATTGCTGGCTCATATTTTATGATATCTTACTTCAATATTTTCTAACCATTAATTAGGTTTGCTAAATTCACAAAATTCAAATCATACAAATGTAATTTAACCTCATGAGATTTCAGAGTGCTAAAAAAAGTTTGCTTCCATTGGTATGCTGGATGTCAAATTTTTATTCCGGACACATTTTCTGGGAAAACAAATATCTTGCATTGAAGTAATATTTGTGCTACTCAAAAACTACAACAACAGCAAAAAGAACTCACATAAAACATGCTTTCCAAAGAAAATACTGTACCGAGAAAGTATTGGCGGAAAAATTATACAGCTTTTGAAGTCCAAAAGAATAGTTCAATTCTGCCTGGTTTGCTGTAGTGTGTGTGAATAATAGAATGCAGAATCCTTTCCTTAGTCATTCTGAACTGCTTGGCAGTCTTCATTTTGCTCTCCTCTCTTCCAATAAGCCAATGAATAGATGAGGAAAATGGATGAAAATTAGGATTTGAATCACCTTCTAATTGTTTTACTTAGTTCAAATGGCTGCAGTTACCATACACACATTTTTCTCTACTAACTAATCTCTAGATGATAGAAAACAGTCATTTTTTTTTTTAAGGATTCCCTCTATTTTTCTTCCCAGAAGTGAGTTGGCATGTGGTTTTTACATTCACACTTGCCTTTTGTTATTGGTTTCTAAACCTAAATCGAACTCTCTTCATGAAGTTTGACTTTACCTGTTTAGTTAAGATCAAATCTAATAGCCACTGAATACGTGCTGTTGACAAAATAGCATTCATGTGCACTGAGGCAAATGCCTAGGCTATGAAGAGACATTTTAATAGTGGCGTGCTGAATAATCAATTTCACTTTAAGCTATAGATCAATATTATCTTTGAGATGTCTAAATACCGTTAAATATGAACAGAACAGGTCTAGCAAGCAGAAATATGAGGAGGAAAATTCTTCCTCACCACAACATGAAGCTTCTAATGATTTCAAATGGGAACATTGACCTGTCTGGAAAATTAACTGTTATTTTTTTTTGTCATTGACGAGTCTAAATTAGTTAAGTTTTGTTTTCATTTTTTTTTTTTTTGCTTTAAATATCTTATTATTTGAGGAAAGAATACTGTGTATTCCCTGTAGCATATCTCCTGGGGCTTTACAGGAAATTGTTATATTGTTTTTACATTTTTAAAAATAAACTTTTTATTTTAGAATGGTTTTAGATTTACAGAAAAATAACCATGCTAGTAAAGAGATTCCCTGTTTACCTCATACCCACTTTCTCCTACTATTAACATCTTAAATAAGTATGGTACATTTGTCAAAATTAATGAGCCAATATTGATACGTTATTGGTAACTGAAGCCCATTTTATTCAGATATCTTAGTTTTTAATGTAATGTCTTTTTTCTGTTCCAACATTCGATTAGGATACCACATTACATTTAGTTGCCATGCCTCCTTAGGTGCCTCTTTGCTGTGACAGCTCCTCACACTCTCTGTTTTCCATGATTTTGATAGTTTTAAGGAGCACTGCTCAGGTATTTTGTAGCATAGCCGTTACCTGAGATTTATTCAATAATTTCCTCATGATTAGACTGTGGTTGTGGGTTCTTATGGGTTATGGGGAGAAAGATCATATGATGTGTTCTTATCACATCATATCAAGAGTATGTACTATCAACATGATGTTGGTGTTGATGTTAACCTTGGTCATCTGGCTGAGGGAGGGTTTTTTCAACTTTCTCCAGGTAAAGGTCCTCTTTTTCCCTATTTACATACTGGGCTTTTTGGAAGGAAGTGACTACACCCAGCCCACACTTAGGGGATGGAGAATTATGCTTCGTCTCCTTGAGGGGGCGTATCTATATAAATTATTTGGAATTCTTCTATATGGGAGATTTGTCTCTTATCCCTCATTTATTTATTCAATCATTTATTTATATCAGTGACATGAGTATTTTACACTTTGGGTTTAATCTAATGTTACTTTATTTAATTTGTTATTCAAATTGTTCCAGCTTTGGCTATTAGGAGCTCTTTTAGTTGGTGCTGTTGTCCATTTAACATACCCTCAATGTTGTGCGCGTGTGTGTGTGTATTGTGTGCATTTTGAGCAATTCCTTTCTTTCTGGCACTACAAGATGCTTCAGGATCATTTTGTACATTTCATACCACGGTTCTAGAATCAGCCATTTCTCCAAGGAGTTCTGGTTCCTTTTATTAGAGAATGGCATTAGAAACTAAGATCTGGGGGCTAGGTGTACTCATTGTTCGTGGGGTGTCATTGCTTTTAGGCCTTTTCAGACGACAGAGCAAGGAAATATATGTGTGTATACTAACCTATGTATGTTCACATATATTATAATTATTTCTATATGTATCCATCTGTATCTGTATTAATCTAAACATGAGTACATACTGATATCTGCAACTAATTCATTACTACATGGATCATTGTAGCATCCTCCCATTGCGTATCTGAAACCTCCCACTCCAAGAGTGAGAAGCCTGACCCCCACCACCTACCATTTATTTCTGTAATTTTTCAATTCCAGTATACATATATAGTGTTTTCAAAATTGTTAACATGTGCCCCCATGAGAAACTACTTTGTCAACTAGAGTACAGTGCCTATGTACAGTTCCTTTTGCCTTTGGTCCTATAGACTCCACTCATTTCTAGTTACTTAAGTCAGCGCCTTTTTCCTCCCCTTCCTTCAGTGAGGGTGTTTCATACATTTGGAATACAGTTAGAGTCTTTTGTCACAGTCTGCATTCCTTCCTGGGATCACCTGGCCTCCTAAATGATTTTTTAAATTTGCATACATTAAGGTGCTGTAATGTTCTGTGGGTTTTGACAAATGCATAGTGTCATTTACCTACCATTACAGTAGCCTACAATTTAGTTTTCACCACCCTAAAAAATCCCCTGTGCTTCACTATTCAATCTTTCTTCCTACTCCCTACCCCACACTGAAGCCCCTGGCAACCACTGATCTGTTTACTGTCTCTATAGTTTTCCCTTTTCCAGAAAGTTACATAAATGAAATCTTATAGTGTGCGGCGCTTTCAAACTAGCTTCTTTCACTTATCAATATGCCTTTAAGGTTCATCCATGTCTTTGCATAGCTTGATAGCTCATTCTTTTTGATTGCTGAATACTGTTGAATTGTATATATTGTATGGCTATACTACAGCTTGTTTATCCATTTACTTATTGAAGGATATCTTGGTTACTTCCAGTTTTTGGGGATGAATAAAGCTGTGATAAACATTTGCTTAGGGGCCAGCTCCGTGGCCAAGTGTTTAAGTTCACACACTCTGCTGCAGAGGCCCAGGGTTTCTCTGGTTTGGATCCTGGGCACGGACATGGCACCAGTCATCAGGCCATGCTGAGGCAGTGTCCTACTGCATACCACAACTAGAAGGACCCACAACTAAAATAAACAACTATGTACTGTGGGGATTTTGGGAGAAAAAGCAGAAACAAAAAAAAAAAAAAGAAGATTGGCAACAGTTGTTAGCTCAGGTGCCAATCTTTAAAAAAAACCCCCCAAAAACAAAAAAATTTGCTTACAGGTTTTTGTGTGGAGATGTTTTCAGATCACTTGGGTAAATACCTAAGAATGCAATTTCTTGTTTGCATGGGAAGACTATGTTTAGTTTTTAAGGAGCTGCCAAACTGTCTTCCAAGTGGCTGTATCATTTTGTATTTCCATTAGCAAGAAATGAGTGTTCTTGTTACTCACCATCTTCACCAATAATTGATATTTTCATTTTTTAAGCCATTTTAATAGATGTGTATTGATTAAATTAGTTAAGTTTTGTTTAGAGATCATCCATATTCAATGGAAAAATATCATGCATCAGAAATATATGTGGATTCACAATTGAATAATTTTGATTGTGTGGGGGATCAGAATTGGCCACCCCAAAATGTGTCTCTTTGGCAAAAGGATTATTTTGGGCTGGTTACTTTAAAGAAACTACAGATCAGGGAGAAGCTCTGAAAAGTAGAAGTTACCCTTTGTAAGAGACATTTACATTTGTAAGGGAAATCTCCATCTGTAAAGGTGTCTCCCTCTCTGTACTAGAAAGAAGGGGGGATGACCTTATCTCTAGAAAACGCTTGTCAATGCGGAAGGAACGACTTAAATCTGCATAATAACCTTACTCTTGTTTACTCTCCTTTTCAGGTAATTTCCCAGAACTAACTCCCCCCAGTCCTCCTTTGTCTTTAGCTGAAGACAGTATTTAAGGTAACAGCCTCCGCCATTTTGGTCAGTCGCTCAGTTTTCCTGAGTCTCTCCCACGTATACATGTTATAAAGCTTTGTTGCATAGTCTCCTGTTATTCTGTCTCATGTCAATTTAATTTGTAGCCCAGCCAGAAGGACCTAGAGGGTAGAGGATTTGTCTTCCTCCCCTACAATTGTTAGATGCTTTCCTTTATGTAACACTTTCTTCACCACCAAAACTTAGCATTTACCACAGGTTTCTTCTAAGGATATAAAATACAGAATAGTGCGTTGGTTAATACTTTAACTTTGGGTTGAAGTAAACTGGGTTTTAATCTAGACTCTACCACTTGTCATCTTTGAGAGTGTGGGTAGATTATTAACTTGCTCGGCTGCAGTTTCCCCATCTTCAAAACAGAGACAATAATGGAACCCAGCTGAGAAGGTTATATGAGTTTAATGAGCAACTACATGGAAAGCATTTAGCCCAGTGCCTGGAACATGGCAACCATATGCTTATTATTGTTATTACTGTATTGCTGGTACTACTTCTGCTTCTACCATTACTACTAATACTGAAAGCACTAGTTCTTTCTTCAAAACTGTGCACTTGCAATCCTTCACTTTTGAGCTGCACTGGTCTTTTTCACCCAACCATGCCTCATAAAAATAGAATAAACACACTTCACATTCATTACATTTCTCACAGCATGATTTTTTCTACTCCAAGGAGCATGGTGGAAAGATATTTGCAAAGGTAACCTACGTGTTACAACTCATTGGCTTCTTGTTATTTCTTGCATTACTAATAATCTCTTACATTTGCTCAGTGCTTTAGATTTTAAAAAGTGCTAGCTTCACAGACATTATCTCATTTGCTTCTTGAAACAGCTTTCTCAGGTAGGCAGGGCATGCTTATTAGCCTCCGATTTTCATGAGGTGAGGTAACTTGCCCCAAATTGCACAACATGTAAGGGCAGAGCCAAGGTTTCAGTTCAGGCTTTCTGAATCCAGATTCAGTGTTCTTTCCAGGAAAGCAGTCACAGAATGAATCTTCAGATAAGTGTGCCTGGGACATTCATTAGTTCCCATTAGTTCTGGTCCATCTGCACAGATCATGGGTGGAAGGGATCTTTAAAAGGGGCTCCATTGCACATTAAGGTTTTAAACCAGCTGTAACATCAATCCTCATGACCCCTGGCAATCTCCTATGTACAATCTAGTGTGTGTATACTGAGATCCCCAGCCCCACTTCTAAAGCATCAGATTGCTCATGTTAAGGAGTATAGTAGCCACATTTCTGCAATCTTTTTGGGACTTACCCCAACCCACCTTCCCTACTTTATATCTAATTCACAGGGCTGAGCTCCTAGCAGCTTTGTTGGTACTGTGACTATACCTGTCTGGTTCTTTCTGATGGTCTGGGGTGGGCATTTGACGAGTGAGATACCTTCTCCTGATAAAAAGACTTGGAGCCCAGAAAGAACAAGTTAAGAAATGCATGTGAAATGCATGGGATATGCATTATCTGCCCAGGAGCAGAGAAGCAGAGAAGTCTTCTGTGGCAAGAGAGGAAAGAATTAGAAGCATAGCAAAACAGTGAGATGAAAATGAGATACAAGGAGAGAGAAAGAATATATGAGATCTGGCAGGATTCCAACCCACCTTCCAGGCCCTTCCAGAGGCCTTGCTTCATTATTTTCCATGTGTTTGATTCTCTTGATTCTTTAAAATCAATTTCCTTCCCCACCCCCAAAACTAGCTTAGGTTGGTGTCTGTTACTCTTACAAACAAAAGAACCCTAATGTTCACAGGAGTGAAATTCTCCTGATGCAAAATTTACTTCTGAGCTGCAGCCAATGCAGCTTTCAACAGCAGCATAAACTTTCAAGTGTAATGGGCCACCACTGAGTCAGTTTGTGGATTCTGCACAGCAAGGGGTACTCCAAGTACTTAATACTATTTCCACCTTGATGTGAACAACCCTTCAAAGCATCCCAGGATCTCAGCACAAGGGGGTACTTATCAAATCAGCTATTTCAATCCTCTGCACGAATCAAGATTCTGTACTTCCATCTTTGAGCCAGTTTTTCCTTGAAATCTTCCATAGCTAGGAAGCAAAGCATAAGAAAGAGAAAGAGTACGGGCTTTGGAGTCAAACAGGCCTTGTTGAAAACTTGCTCTGGAGCTTTCTAGCCTCAAAATCTTGGACAAGTTATTTACGTTCTCTGAGCCTGCCTTTCCTCATTTGTAAAATGGAGATGAAAAAATCCTACTTCATAAATTTTTTATGAAATAAAGCATGCAACACAGCTGCTACAGTGCCTAGTCCATAGTAGATACTCAATAAATTTATCCATTCCCAGCCTTCTGAGGCAGTTCATCAGTCTTCTTTACACTGAAATAGGGATTCCTAACTGAGTTGTCCATAGCATTTCGATGTAAAATATAACAGGCAGTCTATGTAAAATATAATAGTAACAGTCTGAAAGCCTGAGAGCAAATCCTAGAGCTATTGCTTGCTTGTAGGCCCTGTGATGAGGGAATCTGTGATAATTTCCACAGATTCTTTTAAAATGAGGAGTTGAACTAGTGGACATTTGAAACCTCTTTGCAATATGAAATACTGTGATTCTAATAATCACACTTTAGGTTATGATTTTATTTATGTTAAATGAATCGTAATACTCTCTGCTCTACAGTTCTATTGGTTGGTATTCACACCAATAAGTGCTTTTGCATTCTTTGTGGTATATTTCCTGTGGCAGGGAAATTACTCCCTCCAAAAGAAGCCATTCTGAATTTTGGAAACATATAATTGCCAAATACCTTTGCCTCAATCCAAGTAATTAGTCCTAGTTCTTTCTTCCCCTTCATCAGTGGCCCTTGTCCCAGGATGAAAAGATTATAAGAAGCTGTATTCTTTTCATGTCACATGTGCACTAACTTGTTTTTATCATCTCTCCATTTCTTGTCTTCCTCTGATAATCCATGTTAGGTGTTCAGCTGCTTTCCTTCATATTCTAGTCCCCAAAGTTTGGAATTTTGCAAAGCAATAGAGGTGAACTCTATTGGAAAATAAGGTTCTGGCCGACAGTGGAACACTTAGAATGCATGATTGTTCTAGAACTAACTTTTTCTGCCCTTAGTCCATTGATATGTCTTCAGAGAATTAAAGTTTTGGTCAAATTTTCTTGGTTTAGTCCTTTGCTACATTCCAAGCTTCTCTCCCTTCCTCCCCCCGCATGCCACCAATCCCTGGCTTCCATCCATGTATGCCTTCATTGATTGATTCACTTCTTGAATATTGTGTTGCTACTACACAAGAAACCCTCTGTTAACTTCTGACCCATATTTTCAATGATAAAATATATCTGAACCTCGCCCTCAAGGAGCTCACAGTTTAGTAGAAGAGATAAGATACATACATATGCAACCAAAACCCCAAACAGAAAGAATAAATAGTACAGCTTAGAATTTTTCAAACCACAAATTGCAGCCTATTAGCAGGTCCATGGCATCAGATAGTAGGTCATGACCAGCATTTTTTAAATTAAAATAAATTGAATAGAAAATATTGAAGTGAATCATGCATTAAGAATATATGTTGTTTTATGAAACTTTTACTTAAATTAGAAGTGTGTGTGTGTAGACATGGTGTAATATATGATTTTATTTTTTACTATGTATTACATTCAAAAGTTTGAAGAACACTATTTTAGGAGAGGAACAGATAGAGAAATGCTTCTCCAACTTAATGTGCGTGTGAATCACCTAAGAATCTTGTTAAGATGAAGACTCTGATTCAGTTGGTGTATGGTGGGGCCTCAGATTCTGTTTCTGGCAAGCTCCCTGCTGATGCTGTTGCTGCTGGTCCACGTAAGGAGATAGAGCGCTAGACAGAGTGACTGTTTCCAGTGGAAGAACCTGAGGAAGCCCCTGAATCCATTCACTTGTGACTTCAAGAGCCTCCAGGAATAAAAGAAAAGATTTTCCTTCCCTTTCTGGTTTTCTCTTTCGGTTGATTGATAGAAATCCTAACTTACCCAGTTCTTCTCCAAAGGCTGTTGCTGTCCACCTCCCAGGTGCTGAATGTTGAAACCAAGGAACCAGGTGAGCTTCAGAGCAGTTATCAGGAAAAACTCCACTGTCGTCTCTGAAAGTTAGCCCCCAGTTTCCCACTGTGTCTGAAACACATGTGCCTTTCCATACAGTGTCCCCTGCAATTAACAGCAGAGTACGTCCTATTAATCAGGCTTTTAAGAACAGAGACAGGAAGAGTTTCATTTATTTCAGCTTTACCTGCCGCCACATTGCATCAGGCTTCCATCACGTGCATCTGGATAGCTGCCTTGACCTCCTAATGGTTTTCTCTGCCTGCAATTCCTTTCCTTTCCTCCCTCCTGCCTCCTCATCTTTTCCCCCTTCTAATCCATCCTCTGCAGGGACATATTGATCATCCTAAAACGAAGCTTTCATTATTTTCTTTTACTGTCTAAAACCTTTCAGTGGCTCCCCATAGCCCAGGCAAGCTCTCTGCTCCTGCCAAACTTGTTTCCTGCTGTCGTAACATGTCCTTCTTCATCTTTCATTTTGACCTGTCTACCTCCCCTTGAATGATCTCGCTTTCCCAGATATCAGAATCCTGCCTCCTCTTTAGGATTTAGCTTAAATCCTACTTCTTTCAAGCAGCCTTTTTTGGAAACCCCAGAGAAAATGAATCTTTCTGCCCTTTTGCCTATGTCTCCTCACAAAAAATTAAAAAAAAAATCATTTGCTGATGTCTCTATACACAGTGCTGAGTGTTATTTGTGTACTGGTGTGTGGCTGAAAAAGCAGAGGATTGGCAGTAGGAGACCAGACTAACCCAAACTGGGTGTGTCTAAGCAAACTGGATGTGCGACCTTAGGCAAGCCATTTGTCTTAATGGGCTTCAATTTCCCCATTAAGATAATAAGGAGATTGGAGACAAAGATCTCTAAGTGACTGCTCATGGTGCCCATAATGTATTTTTGCTGGTTTATAACTTTCCTTAGAGATCTCCTTTTCTATTATTCGTGATTTCTTATTTTGATCATGTTTCCTATTAGTGTTGAACTATTACCCATCTTTCGAAGTATCTTCTAACTTTAAAATTCTTAACACACATTTGGTTTGTCTTTCTTACTCACATCGGGAAGGAGCTTCATTTTATGGTTGGAGCACTGAGGCCCAGGAAGCGCCTGCCTAAGGACACGCAGCGCAGAGAATACAACACAGCTCCCAGCCGGGGAGGGCCCTAGGATCCAGGACATTGCCCGGCCCTGCTCAGAGTGAATGCCCGCTAATTATTTGTCAATTGATTGGAGGTTGTAAGGCCCATCTTGCACGACCACTCCTTTCTCCCTGGAAGGAGGAGCCCCTTGGAGTCTGTCGGTTAACGGGAAAAGTGCTTACTCCGGGAGGAAGGCGGGGCAAGCCGGAACAAGCTCTCGCTGGGAACCCGCATACTCGCACACTCCCTCACCCGGTGTTTCTGAACCCTTTTCTTAGCAGGAGAGAGGTGACGGGGTTCAAGGATACTTGGAACCCGTCCCTTTGGCGGAGACAGGTAGCCGCTTCTGACTGCCGCTCCCGGCTGATCCTGCGGAGTGGAGCGCCCCCGCCCACCCCCCATCCCCGCGTTACGCTCAGGCCTCCTCCGCTCTGCTACCGGAGGGGGGTGCTTGGGGAGCCCTTGCACGCTAGTCTTCCTGGAGCTGCAGTCGTGGAGCCCCGCGCTCTTGGGAGCCTCTCGGCGGCTTCCCCTCGGCTGCGCTGGTGTGCAGGCTCTCCCCGCCACCCCCACCCGCGGCTCGCCCTCCTTCCCTCCCTCCCTCCCTCCAGCCCGGCTGGCCGGAGCGCGCACACCGGGGCTCCGGCACGTGGGCGCGCGGGAGGCGGCGGCCGCTGCTGCCGCTGCCGGAGCCCAAGCCCGAGCCGAGATTGCCCTCCATGCTGCGGGCTCTGCGGCCGCCTTCCGCTCAGCCTCTGGTCCAAGCCCAGCCCCGCGAGCCTGCGAAGCAGCAGAGGGGAGGAGGACGCGGAAAGGAGGAGGGGCGCGGCGGGCTGGGGCAAGCCGGGCTCTGAGCAAGGGGCGCCCGCAGCCGAGAGGAGGCAGCCCGGCTCTCTCGCTCCTTCTGCTCCAGCCACTGCTGGGGGTTCCAGGCAGCGCGATGCCGCTAGGCTCCTTCTAGGCGGCGGCCAGAGAAGGCTTCCCGCAGCCGCTCGGCCCACGCCGGCTCGCCTTCAGCGGTCGAGTCCCTTCTCTGTCCTGGAGGACGCTCCCGGCCCCTCGAGCCTGAGCGAGCGCGAAGTCCGAAGTCCGCTCCCAGCGCCGCCAACTTCCCCGGGAGCCCCTCTCCCCGCAGCAGCCTGCGCCAGCCCTGGGAGCGATGCGCCCCCAGCCGGGCGGCTCACCTTCTGCCAACTCGCCACCCATGGGATCGACTGCCCTCGGCTGCCCCGCTTGGAGCTCGTAGTAGCCTTCGCCGCGTGGCCGGGGAGAGGAGTGAGACACCAAGGCGTTTAGCGGATCCCGCGCGCGCCTGTCTGTTGGGGTCCCCTGCGGGGGCAGCGTCCATACCCAGGGGTGAGTAACCGGGTCGTGACAGCGCCCTTTATCTCCAGCTAGGAGCTTGCAGGGATGGCAGGGAGACAGGAGAAAGTTAAGTCTCCTTGCACCTATCCTGGGCTTTGGCAGCGAGACGCAACATTGGCTCTCCTAATCCAATTGCCTTCGGGGGTTCCCTGAATGCCTTCAATTCTAAGCCAAGGAGGAAGACCCTTTTCGCTTCCCAAGGGGAAGGGGATCCCTACAGCAGACCACTGACTGTTCCCCACCAACGTGCCATTCGGGGCTTTTCAGCCGCCCGCGCGTTAAGCAGGCACCCAGCTTTAAGCGCTTGGAGATCCGCAGCTGCCTGGTCGCGCTCAGAGATCGTGGGCAGCCCGGGGTCCCTAGGGGAGGCTAAGCGTGCTTCATTAGGGAGAAGCCACTGCTGGAATATTAAGGAAGCGTGTATGTGTGTGCCTGGGAGCAGGAGAGGTAGCCTTAAGAAGAGGTGCGAATGAAATTTATCTGTTGCTGACGGATCGGGTGCCCCGGGCGCCCAGCTCCGCGGTACGGGTTTGGAGGCATAGGATCTTTAGGGCGGCCTGACAGAGTCCAACAGGTGGCCTGCGCGGGCTTCCTGTGGTCGGGCGCGGGGGAGGGGAACTGCTCCCTCCCCGGGGCTCAAGCTGCCGCTGCTGCTTCTAGGGTGCATCCGAACATGGGTGAGGAAATGCGCTCTCTGCTCTCAGGCCTGATTTGGGGTGAGTGTGTGAGGCATCCAAATGCCTTCTGTCGGAAAACAGCGGCCTTATTATGTGCCTGACTGAAGTTTCAACTTGCAGGCAACTGAGGGGCCATTCAGCTGCGGCGACGCGGACTTGGCTGGCCCTCAGATGCGAGTCCTGGCCTTCTTCGCCGTCCCTGGCAGAGGGTATTCCAGCTCCCTGGGCTGGGCAGCCAGCCAAACCTCAGCATTTCGCTCCTCTGTACTCCACCACGGGGAGGGGGAGTTGCGGGAGCCATCAGGAGCACTGGCCCGAGTTCATTTTCCTTTCCCTCCCTCCTGCACTCTTGTCCTGAGACTCAGACGGAGGGGTGGGGATGGATGAGATGGGCGGGTACAGGTGGTGTGAGCGGATAAGTGTGGAGACAGGTCGAGTTTGAGAGCAGGACTGAAAGAGGCCAGAGAGACGAAGTTCTGCACTCGTACGCGGCGATTCGAACTGAGAAAGGGCATGGCTGTGCTTTGAAAAAGTTTCTTCCGAACTCACCATCCTTCGGTGATTTGGAGTGTGCAAAATACTCTAGGCCCTTGAAGCGGTGGCACTCCAAAGGACCCTCTTCCCAGTCTGTTGCGTCACTTCTCTGCCCCTCAGTTTGCCCATCTGTAGATTGGGGACAGTTACCCCCATTCATGGCAGAAGCTCTGGTATGTCTATAAAGGAGGGACTTAGAGATGGGTGTGGGCCTGGAAGGTGGAGGAGCAGCTGGGGGGGGGGGGTGGGGTGGAGTGGGGAGAAGCATTGTCTGGAAGCTGCATGCGTAGCAGACACAGTTTTTACTTAGATTTTGTGCTTTGAGGAGGTTAGTTGGCTTTGAGAAGAATGGTGGAGACTTTGGGAAGCTAAAGCTTTCTCAACACCCCTTTGGCACCACTGCAGCCACAGTGAGCAGTCTATACTATGGAAACGAAGTGATGGACACCCCAGACCACGGAAGAACCCTCCACTGCCAGCTTAGCCCAGCAGCTTCTGCTCCAGGCGAGGCTCTGGGTGCTAGAGCTGTTTGGCCTTGCTCTTTACACTCCGTAATTGCTGTTGCATCTTTCTAGCCTGGATTTAGTTTCCCTCCCTAGGAGGGACCCTCCTCACTCTGGGGCCTCTGACAGCATATCGCCAAGAACTGTAAGTACAGTGAGCCCCTTGACTTGTAGAGGGTGCTGGCTGACTTAGCATGGAGCACACGCTTGCCTGACCAGAAGCGTGCCCCCTGGAGGCTCCTTATTGAGAGGGGAGCCAGGAGCTGGGGCGTGAAGAACAGGAATGGGCAGCGAGGGATTGTGTATGTCAGAGAGACAAATGGAAGTACAGAGTCAGAGAAAGAAGAAAAGGGAGAAGAAGGAGTAACAGGCAGAGGCAGAACAAGAGGGGAGTCAGAGACAGACATACATACCCAGAGGCAAAAGGGGAGAGAGGGACAGAGACACAGGAGAGAAGGAAAGCTATAGGCTGGAGCTGGCAAAGAATAAGAGGAGAGAGGAGTAAGAGAGAGAACTGGAAGGGAGGGAAGTGAGGAAAAAGAAATCTGAAGAAAAGACAAGTGTGAGAGAGCGTGCCTAAAGGAAAAGGGATGTGAGCAAGGGTGGAGGAATCAGGTGGGGAGGAGAGAATGGTGGGAGAATGGGGGGAGGCAGAGGAAACTGGGAAGCCCCCGTTTTTTGTATTTAATTTTTATATACCACATGGCAGTTCTAAGGACTTTGACATAATCCACATCTTTAAGTAGCTAGCCCTTGGTTAATGTTTCTTTCTTTGTGGAGTCGTGAATTATGTAGAAATTGGACACCTGCTTGCAACCCAGCTGCATTGGAGGTGATAAGAATGTAAGAAGTTTAGATTCTTGGTAAATGCACAGATGCACAAGTTCATTTGCCTTCATTGTTTTTTTCTGGGTGAACACAGGACTGTAGAACTCGGAAGTGGTTCTTTCATTCACCATATTTGCCAGGGACTCTCTAATCCGTTTATGGAAGAATCTCCTGGGCAGTTTCGGAGAAAAGCAAATTACTGGGCCCACTCCCCTGGGAGTCTCATCCACTGGGACAGGAAAGTGCTGCATTAATGAGTGCCCCATTGATTCTAAAGCAGGCCGTCCCTGACCACACTTTGATAAACATGGTGTAACACGCCTTCTAATTTGTTTCCATTCTTCCTCCTAAGAGAAACAGTTTAACACCTCCCTCTGGTATCCCTCCATCCCCACAAAAGCTCATTTCTTGTGAATTTCTCTTGAAAAGGACAAGCCCTAGGATTGCTCAGCCATGGTTACCTTTCCATGAACCTCATTAATAACAGTAGCTCCAGGGGACAATGGACAGCTCTTCTGGTTGACCTTGTCAGGGGTGTCCACAACTAACAGGTATTGAGCGCTCCGCAGGGCACTGCCCTGGGCATTCTTTATACACTCTCTGCCTATCGAACACTCACAGAAAACTATGCTGTAAGCACTGTTGTTATCATCTGCATTTTATAGTTGAGGAACTGAGATTTAGAGAAATTCAGTTACTTATCCTGGAGAAATTACGTTCCTTGCCTGGGGTCAGGCAACTGGGAAGCAGCGGTGCTGAAACTTGCACCCAGGTTTAGTTGACTCCAGGGTCAAGGTCCTAATTACATATCATGGTGTATGTATCTACATACACCTAATCCTAACGTTCCATTCTAGACTGACGGAGCCAGAGATCCTTGGAGATATTTCCCAGCACTCTCTCGCCCCACTTTATCAACTGAGCAAAGTGAAAAGTGGCTGAAGAAACTGAGAAGTGACTTGCCAGAGATCCTACAAGCAGTAAGTGCCAGAACTGGGACTGGTGCCCTGATACCCTAAGTCTCAGTCCAGCCTTCTCCCCACCACACTAGTGGTTGTTGTGTCTGGCTGATCGTCAAGGTCACATGAGCATCTTAGTCAAAACACAAGTTGCTGGACCCCACTAGAGGCTTACTGAATTCAAACCTGGGGCAAAAAGCCCAGAAATCTGTATTTTTAGTCCACGCCCCAAGTCTGCATCTGCACATTACCATTTGCCCCAGTTACTCTGTAGCTCCTGGCATCTGACACCGCGGATCCCTTTCAAACAGCTTCAAGTGGAGAATTTCAAGCCCCTCCCACTTCCAGCAAAACAAACACACAAAACATAGTATACTCTCTGGATGCTGCAGCCCACACTGATGGACCACGGGCAAGGAAACAAGCTGGTCAAACCAGAGGGAACTTTGAAAGCTCTCTGAGAACTGTAGCAATCACATTGAGGTTGGTTAGGCTAAGATTTTCCTGTGCCAGGTTGGAAAGCATTTAAGGAAACATCAAATGCTCCTTCAAAGCATCAGTGTTGGTATTTGTACTAATGCTTGACACGAAAGGACACCGTGAACCAGGCCAATGTGCCGCGGTGTCAAAAGTGTCACGCTCCGTCTCCCAATTTAGTGGGTGTCGCTGTGGTGAAGGATCTAGGCTTTCTCTCCTTCATTATTATGCTTTTGACTCCCTCAGAATGTGTCAGTGCCTCCTTCCGCAGGTGAAAAGGAGCCATCACCCACATTCTGCCTCTTTCTGGCCCACTTAAATTGTTTTCTTGGTGACCTCAACATCTTTTCCCTTCTATTTCATTGAAAAGTAGCCAAAGGTGCCAGACATCTTGTCCAGCAAACTGTTTTGTCATCTTTCCCTTTTCAGATCCAAATTTATTTTCTGAATCTGTCGCTTTTAACCCTGACCTCTTATTCAAGGATGGTAATTGAGCCGTGGGTAGCTTTGATAAGCAACTGTCTGATAACGTGTGTTTTAAATAACCACAGTTGTTTGTGAATAGAACACAAACCAAGGAATAACTTACATTTACAATGTCTGCAACTTTAATATGCTGGGAATTTTTTGCCCTTTCAGCAGTGAAAATCTACTTTGCTGGCACAGCTGGCAGTGGAGAAGTGGAAGGTGGAAAGAAATATTCTTAGTGGTTAAGACCTGGGCTCTGGATGCAGACAATTAGGGGTCAAGGTCTACTTCCATCTTGCTGGCTAGTATAACCTTGGTCTGGTTATTGAACTTCCCCAAGTCTCCTTGTCTTCACCTGGTCATTGAAGACAGTAACAGGAGGCCTCTCTGTGGATGCTACCAGGACTTACCTTGGTCAGTGCCTGAAGTGCTGAGCATAGCAGCTGGCATGTGGCAATGACTCATCTGTTAACTAGTATTTGTTAAACATTTGTCATGTGCCAGGCTCCATTTAACCAAGGATAAAACTGATGTCACAGAGCTTAAGCAACTTGCCCAGGTCACCCACATCCTAAGTAACAGACAGACTTGAAATCCAGATCTGTCCTTTTCAAGTGCCCCCCTCCCCTGACTCTTACTGTTGCATTGGTGTGAGTCTCTCTGTTCCTTCCTTACATGTTAAGACAGAGTGTTGCATATGAAACATATTCTGGTTTGTATTTTAATTGAACCCATTACTAGAGTGTCAAATAGAATTATTCTCAGTGGGGATCTTTTGAAATTTGGGGGATAATTTTAGCTGGTTAACTCACCTCCCAAGTGTTTGCTTTTGCTTTTCCGGCAGTTGGGAGGAGTTTTCATGGATCCATCCTCTGCTGCTTTTGCGTGGTTAACTTCCACCTGTTTTTAAGTTCTCAGTATAGATGTTGTTTCTTTGGGAAAATCTCCTTTGACCCCTCCAGGGCTGAGTTAAATGTCTTTATAATGTGTTCCTCTACTTAAACTGTAGTATATTTCCATTTACTTCTCTATATCTGCTGCTCGGTCTATATAAGCTTCTTGCGATCAGGGACCTGGTCTTAATTCAAGTTGTATCTACAGTGCCCAGGATAGTACATGACATATAGAAAACTGACAAAATCTGTTGAATGACCAATTGACACTCTGAGCTAATTCTAGGTGGCCCAGAAAAAGTGGTCGTTGTCCTTAAACTCTAAGGAAAAATATCCAAACATTGGAATTGAAAACCACGCAGTATAATGTGTCCCCAGAGGCACCAGTTCTTCAGATGGAAGGGGAGTGTAATGGTATCAGTAGTTGCTGATTAACCACCTTGGTAGCTTTGGGCAAGTTCCATTGTGATGTTGCTTAAGATGTAATTAGAAGAGACATTCTGATTTATAACAATGTGATTTTTATCTGTACATTTAATTAGTTGCTCAGAAAGACACTTTTGTTTCTCAGCCCAAAAGTTTTAAAAATTGATGGGCTTCTGGAGTTAGAACTAAGGTTAGAGATAACCTAGTTCTACCAGCTTGTATGAGAGATGAGAAAACAGAGGCTCAGAGAAGGAAAGAGACTTGCCCGAGGTCACCCAGCAAGTTAGTGCCAGAGCCGCTGTGAGAGCCAGGGGTTTCTGGCTGCTAGCCCAGGACTCTTAATGCACAGCTGAGAGTGATTAACACATCCGTGGTGAGCTCCTTGTTTGCTTTGAAGGCATACTTGCAAGCCTTCTGCGTGTACACAGCCCAGGCTCCGTAAAATTCCAAGATAACGCTCCTGCTGAAAAGGAGGGAAGCAGGACTGAAATGATTTGCTGGTTGGGCAAATCCCAAGCGTCAGAGAAGTTTGTGGGAGAGCTTCTTGGCAGGTCCTATGTTGGCAAGGTCTTCTGGGCTTCTGGGATTTCCAGCCTACTTTTCAAACAAGGAGATGTGGCTTGACAGGGATCTTCCTTTGCTATTCTCGAGTGGGATATTTCAAGGTGATTTAGAGATATATGAAGTTCATTGCCCAGTCCCTGGCACGGGGCTGCTGGCAAAGTACTGGTTCAGATCCTGCTCCCCTTTCTTCTTAACACTTTTTTTAGATGGGAAGCAGTCACCTTGGAACCCTTCTCTCTATCTCTGGGGTGCCTTGGAGTCTGACTAAATGGACCAGTCTGAATATACCCTCAGACATAGAAACGTGTGCAATGTACTCTGACATTGTTAACTCACAGATCTTTATCACATGGTGTCAATATTATGGCGACAGTAAGACACAGATCATTGATGCGATATATTGTGGATGATCCTTTGGAAACATTATAATCAGTGCTGACAAGGCAGCAGAAATATCTCAACGCAGTACCTTTCCTGCATCCCAAAAGGCTTGCCAAACCAACCCAAAGTACAAGACTGTGATTATTTAAGGAGAGAAGGCACAGACAAGAATTCCCTTTGCCCCTCAAGCATAATCAGTCTGAGATCATTGGTGCTATTTTTCATTTGATGTTTGAGGTTTGGATGCAAGGGAGAGGCACCCCTCTTTGTATTTCTACCACCAGAACAAATTGACCCCTTCCATAGCTTGTCTGGGTACCTAAAATTTCTCCATTAAGGAGTAATTCTTTGGGCTTCAAATGATTTGGAGTTCTTTATAGCCCTCTACTAAAATACAAGACTTCCTAAGTAAGACATCATTTAGCTACTTTAGCGGTCTAGACCTAACATCTTACCCCATACTTCTCACCTTATGGAGGCATTTTGACAGGCTTCAAGGATAAATACCACCAGCACCAGCACCACCACACTGCCCACTACAACTTCTACTACTACTATTAATATTGCCATTTATTGAGGACCTACTATTGCCAACACAGTTCTAAGTTCTTTCTATGTATCTTCTCATCTCATATGCCCAGTAACCCAATGTAGGGATGGATAGGGGAATTTTGATACTACCATACCAATGACAAATATGCTGAAAAGTAGGGGCAGGATAAACCTAGAATAGTAAAAAAAAAAAAAAAAAAAGTGGTAGTCTGAGCAGGGAAATATTGAGAAGCGATGCAGAAGGGCAGAAGGAAAGGTGACCTGTCTTCCTTTTTCCTATTCCCAGATATCTAAGCCTCCAAGTAGTATCTTTAGAGAAAATCAAGAAAACTGAGTCTTGGAAAGTTAACTTGCAACAAATCCTCACTGCAGAGCAGGGCTTTGAATCCAGACTTTTCTTCTCTTCAAACTTCACTAGGTAATGCTGTCTCTAATTGACTTTAAAACTCCGTGCTTGAAAGGAGCTTAGAGAATATCTTGTCCTGTGGCTTTCAAATGACTATCGTGTACGTTAAGAAATGTATTTTACGTTCTTACCTAGTAAGTATCCACACACACAGCTGACACAAAGCTTTAAAAAAAAATACTTACTCTTACTGTGGGTTATTTGCTGATGTTCCCTGTTCTACCATATTCTCTTACTGTCCACGTGCCCACATGTACACATACAGACACACCATGTTCACACATATAATTGAAACAAAAGTTTCAAAACAAAATACTTACCCCTACCATGGGGGGATATACTATCATATTTTCCATTTTGTTGTAGTTCATTTTTTAAAAATGTAGGCTATGACGCACAAAATTTATTTCATGACTCTATGGGTCTAATGGGTCACAATTTGAAAAACATTTATCAAATCTGCTACTATAGACTTTTAGAGGTGGAGAAAGTGAGGCTTGGGGAAGCGAAGCCATTTTCCCTTGTCCAAGATCCCATGACAAGCTAGTGGCAGAGGCAGCATTAGACCCAGGCTCCTGATGCCTGCTCACATTTAGGAGTAAGTTCGTCTTTGAGAGTGGACTCTGGGTCATTATTTAGCCTCACTTTAACAGCGGATTGTCGCCGTTGACTGCCATAATCTCTGCCTTTTGACTTGGCCTTGATGTTTACTCCCTTCATGTAGAATTTTTTGTGTGTGAGATTTGAGTGACAGAGTTGATTTGCGATGCGTGGGTTTGACGGGGGGGTGTTTGTGGTTGAAAAGGTCTGTGAAGCAGCAGGAACCGTGGTGAGGACCCTGTGCCTCCTCTGTGGGCCTCTCCAGACTTACTGATCAAGTGATTAGGGATAAGATCCTGGAGGAAAGAAGAAGCATTGATGCCACCTTAGGTGACCTTTTTCCCTATTGCTGTCTCCCTCTGGGCCACTTCCCCTTTTGTAACCCAGAGGGCATTACTCTTATGTTTAAACACATTAATGCAAGTGCCAAATGAGAGCCTGGTTTTGTCATACTTGGTGTACAAAAAACACTTTCTGGAAACTCTGATGACTACTGGAACTGGGGGCAGAATTTTAAAAAATGGTAAATTTTAATTTGTTTAACACTACACATGAATGCTAAAAAGCCAAATAGTGCACACTGGAAAAAGGAAGCATTACCTTATCCCTGATCCCACGTCCCCCTTCCTGGTACCACCACGTTGCCAGGGTCTTCTGCATTTTCCCTGCCATATATGCGGACAAAAAACACACAGTTTTTCCTCTTTCACACAAGTAACAGCATATGCTGTAATTTGTTTTTTAAAATTTAAATGGCACATCTTAGAGATAGTTACCATAAGTGTATACTGAACTGTATCTTTATTTTTCTGAGCTGCGTAACATGCCAGTATATGGGAGTACTGGGGTGTATTTAGCTGTGGTAAAGGATAGTGATTAAGAACCTAAACTCTGCAGCTAACCTGCCTCTGTGTGTGTGTGTATGTGTGTGTGTGTGTGAGAGAGAGAGAAAGAGAAAGACAGCTTGAGAGACAGAGAGAGAGATATTAGAAAAAGTGGGCCGGGGGCCAGCCCGGTGGCTCAGCGGTTAAGTGTGCACGTTCTGCTTCGGTGGCCCGGGGTTCGCCCCTTCAGATCCCGGGTGCGGGCATGGCACCACTTGGTGCATCATGCTGTGGTAGGCGTCCCACGTATAAAGTAGAGGAAGATGGGCACCGATGTTAGCTCAGGGCCAGTCTTCCTCAGCAAAAAGAGGAGTATTGGTAGCAGTTAGCTCAGGGCCAATCTTCCTCCAAAAAAAAAAAAGTGCGCCAGGGAAGGCCTCACTGAATTGAGCTGAATTTGTGCATGTTTTCAAGAATTCAGTTTTTACTATTGTAAGAACTTTTTTCATACCGTGAAACTGCCAACAGTTATTTATCGAGGATCTTTTGTCTTTGGGATCCTGGGAAGTTGAGAGTCACGTGAAGACAATGCTTCCTGTCCTTGAGGAATCTGGAGAGAGCATTTACTTACCCAGAACAGGTTGAGAATGATGAACAATTTTGTGTAATTGAGACTTAAACTGGTTGCTGAAACTTCATTCCATGCAGAAGGAAGAGCAAGTGCAAAGGCCCTGAGGTGGGACTGTGACTCTCACATTTAAGAAACAGCAAGGAAGCTAGTGGTGCTTGAAGTAGAGGAAGACACTCGAGCATGTTGATTCCTAGGAAGGGGCTGCTTTAGGGCCAATGTGTAGGCATGTAATCAAAATAAAATATTCCATCTAAGCTGCCTCAGCTAGGGTTCTCTAAAAGGTTTAAAGAAGGCTGTATGGCTATTTCTAAATTACAGGAAAATAGATTTTCTTTTACGGAATTCAGGATTTTTCAGTGAAATTCTCTTGCCTATAATGCTGATGAGTTTGAAGCAGGTATTGAAATATATCCAGGAAAGAACTGTTCAGGAAAGGAACATACACTTGAATAAACAACTTAATTAGAAAGCGAACTCACTAGTTTGGCTAGTGTAAGCATAATAGAAGAGACTGAAGCAGCTCCATCCAGATTGGTGAGCAGAGAACTCAGTGAAATTTCTGAAAGAAACAAATTTTAAATTATCACCTAGGAAATTCCATCCCTGCCAAAGCAGGGAAGAAATTTTTCTTGGTGCTCAAAATTACTGGTTTTCATAGTTTTAAAATCAGTTGTTTGGATGGAAGTAGAATGAAGTCAAACAGCAAAGAGAATTAGTTCCAGCCCATTCTGCCCTCCCTGTCCTACCTTCATGAAGCTTTTTGTGGGATTGCCCCAGTGTTGCCTTCCCCAGCTCAAAGACAAAAGTAAAGGGAGGCTGTATCAAAATGCTTGAGATGGATTCATGCATTTTTATTGAATGACACGTATGTTTTGTTTTTTTTAATAATTGGCACCTGAACTAATATCTGTTGCCAATCTTCGTTTTTTTCCTTCTTCTTCTTCTCCCCAAAGCCCCCCAGTACATAGCTGTATATTCTAGTTGTAGGTCCTTCTCGTTGTGCTCTGTGGGACGCCGCCTCAGCATGACCTGATGAGGGATGCTAGGATCCGAACCTGTGAAACCCTGGGCGGCCAAAGCGAAGCAAATGAACTTAACCACTGGGCCACGGGGCGGCCATGAATGGCACGTATTTTGAATAACAAAAGAGAAGTGTCTCTTAACTCCTGGCAAGAATGTATTTTTATACATCACAGTAAAGAGTGTTGTAGAAACACTTGATTGTGAGAAAATATTTATATTGGATGTTTTCTGTGCATTTATTTCTGTTCAGGAAAAAATAGCAACGAAAAGCATTATCAGTCTGGCTGGTTCTTTTTCAGATGCAAAATCTCTCCAACTGAAATCCTTTCCGTACTCAAATTGGGCCTGCCAGCTTTAAAAGAGGGCTGTTGGGATAATATGATAAACTGGCCCATGCGTTCAATCTTTGCTCATCAAGGCTGCGCCAGAATTGACATTTTCGTAGAGTTTGGCTTGATGCTCTGATTACAAATTGGTCCTGAGGAGCTAGACTGTTTGTAATTTTATTCACTAAGGGATTGTGCTTCTATCATTAGGTCTGTTTTGGTTTTGAAACCTAGAGGAGGAAATATGTCTGTGGTTCCCATCTCTTATAAAAAGAATGTGACGGAGAGGGAAATTCGTACAGAAACAAATGCAGTTTGTTATATGCAAAATTAAGAGTTTCATCTTCCTTCGAGGCGGTGATGATAGCATTTCTCCTCCCACTTCCTCCTGGAAGTTTTGCAAAAACAGCTTAAATTGAAGTTTTAAGAAGGGTGTTGAGTATTTATATTTCTTATCATTGATTTACTTGTGATAAATGGATGAATTATTTTGGAAAAGAGAAGATCTGTGATTTTATCTCTTTTGGACTTGTTTTCAAGAATTCTATTTTTACAATCGTATGAACTTTTATAAACAATGAAATTACCAACAATTATTTTTTGGTCCAGGATCTTTTGTCCTTGGGGTCTTGGGAGAATAGAAGACAAGTAAAGACAGCACTTTCTGTCCCTGGCTAACCCAGAGACAGAATGTGCTTCCCCAGAGCAGAGCAGACTGAGAGTGGTAAACTATTGCCTATCATTGAGAGTTAAACTGGATGCTGTCTACAATGAATCCACTAGGATTCAGAGAAGAAAGTGATCAGCCAGGAGCAACATAATTTGGTGACATTTCCAACCTGTTGTCAGAAAACTAACGTATAATAGGATAGTGAACAATTTTATATGACCCTGATTACATCAACTGAAGTCTTACAACAATAAATTTAAAATAATTATTTTATACTTTCACTTGGCGGGCCACCTCAAGGGGTCCATGTGCCACAAAGCACCTAGATCATGAATAAACCTGGATGTCAGTGCATCGCTAGGCTTGGAGCCAGTAAGGGAAATCTTTAGCCCTCCATGTGCCTTACCACAATCCCAAAAGAAAACATAACAAACCTTGAACTGAGACCCAGGTGAGAAGTGCTGAGCAAGAAGCAAGTGAGAAGACCAAAATTGTTCTGAGTGCAAATACCCATATAGTCCTGTATCTGAGGAGCAGCTTTGAGTAAGCCAGTTGTAAGCCAGAAGGTGCAGAACCTCAATCTGATTCCTGCATGAAATCAGCATCTGGAAGGGGACCAAGTGGTCCTAGCTTGGGAGCCTCCCTTGGCTTCCAGCAAAAGCAACCACAAATCCTTTTTAGAGGAGAGCATACTCTACTTGGGACTACAGGAATCCCACAGGTAAAGATAAAAACATGATTCCACAATGAAAGATGATAAAAAATACACAAGAAAACCAGCCATTATTGGTCAGAGATATTAAAGAAAACAAAACAGGAAAGGCTTAAACTCCTGAGATCTTTCAGGTATTGGAATTATCACATATAGATTACAAAGTAAAGATGTATGAATCTTGAAAGGAATAAAAAGCAATTATGTAAAATATAAGCATGCAAGAACAAACTATAAGAAGTGATTGTGAAGATTTTACAAAGAACCAAATAGAACTTTTCCAAAGAAAAAAGAGTTGATAGAATAAACAACTTAATGAATGGATCCATTAAGCATTGTAGACACAGCAGAAGTTAGAGGAAGATAGATTTGAAGATATTATGCCAGAATTCAGCACAGAAAGACAAGGAAATGGAAAATGTGAGAGAGAAGTTAAGAGATAGGATAAATTGAAAAGTTTGTTATATGTTTAATCAGAGCCCCAGAAAGGGAGCAAATGGAGGAGACACAACATTTGAAGAGAGAATGTCTGAGAATTTTCAAAAATTGGTGAATGATGTAAATCCAAACATATAGAAAGTAAAACCAAGATAGATAAAAATTGAATCCACACCTAGACATATTGTAGTGAAACTGCAAATATAAAACATAAAGAGAAGCTCTTAGAAGCATCTAGAGAGCAGACACAGATTACCTACAAAGAAACCACAATTAATAATAACAGTAGGCTAGTCAGAGACAATAGGGGACAGAAGAGCTAGAATAGTATCTTCAAAGGTCTGAGAGAAAATAACTGTCAAACTAGACTTGTTTTCTTTTTAATAATAAGGACAAAATAAACACATTTCCAGATAAATAGGCCTTCACTAAGGAAACTTCTGAAGAATGCACTTAAAAAAGAAAAGTAATCCTGGGAGGAAGATCTGATATAGAAGAGAGAATGGTGGGTAAAATAAATTGGAAAAATGCAAATGAATTTAGACCTTGTCTGTATAATATGATATAATGGTAATGTTCTAACCTGTGTATTTCTTGGAAGAAAACAATCAAAATGCTAGACAGTAAGAGCATGTATCTAGTCAACCACGGAATCCTAAACTCCTAAACAGCTTTATGATCTGACCATTTGTCTTCTGTCTTCCTCTCTCTCTGTATCTCTCTTTTTCTGATCAATCTCATTACAGGCTTATCAATTTTATTAGATATTTCAAAGGAAGCCATTGACTTTACAGATCTTTTGTTTTTTATTTTGTTCCTCAAAAGTCACATAAAGTGAAGAGGTTAGCAGCAAACTGAATTTTTCTCTTTTTGGCAACAAATGTATATGATGAAGAAGTAGTGACTAGAATATATAACTAGCTGCTACAAAAGAATAAGAAAAAGATAAACAACTGAATGGAAAATAGGCAAAGGGCATTAACAGGAGTTACCCTGAAAAGGAAAAACATATGACCAGTAAACATATGAAAAGTTGCACAACCTTATTAGTAATTAGGGAAATGCGAAATGAGACATCAATGAGATATCATTTATACTTACTAGATTAGAACAGATTAAGAAGCCTGAAAATATGAAGGATTGGAGCAAACTTTAATACACTGCTTTGGGGAGTGTAAATTGGCAATCATTTAGCAATATAATTTGATGTTTTGTTGTGAAGTTAAACGTTGGCCTATTCTAAGACCCAGCAATTCCACACCTATGTATATATCCTCCAGATACTCTTGCACATGTGCTACAGTTGACACATGCCAGAATAGTCATAAAAGCACTGTTTGTAATAGCAAGAAAATAGGAATAAACAAAACGTCCATTGTTAGGAGAGTAAATAAATTGTAGGATATTTATGGAACAGATCATATAGCAGAGAAAATGAGTGAGTTATGACTATGTACACTAACCTAGAGATGACTATTAGGATGAAAATGTTGATTACTAAATCGATTATTTATGGTATGATATTATTTATTGTAACATTTTTGCATCATGATCAAAAACAAGCAACACTAAACTTTTTTCATTTCTGCTAATATATTATATATTTGAAAGGAAAGAAATGTACACAAAGTTCAAGGTAGTGGATGATAGTGGTTTCTTCTTGAGAGGGAGGCCGGAGGATGGAATGGGAAAGGAGTGCAGTAAGTGAGTTCGGGGATTGCCTGACTTTGGGAAGAAGAGGGTTTGGGGGTTTGGCTGCCCTTTACCTGTGGAAGTGTGATTACTGGAACTGACTGGCTGACTCTCAGAAGGAGGGCCCCTCACTGATTAGCTGGCTGTTAGAAGCTTGCATCCTGCTGCAAAACTGCCATTGATTGATCTGTATGGGTTTAAAGTCAGTTCCTTGTGACAATGGCTGCAGAACAATCAGTGTTTTCCTTGGAGGGTAGGGACCTTTTATTCTCGCTCATGAAGTAAGTCTTATTGTTTCCACCTTAAAGATGAAATGGCTAACTATTTGCTCAAGAGTTGCCAGCTACAAAGCGGTGTAGCTGGGATTAGAACCTCAACATTCGGGCTTCACAATCTACCCTTAACATAAGGTAGTTATACTTGAATTATAACATAGCATATTCCATGTTATAAAGTTATAAATTATAAGAAGATAATTTTATTGAAAGTCTTAGAGTTTTTCCCTATCTTACTGATGTTACTCCCTACTTCTCTATCTTGGTAAAATGGCACCAGTTGTGCAAACCAGAAACCCGGAGTTTTCCTTGATGTTTCTAAATATTTCACCCTATCTCTAATCAACCAGTGTCTTATATTCCAAAACAACTACAGCCTGACCATTATTCTTGGTCTCCACATGGTTACCAGAAAAAGTTTGGAAAAGGCAAATCTGATCCTGTCACTTTGGGCCATGTTAAAATTATTCTGTTATTTTCATTTGGTCTTAGATTAAGAATCATGTCCTTTCCCCAACCCTCCACCTTACCTCACTCCACTGTCTACCTCTCACTGGTCATGCTGACCTTTATTTTTTTCAGTCTCTCATTTCCTCTGGCCACAGGGCCTTTCTATGTGCTGTTGGATTTGAAGTTTAAACCATCTGACTATGTTACTAGCTACTCTCCCTTGTTATTGTCTTCCACACCCCCTAGGTCATAGCTCTAAAATTCTTGAAGATTTTAGCTCCTGGTCGGCTCACTTTCTTTCCTTAAAACTACTCTGGTCATAATTCTTGATGATTACAATCTCCAATCCCTATATAGGTAATTTTCCCAATATCCTGGTCAGTTCCTTGAATTCTTCTCCTTCAGTGATCTTGTTCTCCATCCTACCTTATCTGACTACTACCCTAGACATAACCTAGGCTTATGGTTCTCAAATTTTGGCATTCCTCAGAATTGGCTTGATGACTTTCAAAATATAGTGTGCTTGGCCCCACCTCCAGAATTCTGACTCAGCAGATGTGAAGTGGGGCTGGAGAATTTGCATTTCTAACAAGTTCGGAGTGATGCTGATGCTGCAGATCTGGGCACCATGCTTTGAGAAACACTGTGCTACATCTTGTCCTCTGCAACAATTGCACCACCTCCATGATCTGAATTGCAAGTACCTCACTCTCTAACTGTCATATTCTAACTCTTTAGCTCACTCCCTCACTTCTTTTAATACCCACACTCCAATGATTCTTTGACAACCCCTATATCTAATTGGATTTAAGAAGTTGGAGACTTTTGTAATTATCCAATGTGTGTGATGTATGCCTCAATTAGGATGAGTCATTCAGGAGTGTTGCTATTTTCTCTGTGTCATTTGTTACTTGAAATTCTGGAAATTGCCACAGTATCCTACCTTCCTTTCCCCATATATATTAGTCTAACTTAAAAAAAATGGAGTTGTTGAGCTTTTGTAGGTGAAGTGTTATAGAGTAGATATAAATTAATAAACTTGATTCAATTCAAGGATAAAAGTGTTAAAAATACACCCCCATATAGACAATTCACTGCTGGATTTTTATTATTTTCATCAGGCCTTATGTAATTTCATCTATGTTCCTTCAAAATATGGGTATTTCTAATATTTATCAAATGGTTTTATTTTAAGAAAATATTTGAAGCCATATCATTCTATCCTTGAAATGAATGAATGAACCATCCTGTGTGTTTGGTGATAATACCTTACCTTTACAAGTGTTTCAACATTGTTTGCAGAAATGATTTCACATCATCATTGACTGCAACCCTGTGAGATTATTAGAAAAATCATTGTTCCCCTTATAGAAAAAAAGAGGACCAGAGAACTCAAGCAGTGTGTTCAAGGACACAAACTCAGTCAAGTTGGACTCATATATGGAATTTTGGCCTCAAAACCCAGAGTTCTACCCCTTTGGGTTGGAGAATCTTGATGGTTGAAGAAACTCCAGAGATTACTTTGTTCAGGAGATATGGAAACAAGTGGTGTCAGCCATCGAGTAGGTGGAGACGGTCTAAATCAGACTCCAGCTGACTGTCATTTCACGGCTATGAGTATTGCCATAGTTTCTGATTTTCAAGGGAAGCTGAAAATAGGGAATTTTAGTGATATTCTTCAAATTTGAAAATATTTACACTTAATGCAGATCAGAAGGAAAACACTATGTGGGCCAAATGTAACATGTCTGATTTGTCTGTGGGGTGTCAGTTTAAAACCTGTGATCTAAAATTATATTGCAGGTGGGAGGAATTTCTTCTCTAATAGTCCTAGAATCTGATAGTTTGGCCTTTGTTTAAACATTTCCAGTGATGCAGAACTTTCTCTAACGATGTGGTTGGTTCTATTGTTGGTAGTCTCATTGTTCTTAGATTACTTATCTTGAGCTCCTTCATCCTGCTTATATCCTGAATCTATTCATGATTCTACAGGAAATCCTTCCAAACGTTTCAAGAGCTCCCTCTTTTCCTCAATTTTCCCTGCCTTTCCCCCGCGCCCCTGCAATGTTCTTTACAGGCTAAACATTCATAGTCATTCAACTATTCATCCTAAGGCATGATTTTTAGAAACTTTATAGTCCTAGCTACCTTCTGGATGTTCTCTAAATCTGTTAAATTTCTCCTAATTAAAGTAGCCCATAGTATTCCATGACAGCACTTCTTATACAACAAATAAAATTGTTTTATTTAAGAAAAACTTTGTATTGAGATTTGACAATTGACACATAAGTTTATATTAGTTTCAGGTGTACAATATGATTTGCCTTGATTTACTGTTACTCAGGTAGATAGATTTTCAACACATTTTGGCTATGTTTGGAATAATGTGACACAAAATGTAGTCTATGTCACAAACGTTAAATTCCCTTTTCAAAGCGGCCCAAGCTAATGAAGGCATATGTGACCACCCATTGAGAAAGACCTGCCATGCTTCTTCAGACCTCATGAACAGAGAAAATGAATAGCAGTTCTAAAGAAGATTCTTATTTTAAAAGATTCGTGAATTATAGACATGACTTGTGATGGAGTCTGAGTCTAGAGTCTAGAGTAAACAACTATAGCGATATTTTAAATAAATGTTCATGAATGATTCTCCTAGATAATACTGGAAGGGCAACTAGTTAATAATAGCAGCTGTAGTTTATTAGAAACCAACCATGTGCCAAACACTATAATCGAATACAGATGAAGGTGAGAATACATGTAGAATACTTAGCACAGTATTAGCAGTTAATGATTCAAATAAATGATAAATGTTACTATCATTATTATTAACATTGTTGTTGCATTTAATATGTTATTTCATCCTTATTACTTCTTAAGAGGTAATTATTATTGCCATTTTGGAGAGGAGAAAACTAAGCCTTAGAGAGGTTAGGTTCTGGGGTCGCACAGCTTGCAAGCATCAGAGCTTGGAGACTTATCAAAATGGAAACAACTTGCTACTTCTCCCTCGTGCTACTTTCCCCCTTGCAGGCCAGGATGAACTTGGAATCAAGGTATAACCCTTCATTCCCCCTGAAGAATTGTCAGATTATTTCTCTGTCTTATGATTAGGCAATGGATTTAATTTTGAACTCAGATACTGAAATACACATTTATCATTGTCAAACATTTATTTTTGGTATTAGCCATGTATTCTAGTCTATTTAGATCATTTTGAAACTCAAGAATTTCATTCAGTGTGTCAAACTTGTGACATTCACACATTTGACAAGCATGACTGACTTCTAGGACATTTTCCTAGTTTTTGGCTAAAAGGCGTTTAAAGGGGGCACAAACAAGGGGGAAGCAACAGACAGACAGAGCCTTGGGGTACGCTTCAAGAGATCCCTTATCCCTTTAACCGCCCCAATTTTATATCAGTCATGAATTGAAGTTCTTCACATATCATGGCTCAACCTGGTATGCATTTACCATCTTAATCTTACCATAATCTGTCCCACGTTTTTTTTCCATCTTGTTCATAAGTTTATCAAGAAATATTTTGGCAAATTCTTTACCAAAACCTATATGTTTTTTGATTATGGAATTTCGTCACTCTGCAAGACTAGTAAGCTTGTTTAAAATTCAGGTGCATTTGGCATGAATTACTTTTGTTGAACCCACAGTGACTTTAGTTATCACTGCTTTCTCATATTGATTCATTCTTGTTGGTTTTAGAGACAACATTTATTTCACTTAAAGGCTCTAAATGATTTCAACTTTTAAACTAAGTTTGGGGAGAAGAAGAGTTCTAGGAACCTAAAATGCAAGTTATGAAGCAAACTGTAATTGTTACAATTAGAATCCGGGCACTTGTAACACTTTTATTTAATCAAATGCCTTCAAAATGAATGTACAGATCTACTACAAATAGAAAAGATATTTTTACACGATTTAGGTAAATAATAGTTTTGGTGTGGGAGGATTGTTCTAAGAATGTACAGAAAGTTCGTGCATTGTTCATTCCTTTGCATCTTGTCCCCTTATAGGGCCAAGACTTTATTTAGACAGAGACCAGAGCTGGCATATTCCACATACGATTTTCCCATGTCTGCTAGACAGTGAAAGGAAACCACCCTTGAGAGATGCATGAAAGGCTGCATTTAATTTGGGAGGGAAAAAAATAACTATTTGTCCCTTTTAATTAGTGTGTGAAGAACTATATTTCTCTTAAGATTCTCTTTCTAGTCTATACTTACAGAACAGCATCTTAAAACGACAGTTTTCCTAAAGAATGAGAACTTTAAAAAAAACTTCATACTTTATAACATAGATTTTTAAAAGATATTGCACTTAGTAATTTGTGTACAGGTACATGGCAAACACTGAGGGGCTCGTGAGCTAATTTTGGCCCTTGCCCAAAGTTACATGTGGGTCCAAGCTTCTGTGCGAGCGCAGGTGTGTGCAAATGAAACCTGATTGCAGTTCAGGTGGGGCGTTGTGCTCACTAGTTCATAACAGCCCTCACTCCTTCAGGCTGCTGTGTGTATTTGCTGTCCCTGACTGACCCAAGCAAGCATTTGGATTTGTAACTCCTGGGATAAAAGGAAGAAAGGTGGTCTCGTAACAGTGTAAAAATCTTAGATGAGATGATTACCCCTCTGTGGAATACCTACAAAACCCCTTAGGTTCTATATTTGGGATTTACCAGGTCTCTTTTATTTTGACCAAATGTGACTCTGACTGTTTCATACATACATGTGCCTATGTATGTAAACAGAAGTACAAAGTTGTTTCGGTTAAATCTGCACAAAATGACATAATAGATGTACTTATTCGCAATAACAATAAGAGACTATTATAGAGCACAGTTTTAGGGAAGTGGATGGTAAAGATATTTGCCAACAGGTGTTCTACATTTCTGAGTTTGACAGTTATCAATGGACGTGAGTACACATGTTTTTTATACTCTTTGATGTATGTGAGCACCCTGACAGCATGTCTCAAAGTTACTACATAACTTTGAAATGACTGTATTTGTTTGTGGTACAGATTTGATATCAAGGCTCTGAAAGTTTTTTTAAAAACAACATTCTTTTGCTCAAACAAAACAAGGTTCAACCCTTTATCATGTTATGTTTTTAACTCAGTTGGTGTCACCTTTTAAGGCGTTATTAACTTTATTTTGTAGCCTGATCATCCAAAGCAGTCTGTGTTAATGCAAAGTACTTTGAAGTCAAACCTATGACCAGCAATTTGACCTTGAGCAAATTATATTATGATTCTAAGACTTTGTTTTCTATGTGCTTAACAAGACTAGTAGCCTTCCCTACTGAGATTTGATGAAAATTAAATGAGATTATGCATGTAATATCGTAATAATAATAACAACAGTTGTCTAAATGCATTAACTAATAAGCACTATTCCAAGAAGAAATTGATCATACACCAGCACAAGTTGATAATTATAGGTGACTGGAATACAAAAGTAGGAAAGAAAGTGGAGTCAAAAGTTGGAAAATTTGGAGAAGAGGTCAGAGATGAAACAGGAGATCAGCTTGTGGATTTCTGCAAAGCCAACAATCTGTCCATCTGCAAAGACGTGCTTCAAGCCACCAAACAGACAACCGTATACGTGGATGTCACCAGACAGTCAATATAGAAATCAAGTAGACTACATAACTGGAAGAAGGAGATGGAAAAGCTGTATTCTCTCTACCAAAACAAGGTCAGGAGCAGACTGTGGTCCTCACCACCATAGATTGTTGATATCAAATATCAGAGTAAAGCAGTGGAAGAGCTCGGAAAGAATCGTAGGGCCAAAATATAATGTAAGCAACATTCCTGACGAATTTGAAGTCCACATAAAAACAGATTTGCATTGTTAATTGACCAAGAACCAGAAGAACCATGGACTGAAACCAGAAATATTATGAAGAATGCTGGAAATAAAAAGAGAAGAGAAGGAAAAATGGATGACAGAAGAAGCACTAAAAATTGTTAAGGACAGAGAAAAAAAGTAAAGGGTGACAAAAGTAGGGTTAGAATCCTGAATGCGGTTTTTCAGCAACTGTCACATAGAGATCAAGAGAACTACTATGATGGCCAATGCAAAGGGATAGAAGAAAACAACAAAAAAGGAAGAACAAGAGGTCTCTTACAGAAGATTCAGGAAATCAAAGCGAATTTTAAACCTAGGTTAGGAATGCTGAAGGACCAACAGGGACGCCTACTATCTGATCAGAAGAAAATAAAAGGGAGGTGGAACAGTACACTGAAGATCTGTACAGAGACGACAAAAGGAAGACACATTCCTTTGAAGAAGATCCCAGTGAGGTAAAACCCATAATTTTAGAAAGTGAAGTGAAAGCTGCTGTGAAAATTCTGGGAAGAAATGTCACCAGAGGTAGTGGGATATTGATAAAATTATTTCAAGCCACAGAGACTGAATCTGTCAAAATCCTAACAAGAATATACCAACAAATATGGAAAATAAACCAATGGCCTACAGACTGGAAAAGCTCAATATATACCCCAATCCCCAAGAGAGGAAATCCCAAGGAATGCAGTAACTATAGGACCATTGCTCTAATTCCCCATGCAAGGAAAATGATGCTCCAAGTGCCACAACAAAGGCTTTTGCCTAGTATGGAGCAAGAAATGCCTGATGTCCAGGCTCGATTTTGAAAAGGGAGATCCACACAAGATCTAATTGTGATTATTCACTGGCTCCTGGAGTGCACCAATGAATTTCAGAAGGTTTCTCTGTGTTTTATAGACTACGGTAAACCTTTAACTGCCTGGATCATGAAAAAGCTCTGGGCTGCTCTGAAAGAAGTGGGCGGACCTCAGGACTTGATTGTCCTGATGCATAACCTGTATTGTGAACGAGAAGCCACTGTCAGGACAGAATATAGAGACAGAATGGTTTCCTATAGGCAAAGTTGTCAGACAAGGGTACATTTTATTTCCCCATCTGTTTAATCTGTATGCAGAACATATCATACAAAAAGATGGGCTAGACTCAGACGAAGGAGAAGTGAAATTGGTGAAAGAAATATCAATAACCTAAGATATGCAGATGACACCATCTACCTGGTAGAAAGCAGGAGGGAGTTGAAACAACTTATGATGAAAGTGAAAGAAGATGCCAAAGCAGGACTGCATTTGAACATCAAGAAGACAAAAATCATGACTACAGAACTATGCAACTTTAAGGTAGACAATGAAGACATTGAAATTGTTAAAGATTTTGTTTTCCTTGGTTCAGTCATCAATTTAAATGGAGACTGCAGCCAAGAAATCAAGAGAAGACTGACATTTGGAAGGGCAGCGATGAAAGAATTAGGAAAGATCATCAAGTATAACGAAGTGTCATTCAAGACTAAGATCAAGATTATCTACACCCTCATATTCTCCATTTCTATGTATTATGTGTGAAATATGGACAGTGACGAAGGCTGAGAGGGAAAAAATTGATTCATTTGAAATATGGTGTTGGAGGAGAGCTCTACAGATACCCCGGACTGCCAGAAAGATAAATAAGTGGGTTCTAGAGCAAATAAAGCCTGAACTATTGCTGGAGGCAAAAATAATAAAAGTGAGGCTTGTCCTAATTTGAGCACATCATGAGAAGAAAGGATTTCATAGGGTCACCAGGAATCAGAGGCAACTTGATGGCAGGTAATAACAAAGCACTCTTCTCCTACTTTCCTCCATCTCATTGCCAAATCTTTGGCCTAAATAACCATTTGAGTCTTATCTGGTTGAGCATAATATCCATTTAACTTCCTCCCTGCATAGCCTTGTCGCTCCTATGGTATGCAGGGGTAGTGATATGCTTAAAAAGCAAATATGATCTGATCAGGCCACGCTAAAGCCCTTCGAAGGTTCTTCTTTGCTCTTAGAACATGGTCTACAAGTTTCTGCATGATGTGGCCCCCGCTGCCTCCTCGGCTTTATCACAGTCATGCTCCTCATGGCTGTCATCATTTGAGGCCTCTTGCCTTCCTTTTCTTTTCTTTCTTCATTTTTTATTTTATTGAGGTCACATTGGTTTATAACATTGTGTAAATTTCAGACGTACGTCATTATGTTTAGGCTTCTGTATAGACTGTATTGTGTTCACCACCAAAAGTCTGGTTTCCATGCATCACCATCCATATGTGCCCCTTTACCCCTTTCATCTTCCCTCCACCCCCTCCCCCTCTGGTAACCACCAATCTGTTCTCCGTATCTATGTGTTTGTTTGTTTATCTTCCACATATGAGTGAAATCATACAGTATTTGTCTTTCTCTGTCTGACTTATTTTGCTTAGCCTAATATCCTCAAGGTCCATCCATATTGTCACAAATGGCATGATTTCATTTTTTATGGCTAATATTCCGTTATGAGTATATATCACAGCTTCCTTATTCATTCATCTGTTGTGGGCACTTGGGTTGCTTCCAAGTCTTGACTATTGTGAATAATACTGCAATGAACATAGGAGTACATGTATCTTTTCAAATTAGTGTTTTCATGTTCTTTGGATAAATACCCAGAAGTGGAGTAGCTGGATCACATGGTATTTCTACTTTAATCATAAGAAAGACAGGATGCCATTATTCATGCCTTTCTCATGATCCCAGCTTTCTTATGATTTCTTGCATGTACCTTGCCTTACTGTCTCCTTCTCCACGGGACCCTTACTCAAGTCAGTCTTTCTGCTCGGAGGTTTTTCTCCTGTTCCTAGCTGGTTAATACCTACTCTTTTTTCTGATCTTTCCTCCCCTCCTGCTACTTCCCTTTTTCCTGACCCCCTGTTTCCTCAGCCAGGTCTGATTCCCTACCCCCAGATATCATGGTACCATAATACCATATATGTTTCCTTCAAAACACTTAATGCAGTTATAATTTTATATTAACTTGTGTGATTATTTAAGCAATCTCTATCTTATCTAAAAGCTCCATGACATCAAGGACTAGGTCTGTACGTCCTGCACCAGGGGGTGCCTTATGATACTAGACCTTCGATCAATATGTGTTGAATGAATTAATTTGTGAATGTCAGGAAGTACTTGTGCTCTTTACATTGAATCCTTATGATGACAGCGTGAGGTGGGTATTATTATCCTCTTCTTATAGAAGAGGAAAATGAGGCCCAAAGCATTTAAAAAAGTCTTTGCTTGATATTACACAGCATGTAGGTGGTGGTGCTGTAATTCACATTCAAGTTACGTTGCATCTAATCCTGTGCCCTTAACCTCTAGACTTTGCTGCCTCTTGAAGAACCAAGTATAAGTACTCAAAGGGTCATTGTCTCATTACAGTTAGAAACTGTCTCATCTTAACGAGCTCTCTTCATTTTGTTTGCCATCAACATACATGGGTTTTATCGAAACCTTCTATAGTTCATGGTCAAACACTATTGAGTACTAAGGAGGATTGGGCATCATGGTACTGTAAGGAAATCAAGGTTTAGGAGCAAAATAGCTACACAAACAAATAATTTCTCTTGCATTGCACACACAATTCTTTCTAATACAGTACGTTCAAAAGGCAGTGAGAACCTACTAGAAAGCCTGCCTAACTCTGATTGGGAGTGGAAGTTGATGAGAGGCTTCACATTTTCTTTTGTGAACTCATTTCTCAATCATTGGAGGGATATGGTTCCCAAGTGTGCCTCTGTGTGTAGGGTGCTGTTATTCCTTAGATATACATTGACAAATATGTATCATACAAATATGTATAATGCAGGAATCACCAGCCCAAGGTCCAAATTTACTGCCTCTGCAACCCATCCCCATGTGTGTGTTTTTGGCCCATGTCACACTTAAAATTATTTTGAGTTGACATGTTTTTTAGGCAGAGTTTCCCCCAAATGCCCACCACTTTGCCATAACCCCTACCATCCATTGTTCTCTTGCACTGACTTGATTCACTCCTTGGTATTACTTACTTGGCCCCTTTTGGGTTTGCAAACCATGTATGGAGTGCCAGGGGAAAATACTTCTTGAATTGGGAAGCCAGAAACACATTCTGGAAAGAGAACTGAACTGGCATTTGGAGTCCCACATTTGCTCTTGACTTGATGGGGACCTTAAGATGGGGACCAGAGAAGCCTTGAGTGCTTCTCTGATTCTGTTTCCTCATCTATAAACTGAGAATAGTAATCCCTGCCCTGTCTCCCTCATGGAGATATTGTGAAAATCAAATGAGGTAATGGACATGAGAACATTGAGTAAATGGAGAAATGTTGTTCAAGTATAAGGGACTATAATTAAGAGTGAGTTTGGCTTCAGAAAGAGCAAGTTGGCCATGAACAGCCTGCCCTATAATATTTGAGAGCTGCCACTACAAGAAGACTAATTAAAAGGTCAAGAGTTACAGAGTCACAACTCACAGGCACAAAGGGAGAAGATCCCCTGCTTCTAATCACCGGCATGAGGGATAGGAGAAATGAGATAATATTAGTTTGAATGGAGTCCCAGAGAACTAAACAACAATTACGCAAATAATTACAATTGCATTGTACTGTGTTGGTCTGAGCAATATGTTATGGCATCAATTATAAAGTGGAACATTAAACTCTCTATTTTTAAACCACTTCATAACATTAAAAAACTTTGTTCAATAGTAAGCTCTATTTATTTTTTTCAACAGACAGGAGGGAGGAAATGTAGTTTTTCCAGCCTTAATTTATAACTGAAAGTTTATCGATAATGCATTTCATTTCATAAGGCTTAATTTCATGCTTAGTAGTAATTGCAGAGTTGTCTGGTGACGATTTATGCATTGCTAATTATTTCTAACCTCTACTTATAATTCTCCCTCCACTTTCTATATTTGATGTGTTTCTAGGTACAATTTTCGGCTTAAAGTCTTCCCAATTTTGCAGCCATGAAAGCTGGGTAGAATCCAGAGAAGCAGGCGACATATAGCTGCTCACCTCTGACCTGTGATGAGAACACACATTAACCTTTGTCTCTTCAAGGCAAGAGGCTGCGAGGGTGCAAGAGGCCCCTGTCGCTCCATTTCCACACAACGTGGTGCATTTTCTTTGTGATTCACCATGAGGTGTTATCGTAGCTCAAGGAGAAACGTTATTAACTTTAATTTAGCAAAATTGAGTGCTCTATGAGACATTGAATCAAGCTGCTTTCTCCTAGCTGGTAAACACATTTATTAAAACAAAAAGATTAGTAACTTACTGTGCTCTACCTGGGTGGATTCACATAAACCATGAAAATAACGTTCTCATAGCCTAGGACTCAATGTTTTGTTTTATTTCTGTCTGTTTGTACTGTTCTGGGACCTATGCTATGAGACTACTAGAACTATCAGACCTCTCAAATCGAACATCATAAAACAGTTTATTGTGGAGTCATTTATTTTGTGGAGAAACATCTACTTGGCCCTTCACTCTAAATCAGGGGATCATCCAGCATGTTGTCATAGCTGAGGATTCTCTGTCTAATGCATCGTTATGAGTAAATTACAAAGGGCTGTGTCTTACAATTCTTTCTTTCATGGTAAGAATTGCACTTTACTTTTCCTCATGAATTTGTGGGCATGCCCATGGGGTAGGTCAGGGCCTTTTGTATTCTCGTAATTCTGAAAATATTCCTGAGAACACACTTGTTTCATTTTACATAATGCCTTTTTTACCCCTATTTCTCTATCTCAAAACTGTGAATTACTCAGGAGCTGACACTCTGTGTATGTGTACTGCCCTAATATGAGCAGAGTGCTGGCTGTGTAGTCAGTTTGCAATTGATGTTGGTTAAATACATGAATGTTTTTGTTGTTGTTGTTGTTTTTGCTGAGGAAGATTCACCCTGAGCTAACATCTGTTTCCAGTCTTCCTCTTTTTTTTTTCATGTGAGCTGCCACCACAGCATGGCTATTAACAGACGCATGGTGTAGGTCCACACCCAGGAATCAAACCCAGCCTGCCAAAGTGGAGCATGCCAGACTTTAACCACTAGGCCATCGGGGCTGGTCCATGAATGTTTTTTGCTTTTTCCTCATCAAAGTGATAGGAAAAAAACCCCCCAATAGAACCACAATTTGGTAATTTAAAGTTAGAAATAGCTTTCATCACGTGGCTGGTATTGCTTCCTTGCCATTTGTTAAATTACAAAGTGTACACGTCTTGGTTAAGAGCTTGAGCTCTTAGGAATCAACCACATCTGAGTTCAGGTGTTTCTTTTGGCACTTAGCAGCTGCGTGACCTTGTGAGCTTAACTGCCTCGGTTTTCTCATCTATGAAATGGGGGTAGCCATCCTAGCGAGCACTGATCTCACTTATGCACAGCAACCCTGGTCAATCTTAGAGCAGCATGCAGGAGGGTGAGTGGACTGAGGCACTTTCCTGAGAAATGTAAGGTGCTTACCCACAGGGCACTGTTTCAGACAAGTGTGAAAGTTACTTGGAAGTTCAGAAGAGATGGGGAGAGCTGGGGCTGTACTTGTAATGAGGCTTATTTTCATTATAAAAACCTCTCTGCCTTGTGGCTGGTTGACAGTGTTTTATTGCACCGGTTGATCTTTCCTCCTCGTCCCATGTCCTCCTAGTCCCTATCCCCTCCCCCAACTGTTGACATATTGGCTAATAAAAGAGATACACTCTGAATGTCACATGAAGCCTGGTAACCTTCAACAACTGCCCCTAGAGTTGCTGTAGGGATTGAGTGCGATTATGTTTGCAAAGTGCTCAGCACAGTTCCTGGCACATAGTTAACTGTTCAATAAGCATTAGCTCTTGTTTTTATCATTGTTGCCCAGCCATAGTTGCAATTGTATGTGACTAGAATTTATGTAAAAACGTTAGTGGTTTATGAGAAACGCAGAGCGTTTTTTAGCTATGGCTCATTAATATTAACCACTTCCTTAAGAAGCTGTCCAAGGCATGGCATTCACCTCAAATGGTAACTCTGAAACCTTAGGTGAGATTGGCATGAATCGTACACACTGGTATGGAGGAGATGTCAACCACAGAGATGACAGGTTTAGCATCAAACCGACTCTTGCTCAAAGCATCTCAGACCTCGTTTATGTCTCAGGTTACTGGGGTAAATGGCAAAGCTGGATATGTGTGTCTTTGTCAGTCATTCTCCGCCATAAGTGGTGCTTGACACTGGGGCTGTCTGTCACCTGTGGATCACAGGCTAGGGTGGAAGGCGGTCTGCAGGGAGAAGCAGGAAGAGGCTTGGCTGCTCCCTGGGGCTTCTGCCTTGGGGTTGTGTATTCTGACTCAGTTTCTAAGCAGGGTGGTAGCTGACATTCTAGCCTGGGAGTCAGGAAACCTGGGTTGAAGATTAAGTTATAAGAGACAGAGGTTATATAATCCTGGAAGGCTTAGAGCTGGAAGGGACCTCAGGGTTTGTCTTGTCTGTAATAACAACGAGCTGGTATTTAGTATCGACTATATGGCAGGCACTGTACTAAGTGATTTTCATGTATTATAACTTATTCAATTCTTGCAATAGCCTGCAAATTAAGCAACGTTTTACCTATTTTCCTATCCACCTGATACGAACTAAAGGTTTTGCATGTATCACCTAATTTAATCTCTATAACTGTCAATATTATACTTGGAAATGGAAAGGCTGCACATTGGAGAGTTTAAGTGACTTGTTCAGTCTCAAATAGTTACTACGTGCCAGAGGTGGGTGGGTGTTGAACCCAGGTGTCTCTGAGAGCAAAACACAAACGCTCAACTTCTGCTCTCTCCTGTCGCATCTTTTGCTTACTGTGGTTGACACTAAGAGCTATAAGGAGCAGGCCCCAGGTTGTAGATGATGTTGAATGGGTCTTCTTCAGGATCAGAGTTCTTTCCACGTTCTCAAACTCTCTGTGGACTTGCTTGGCCTCTAGGGTCCATCCAGCTCTGGTCTGGTGTTGTACAACTGCTCCTAATTCAGTCTGTTCAGTCTCCTAACTGAATGCTTTGAATTGAAGTTACCCATAATGTTTAGTTTTGTTCTGAGTTCTGAGGAGAGCCAGGATATGACATCCCTGACGAAATGACTTCCTTGATGGCTAATCACTTCTACAGATGTGTGCTTTCTCCTCCCTGTACTATTTCCTTAAAGTATTGCAAGAGGTAGGACAGTCTCTGTATCCAAGTTGTTCATGATTGAGGTCATCAAGAATTCTATCATTAGAAGAGTGAAATTTGCAAAAAGATAATTTGCAAGTGTAGTTTCTCATTTCATGTGGCTTAGACTGATTGTGGCCTTTTTTATTCTTTCTTTGTGGATATGATCAATTCTGGAAGGCTAATAGCCTTCTATTTAATTGCTTCATTGTCTTCAGGGAACTTGATGGTAAGTTTACTCTGGTATTTGGTGGTGGGGCTCGTGTATTACCCTGTGGCTGAAAAATTTTCAATATCTCATGAAGCTTACAATTTGTCCAAAACTTTCTTGTACTGAATTTGCATTGTCATATTTAGGCATAAACCTTGGTTGAGAAAATATTTTCAGTACCATAGCCAAGGGGTTGAAATTAATATTTTAGTTATGTGTAATGCAGAACATTACTGTGTTACAAGGGAATCATCTCACCTCTCTCTCTCTTCTGTCTCCTGCCTCTTTTCCTCTCTGTTGCTTATTTTCCTTTTTTTTCTCTTCTTCCTTCCAGAATGCAGCACATTTTTCACAGGTTATAATGATGCAGAATAACCACTTATATTTATTAATTATCTGGGACTTCCTGGAAATCCATAGTATCAGTGCTTAGGACTTGTGTACAAGAGTGCACATAGACAAGGGTGCCATCTTCTTTGAATTCATAAGTCAGCAGTGTGCATATTTCACTGATGACAAGAGTAATTATGGTGAGATGTTCACCATCAGGAAGTAAATAACCAAATTTATTATTGATGAGTGAAGTGCTACATTTTAACACCACATTTTCCTTTCTTATCCTCTCCTGAACCCAATAGAGTGGTCATCTGGTTTCAACTCCTAGCTCTGTGTTGACCTCTAAATCTTAGTTGCCATCAATTACTCCTCAGCTGTTATCAAATTCTTTGAGTCAAATAGCTTCTAAGCCCTGGCCCTGTTGCCAGGACTCAAGGAAACTTTTCTATGAGGTAACTGCTGTCATGTCTCTGCACATAAATTTCATCAAGCTGCATTAGGTCAAAGCACCTTATGGGAACTGACCCACCAGCAGTTTTCATCATCATCACCGTCATCCTCTCCATCATGTTCGCCATCATCTTTTACTATCATCCTCACCATCATCCTCATCACCACCACCACTACCATCATCATCATCATCGTCTGACAATTATTGAGCCCTTACTAGGTGCCACACATTGTGATAAGTACCTTTCCTAATTATTTCATGTCATCCTACGAGGCAAATATTAGTATCTCTACTTTGCAGATGAGACTCCTGAGCCTCAGGAAAGTGAAATTACTGAGCAAGTCCAAACAGTCACTAAGTGGCTAAGCTGGGGTGGGATGCCTCTTGTGTTTGGTTTTGAAGCCTATGCCAAGCATCATTATACTATTATACTATTCATCCTCTTCCTGACACCCTTGTCATTTTCCTGGGCACACTAAGGCTTGTTGGGAAGGGATGAAACAAATGCAAGCCCTGACAATTTTGAAAGAATGCTGTTTAGCTCAAACACCAGCTGGTGATGTTGTGCAAGTTGCATTTAGACTTTAGGGTACCCACCTGAAAAAAAGAAAAAGACACCTGAATGAAATGATGCTTAATGCCCCTTCCAGGAAAAATTTCTGTGATGTTTCTGATCTGTCTGCTAACCACTGTAGAAAATAACAACAATAACACCTCTGATTTTCATAAAATTGCTCTTTGATAACAATATCATCTATGGTGCTTTACAGTTTGCAGCATACCTTTTTCTATTTTAATAGTAATAATAATAATAATAATAAACAGTAGTAATATAAAAGCAGCTATCACCTATTTAGACCTTTTCATGTGCCACACAATCATATAATCTTCATGGTGGCTCTAAAAGTTTGTCTCCACCTATATCAGTTTATCGAAACATACTTGTGTATCATAATACAATTTGTTGTATTACAGCAATTCTTCCAATACTTAGTTCTTTATTTCTCGTGTTTCCAACTTTGCAGCAGCAACATGTATTTACTTAGGATTCAGGCGTACACCAAGTAGGTGAATTAGATCCCTGTTGTCAGGAGCACAGCAAAAGCAAAAAGACGTTATTGATTTGTGGTTTCCTTTTTCCCTACCTTCCTACAGACACTGTTGGTCAAGGAGCTGAATTGGCGCCCTGAGGTTGGGTGACTACCACTCAAAAGATCCTGTAACTGGGTGATGCCTTACATTTGTTTCAGAATAGTACAATTACGGGGCCAGCCCCATGGCCGAGTGGATAAGTCCATGTGCTCTGCTTCAGTGGCCCAGGGTTTTGCCAGTTCGGATCCTGGGTGCAGACCAACATCACTCATCAAGCCATGCTGAGGTGGCATCCCACAGAGGACAACCAGGAGGACCTACAACTAGAATATACAGTGATGTATTGAGGTGCTTTGGGAAGAAGAAGGGAAAACGAGAAGATTGGCAATAGATGTTAGCTCAGGCCCCAATCTTTTTTTTTTAAAAAAAGAATAGTATAATTGATTGTTGTTCTTTTTCTTTAGCTTTCTTTTGTTGTCATTTAATCCTTCAATTATCTTTCTTGTTATTGGGATTAAAATCATCGTATCTTGTTTTTGATCATCTTACTCTTTGGAGACATGATAGTGATGAACTTTTGAATCTCAGGACTGAGGGAGTTACAATGAAACCTGACATTTTAGAATAGTGATGCTCAACCAGGGACGCTGGCCTTGTGGAGGGTGCATTATCAGAACCTTGAAGTAGATGAAAAAAAATCATATTCAATATTCTAAAATAATATCACAACTAAGAAATGAAATACAATGAATATTGTTTGGTTAACCAAGCTATAGAGAGTTAAGCTTTATAAAATCTCCTTGACTGGTAGGTCTTAAAAGTTAGTTTCTTCCAGCAAGATGAGTGTTCCTCTCTCCAAGTCAGAGTCAGAAGACATCTGTGATGTGATGGGCCACATTCAAGAGAAATATACAAGGTTTTTTCAGAAGCATCATTTGTAATAGCAAAACCAAGCAGAACTGGGAAAAAACTAAAGACTCATCGAAGGGTAAGTGGCTGAATAAAGTCATATCATAGAGTGGGGTATTATTGAGCCAGCGACGTGAATGAAAAGATGTGCTGATATTGGAAGATCTCCAACACATATTTCAAGTTAAAACAACAACATCATGAACGTACTATCACAACACAATGAATAGTATAATGCTTTTAGTATAAAAACAGCCCCCAAAACCTACTAAAACTATATTCATCTCTTTCTCTTTCTCAATTATAGACTTCTTTTTCTCTCTCTTTCTCTCCCCTGTGCTATACGTGTACACAGACACACTTTTTTCTTCTCATGGAACGATACATAAGAATTGTGCCAGAAGGGTTAACTTTGGGGAGAGAGACTGCAGGGAGGGAAGGAAATTTTTCATGTTGTCCTTTTTTGCTTTTTAAAATTGTCTAACCGAACATCCAATCATTTACTCAACAAATATTTGTTGAATGGCTACTGTGTGCCAGGCAATGGACTCCTCTCTGTAAGAATGGCAAGATCCCAACTTTCAGGAGACTATGCCTAGTGAGGAAACAGACAGGAATAAGAAAACATACAAAAGATAATTTCAGAGAGTTCTAAGAGCTGGGAAGAATAAAAGGTCATTAGTTAAAGATTAGCAGAGGGAAGACCACTTCAGATAGCATAGCAGTCAGCTCTTGCCCCTTACATGCGTCATAAAACAAACAAAACAAAATAAAACACCCGCAAATGTGGTGCCCCACAGTGACCATTTATCCTGTTGCTCAATTCTGCAAGTCAGCTGTAACTCAGCTGATCTAGGCTGGGCGAGGCTGGGAAGCCGTGGGTCACTCATCTGGGTCTGCAGGTTGCAGACTGAGCTCAGGGCTGATTTATATTCGTCCATTCTGGGGCCCAGGCTGAACACACAGCAGCTACTTGGGGAGACTTTTTTCGTGACAGATCCCTGGAATGCAAAAGAGCCAAGCTAAACTGTGCAAGCCCATTGAAGGCCTTTGCTTGCATCTCATGTCTGCTAATGTCCCACTAGCCGAAGCAAATCATATGGCTGAGACTGGTGACAGTGGGGTGAAGAATTGTACTCCAATCATGGGGATGGGGCATGGAAGTGAATATATGCTGCAAAATAGTTGACGTTATCAGTCAAGGCCTCACTGATAGTTGAGCTGGAAAGGGAGCAGCAGACATGCTAGAACTACGCTAAGATCTAGGGGTGAGAGGAAGGGAGTCATTCCAGGCAGAGAAAACAGTAAGTGTGTAGAATTGTTATCTAAATGGTCAACTGGAGTTTGTCAATCAGATTGTAGACCATTTTTTTCTTTAAATATTTCTGTAAAAATAAACCCTAATAAATGTTTTTTCTAAAAGGAGTAGCATGGATCTAAAAAACTCAGAAACACTGACTGAATCTGGAGCCCTATAAGCGATTTAATATAATTTTCCACACAGAAGAACATTTATGGTCATCCATGTAAGAGGACATGAAATTCAGCAATTCTGAGGCACCAAGATGCAACAGATGCCACATTCCAAAGGAGACACCGGACCATATGCGCTATCTCAAAGTGGATAACCAGAAATCAGTTAGACGACCGTTAAACCCTCCCAATCACATGATCAGTTAATTTTAAAAAACTAAAAAGATGGTTTTGTAAGGATCTCCTTGAACATGCTGAGCTGAGATTCCCAGCCCCTCCCTACCATCAAAGTGGGAGCAGGCGAGAATGTCCCCCTCACCTCCAGTCTAGTGGGAAGGCCATCAGTGGTCCTGCCTGGGGGAGAAGGTGAGGGGCGTGGTCTTCTGGAGCCAGACTCATACCTGAGAAGACTCAAGCAGGCTCTGGAGGAGGGGGCTGCTCCTGGGTGTGACTACACTCCGGTCTTGTCTTGTGGGATCAGAAGTGTGCAAGTCCTAGGGCCAGATACAGAATTTCTGGGGTGCCTGTTGGCCAGGGGTCATTTGAAAGGAATTCTTCCCAAAAGAGCAGCATGCAAGAGTGAGGGGACCCCAATTGGAAGAGGCTGGGATGTTCCCCTACGGGCAGAAACTGTGGGAGGAATGCTTAGCCAGCCAAAGGAAGTTGCAGTAGGGGCGCAGAGCGGGGAGAACCCACAACTGTGCCCAGGAGGTACAGAGTCAGCTTTAAAAATCAGCCAGTTGCAGGGAACAGAAAGGCATCAAATGACAGTATGATCCATGTAAGAGTTTTCATCCCTTTTACCTCTCCAACCTCTGTCATGTAGACTTGAACAGGCCACAGCAGCCACCTGGAGGGGAAGGAGGTAAGCTACAGAGAAAAGGTCAGAGGCAGCCACGCCTCTTCCTCAATGGCAGGTGGCCTGTCTACCGGTGGCTAGGTGGTGAGGGGAGGGAGAGAGGGCCTACCTTTGAGAGAAGAATGAAGTGTGTGTTTACCTGCTAGACTACACTTTCTAATTTCTCCATCAAGACTGATGCAGAGTTAGAGTGATGATAAAGCTTTCTAAGAGTGAGGAGAAATGTTGTTGAACTGCTTACATTTTTATCCAGGGTAGCACTGAAGCTAACCACAGAGCAGATTTTAGGGGGGGTGGTAACCAAAAATAAATTTGCCTTTATGATTACGCCCTTTGAATCTTGTCTAACCAGTTACATTAACATTTATTAATAGATAGCAATTGAAGCATTGTGTTAAGAGTTTTAGAGATATTATTTCATTACCAAGAACTCTATAAGGTAATTACTATTATGCCCATTTTATAGATGAGCAAATTGAGACCAAGGAAGGTTAAGTGATTATCTAAGGTCACAGAGTAGTGAATATCAAAGATGGGATTCAACCAAATCTGGTCCATTGGACTCCAGAGTTTGTGCTCTTAGTGGGTCTGATTTCTCTCCCTGAGTAGCCCCTGTAGTGTGTGTGGGGAGTGACCACGCTCCCCCTTGCTCCTCATTCATCCCCCAGGCCAATCAGGGCCAGCTTCTTCAGCCGCCCCTTGCATGGTATGGTTTCAGTCTCTCCCCATGCCGGTCACTCTCCTAACCTTGTTCCCGTTAGTCCTGTGTGGCCCCTGTGCATGTGTGAATACTAGAAATTACATTTGATCACCTACATGTGTGACAGCAGATGCTTCAATCCCTAACTGTCAGCAGTCCCATGGAAGTAGGTCAGGGCCTGCTGGATGCCCTCTCCATGGGGTCTTATCCCCTGCTGTGATTTCCCCCAGGGCGGCTGAAGAGGACCCTCCATGTCGCAGCTCACGTAAGGCACATCAATTGCTTCTTCTCCCCTCAGGATCCATTCTGCTCGTATAAATAGAGAAGTCATTGCATCTGCTTCTCACCCGGCGGGGCCCGTATTGGCAGTGGCACCTTGTTAAAATGAAGGACTGTCTATCGTATTACAGATAATGCGAGGCAAACTACATTTTCTGCTTCCTGACAATACACTTGGCTGAAGATAAGGTCCAGGGAGAGTTCTCGGTAGGTTTACCCTGATTCAAATGTTGTTTTTCAGGAACAGCAGTTTTAAAGATTGTTTCTATTAAGGGACGGGGCAGGAGGAGTTGCATTTTTTTATTCAGCAGGAAGTACATCAGAGCAAGTGTGATTTTGAAAATTAACTGCTAAACACAAGGAAGATACACACATATGAGGACTATTGACAGACCATAAGGCTTTCCTTGTAAATGGTATCCATCTATGCCTGATGTTCTAATTATTAGCTTTCAGTAGTTTGGTTCATACTTTAAAGCAGTCCTGCTAATCCATGTGACAGCGTTTCCAAAAAGTCAGGCATTCAAATCCCATCTTCACAATTAGTGCTGTTTCTCTCTACCACTTGCGCTATTATTTAGTATTTTTCTTTATCTGACTTTTTACTTATTCTGAGGAATAATATCTATGAAATTATGGATGTGATGTACCAGTCACTTATGTTATATATAAAATTGTTTATACAGAGAGAATTCCATTATGTAAAATAAAATATATTTAGTGGGAATGTGAGCCCACGTCCCTCCTAAAATCATTTAGGATTTCACCAGTGGTACTTCCAATGGTACCATCAGATGCTGAGTTCCATTTTTAGGGGAAAAAGCAGTTGAAGGCGGGGAATCCTGGAGCTGGATGGAGGGGAATGAAATTTATAGCAGGAATACTCTATATAGATCTCCAGTTCTTTGAATTTAATGAGATGCAGTGAGAATTTGGTAGTGGCAGAACTTCCAATAAGAGCAACAGCAGCAATGGCTTTCTTTCTCAAAAAACTTTCTAGTAATACTGGAAATAGTTTTGCTGTTTGGCCTTTCATGGATTCACTCATTTATACATTCGTCCATGCGTTCATTCATTCAATCATTCATACATCAAATGCTTGTCAAGGGTCTAGTCTGCATTAGACACTGAGATACGATAATGGGTAAGAGGAGATCCCTGTCCTGGGGGAGCTCAGAACCTGGACTGGGAAGTGGGTAAGTAAATCAGTTGTCACGCTTTGGTGGAAAAAGTACGAAATCGAGGTGTGACCCAAATGCTGTGAGAACACCCAGGAGAAGGTAACTGAGAGTTTTCAGGAATGTCAGACTGTGTTTGTCATGGTGTTGGGCCTGAATTAGAAAGCCAAAAAACCCAAAAAGCTGTGAGCAGCCCTCCTTTTGAGTTCTGCCTGTATTTTACAGAAAATTGTTTCTCTCTTGAATGGTGGGTGGGTGGGTGGGGAGGTTGGATAATGCTGTACCTTTTGTGCAGAAAGACCTATTTGACCTTGAAGCAAATCACCCCAGAAATTCCTCTTGATTTGCATGCTGTCCTTTTACAAAGAGAGGCTGGAGCTGCTAGGCCAGACAGTATGTCCCTGACGCCCTTCTCAGCCCTGCTGATCCTCCAATAGTGCTTTCCGGAAAGCTTGACCCATTTACTGCTTCTGCCACGTGCTTGCAGAAATAACCAAATTGCTGTACAAAGATATGTCTTCGAGGGTGTTCATTGAGGTATTGCTTATAATAACAACAGTTGAAAATATCCTAAATAGCCATCAATAGGGGACTGACAACATACATTCTAGAACACACCATAATGTAATACCAACTTGTCCTTTAAAAAGATAAGTAGGATCTCTATGTATTAACCAGGAAGAGTGTTCACAATATGTAAAGTGAAAAACAAAAAGCAGCTCATAGAACTTTGTGTAATATTATGTTGTTTGTTTTTTAAAAAATGTGAGTTAATATATGAATAAAACGCCAACTGGGATGTATTCCAAATTGTGAACAGAGACTTGTGGAGGAGGCGGTATGTGAAGGGCCCGGAAGGGGACTTCACCTTCTCTTTTAAGCACATCTGTATTTCATGCATTTTTAATTATTTTTATGAACAGCCAAAAAACTAAAGGCATAGTCAATCATAGAAAGAAAAAAAGGACAATTTGGAAGGGAGACTTGCATAGCAGAAGGAGAACATGGCTGCGGGCAACACACGCATGGAGCCCTGTTCTTCTATTTTACTTTAAATAGTAGCCATCATTTTCCTCCTCTAACCCCAAACCTTCACTCTTCCCACATTCTCCAGTTTTCAGCCTAGGGGTAGCCCTAGAAGAACCTTCTTTGCCTTATTCTCTTACCTTCCACATCTAACCAATTGCAAAATGTCTTTCATACCTTCTCTTTCTTCCTTTTGATTCTTTTATTCTTTTGTAAAACGTTGGCCTGGCCTATTGGTGTGGCTTTTTTCCCAGGCTCCATCCATTATACATTTGTACTGGCAGCAGAGTGATCCTTCTAAAACACCAAGATAATAATTTTACTCTCTTGATTAGCAACTTTAAATGAGTCCCCATCGCTCATCAAATAAGTACAAATTCTCTTGTTTAGCCCTCAAGACCCTGTATGATGTAGTGTCACCAATTATGTCCTTTCACACACCCAACAGGAGATTTCTTTCACTCCTCAGACCATACTTTGCACTTTTTCTCTTTCATGTTTTTGTTTGTAACACTTGCTTCTCCTTTTTTCCTGTTATGTAAACACTTAACATACAATAGATAGTTTATGTTATAGCTATTGTAGTTATATGAATCTCCTTTTGTCATTCATTCATTCAATACATCTTCGTAGCATGACTTCTGTGTACTTAGTATTGTGCTGGGTGCTGAAGATACAGCAGCAAATGAAACAGACCACCATGTTCCTGCCCCCTCCCCAGACCCAGGTGGAGCCCAAGGAGACAAGCAAATAAAATAATTACAACTTGAGAGAAGCACTGGGAAGAGAACTAACATGGGACTGAGAAAGAAAATAATGGTGAGGATGGTGGGAGGGGGTGGGAAGGAGGGTATGACTGGGAAAAGTCTGGCTGAGAAGGCTGCATTTAAGATGGACCTGAAGAGCAGGAAGGAGCCAGCCAGCCATGGGGTGAGTGGGGTAAAACATTGCAGGCAGATGGAATATCAAGTAGGAGTATTTTCAAAGACCATGAAGCAAGAAAATGCTTGGCTGTATAAGGATCTGAAGAAGACTTTGGCTGGAGGAAAGAGATGGAAGGAGTGAGTGGCAGAAGATGATGCTGGGAAAGTAGCAATCTTCAGTCAGGCCTCAAAAGTCATGCAATGGATTTGGATTTTAGTTTGAGTGCAATGGCATGCCGTTGGAGGATTTTCAGCTGGGAGAGGAGATTATAAATCCAGTTTATCCCTTCCTGCATTCCCTTAGCACCTGTCACAATGCCCTGCATATAATTGTTGCTCAGTGAGCACTTGTTGCGTTATTGAATGCTGTGGCTGTGATTGATTATGGAATTAGCCACCCCTCAGCAGGGGATGAATTTAGTCCTCTTTATCAGTTTTTGTCCAGCAAACTAGATAAATTCATAAAAAGGTAACTTTCCTGGTAATCTCCTATTTTCAGTTCATTAATCGCATACTGAATGATGGCTCTGGTTTTGCTTTAAAAAACTGAGAAATGCTCTCTTAAGTATTCTGCAGTTTTGAACTTTCATTTAAATCACATTCAGGGGATCTTTATTTTTTCTTTACCAAAAGAAGTTTAACTTTTTGATATCAAAAATCATGGAAGTGCTACTGTAATATGAAGCACAAAACGTGTTTTTTAGTGGCTTAGAACAGAGATGGACCCTGGTAATTTGTAGATGAGAAAACTGAAACTCAGAGAGTTAAAGTCCCTTGTCCAGCCAGCACTTCTTTACCACTCAGATTTCCCGGTTCCCCACCATGCTCTGCCTCGCAGCTACTCGCATTTTACAGAGGTGTTTTTCTTTCTCTAGAGTCTTCTCTTAATGTTGATGAACAGGATGCCTGACATATATTTGCATTATGCTCTTTCAAAAAAATGGCTCATAGAAGCTACTCATTAGACTTTTAAGAAGAAATAATTGAGAAATTTTCCCCTGTTTACGTTTTGGTTAACAACATGTATCAGTCAGGAATCTCTTTTTTACAAGTGACAGAAACCAAATTCAAAATGAGGACTATCCTGGTGAACATAGATGAGCCATGGGAGGTAGATCTGGTCTCAGGCACTACAGGGTCCCCTGCATCTCAGAGCCTGCCCCCTCTGGCCCTTGCTGCTGCCTGGGAAAAGGCAGCAGCTCCTGTTTGTTTGGACCAATGGATGGGGGGTGGGGAGCAAGTCACTGCCCTAGGAAAGGAGGGTGCTGCTTCCAGGAGGAGGGGGCACTGACCGACAAAACAGTAAGTGTTGGATACTCCATTCTTTCTGTAGACGAGCTATTTAGGTTAGCAATTGTAACAGCAAATATCTGTGTAACACTTTGATATTTTCAAATGTTTTTGTGTATGTTGTCTCATTTTAGCTTCACAAAAATCCACTGGGTTTCCAGGAGGAATGAGAGGGACAGCAATTTGGCTGTAGACAAGTGGAAAAGGGCAAGAGTAGTAGGGAAGTCAGAAGGATGCAGGGAGAGCCAGATCATGTAGGCAGTGGCAGAGGTGGACTGGAGCATAGGTCTAAGTCCAGAAGCCATGCTTTTATTTACATATTGTTTTGTTGGCCCTCCATTGTAGCAGTTCTTTTTTCAAGTGTATATTGGATTTTTAGAAACAAATTTTTGAGTCAAGTCTTCAAGACGCAGTAGATAACCAAGATAAGGTAGCAAGTTATTGACACTTTTCTGTTTTCTGAAGTGGCTGCATTTATGCATTGATATCTTTAACAAACATTTTTAATGCCTATTATGTTCCAGGCATGGAACTGAGCCTTTAGGATTCAGAGATGAAGAGGGCATAGGCACTGCCCAGGAGAGAGCTCCAGGTAGTAGAGGAGACAGATATGCAAACAAATAATTATGGCAATGAGATAACTGCTAATGAAACTGTGTTCCAACATGGCATGGGGTGCAAAAAACAGAGAGCTTGTCTAGGGGTAACCACAGAAAATGTACTGAAGGAGACAACATTTGGATTGAGTCTTGAAGAATATTTAAAATTTAATACCTTTTTCAAGGTCTTTGGCTTGGTAGATGGAAGAAAGATGCTGCAAGCAGGGGAGCAGCATGTGCAAAGGCAGGCAGCAGGAAAGGCCATCACAGGACCAGAGCACAGGATGTGGGTGGAGAGGTGATGGTGGTGTGAAATATTGTTAGGATGAGCATGTACCTGCCTGTTCACTCCAGAGTCGACTTTAAAAATTACAACATGCATTAGGACGTTTGAGTTTTAGAATGCTTGATAAAAATTGGACTCACTTTTTCAATTATTCCTTACCTCTCAAGTTCTCAACTTAAGTTTGGAATGAAATTTCCAATAGAGTTAACAAGTAAGAATGGAGACAAGGAGGAACTTTTCTTCAGAATCCAGGATGTTGGGTTTTAACTTTGCTCAAAATCCTGGATCACTTCAAGATATTTTGTGCTTTTGAAAGGTTAGCCTTTTAGCTTTATTTCAGGATTGTTGTGGTAGAAAGCTCTTCTAATTTTACAAATTTCAGGCAGTTTCTGCCCATCTGTAAATGAACTCTCAATCGGGGATCATTGGATTCTTTGTAACATTCTTTCCCATTAGAAATCAGAGAAGAAACTAAAGAACAGGGGCCATTTTTCCTGTCTCTGTTGAAGTTTCCTGCGGCTGTGTTAAAAAATCACCACACACCTAATGGGTTCAACAACATAAAGTTACTTTCTTAGAGTTTTGGAGGGCAGAAGTCCAAAATCAGTTTCGTTTGCGCTAGAGTCATCAGCCGGGCTGGTTTCTTCTGGATGCTCTGGGGGGAGAATTCGTTTATTTACCTTTTTCAGCTTCCCCTAGTGGCTGCCAGTATTCCTTGGCTTGTGGAACCTTCCTCTATTCAAGACACGTCACTCCAATCTCTGCTTCCATTACTATATGGTCTTCTGTTCTGACTCCTCCTATGTGCCCCTTGTAAGGATGCCTGTGATTACATCAGGCCCACTCAGACAATTCAGGATCATTTCCCCATCTCAAAATCTTTAACTTGATCACATCTGCAAAATCCCTTTTGCCACATAAAGTAACATTCTCAGGTTCCAGAGATGAGATCAAGGGTATTTTTGGAGGCCCTTATTCAGCTTTCCATCATCCCCTACCAGCGTTTGAATCCTATGATGGCAGGAGTTCTCACCTTTTTGAAAACATGGATGCCACTCACTTTTCTGTGGTTGAAGGTGTGTATACATTTTTCTCTAACTTGCATCTAAATGCTTTTGAATTTACCATATAGAACAATGCAGGCAAGAAATTCAGTATCTGAACTTAATATCCTTGTTTGTAAGAGTTCCTTAAGACTTGCTTGACAATACTTAGTGAGAAGAGACCCTAGTAACTTTAGAGGAAGAAAATGTTTATTTTGAAGGAACTAGAGTGATTGATTTCCCATGATATCCTGTGATGTCTTACAACCCTTTATAGCTCTTATAGGGCACTGATTCTGTCTTATGTTCAAGCTATTTATATACTTGATTTATCTTCTTACTAGACTGTAAGTTTCATGGGGACAGAGCCTGTTTCTGATTTACCAGTGTATCTGATGGAGCACATAAGGTACCTGAAATATAATTATGTGCTTTCCATGTATTAACGTTTTTAATGCTCTCAAAAACCTGAAACAGAGGCTCAGAGATGCAATCTAACTTGCCCCGTATTAGATAGCTAAGACACGGTGCTCATATTCAAACCCACTCTGACTCCTGCGCCTATGCTTTTATCAACTCCGTTATGCTCCTCTTTACTACCGTAGTAAAGTATGTGCTGAATGAATAATAATTATTGCTTTATGGCTAGCACAGCACTTTCACATACATTATCTCATTAGATCCCCATAAAAAAGGCAGGCAGCGATCACCTGCTTCTCTGTTTTAGAGATGAGCAAGTGGGTTCAGAATGGTCAAGTGTGTTCATTTATTCACTCATTCAATCTTCATTCAGTATAAAGACATTCACCGAACCTCCATGAGGTGCCAGGCCTGGGCTAGGCCTTGGGAAACAGGGGTAAACGGACAGAAGAGTCTGTTCCTTCATAGAGCTAATGGTGCTGTGGGGAACACAGCATGACCTATACCGTTGCTGCGCCCAAGGAGAAGTAGAGTGTTTTGTAGGAACAGACATTAGGGCACCATTGAATCTGAGGCATCACAAAAAGCTTCTCTGACCAGGGTATATCAATCAATGCACTTTTGGTTTCCAGTCCAAGAAACTCTATTAAAATAGCTAAAGCTTCAGGTATGTATTGGTTCACGTTGCTGAAAAAAATCTGTGCATGTAAACTAGCTTCTAGACTAGATCCAAAAGTTTACATGATGTTGTTAGAACTCTGTGTTGGATTTATTCTTCATAGGTTGTCCATCTTCTCTGATTATAAAAATGGCTACTAGGCAGTGAGATGTTTTTATTTTCCTCACTGTTAGAGACCCAGGAGAAAAGAGGACAATTCTTTTTTTGATAGCTCCAGGACACATAGTTCCTTAGGAGCACTCAGTTTGGCCTTATTTGAGCCACATGTCCAAATACCACTATGGGCAAGGGTTCAGGGTATTCTGATTGGCTAGATGAGGTCATGTGACTCCTCCTCCTTCTGTGGAGGAAGCAGGCTTCATGCCTGACATTGGGGAGAGACAGTTTTCTGGAAGGCAAATTCTCTGAGTAGATCAAACTAACAGATCTTCCCTATAGGGTCATATAGTAAGAGAGTTATGCTATAATATAAACTACATGTTTCTAAAAATCACACACTATGCAAATTCATGCAATGAAAACCACAGCACTTACGGGAAAAATGAAGTTAGGGGCATCACAATCAAACTTCACCAGTAACCCATAAAATAAAAGGTAGGAACCTAATAAAAACAACTCAGCTTTGTCCACAAATACTTCAATAAATGTATCACTTTACCTTGTAAAAAATCTGAAGTTTGCTTTTGGTGATTGACAAGGGAAGGTTTCCTGCTTGTGAGTTATTGTGAAAGGGTAGAAGGAGGGTTATAAAAATTTGTTATGTTTTGCAGCCTTAAATTCTAGAGCACGTTATTCTGCCTTTGAAAATAGGTCCTTTGAGGCATGCATTTATAATTGATGTTCCTTTCATCAAAGTTGAAAATTTGATCCAGTGTATAGCTTTTTCCTTCCATTTCTTTCAGTAGCACTGCTAGAAATTCTTTCACAGCTTTCTCATCTGGACTTGTGGCTTCACCCAACAGCTGAAAGTTTTGGAAATTTATAGAGTTCTTTGAAATCACCACACCTGCCACTACTAGGACTTAAAGGAGCCGCTCATTCAGGATTTGGTGATCCCTGCTTAAGATCTTCTTTTATAGATGGTGCTTTCTCTTTGATCATGAATAATTTCAGATTTTTGGGGGGTTTTTTGCTGTTTGGTATTCAATCCATATGCTCAATAATCTTTCCATTTCTTCTCTTTCTTTAGACTGTGTCCTTATCGACACAGCAAGTTTTCCAGCCATAGAACTTTCTTTTGTTTTCTTATATTGTCTCTGATGGCCTGAAATGTTGACTTCTTTATGCCCGTTGCCTGGGAACACAATATATTCTCTTGTTTCTTTCAAAGTTCTTATTTCAAGCTTTTCCTCAAGACTTAAAATTTGCTTTTTGCATGCACTTCTTGTAATTTTTGAGTCTGGATACTTCAACAGAAATAGGATGTTGAAAGAGTGTTTTTTCATATAGACAAGTCCATAAATGTGAAAAAAATAGCAAAACATCACGTTGAATGATCATGCACACTGTGAACTGGGTGCTGGAAGATGTTTGAGGAGTGTGTGTTTTATATCTTCTCGCGTGGCTGGGTTCCCTTGGATGCAGTTTTTGTGTTCACCTCGTGAAGTGTTTTTGGTGGACAAAATTGTGCATATGCAAATGCCAAATTTGTGTTATACACAAATCGTTTTCTAATTTATCAGTTGCATTATAACACATTTGCCTTTTCACAAGTGTTATGGAAGAACTGACTGTAATTGGAAGAGAAGAAAACAAAGCCCAGGCCTTGTGACTTTGCCACTTTTTGCCTTACATAGCAGTGCTAATACTGCTAATAGGGCTAGCAGTTGTGTATTTTTAACACAGAAATGCCAGAGCCTAAGCATATAATCTTGTTACTGTGGGAGGTTATAAGGCTATGACCTTTGTTTATTTTTAGGCTATTGCACCATTGTTTAAAATACGTTTGGAACAGTTTTGGTCTTGCCAATAAAACTACTCCATGGCATATTAAAAAATCATTTCACTATTTTATAACCAAGTTTCTAACAGGTATCCCTACTTGATCATTACTTTTTTCTTTACTCTACTTGATTCTGAAACACGTTGCCAAAAGAGTTAGAGTTGTGAACATACTCTATAAATGCTAAAGAATTGCACTAATAGGAGTTAATTTATGATTTTGGCAATAGTTGCTCAAAAATGAAGTACATCTTTCAAATATAAGCTTTGCTACCATTGAGAATTTCCAAAATAAAGTGCCAAAGACTTTGAAGGCAGTTCCAAACAAAGAGTTCTTAAAATGAATTCAAGTTTCTTGGGAAAAGTTGCAGTGCAAGCTTTGTTGGAAGAAGATTCTGTGCTCTCTACTGGAATGTATCTTTATTCTCACTATTTTATAATCTCATATATATTTCTAAGACTTTATTTCTTCCCAATAAAACCAAAGTGGCAAAATTTGAGCAGTGCTTCCATATTTTAATCTTTCTTACATTCAGCAATGTTCAGCCCAAAGTTTGGTACACAGTGAGGACCCAATTGATGACTGGCTGATTGGCTGGTTTGTTGATGCCTTCCTAATACTGTCTTATACTTAGAAGTTACTCAATAAAGATTTGATGCTAAGAATCTTTTGTTTTATTCTTATTGTTGAATATATACACTTATTGTTGAATACGGTATTTTGTAAGTAGGTAGGATTATATGTAAGTGAAGCAATCCTTAGTGGGATAAGAGAAATTTTTTATTTTATTTTTTGTTTGCTTCTTTTGAATCTCGGTTGCAGAAACGCGAGTTTATCATATACCTCAGCACACAGCAAATTTCCATTATTGGTCCCAGCAACTCCTGTCTCTTGTTTTAGTTTATTATTTTCTTTTTATCTCCAAACCCCAGGCTCATTCCACTCCCCCTGAAGACACATGCTCTAAAATGCATGTTGTGTGTCTTTACATTTGCATGCACTCTTATAAAAATATAGTGCTACTTTGGAGGGTATGGGTTTTAATTTATGTAAAAATAATGTACTATTATTTTTCATGTCTTTTGTTCTTTTTTAAAAATCAGCACTATTTTTGAGATCTGTCATTGTTGTAAACCTAGTGTGTTACTTCTGAATTGTACTCCATAATAAGTATCCCACATTTCAAATTATCCATTTTCTAGCTGACAGACATCTAGGTTGCCTCCAGATCACCATTGCCTCAGAAATGCTGTCTTTGTTGAATATCCTTGCACACATCCCCTTATAAACCTCTTAGGAACCAATGTGAGAGATCCTGTGAACCAGATAATCAACTAGGAAATTTCTGGATCATAGTAAATATTCATACTAAATTTTCTAAAAGCGGCCAGATTGACTTTTGGAGTAGCTGTTGCAATTTATACTCCCCTCATCAACGCTGTCCTCTCACATCCTTGCCAACACTTGGTGTGATGTGATTTTTCTTATCACACCCTTTGATAAGATAGAGGGATGTCATATTATTTTAATTTGCATTTTTCTGTTTAAGGGTAAGTCTGAGTACTTTCTCATATATACTGGATACTCAGGTTTTCGCTTTTATGAATTGCCTATTTATATACTTTTGTGCAGTTTTTAAGAATTCTTAAAGGATACATGCTAATTCACTGAAAAAAATGCTACTCCTAGACTTGCCGGAATTAAGATACTAAAACAAGTGTAGATAATCTCTTAGTAGATTTGGGTCAGCATATCTAATTTTTCTTTCTTTTTAAATCTCTCTCTCTCTCTCTCTCTCTCTTTTTTCCTGCTGAAGAAGATCCACCTTGAGCTAATGTCTGGGCCAATTTTCCTCTATTTTGTGTGTTGGTCATGACCACAGCATGGCCACTACCAAGTGGTGTGGGTCTGTGCCTGCGAACCAAACCTGGGCCACTGAAGTGGAGTGCACTGAACTTAACCACTAGGCCATAGGGCCACCCCCCTAATTTTTCTATCTGTATAACAACAGTGTAGACAAATTCTGGATTCCCTGTTTCTCTATCTGATTATAGCATGGAGGATTAGCTCATCAAATGACACTAAGTTCTTTCCCCTAAACAACTTGACACTGTCACTTTTTGAAAAGACACTTGGGAAGCTTTGAGCCATATTGTGTTGTCTGCGTATCTGAGTAAATTTTATGCATTCTGGCAGGATTTGATTTCAAATGGTTAGAAAATGCTCTCTTTGTAGAGCCAATTAAAATAGTGACACGGATTGTGCATTATTTTTCTTCCTCTGTAGTGGAACTCCTGTCAGAGTTCCTGTATCTTAATTGGCTCTATTCGAAAGGAAATTTTGAAATGCCTCACTGCAGTATAAAAGTACTTATTTATCCCTTGAATTTCTATCTGGCACTTTTGAAACAATTGTTGAGAATTACTCGTCTTGCGGCTCTTTGGGAAATGAGGCGCAGTGGCATTTGAATTGATGAGAGCTGTACCACCTCAGATGATGTGGCATCCCATAATAATGGGAGGTGGAATGCAGTTCCATTAGGTGTAAGGGTGAAAATATGATTTCTAGAAATGCACAGTTCTGGATGAATGGTTTACTCATTAACATTGATTTATTGCAGTGATTCTCAAACTTTTTGTGTTCACAAGACACTTTGGAATATAGAGTTGTTTTTTTTTTGACCTCTTGTTTGAAGAAAATAAAAGACCCCAAATGACTCTGAACAAGATAGCACCATATGATACAATCAGTTTGACTTATGAAAATGTCTCACAGACTTTGTAAAAGTGGCTGGAATTATCACTTTGCTGACTTGGTCATTCTTTAGCCCAGCGCTATAGTTTCAGTATTAAAGTTTGCTAGGCTGGCTTACCTTCCTGTCTGTATATTTAAAATAAAATAATGGAATGACTTTAGCTTTTATTGTATATTCATGTTCCTTGAGAGGTAGAGGAAAACTTTCAAATCACTTAAATGATGGGCTGTTAGGACTGGAAATGGCCCTAGACATCATCTAGCTTGATCTTGTTAGAAATGAGGAAAGTGAGACTCAGAGAAACCAGGTTTCCTAAAATTGAAGAATCATTTTTGATCAGTTTCTTAAGTTTTAGGAAACTCTCAAAAGAGAAAAATCTCTTTGCTCTAGTTTTGTTGGTGACCTTCCTGATAAATAGGACATAGAGTCATACAGATCTTTTTATTTCAGGTTCTTTGGTAATTTCCATCCATCACACAGCCCAACAAATCCTCAAATGAAAAGATGTGGAAAGAAGTGGCTCTTTAGTGTGATTCTTAGTCTGTCTACGTCCAGATATGTTATAAAGTAAATTATAAACGTATAAAAATTATAAGTATTTTCAATTAATTATTCTAAATCTTTGTATTCCTCAGACTGCTTGATTACTAAGGACAGTGCAGCACATCATTCTAGAGAAAGAAAAAAGAAGAGAGGATCTAGTTGTGGCTTATACCTGCATACCATGAAGCCCAGAGACTCCTTGTGGGTCACTGGAAATGGAGGTCCCATGGAAACGAAGGGCCAAGTGGATGGAGAGGTAGAGTCTAAGAGAATGACTTCAGCTTCTCCATATATTTTTCAATCAAAGCCCCACCTTTTCATCCTTTTTTTCTTAACATGCATTTGGATTTTATGAAAGATTTCATTTTACAATGAATTTGGCTGCCACAAAAAGTTTGAAAACCCATTGCTAAAGCTCATTTAGGGAGAAGGTAAGTCGAACAAGTAGAGACTAGCTCGTTACTAATAGTGGCTTAGCAACTGTGGACCTCTGACATGGCAAGAGCTCTTATACAGAAAAGGATCTTGCCTCTAAGTGTTCTAAGGGATAGAATAAGACCTTAAATTTCACTTTTTGGAAAAATGATGCAGAGGGAAATAGATTCCAGCTCTATGAAGTAAGAATTGTCTGAAATCAAAGGATTCATCCCAGAGCTGGAATGAGTAGAGAGAAAGAGAGAGGCAGAGAGAAGCAGAGAAAAAAGGAGGGAGAGAGAGCCCTGTTAACTTCTCTGAAGTTCAGTTCTGTCATCTGAAAATTGGGAAATGAGTATCTATTTCTCTGAGACATTTTGAAGATAAAATGATACGGTATATGTAAATCCTGTATGGAAGTGCCTCTGAGGATAGAAGGGGACACTGTAATTGTGAATACCCTTGGTGGGAAATGAAAAGTACCACTCCCTATCCTATTAAAGCTTGAAGAGGCAAAGAAGGACAAATGAAAGAAATTTCAACAGAATTTAAAGGACTTTTAAAGTTTAGAGTGATATGGACTTAAAATATAAATAAGTTGGAGGGCGGTTTACATGAATTCACAGATGACTCCTCCATATCAAGCTGTTCAGTAGAACTAGAGCCATACTCCTAATTCTGGTGACCTCTGGGGTTGCTCTTGAGGACAGATAATGTAGTCGCTTGGTGACTGATTTGGCCTGGTACAGAATGCCTATATTAAAGTTAGGATCTAGAAAGGATTCTTTTTCATCGATTCTGAAAGTGTGCTCACTGAAAGTATTCTGTATTTGTCACAGTGGGAACTAATGGAACATGATGAAACTAAGCAACCTAGAATAAGACAGAGTAATTGTCCCACAGTAATAAGAATAATGCCTGCTCATTGTAGAATTAATTCATACTGAAAATAACATTACAGCAATAACAAACATCTTGCTCTCCAGACCTCAAATTCCAGGAAAGCTAGGCTAAAACATTCTGTCCCTTCTGTGGAAATGAATACTATGAATTGTTTTGAATATAATATGTGGTAGTAACAAAGCTACAGGAATAACCTACAGCTATATATATGATAGAAGAAACAAGAAACGTAGAACACAAAGGAGAAAGAATTGAATTGATTTAGCATCATCTTTTGGTCTTGCCACCTCATGATGTCTTCTCTTTGGCTCCAGCCTATACTTTAGATCATCGAGATATTTGCTGATCATGAGTATGAGCCACCGTAGTAGGTAAACCAGCCTTGGTCCCTGCTCTGGAAAGGCTCCCAGTCCAGTTGGAGGAAATAAAGACAAAGCAGTGTGCCATGCATGGGCTGGATGCCATGCTTGCCAAAGCACAGGGTGCTGTGGGAGCCTTTGACATTGCGCCCCCTCCACCTGAGGGCCTTGGGAATTACACTAGGTTTCCTGGAGGGAATCGCATGCATGCTGTTACCTCAAAAAGTAATAGGAGTTAGCCAAGAGCAAGTGGGAGGTTGGAAGTGGACAGAAAGAGATTCCTGGGCTTGTCTGAAGACTTGGGGTAGAAAAAGAGAGGGCAGAACTAAAAGCTATTGAATAGTGTTGGAGTATAGAGAGTTTCAGGGTCAGGGGCAAGAGGTGACGCTGGAAGGTAAGCATGGTGGGCTGACAGTATTGGAAATGTTAAAAAGTTTTGGATTTGAGTGTCTGGTTACTGAGTTTTTTGAAGCAGGGGAGAGTTATCGTCCATGTGGATTTTATAAGGACCACTTGGGCTACAGCTGGGAGAGACCACTTAGAAGGTGGTTGTGGTAATCTGGGCGAAGGACATGATGTGGCCGTGTTTTTGTGGGGCAATGTTTGTCCTGGCTATAAAATCAGATGTAAGAGTCCATTTTTCATTCATGTTTTTCATTGTTTTTTTCTGACCCCTTGTCTCCAGTACCTACAAAAGAGTTATATGTTAAATGTGCTTCAAAAATTATTAAAATATATGCACATATCAGCTATTGATAAGAGAGCAAGAGGAAACGGTTCAGGTTATACATATTACTTTGAAGTTCTATATATGCTTTTGTCCCCTATTCCTAGTTCTTTCACCACTGAGATTTTTACATTAATTTATTTTCATTTATTAACATAGCATTCTATTTTTCTCAGTAATATTCAAGGTATTCACATTGCTGATGGGAAAGTAAATGGGTCTATCCACTTTGGACAGGAATTTATTATAACATAGTGACTTGAAGTTGTCTATATCCCGTGTCCCTTATATCCACTTCTGGCTGTACGCCTCAGAGAAATTCTCACACAGTTTGAATGAGATGTGTGTAATTCTGGGGTATTCGTAGTAATACTGTTTGATGTAATGAATGATTGACGAATGGAAACCACCTAACGGACCCTTGTAGAGAAACTGATAAATAAATTGTACTTTATTCACACAAAAAACTACTAAAGAAATTTTGAAATGAATGAAATAGATATAGATATCCATTTATCTACATGGGCAAATTTAACAGAACATAAATTCAAGCCAAAAAAGGGAAGTCTCAAAAGAATATACTATGATACTATGAATGTAAATTTCAAAACTCATAAACCGATATACTTTATTCCCTATGCGTACATGCATATGCAGTAAAAGCGCACACGCATGTGTGAGAATAACTCAGACCAGCTTCTTCACCAGTCCCTTCAAAAATATCCTAGTATTCTTTAGTACATTTGTCTATAAATAGCGAGATAAGTTCCACCAGGAGATCGATAGAGCTATAGATTAAGCCTTTTTTCAGTATAAATAACCTGTATTTCCAGATATTACTGTGACTGCCGCTAGTTTCCATTTATTTAGTGCTTACCATATACTTGCCCATTTACGTGCTGGACAGTCCCTTAGGGAGTTAGCTAATGTTACCTCTGGGTATGTGAAAGCAGTATTTGTCATTGATGACAATGTCTGTTTGGAATATGTGATCATATTTTCTCTCTTTCTCTGGAACTGAGCTACTTAGGAAGTGTTCAGTAAAGAAAAAGGAGTGCAAATAGTGTTGCTTTCTGAACAAAGTACACTGTTCTATTTATAATAATGTCTCTTTTTAGTGTGGACTCATTCTGTTGCAAGTGAGAGAAACTGAAGTCCCACCAGCTTAAGACAAAATGAGGATTTATCAGTGTGGCTCATGAGCCTTGGATGATGTTGTGTTAGGCATGGGTAGACCCAGACACTTGTACTCTGTTGTAAGATCTGTCTTCCTGTTTGGCATCACTCCCAGGCAGAAACAGCCCCTGTCTTGCATACTCCCACCTTGGCCGCTCAAGCAGCCAGAGGCTATCTCTCCTGTAAGAAAGTTCTGGGAAGGCCTCAGATGGGTTTGCCTTGGGTCCCAAGCCCATTCCTGAAACAATCACTGTGGTGCAGAGATTAGTTGGGGTATTTGGTCGGGCACAGGAGGTTTGGGACCCCAATCAGAATGGATAGGGGAAGGGTATTGCGTTAAAGGGAAAGTGGGGTGGTGTTATCAGGGGACAGGTCAGAGTGGCATGCAAAAACTGTAGCTTCCATGGAACACTGTCGATTCTCGTCATCTTTCTCCCATCACACACCTGAAGAAAGAGCATAATAAATAGGCTATGCATGTTTTAAGCATTCTTGAGTTTTGCTGAAGCATAATCAACTCCTAGAAATGAATGGCCTTTTCCCAGGTGAGACTCTCCTTTCCCACACTCATAATCGTATCAGTAGCATTTGGCTAAATGAGAATTAGGGAATCTCCTTTAAGAGATGTACTGGAAATTGCCTTGTTCAATGATGGGCTTAAAGACGAAACCCATGCTTTCCCACTTTGAGAACATTAGTGATCAGAGCTAGTTCATTAGCTGCCTTAATTTGCACAGATACTGATGGAAGATGGGGGGACCCAGCTTTGTTGGAATGACACCAGCGTGCCATCCGAGTGTGAGTGGGCTTTGCTATTAAAAGCCCTGTAATGACTTGTGTTGGTTTATAGAGATTTGTGCTGCTGGGTTACTCCATGCCCAGCACTTGGCAATGCCTAGATAATATTTAAATCAGGCACTAAGTGTAATTAAGTACTGCCCTCAGCACAGCTCTCCTTTTAGGACATTTTTATTCACTATGATTTAGAACATGACAATTGGGTGAGATTAAAGCAGCAAATTGTGCCTATAAAACAAACCCCTGAAAATAGCAAGGGACTATAAAATTTTATAAAGGGAATACTGCACATGCCTTCAATCCGATAAAACTTTTGTGAGCTCGGAGATTAACTGTGAAATAAAAGTAAGCCAATACAGTATGTGCCACAACCAAACTATAAATCGTGTATTATTGTTTCGTATAACTTTTATGTTCCCTCCACAAATGACTCCTTAGCATCTTGAGAATAACACATGCAGCATACAATTAATTAGCCTTCAAGAGAATCAGCTCAGGAGACACTGGGCCACTCTATGAGTGTAAGGTATTTGGGTGACAATGTTGTAATGTGACAGTATTTGGTCTTTTGGGGAGTTCTGCGGTCCTTATAGTGGCTACTTTGGTTTCCTTATTTACTTGGTTCATGTTTATGTCTCGTCTGTTGTAAAAGATGGAACTGATTTCCAAGGCTCTTGAAAGCTATCCACTTTTCGCTTAGAGTTCCAGGGTTTTATAGCTACATGGCACTTTAACGCTCGTCTACGCCGGCACCTCCTTTTAAAAATGAAGAAGCTGAGGTTGTAAGCATTAAGGGGTTTGTGTAGGTTCACAGAATAAGTTAGGGACACCCTGAATTCTCCTTCAGGGATAATCATGCCCCATTCTGTCCTTTTGCCTAAAACTTTTAAGATTTTCTTCCTGTTAAAATGGAAATAATATATACGTGTTTTTTCCTGATTATAATAACACAAGATTCTCTTTTAGAACAATTATAAAATTAAAAAATATTTTCAAGTAAATTTAAAAAAATTTACCTACAATCTCAGTAATCAATATTGACCACCTTTAACATCATATTGTATTTCCTTCCAGCTTTTTATCTGCATATATGAAGAAACAAATATAGGTATAATCATTTACTCTGAAAAATAAAGAATATTTTATTCACTTAATACATTTATTAGGAGAATTTCTTTATATGATGAAATACTTTCTCAAAAGCATGATTTTTAATAATTTTATGTTACTTCAAAATAATATGGCTCCTTATTCATTTATTTAATTATTACACCATTGTTTTACTACTGGTCCTTTTTCCTTGGGTCTAGATACTTAAGAGTTTTAGAGGTAAAAAATGACTTGGAGAGACATGAAAAATGACAGAATATTGATGGAACATAAATCTCTTTAATGTTTCATATCTAGGATAGTTTCATATGACCAATTGAATCAAATTTTATGTCATAATATCCAAGTTTTCACACCAGATGAGATTGGATAATATTATTTCTACATCAGGATGGATTTATAAGGTAAGTAGATTTCCTATAATTTGAATTTGCTCTCCTGTCAAATGTATGCTAGCTTATAGATAGCAGTCTGCATAACTTTAAAATACTATGTCCACCACGAGGTCTTTGATAGCATCCATCCCTTCCTTTATTCATTTATTCTTGAAATCAAATCCTTGCCTTTTAAGCATATGCCAAGCAGCATGGTGCTGTGGACAATAAAAAGGCGAACATGGCATATAAGTGAACAATTCACCCGTTATAAGACAGAACATCCTGTGGAATAATGAGAAGCCATGGCTTCACAGCCTGAAGAGGAAGGAGGATTTTAATGGGCAGAGGCCAATCTAGGCCAAGAGAATAGGGAAGACACAGAGGAGTGAAACTACCTGGAGTGTTCCAGGAATGTTAAGTCTGTTGGAGAAGGTGGAGCGTGGAAGGAGAAAAAGAAACAGGAGATGTCAGATTACAAAGGTGTACGCTGCTTTTATCTGATATACTTCTTTTATTTGCCATATTTAAATGCAAAGAGAGAAATATCTTTTTTTACCTGGTTCTGCTGGTGTCAATAATTCAGGCGGGCTACTAGGGATTGTCAAGACTGTAAAATGAGCTGGGGACCAGAGAATTTTAAGTTCTGGTCTCTTCGTGTTACTTAATGTTATATAATAGTGTCTCCTGATCTTACTTTCGTTTTTAAATATGGGCTTTATTTCTCAAGTGTGGAATGGAAATAGCAGAGTAAAACATAGAGCGTGTCCACAACCCTGAAGAGAGAGTTAGTAACTGGTTTTTGGAGTTTGCATTGAACTCATTTTGCAGTTTTAGGCTTTTCTCTCTCACATTTAGGCTGTGTAAAATTTAGAGCAATACTTCAGTTAGTTGGATTAATGGAGACTGTCTGAAATTATTATTGAAAGAGAAATGCAGCTTTATTACTTTCATATACATAATTTGAACTAAACTAAGAAAGAATTGCCTAATAGATGCCCTGATGAACCTACTTTAATGAATACATGAAAAAAATTTGTAATGAGAATAATAATTTTATGCAAATGAAAGCTGACAAGGTTTTCAAGTGCGTGAAGATAGTTTGTTTTCTGAAATAGGATAAAAATGTCTTTTAGAGTTATACAAATACTGATTCTTGCATTTTCATAGTCCTTTCTCATTTGCCAAAGTATAATACTTTAAAGAACACCTTCTCATTTGTGCCTCATAGCAACCCCTTAAAGTAGATAAGGTGTTTTTAGCTCTATTTTATAGATAAGAAATCAGAGATGCACAGAAGTTAAACAATTTGCTGTACGTCACAAAATTAGAAATGACTGACCCAGTCCTGGAACCTAGGGCCCTTGATTAGTAGTCTATTGTTTTGTATCCCAGTTTATACTGTTAATTCTCAGTATTTCCTCTTTTTCCTGTTATAGATGACCTTTAGCACCATGTGTTTTGGACTTTGCGTAAATTCAGGGAACAATAAGGATCAGGAACCTTGATTATATTTCTGAAAACAACATATATGATATGACATTACTATGATTGCTTCCACAAGTTGGAACAAACCCATAACACCCACATGCTGAAAACAAAGCTTTACTCTTAAGTTTCTAGAATTAAGGTGAAATTTTCCAGTTTCAGAAGGTATCACCATAGGTCTTCAGTTATTAGCAAGACGGAAACTCTTTAATTACATAGGGAAGACCATATCTTTTGAAAAGTTGGAAACTCACCAAAAATATCATCTATATGTTAAGAATATACCCAAGAAAGAAAGAAACCACATTATATTCTTACTCTTCATTGACTGCTTTCATGAATGAATGTGGAAAAGTTAAACTTTCAGAGGACTGCAACAATTTTTGTCTCTTTGTCTAGATATTAGCATAAAGCCTAGGACCAGATCCATTATTACAAGGCTAAGTAATAAGATGTAAGAGCAGGCACTTAAAATTGATATGTTTTTAGAGAATTTCATAAATGTAATAACACATCTATATCAAAGTGATTTTACATGTTTTTGTAACAATATTACTATCTTATTCTAAATATATAATTCCAAAGAAAAAAGCAACTCCAAACCCTAAAAAGATGAGCAACATGGAACGTCACTGTATCTTTTCTTATTGTTTAATAGAATTGGTATAAAAGACCTCTTTCTTCGGGTCCATGCATCAAGATTTGTTGCTGGAAATAATAGGTATACTTGTTCCTCTGTGTCTTTTATATAAAAGCCTGTGACATGCATACTCAGTGCAGCGTTAGACTTAGGCTGCAATACAATGATTTTACAGTATTCTGAGTATTATTGTAAATTCCTTTGCGCTGCACAAAGCTCTTCTCAGCTACTGAATTTAAGACTTTCCCATCCGTCTGTCTTCCATGAAAACTTTTGAAGGAACTGATGGAATCTTTTACATTTTGCAATGAACAAACATGTAATAAAAGTTCTGGATAGGATGAAGTGACTTGTGGTAGAATAATGCTCTTGTTGAGAACAACTAGAAAATTTGGATAACCATTTGAAAAGAAGTTCTGCTTAAAAGTATCAGAGAGTTTTTGATGTAATGAGAACTAGAATGGCTAAAGTTTCAGAGATGGGGAAACTGTGGAAAGCTGAACTGACAACTGAGCTCTACTTTTTCCCTGGGGAAATTTGCTACTTCTGGGCATGGGTAGGAAGCAGAAAATGGGGGCTTTGCCCAGGCAGAGGGCTGCCATTAAGGGAAGGAAAAACCTTTAGAACTTTTGGTGGTCCCAGGAAGGGAAGTGAAAAAAAAGTGGTGACTCAAGAAATTGCAAAACACAGCCTGTATTCAACACGTTTGCTGAGTTCTAAACGTGAATGCAGTGGGAGGCTAAGGAAAAGAAAAAGAGAAGTTAAAAATTTCTGGAAAGTAGCATTGAAGAAACAAAGATTAGCATTCAAGAACTGCTGGGATAATGAGCTTGGTGGTCATACTAGATATTCAGTTGGAAGCTGTGCAAGACCACACCCTAGGGAGAGTAGACCTCTAGAGGTTGACTGAGTCTTACTAAGACTACAATCCAGCCTCAAAGCAGATTGGTTCTTCGTTGGATAGAGGTAATCAACTCTGACTCTTTCTGCCTACCAAAAAAAGGGTAAATCTTTTCTGGAGGAAGATAGCATAATCTGGAACCTCTAGAATTTTTAACACAATGTCTGACCTTCAATTAAGTATTACTGACAAAAAAAATCAAGAGAAAAGAATAACTGTTAATAGAATATATTCACGGGTGATCCAGAAATCGGTGTTAAAAGACAAAGATTTAAAAATGGCTATGAGTAATGTGTTCAAGAAAATAGAGGAACTGAATGGCAATGGAGAAAAACATGGATCATTTCAACACAGAAATAAAATCTATAAAAAGAATTGTAGAATTAAACAGTGCAGCATCTTAAGTTAATTACTCAGTAAGCGTGTTTGGCAGCAAAAGAAAAGAGCAGTAAACTCTTAGCTCAAGAGAACCTATCCAATGGAAGCACAGAGAGGAAATAAAAGAAAGTGAAATAAATAAAGGAAGGATAAGAATTGTAGAATATAATGTAAATGTCTAACATGCAAGTAATCCCAGTATCAGAAGAAAAGTAGAGTTTGTGGCAGAATCAATATTCAAAGAAATAATGGCTATGAATGTGCCAAATATGATAAAAGACATCAACCTAGAAATTCCGGAAACTGTGAATCACAAGTAGAAAAATTACAAAGAAAATAAAAGGTAGGCATCACAGTAAAAGTGATGTGAACCAAAGACAAGAAAATCTCTCTTTTTAAAAAGAGATTGGCACCTGAATTAACATCTGTTGCCAATCTTCTTTTTTTTTCTTCTCCCCAAAGCCACCCAGTACATAGTTGCATATTCTAATTGTAGGTCCCTCTGGTTGTGGCATGTGGGACACCACCTCAGCGTGGCCTGATGAGAGGTGTCATGTCTGCACCCAGGATCTGAAGCGGGAAAAGCCTGGGCTGCTGAAGCAGAGGGAGCAAACTTAAACACTCGGCCGCAGGTTCGGCCCCAAGAAAATCCTAAAAGTAGCCAGAGGTGGGGCAAAAAGCAGACCAGAGGAAAAACCAGAGAAAAAGAAGATGTTATTTTCAAGTAGCAACACTAATACTAACACTTGACTTCCTAACAAGAACAATAGAAGCTAGAAGCTAATAGAATTACATCTTAAAAGTGATGAAGGAAAATAACTGCCAACCTGGAATTCTGTAACCATTGAAAATGAAGGGAAAATAAAGACTATTTTTTCAGGGGGTGAAGGAAGAAATAAATTTGTCTTTATTTGCAGGTGACACAATGATCTTTCTAAAAATAAAGACATTTTAGACAAACAAAACCTGAAAGAATGTATCACTGGTGTACCTGCACGAAAATATAAAGTAAAAAGAGTTTCTTGAGACGGAAGCAGAGATGCAGAAAGAAATAAAGAAAAATGGAATGAGATTTGACTAAATATAGTTAAATATTGACTTTACAAAACAATGATAATGTCTTGTGGAATTAAAAATGTACATAGATTTAAAATCAATAATGCAATAGCAATAATGTGAACACATTATTGGAGGAGTATAAATCAAATTAAAACATTCTATGTTCTAGCATTATGAGACAGTATTAAAAGTTGTTAATGTTTTTGGCTGTAATTAGTTAAGGGTGCATATTTTAGGGTAACCATTAAAGGACTAGTAAATAATTTATTAAGAACTGATGGGAGGAATAATAATATAATAGAAAATACTTTATTAATCCAAAGGAGAAGAAGAAATATGTACAGGTGAGTTCATTAGAATAGGAATGATAAAATAATATCTATAAATAGATCAATAATCATAAAGAAAACACATCCTTTCTTCAAATTAAAGACTAAAATTGTCAGACTGTATTAAAAATAATCCCGTGTGTGCTCCTTATGAAAAACCCACTTTCAATATTCAGACACAGAAATATTAAAAGTAGAAGGATGGGAAAAGATAGCATGCAAACAGTAAACAAGAGGAAGCTGCTGGACTTTTTTCACAATCAAGAAAGTATATCCTAAAGCAAGATGCATACTCAGATAAAGAGGAATAGACATAATTATAAAGAAGAAGAATTCACAATACTAAGTTTGAATGCACCTGGTACCATTGTTTAAAAATATTTAAAGCAATAAATGACAAAGACAAAAACATAAAGACAAAATCATAATTATAGCAAGCAACTTGAACACACCTTTTCTATAACATCCCCAAATCAATAAGGATATTGAAGATCTGAACAACATATTTAACTAGTATGGCCTAATTAATAGATATAGAGCACTGCACCCACTCATGGTAGAAATCATGCTTTTCCAAGTGCATGTGAATCATTACCAAAACTGACCAAATGCTGCTTTATAAAGCAAGCCTCATCAAATATCAAAAGATTAAAAGCATTCAGATATTGTTACCTGATTATAAAGAATTAAGGTAGACATAAAATCCCAAAAGATAACTAGAAAAACACAAATTGCTTGGAAATTAAGTAATGTATTCTAAATAACCTATGTGTCAAGGAAGACATCTGGCTGGTAATTAAAAATCTTTTGATCTAAATTTTATGAAGATATGGCATCAAAACTTGTGGTTGGTGGGTAAAGCAGTACACGCAGGGTAATTTACAGCCTTAAATTCATATGTAAGGAAGGAATAACTGCCTAAAAATCAATGATTCAAACTTTTATCTCAAGAAACTAGGAAAAGATTAATAAACTAAACCCCAAAAAGTATACAGAAGAAAATGATGAAGGTAAGATCTGGATTTGATTAAAGAGAAAACAAATGCATGATAAGAAAAAATCAACAAAGCCAAAAGTTGGTTCTTTACAAAGACTAATAGAAATTAATAGCAAGATTGATCAAAGAAAAAAATAAATTACCAATATCAGGAATCAAAAAAGAAGACAACCCTACATATCCTAAACACATTAAAAATATAAAACTACATTATATCAATCAATTTGAAAGTTCCAATGAAATGTACAGATTCCTTGAAGAATAAAACCTACCAAAACTAACAGAAGATTAAACAGAAAATTGGAATTTGTTATTAAAAATCTTCTCATAGAGAAAATTCCAGACCTAGATAACTTCACCAATATTTCTTTCAAACATTTAAGATAAAACTAACGAATAGTCATAACATTTTCTAGATAAAAGGAAAAGAGGGAATATTCTTCTCCTTATTTGATCCTTCAATGCAAAGTCTAAGAATTTAAATAAAGTTAGGGACTTAGGCATTATGCTGTTACAAAATAATTCAAAAGGAGTTTTAACTCTTATAAAAATCTTTATTAAAATGGTGAAAACTATTTCATTATAGTCATGCATTTCTTAACAACAAGGATACCTTCTGAGAAATGCATTGTTAGGCAGCTTTGTCGTTGTGTGAACATCAGAGTGTACTAACCTAGATGCTATAGCCTACTACACACTTAAGCTGTATGGTACAAATCTTATGGGATCACCCTTGTATATGCAGTCTGTCGTTGACCAAAACATCATTATGTGGCGCATGACTGTATACTTATGTTAAATACATAACCACAGTATTCAGGACAGATTTGTAATTGTCTATCATCTTAAGGAAAAAAAGGCTAATAGAATTGTTATATTTCAGTAAACTTTTATATCAGTGGACAGAAGTACAGAAAACTGTACTTCAGCTGAGTTCTACTTAAAGATCCTTTGATGATAAATGTGTAACAGTGGAAAGAGCATTAGTTTAGGGATTCTGAAGACCCAGGTTCTAATTTTGGTGAACACCACCTGTGACCTTGGGCAAATAACCTGATATCTCCAAGTCTTTGTTTCCTCATCCGTCCAGTGAGGGGTTTGGGCTAGAAAGTCTTTAAGACCCCTGATAAATCTGATGAAATGTGTACTGTCTTCTGTTCTACCTTATTGAGGGAGGCAAGTGGCGAGATATAGAAAGATTATTCTAGGCCTTGAGTTGTCACAATTATTAGCAACCCAAGAGAACTCAGAAAAGCTATCCTATGAGTGAGACTACTGATTTCTTCCACGCAGCGATGATGACTGGTGGGCTTGGAGAAACTGAGTTCACAAACTCTTGGTTTATTTACCCCATTATTTCTAATCCAGTGCGAAACATGCAGACACCAAAGGCAACACATTCTCTAGGTCACAACGTCAAGGCCCCTTCTTTGACTCAAACTTTCTCCATATGTTCTAAATCATTTTCCTCTGCCCATGCACCTCCCAAACTCCACTCATTTCTTCCATTTCTCTTGTTGTCATAAAAGTGTGAAAACTATCTAGTCTCTTCATTTTTATTATGCCAGTGTCTCCAAGTAACTTCTGATAGCCACCTGTTAGGACTGACTAATGTTTACCCACTTCTACTGATTTAAGATATTTTACTCTCAACAAAATAACACAAAATATTTTCAAATGTATCATAGCCATGTGGTTATACATTTTTCCTTATGAAACATTTAACCAAAAAGATTTGATAGATTATTTAACCTAATGTTTTTTCCAACTTCAGTACAATAGATTTACTTTCTGACCAAGACCATCCGTTACACTATTTCCATGCAAGAATTTGCATGAATTTTAATATCAGTCTGTTGAAATAATAGCAATTGGATAGTGTGTATTGTAACTGTTTTTACCAGATTACACCAGGGACTCTTTCATAATCAGAATGCGCGTTACTAAATTGCCCTCCTTGACAAATTTTCTGTCCTAATGACAGATGTCGTGTTGACGCTGTTTTATTCAATGATCACAGCCTCTGTCCGTGGGAGGTGATAGACGTGAAGATGCCAAAGACAGCTGTGGAAGGGATGCTTTCAGAGGAGCACATTTAAAGCAAAGGAGTGCGAAGATTTTAGCTGTGTCCTGTGTCTGTGTCCTACCACCCTTCCTTGGGGATGTCTAGGGAAGATAGACTGTTTCACGATGGTGTGTAAACCATTGCTATGACACATATGTGAAGCATATCTTCACTCCGGATGCATATTAAGTGATTTGTTGAGGAAACCTAGGGAAGAAATTCATGCAAGTATTTAAACATTAGTTAGTCTTTTCCTTTGTTTTCTAGGTAATTTCCTGAGTGATTTTTAGATCTTGTTGCTTACTTGCTATAATTAAGGTACTTCTTATATTCATTTGGTGGACAAATCACTGCACATTATGCCTCACTCTTGTCCAAAGGACAGCGGCCTCTCTCTTTGTCCAGATATCTGTCAGTGTACTTTTAAAAACATTATTAAATAAGGAGCACATGATTTACATATCTGTTTTATACGCATTTTTATACTAAAAGGATTAAAATTGAGATCTCAACAATTGTCTTAATATTGAGGTTCTCCTTTATTTCTTTTATCCCAATAATTATCACCAATCCTTTTTATGCTATTTTAATGAAATGTAGGAGAGACTACTATTATATGGTCACAAATACAATCCCAAACAAAATGCATTGTTTTTTCATGATAACCACAGAATTGCTCCCTTTCTGCTTCCCTCTTACTTCCCACAAATGACAACTTGAGGCTATTTTTATTTCCTCATCTCCTTCTGCCTTCCATACCCACAATATAACTCTTTTTAAACGCTTTTATCTTCTCTTTATTTCTATCTCCTATTCCTAGTTTCTTTTCTGAGATAGTTTAAGAAAATGAATCTCTTTTCATAAGTCCTTACTTAGCACTCGTTTTACACATTCCTGAGAGCCTTTGTGTTGAGTTTCATTGCTCAATCCTGTATCCCTTTAATCTGTCTTCCCTTATGTTTTTTTAGACCAGTTTGGACACATTTGCTGTTTTGGGGGGGATATTTTTTCAAGTATTTATTTCAGATTAGGCATATGTGTAGTATGCTTTCTCAGTTACTGCAAGTCTTAGATTTTCTTTCACTCTGATTGGTGAATTATCTCTTGGCTGGTAGAAGATTCTGGAGTTGGAGGCCTTTTATGAATGTAGTCTGTAGATGCTTTGGCTTCCAGTATTGCAGATGAGAAGTCTGATGCCTGTCTGATTTTTGTTTTCTTTGTAGATAAACTTGCTCTTTTGCCTGACTGCTTATAACTTTTTTTTTTTAATCCTAAAGCTTCACATATTTTACCAGAGTATGCCTAGCATAGTGTCTTTTCTCTTCATTGCAGCCTGGAACTCATAAGCTGTTTCAGTTTGCAGATTCAAGTCTTTGCTCAGTTCAGGGAAGTTTTTTCCCTCGTGTTGATGCCTAGGCAATAATTCCTGTTATTGCCTTTGCTTCCTTTGTTCCTTTTCCTCCTTTGTATTATGTTGAGTCTCTCGTCTTAGTCTCTTAGTGTTTTCCTTTGTGATTTTTATGTTATTTTTCTTTTGGTTTTGTGCTTTGAGATATTTTTTCCAGATCACTTATTGTCCTCTTAACAGTCAACTCATTCTCATTTTTAATTCTTTTACTGAGTTTTCTAATTCAAAAATTGCATTTTCAAGTTCCAGGAAGTCTTTTGAGAATTGCACTTGAATCTCTATATGCTTTTATTATTTTGTCATTCAGGGGCTCATCTCTCTTTCCTGGGAGCCCATGTTTACCTGGCCCACTTCTCTGGCTGCTTGACCTCCTAAGAAGGGAAGATATTTTTCTCTGTTGACTCACTGGGACTCAAGTTTAGTTGTTGAAATATTCTTAATTGTAGACATCTTGTAGTTGGTGAAAAAGAAAGTGATTCCTTGTCTTTTAGGTATAGGATTTAGGACAGGCTGTTAAACGTCTCTTACCGCAATAATAGGAAGCCACTTCACAGCCTGGTCCCCTGCCTGCTCCAAGCCATGAGAGTAGAGAAGACACATTGCATTCATTTAGCGCTCGGGGAGACTCAGCATTCTCAAAAGGAATACAGTTGAACTCCTCTTCCTCTGCTCTGTTGGGCTCTGTCGATCTGGAATTACCACACTTTATATAGGGCTCTGAAACTCTCTGGCCCTTGTACAGAAGTTGTTTCAAGTTCTCTCCACAGGGACTTCAGTAGATTCTGCGTCCTGGTAGATATCTGATAGCAGCTGTCAGCTTTAGAGAGGCAGAAGGCTGAGCTGATGGAGGAGGACAAATAGTGGAGGCCATGTTTTTAGAACACTTGCTCGGTTCCTTTATTATAATAATAATACCTATAGTATTTAATTGCCTATAAGTTACTACATTCTGCCTGCCAGAGGTTCCATTATATAAGTGGTAACAGAATTGGGGAGAAAGAATTCTGGAGACTTGGATTCAAGTAGTGGCTCTGAAATTAATCAACTGTGAGATATTGGACGGGTGATTTAACCCCTCTGTGCCTGTTTCTTGCCTGGAAAATCAGAAGAATCATAATAATCTATTTTTGGAGTTGATCCACTTTAGAGACATCTACCCAGCCCATTAATTGCTTTTCCTTCCCCCAACCTCGTCTCTTAGAATTGCTCTGCTAACAGGGCTGGTCTAGGCAGTCCTGCTTGTTTACCAGGTACAGTTGACAGGGTCAGGAGTAAACAGTCAACCCAAACTGGGTCAGATGGAAATGCTTTGCCCTGAATTAGGGATCTAGAGACTCTTCTCAGTCCCAGTAGGCCGCGTGTACTAAGGGCAGGCTAGCATAGATGGTAGGGATACTATTGTGGGACAGCCAGCCATCTCAGCCATATGTGAAGAGAAGCCAGAGAGCCCATTGGCACAGAGATGAGAGCAGATAAATCCCAGATTGAGAGAGAGTACAACATGGAGAGAATTTCCTTGGTTCCTTGTGGTTTTCTAGTCCCTGGGTTCAGTCTTTCTCGATAGATATGACAGAATTTTCTCTCCTTGGGATTCATGAGTTTGCTTCTAGATTAGTAAAAGATTTTGCCTATTTCCTGTATACTTAAGTTAGTTTGGGTGAGTTTCTATTGTTAACAATTGGAGGATTCCCCTAAGACACTTAGCTTTATAACTGGCCAAGTTTTTATATATGTATATAAATAAAATGAGAATGGAAAAATATCTTGGAAAATAAACAATCATACAGACACAACTTCTTGTTACTTTGCCCTCCAAATACATGTTCTTATGTGTCTATAATTTGGGTGTATTTGTGTGCGTATGTTTAGCTAGCTAGCTAGCTAGCTTTCATATGCATTTTAACATCTTCCGCACTTTAAACCGGAGCTGTTAGTCTTGTATCTAAGACATTCCAGTCAGAAGTTGGAGCACTTTTAGCAACTAATTGAGATGGACTTTGGCCACATTTTGGAATCAATCTACTTTGTTCTTTCCCTGGATTTCTAGACTTAATAGCAAAGATAGAAAAGAAAGAAGCCAACATGCTGGTCCTCTGAGGTCCAGCCTCCATCTTCCATTCCTCATGGATATTGTCTGTCTGAGGAGTCAGTCTCCTTTGGAAGGATGGTGCATTTTTCCATACAGCAAAGCATGTCCATGGGAAGAAAAGTAGTTGCAACTTCGACAGTTTACTCTAAACTTATGTCCCTAGGAAAGAAAACATCACAAAATTTATGTTCCCTCAAAAGTCACTAAATTAGGGCCCCGTAAGCAATGAAAAAAAGCCAGAAATAATTCCTTCTTCTAGCTACTCTTTTCAATCATTCATCCAAAATGTAGATAGAAAAAACATCATCTTCCAGACGTGTCTGTCAACGTCTAATCAGGAAAACAGAAACCACTCAATGTATTTCAACAGAAGGGCTTTAATGATACCAAGAATTATTTACATAGGTGATGGAAAAGCTGAAAGTGCAACCAGGGGCATGAGGCCACTCAGGGATTAATGGGAAGCTTGGAGAGACAACAAGAGCAGGGTGTATTATAAAAGCCTAGAGGCCAGCATCATCAGACTGGGGTGAGAACATGGGCAGGCCTGCCCTGGTAGGAGCTGGGACTATGTAGAGAGGGGCTCTTGGATCCATGAAGGACATGTGCCTCTGCCAAAGAACAGACACTACACAAGGCAGAGTAAGAGAGAAATAAATATTCTAGCTTCTCCCCTTCTTCTACACTCCAATGCCTCTCCTTGGATGAACCTACCCAGATGGCAGTTGGCAGAGGAGACTGGGAGATGTAATTCCCTGAGATACAGAGCAGAGCAGGGGGAGGATGAGAAATGGATCTGGGAGCTAGAAAGCAAACTCTGTCAGATAGCTCATGGAATTCTTGAAATCTCAGTCATCACTGAGCACGCCTATTTACATTTCTCAAGCTCAAATCCAGGAGGAAGATTTTAACTTGGGTAATGGTTTTCATCAGGTGATAGTACTACCCTTAGAGGGAACCTGGGAAATATATGAGGACATTTTTTTGTTGCCACAATGAGTGGGTGTGTGTGCTACTAGCAGGTAGAAGGATGGAGACAGATGCTCCATGTCCTGTGATGTGTGGTACAGCACAATACAGTAAAGAACTGCCACATCCAAACACTGGTGGTGCCCCATGGAGAAACAAGGTGATTTTATGTTACAGAGTCATCTGAAATGGAAAGAGCTACCTTAAAAAGCAGTAAGTTCATGATCATTAAAGGATGTCAAGTAGAGGCTGGATAACCCTTGTCCGGGATATTATAGAGAGGATAAAGAGCTCAGATAGTGAGGGTGGAAGACAGGCTTAGAGTTGGACTTGACCTCTTGGTCTCTTCTATCCTTAAGATTTTATAATACCTTTTATGGCTATGAAAATAGCACTATTTATTCAGTGGCCATATGTATCAGTCTCTGTGTTGAATGCGTACGTGCATTATCTCATTTATTCCTCACAGTAAAGTGGTGAGGAAGATGATACTATTATCCACATTTTATAAGAAACCGAAGCTCAAGGGGGCAGACTGACTTGCTCAAATTACCCTATTAGAAAGTTGCCAGAGGGGGAACTGGAACCCAAATCTTTCTGACTCTTAGACCCATGTTCTTAGTCAGTATGCTCTGAGGCTTCCCTGTTCCAATTCCTATGTTCCACTTGTCTTTCTGGGCTTTGAATCTCCACCTTGGGATCTGTGTTATGCATTATAATTATATCATCTGTAGGCCTTTCTCGCTGTAGTTGCTGATGCTCAGGGCTCAGCTGTTCCAGGAAGCTGTTCAGGATAAACTCAGGTTGTCCAACCATCTCTTGGCTTCTTGATGGTTAATTTCCTGACATATGACCTTTCTGTTTCTCCTGATACTCTGGAGTTTATTCATTACTCACCCTGACCATACTTTGCCCCTCATGAATGAGAGCCCTCTGTGCTGACCAACAGCAAAGCAGGAATTTTCAGAAAGCCCCTGTCTTAGCTGTGCTTTTTTTATTCCTCATACAAATAGAGTAAATGGAAGTTGGCACACCCTGTACCTTCATTCATTCATGCACATATTTATGGAACAGCCACTATGTACCAGGCACATGTATGAACACAGATATGGCTCCTAACTCTCATGGAGTTTATAGTCTAGCTGCTGTCCTGCCCAGTAGAACTTTCTGCACAGTCCAATACAATAGCTACTAGCCACGTGTGTCTGTTGAGCTCTTGCAATGTGACTAATGCAAGTGAAGAACAGAATTTTCCATTTTAATTAATTCAAATTTAAATTTAAATACCATAGATGATTAGTGACTACTGTATTGGGCAGTACAGGTCTAGAGGGAAAAATAGAAAATTATGAGAAAGGATGTACAGTCATTTAACGTTTGTGGAGTATCTGCAATGGGCAAATCAAGGGATAGAAAGAATAAGACTTGGCATATTGGAGTTCACAGTCTAGAGAGGATACAAACACTTAGATATTTATCACATGTGTAGGTTGAAATATAGTCTGTAGTGAATGTGGTAGGGAGAAAGTGAGGGAGTGACTGACAGCCAAAAAATCAAAAGCTGTTTCAAGGAAGAGGAAGCTTCTGAACTGGACCTTGAGAAATGGAGAAGTTGACTAGGTGGAGAGACTGCGTTGCTGGTAGAGTGGGGTCCTCAATCTGGGCACTACTTTAGGCTAGATGATAGTAATAGATGATAGTAATAGATATTTTGGGCTGGATAATTCTTTGCCATAGGGGGTTGTCCTATGCATTGTAGAATGTTTAGCAGCATCCCTGGTCTCTACCCACTACATGCCAATAGCATCACAACCCTCATTTGTGACAACCAAAAACATCTCCAGTCATCATGAAATAGTCTCTGGAGAACAAAATAGCCTTATCTTGAGAACTTCTGAGGTAGAGGAAATTCTGTGTGAAAGCCACAGGTGTTATATAAGGGGAAATGAGTCACTTAAGTTGGCAGCATGGGTAGGGAGGATGGTGCCAGCAAGAATGAATGGATGAGTGTGGGGTCAGGTATCAAAGAGCTTCAGACACTATGTCTGGAGTACAAACTATCCTGTAAGGAGCAGAAAGCTGATGGAGGTTTTTATAGCAGGAGACTGACAGGATTGATGTTATTTTGGAAGGCAAACCTGAAGTGTGGTGTTCTTCAGCACACTGTGCCAGGTGGGAAACAATCCAGATTGGGGAGCAGTTGGAAGCAGACCGTATTGGGGCCAGGGTCATGGGTTGTGCCAAGCACATGGCGAGGGCTTGAGCAAAGGCTGTGGTAGTCGAGATGGGGAGGAGGCTAACACTGCTATCATCACAACCACATGAATCAGGTCTTTGCACTGATGTGTGGCTGTATATGAACTAACAAACGCATCCTTGGAATGACAGACTTTGAAGACATTTATGTGATATTTTTTAGCTGTGTGTTCTGCACTTAACTATTTTCATTGGAAACGGAGGGATTTTTTCTAGAGTAATTTCATGTGTAGATTTATTGAATTAACAGTGTCAGAAAATGTTGTTTTCCAACTTTCATCTTAATACTGTGTTGAGACAGGAAGGTAAGGATATGATTTTCATCTTTTATTATGGATCGTCATGATGAATTTGAATATATGTACATGTCATATGCATGTATTTATATGTTATGATATTTGGGTGTAGTAAGAAAAATGCTAGGTACTTGCATGAGCAGTTTGAGTATTGGGGGTAATTGTTATATTAATGATATAGATATCTTGAATCACAAAAGACAGCAATGAAAGAATAGAAACCCTGTGGTTTGTAGGCCATTGCCTCTTTTAGAAACCATTTTGCTATTGTGTTAATTTCCCATATAAGTCATGTGATTAGTTCATTTAAATAAGTTACTGTATTTTAGAACATAGAATAATTAGCACAAAAGAGTTCATAAGTTGAGGTTCTAAACATTCAGGGCTAGGTTGATCTCTAGGGCACAGACCATGTCAGCATTGAGACTGTAGCCGTGAATGAGCAAGTGGATGGATAAATAACACGTGCAGAGTACATAGATACTTACATGCTGTGTACTCTTAATTTTATCCTATCTTGTCCGTTTAAATCCTTGTAAAAGTAAACTGTGTCCTGTATATATTAGCACACAAGAAATTGTGTTTGGAATCATCATTTCCTTTAGTTGGTTTTTGCTTCTGCAAGAGAAGACTAAGCTCCTTGAAGGTGGGTGCTGTCTCCAGTATGTTCTTCTGTGAGCTTTCTAGGAAAATAACAGGAATTCACTTGTGTTTTAATTCCTCTAATGCTCCAACTTGTGGTTAATATGCTTGAGTGTTGGGCCAGCCAGTAGGTTATGTTTATAAAAATTAAAACAAATGCAAAATGCCAAACTGGCAGTGAATTATATTTCTTGTGATAGAACTATTTCATTGCTTGAGATAAATCCATGAATTCCATAAAGCACTCTCTCTGAGCCTTCTTAGATTATTTTTCCAAGTGCAACCTATGAAATATTTCTTGATCATTTTAAATATTTTTGTTCAAAAGGAAGTTTCTATTGTTTTATGATGCAAGGTGTTTGGTATATTCTTATGGGAAACCGGCTCTTGTCTATTTGTTTTTATTTGTTTTTAGTAGAAGATGCTGTTTCAGAATCATTGGAATACCAAATGCCACTCCAAAAGACCCTTTTTATGGAGAGAAGAGAAGATAGTTTTCTTTTCTCTCTTTTAGGCTTATCCGGGGAGGAGCGTGGGGAGGGTATCATGTACCAAAGATAATTAGAGAAGGAAGGTGCATTTATTATTAGAGACAAAAATAGTACCTTCTAGTAGCAGTAAGTTGGCTCTTTGGATGTATCTTAACTGAAATTGCTATGTAAGCAACCTGATAAAAAGTCAGCTCTGAATGCAATGAACCCACCATTGGCACTTGAGACTTCTTTAGGAGTTCTGAAGGTTCTGTCCTGCCTTTATGATTTCATCTTCCTGACTTGTTTACAATCAGGACACATATCCTGTGGGCTTCATTGTTTCCACCCAGAGCTAGAACTAACAGTTGGCATTCTGACTTTGTGATTTTTCCTTTTTATTTTTGCCTTGTTTTTAGCATTTTAAGTTTTTTCTTTATTTCCAGTTCTTATTTTTTCTGACCATTGAAAAGCAACACCCACCAGAATGCTACTTTTAAAAGGTGCTTGTGTAGCATAAGTAGGTTCTGGACAGTAAGTCAATCTGGTTGCATTTTGTTCTTCTTAAAACTTTGCACCTACTCCCGTTGGTGGAGTGGCGAGGAAGACTCATGGGGGACAGAGGTGCGGACATTCTCTGCTGTTGTGAAAAAGTAACTTTTGTGTCCTATATTTTCTCCCTGTTCAGGAAAATCCAATGGAGATTGGATGATGCTAGGCAGACAAACCCATCTATGATAAACAGATAAAAATCAGAGCCATCTACTTGAAAGTTGAAGAAACGTTAGAGATTAGCCAGTGGGTTATTTTGATTTTAGTAGAATTCTTGAGCCAGTAAAATCTTTGATAAAATAGTAATGTTTGAAACAATAATGATGATAGGAAATTTTATTGAATGCTTTCCAATGCTGTCATTGTTCATGTAAGAGACTGGAGGGTAGTTCTAGAAGTGATGCATGTGCTAAAGTCTCACAGTTATTGAGAGAGATCTAGGTCCTTGATGATGTCATAGAGCCACCTTCACCAACGCTGAAACTTTCTGCTTCTGGACTTCTTTATATACTAGCTCATTACATGTTTTTATTGCATTAGCTACTGCCAGTCAGTATCCTCTGGGAGATGAACACGTCTTAAGTACATTGTAAGAGAGCTCAGCTACCGTAGCTGATAATTGGCCAGTTACCTTCAAGTCTTTGAACTGTTTCTGCGAGCCAGCCAGGCACAATGCTAGGAGCTGAGGTGCATGGTGTTGGCCATTCTGAAGAAGCTCAAAGACTAGAACAGGAAATGATGTGGTGCATTTTGAGTGGTTATACTAGGAACGAAGAGAGAGAAACCACATTGAAGCATTTTCCTTCATATCATTGTGTCTTAGTCAGTTTGGGCTGCTATGACAAAGTACCATAGACTAGGTAACTTATAAACGAGAAACACTTATTTCTCACAGTTCTGGAGGCTGGGAAGTTCAAGATCAAGGTGCTGGCAGAGTCGGTGTCTGCTGAGGGCCTTCTTCCTGCTTCATAGAGGGCTGTCTTCTCACTGAGTCCACATGTGGCAGAAGGGATGACGGAGCTCTCTGACATCTCCCTTATAAGGGCACTAATCTCCCTCCTGAGGGCTTCACCCTCATGACCTAATCACCTCCCAAATGCCCACCTCCAAATCACACTGGGGACTAGGTTTCAACCTATGAATTCTTAGGGGGCCCTAAACATTCAGTCTATAGCACACTGTTAACTCTAATGGCCCAATATCTTCAGGAGAGATAAGCAGCTTGTTGAGAATAAACAAGACGTTAAAGAAATGAATGAAAATCTTGGGCCCTGAAGGAAAATCAAGTATACATAAACAAACATGGTGACAGATATTTATGATGACTTCATGAAAGCATTATTTTTTATTAATTCCTGAAGACTTTATAAATGAAAACATAACTCTCTAATAGTCATCTGATGGAAGATTTTCTGGAATGTATGATCCTGGCAAGTCAATGAAAGTCTTTGGGCCTCAGTTAACTGTTGTGTAAAATGAAAGGGTACAGTAAAATGCACCTCCTTTCGCAGTGCTAAAATTCTCTTCTCATCTATTTCCGTCATTGGCTTAAAGTTTGGTCATTTATTACTTTAACAATAATTTATCCAGAGCTATTACTTTCATTAGATGTAATTAGCAAAGAATACATATGCTTGGATGTTTTTATTTTCACTGAAGATAATGGGGATATTAATTTAAGACCATACGCTCTCCAAGAAAATAAGCCATTATAAATTTAACGTTGTCGTTTTAAACTAACTATACCATGTGTTTCCGTGTTTTGCTTCATTTTTTTCTTGTCAGATGCTCTTTCCTCATGTTCGTTTATTCCTATGCAGAAGGCAACATATCTTTTAATAATTTGGGCTTTTGTCTTGCCCTTTTAAAATAAAGCAGAAGCTTTGCAAAATATCTTGCTTTTGGAAGGTTGTATATGTTATTTCAATGCTGTTTTTCTCCTTTCAAATGTCAAGCCTATTTTATAGAGCAGTTTAAAGTGCTATAGATGCGATTTTGTATTTATTTACTTGTTTATTTATTTCATAGTAACAGAGGTATTTTCCTTTGATTGATTGCATCAATTATGTTAGTTGCTTTTAATATAGTTACAGTTAACCTCCTTAAGTTAAATAAAGATAAAACGAAGAACTGAATTTTGATAAAATCTGTCAAAAACATTATGCTGGCAAACCTTCAGCCAATGAAAAGTAGATATCTGAAACTTTTGCAGAAAAGAGTAGAAAAAAATATTTGGCTTAAAAATATCAGTTATGTGACTTTTGTGGGGTAGAGACGTTTTCTCTCTCTGTACTTTTCCATTAATGTCTTCTTTTTACTGATAAAGTCCATTCAATGCTAGATTGCAGATCCCAAAGAACTACCAATGAATCATTATGTTTATCAAAAACGCTCTTTCCTGTTTTTCATTTAACTTATACTGGATGTAATAATCATATGTAAAAGAATGGCATAGGATGTCTATTGCACAGAACCAAAAACAATGTTAGCATTTTAAAGCCAGCACCCAGTTCCATGCCTGGAAATTGGCAGACACTCAAAAGGTATTTGTGGAATAAACCTGGATTCTTATGAAGCGACATGTTCCTTAGAGAATAAATTGGACCAAGAAAGGAGTCCTAATCCATAGTCTTTTGTTCAGAATACTGCTCCAATGTCAGTCTGACCTCATCATGATAATTTCTGATTGAAGCCATTAAGCTGAGGATGAGCATCCTCAGACCACAAAAAACCAAATAAATTACCGTACATTTATACTCTAAAGTCAGTTCTTAATTTCCTCAAAAAAATTTCCAGTCACCAAAAACAAATATGCATCTGAATTCTGCCTGTAGCATGTTGATAGAGAAATGTAGTTAATTAGAAGAGCAGTCTCTTTGGAACACAGGAAGTCCACCACAGCACTGCAGACCAGTGTTTGACAAAATATCACCTTTGGACCATTTAAATCAGAACTTAGTTATGAAGCTAGTTATAAATACAGAGTCCCAGGCCCCACCAGACTCTTTCAGTGTAAAATTTGGGATCATGCTAGCAATCTGCATTTTTAACTGGTTCTCCTAGGCATCTTTAATTGCATAAAGTTAAATAATCTTCCCCGTGGAGTACCATTACCATGGTTTTAGTGATTTTAGTTGTGCAGCCATCCTGGGATCAAACTGGGCATCATCACAATTTGCTTTGTGCAGGAAAGTAATGCTTCCAATGGGAGCTGAACTGGAATGTTTGTTTTAAACTCCTCTGATTCCTGTGTCTTTAGGTATCTTGATTTTAGTTGTGGAGGTAACTGATGATAGAATTAAAAAGAGAAAAAAAAGGAAGGAAAGAAAAAGGAATACATGAAACTGATTGTCATTACATCTAATCCAAACGATGGTTTGATGACAGTGATATGTGTGGGGGGGTGGTGGATGAGAAGAGGTTAGAGAAGCATGTTGGGCAGGTCGGAGGTATGGGAGGTTATGGGGCAGGCTTAGAAGTTTTTATTTTATTCTGCAGGCAGTAGTGAGCCACTGAAGGTAGAGCAGGGGAGTGAGGTGATCAAAGCTTGTCTTCAAAGAGTCAAGAAAGGCAAACTCTTAAGTGGACTACAGGGGAGAGACCAATATGTTTGAAACTGCAAGAGATTTTTGTTTGCATGCTTGAAAAGAAAAGGCCTGTGCATGCCTGAATTCAGCTGAGAGTGAAGGGATAGCTAGAGAATAAAGACAAGACACCCCCTGATCAGAAAAAAACACCCTGTGAGCAGGTCCTAATCAAAGCCCTAAATTCCATCACTTCTCATCATACTCCCAAGTCACAGTTGGAGGACAGTACTTTTCTTCTAGATATTTTTCTGTGTTGTTGCACTGGTCTCCTGCTTGCAATTCTTCTGAAGACTTGTTGGTTGACTCTGTAACCTCAGAACATTTGCTTGTGATTTGATAGTTTTCCAGGGAGACTTGGCTGGGATCCTGCCCTGGCCAGACTTTTGCTTTGATTATGGTGCAGTTCACTTGGCTGGTAGCTTCTTAATGCGTTCCTTTGGGCATCAGTTGCAATGTATTTATTTTTGAAAGCCACTATAAAAGGATAGGTAGTAGAACAGCAGTGACTGGAATCTTTCCTCCCCTATTCCCATTAACTCAGGGTCCTCAATAACTCAGAATCTCTTTATTCTTTTGATGAGAGATGAAAGATCATTCATCCTTTCAGTCAGTCATCCAACAAACATTGAGAACCCACTATGTGTTAGGTGCTCCTCAAGATGTTGGGATTATGGGATTCTGAAACAAGAACATTAACTGTCAAATGGAGAGGGAGAGGCATCTGCATGGCTAGTCATTGGTTACCATCGTTTTTGGGATAACATCACAAATTCTCCATTTGGCCTCTTGGGCCCCATGTCTTCTAGCTCCTATGTGGTTTCCAGCCACATCTTGCTTCACTCTCTTCATGTTAGACATGCCGGCCACACTGCTCTTGTTTCTAACAGCTTCTTGCACATGCCAAGATCCTCTCCATCTCAGTTTTCCTGTTTGCCTTTCTGCTTCCAGTTGTCTGGCTAGCTTCCACTCACGCTTCAGCATGCACCTTAAACTGTCATTTCTCCAAGGATGCCTTCTTTGTCCTCTGAGACTAGATTTTTACCTCTGGCTATGTATTCTCATCACTCCCTGTGTTTGCCCTTCATAGCACTTATCAACAATAGAATTGATTATTTTTCATAATTGTTGCTTAATTTCTATTTCCCATTCCAGACTCTAAGCTTCATGGGAGTAGGGATAAAGGCTGAGTCATCCATTGTAGTAACCTCATCACACTGCCCAGCTCGTAAATGGCACTCAGTAATCATTGTTTGCATAACTGAATGAGTAAATATAAGACAGTAAGTGCAATGATTGAATATGCCTGGAACATAGGAGGGGCATACCAAACTCAATTTGGAAGGATGAGGGAAGGCCCTGATACCAATACTTTAAACCTAGTATCTACTTACACACAAAATAATGCCTTGCATCTCTTCAAGATCTTGAATCATCAACCACAAACTAAACCGTATTGATTACATTTACTAAGATGGTCAAAGCTACTGATATTTTAGAAAAAATGTCAACAAAAGTTACACCAAAATGGTTTTGTATGTAAATCTAAATCACAAGAAAATAACCAAAAGGTTTTCAATCAGTGGATATTTTCCTAGAGAGTAAACAAAATAATCAATGATTATTTCTTATGGTTCATCAATTTATATATAATCCACTCTTATATTGAGTAAACCTTCTACTACTCAATTTATTAACTTTAACCCATTTCTTAGAGACTACTGTTATTATTTGCTCCATTTAGTCCTAATTTTGTATTAGTACACCTGTTTTAAGTTGTCTCATTTATCTTTTTAATTTATATTAAAGATATCTCTGTTATTGTCCACCAACTCAAATCATATCCTACCAGACTATATATTTTAGGCTTCATTTTCTCTTACTCTTTAAATAGATAATGAGCTTTGTCATTTTTGTTCTTTACCAATTTTTGCCTGTTTGGTACATATCCTTTAAGGCAGTTCATTGAGAAAATTATAATCCAAATTCATGAAGTTGAGACACATTTGCTGATCTCAACATAAAGTTAGAATCCAAAGGATTTATGTAGAATATTACTTGGACAGTGTGTGAAACCACATACGTGATGCATAGTATAAACAAATTCATTCGAGCCATTACTCCACGTTACCACAGACACGTCAGTAATTAATAAAAACTGGCAGTAAATAAAGACTGAGAAGCAAAAAGATAAGCCAAATGTAGACAGATTTAGCACATTGGAAAACATTTATTGGTGGTTGTATTTGCTATCAAACTGACTATATATTTTGAGGCTAGAGGATTTAGGGCTCAGTCCATTGAACAAATTTCCTGAGCATCCCCTGCATAAAAATCTTTGTACTGGGCTTAATTGGAAATGATGAAAGAAAATAAAAAGACGATGAGTGAGCTTTTAAGAATTTGAAATTTGTTTATAAAGGTAAAAAAACACATAGTCTAATGATTGAAGAATACTTAGAACATGAGGTATTAAGTAATAGAAATAATTAATTAGTCATCAAGCAGATAGTGAATAAATGAGTCTGTGAGAACCACTGAAGGAGAACTTCCTAGAAGAGATGAGTTTTGAGCAAAATGTTGAAAATGTAAGAGCTTATGGATTTGGCAGGGCTGTGACTTGCTTGAACTTCCTTTTAATGGAATGAGTGCTGTATACAGGTCCCAAGAAACATATTAGCTTAGCTGATAAAGTGGTGGTGGAAAAACACTGAGAAATTATGTGGGTTTGTGAGCAAATGGCTTATGTAAAAGTAGCTTGGATAGTATACTAGTTTTTAAGAAGCTTTGAGGATGTATACATTTAAAAAGTAAGTCCTTTATTAGCTTGACCCCAGGCCACACTACTGAGCAACTGGCTTCATTTTTATATATTGCTCTCCAAATCTGTACTACATATATATATTTTATGTTGTTGCCATCTTAGTGTATACAGCATTTTGTATGTTGCATTTCTCATTTAACTGTACATCATAAACATTTGCTACATTTCTATATAGTTACAATAATTTTAACAGTACAAAATTCCATCATGTTGATCTATTGCAATTTACTAAATCATTGCCTTATTGTTGCATATTTAGATTGCTTCCTGGTTTTATTTTATTCTTAGTAAGGCTGCAATAAATACTACTGTATGTATACTATTTTTCCTTCCATTCAATTATTTTCAGAGTGCATATTCACAAAAATAGATTTATTGGATCTGAGGGTTAGATCATTTTTATAGTTCTTGTTGTTTGCCATTCTGATTTTAGAAGGATTCTGCCAATTTTACTCTGCCACTGGCAATGTAAATGGGAGCTGCTTTTCTCATATCTTTGCCAACGAGAGGTTTAATCATTAGAAATGTTTTTGTTAGTTTTATAGACTTAACATGACAGTTTAAAGTTGATTGAATTAGAGTTTCTTTCTTCGTTGTGAAGATGATAATTTTATTAATTTGTTTGCTTATTTGTATTCTCACTCACTGTAAATTATGTATTCCTATCATTTGGCTTTTTAGCTAATGAACTCTTTTCTTTTCCAAATATAAGAATTATTTAAAGGACAGGATATTTTTATGTAGGGCCAAGGGAAATTATTAGCTTAAAAGCAAAACAGGAGAACTTTATTGTTCTTCCCATATGAAGCCTGAGCATAATTTAATACATAAAAAATAGATAAGTATGTGAATACCATGTCTGGTTGAAATGGCTGGTAGTGGGTTCTTTTTCTTGGACTTCTCTCTCTCCTGGCTGCTGAAGCACCTCGGAAGAATGAGCATTAACATTATTTTACAGCAGAAGATACACGTGCTTGAAAACACAGCCTCTGACTGACATTAAAATCATAAATTAGAGTAAAGCAAAGAGGTTTTAGAATAGAGACACTATAAAGCAAGTTCCACTGTAGATTTTCTGAGGAATCAGGTATGCAGAATACATTTTCCCTTATTCAGTTTAGTAAACACTTTATAAAGACGACGTGATAATTGCTGGGAAGGATGCAAAAATGAGCCAGGTTGTGATTTAGCTCTGAACATGCTTTCAGTATAATGGATGAGATAACATACGTACACAGGCAGCAACTAGATAGGAGATTATGAGAAAATTCTCTAAGTGGAGAACAAGTAAATTTTATTTACATACAGAAGAGCAAGAGAATTACTTTATTGGTGTGGGGAGAATAGAGACTATCTCAAGGTATTAACAAGATCCCAATAGGCAGAATCTAGAATTGGGAGGAGGGTATTCCCAGAAGAAAGGAAGAGGCAAGAGACAGGTCATGGCAACAGGTGTGAGGAGGGGAGATGGAAGGAATGGACAGTTAGGCTGGGCATCCCTCAAGTGAGAGGGCCAAGGCTGGAACAGTCCTAGGAGGGCAGAGGGAGAGGTGTGGCTTAGGTATTTTATACGCCTTGCTTTGGGAATGGAGATGGTTGAGGAGGAGGGTGCTGAGATCAAAGCTATCTTTATACCACTTCCAGCCTACTTTTTTAGAGGTAGTAAATTTTCCTTCTGTGGCTTTAAACTTCACTAATTTTTCAAGAATGTTCTATAAATTCTTTGTAGACATGAGAAAGAATAACATAATATAGTGGAAAGAGAACTAGACTGAGAGTCATGAAACTGGATTATAGTCACTGCATACTGGGTTATTTAGGGTAAGTAACTCCATCTTTCTGAGGTTCAGCTTTTGCACACATAAAATGGGAAGAATGAACTGTATATTTTTAAAGTTTCTTCTGGCTGAAACATTCTAAAATCTTAAACGTGCTTTGAGAAGACTTAAAGACTCATTTTCTTAAAATATCTACCATCTATCTAATATGTATATCTTTATATATATATATATATAAACACACACACATATATATACCTGAAATTTTATCTTTAGATTTTAATGTCTTTGTATTCCAGCTTTTCAACATTGAGTAGATCTCCCCCCAAGAGGAAATAATCCAGGGGCAATATGCCAAATCCATTGGCTATTGTGAGTTCAGCAGGGTTTAATTATATTAACCATTCTCTCACTTGACAGCTGGAGGAGTAGGAATGTGCTGCGTGAAACGTGACTATTGCCAGGTGGGAATAATAATAATAATGATAATAATAGTACAAAATCCTTACATAGCACTTACTATGTGCTTTCCTATGTATTAAATCACTTAATCTTCACAACAACCCTACAAAATCCATACTGTTATAATGCCACTTCACAGATGAGGATGCTGAGACATAAAGACCTAATTACTTCCTTAAAGGCACACAGCTCACTAGTGGCAGAGGCAGGATTTGAACGCAGAAAGTCTGACCGAGAGTCCACGTTTTTATCCACCATATAACATTTTTTCCTTGAGGCTCTGTGAAGAGAAACATCTGAGGACATGAATTCTGTCCATGGAAAGCATAGAGATCTCAGTCTGCATGGGAAATGGGTAGGGAAGATACAAATGTGCCAATGATACTCTTGTGACTTCAACATTTTGCTCAGGAATGTTGCTATGAGAATTATAACTATAACTGATCAAGACGATGTAAGCCTTTCCCTTAGTTGACCTATGTTTTAAAGTGTAGAATTAGAGTCACATGACTATAACCTGCGTTGATCTCCCTTAGAGGGATTTGTAAGTGGATGGATTTGGTTGTCATTTTGAGCAAGACCAGAATGTTCAGGCACCATGGCTGTGACAATGAGCAACCTCAGCCGATTTTCCAGTCCTTGGGTCACGTGTGTGGGGCCAGTGCTCCTTTATGCATTTCCCAGCAGTGCTCTTTGAAAGGTCAAGCTGTAATCCAAGTCCTAACCTTCTGCCACTTTCCTTCGAGTAACAGTTTTCCCACAGAATCCTTAGAAATACCACTTTGCTCTCGTTTTCTTTGAGTTTGGCTCCATCCTGTTGCAGACTGGCAATGATGAAAGAAAGCTCTCATCTTCAATATGTAAATATAATTTAGTAATTAATTAAAATAATGTGTCTGGAGGTGCTTTGTGATCTGTAAACTGCCATGCAGATAAAAGGGTTACAGTTATAGCAGCCTTAGTATTTATAGCCAAGTGACCACTCCTTGAGAGTTTCCTCTGTTAAAAAGCAGATGGTTGAGTGGTCAAGATCATAGCTTTTCACAGCAAACAGACCAGGGCTTCAATTACCAGCTTTATTCTTAACATTGTACGTCATGGACAAAATGGGATTAACATCCACACTGGCCCCAGAGGCTTGCTTTAAAGCTTAAATGGGATGGTGCATCTAAATTGCTGGGTCCAGCCTCACAGTGAGTACTTGATAAATCTTAGCTTTTAATGGCAGTGGTAGTGATAATAATAGAAATATCATTCTAAAGAAAAAGCCAGAAAAAGTAATAGAACAACTCTGAGTAAATTACCCAGCAGATATCTGAAACCTAAACCTGTCACTTTTAAGCAGAAAAAAACCTACAAGGTAAATTTTAAGAAAACAAATGTGTGTCTTGAGTCTTTAGAAGGTTTCTCTTTGACTCAATTTTTGTGGGTTTTTTTTCCACATCTAGGAGTCTATCCTAAGTTATTGATCAGGGATTAAGGTGCAGGCTTATATAGAGGAATAGTCACTGAAATTTATTTTTAACGGAAAATTTAAAAAAGTCTAAATGTACAGCCACAGGAGAATGTTTTAATATGTTAGAATGCAACGTTGATATGATAGAATATTTATTTTGCAGAATATAAAAAAATTATGCTTCAAAAGAATATATAATGACAAGGAACAATATTTATTGTTTAATATTTCAGAGAAAAAGCAGGGTCATATTATATTAATATTATTAAACATATTAATATTAATTAAATATGTAAAATAAATACATATATTTCTTGAGCCACAAATGGGGATAAAAATAATAATGGTAATGCCTATCTTGTGGAGATTTTATGACGATTATATGATGGTTACTACATGCCTGACATATAGCACATACTAGCTTTATTATTGGATGTTGGCTCAATTTATATTCTAAATTTTACTTAAGCATCATCATACGTTAAGCATCCTTTAGTGGGAATCTGTGATCTTCCAGACACTGAACAAGATGCTGGCAATACAGAAATGTCTGAATAGGGTCCCTGAGCATACGAAACTCACGTTCCAGCAAGGAGAGAGAAGTATAAAAATAAAGCAACCGTAGACTTAGATTTAACTATTTAAATTCTAAAGTCAGCTCCTAAAGTGGCCCCTCTCTTGACAAATGAGTTGCCAAAAGTACCTCTTCCTCCCAGCTGACTGAACTAAGCAGTAGGGTGCAGGCCGGGTATCAGCCCCTGCTGCCCTCTCTGCTGGGCGTGTTTGTGCTGGGTTCAGCCTACTCAGGTTTACTCAGAGCCCTTGAAAATACCCTTGAAATGTCCTGAAATTGACCATGAAGCACAGTAAATAAGATTTGGTGTCTATAACCCTGGACAATGATTATTTTACACCCTGAGGTTTGAAAAATGCTGAACTAGATTAAATGACAGGACAAAAGAAAAATCTATAGGCGGTTGTCTAGATAATCCCTAGCATTGAATCAGAGATGGATGGAGAATTGTGAAGTGCTTCTGCTCAACTGCGGGGCTTTTTCCATTATGTTTTAATATTAAGTCTCTGTGACTCAAATGACGTTGATATTTTTATTTGTTCTTAGGAGCATTGCATAACATAATATCTAGGAAAGCATCCAGCCCAGAGAGGGGCACATAGTAGATGTTTACTAAATATTAATTGATCCACATCTCAGCCTTGCTTGGTCATATCCAAAAACACATTGTGCTTTTTAAAGTTCTAGAGAGGTGATTGCCTCCTGCTTTGTGTCTTTCCTCATTAAGGTCCTGCTAAATAACTTTGAGTAGCTATCACTCCCAAGCCCTTGGCCATCTGTCTCCTCTTTTTCCAAAGTTAAGGAATCAACTCATGAGCTAAATGTCATATGATGTGGCCCCACTGGGATGCAATGCCTGTTAGCACAGGGTTCCAGACAACACCATAAGGTGCCCAGAAGAGAGGCAGAATTGTTTCTGTTAGCTGGCTGCACGTTCACTCCTTTGCTATAAATTAAAAGATGTAAATGATGGCTATAAACACTGGCCTCCGTGTGCTAGAGAAAGCATTGCCCGGCTGTTTGTTCCTAACAGTGTCATTGTTACTAGTTTGCCTGTCTCTAATCCTCTCCTCCTGGGAGTTCAGAACTCTTCAGCCGAAAATTTACATTGGATATTCCTGTTCCAATCCCAGATTACCACACCAGGACAGCTGGAACAGACCGAAAGGGAGAAAGTCTTAGGGGGAAGGAAATCATTAGCCTGTCAAGAGTCACCAGGACCTGATGAAAAAGTCAGATTAGAAACGGTTTAAGCTCCTATGGAAAGCCAGTGATATGCCACCGGAGTATTAATCTTGGATATTTCCATTCCGCTAAACTTGCCTGGAAGTTTTTTAACATTCACCAGAGATAGGCATCCCCTCTGAAAGAAATGATATCTTTCTGTAAAAAGAAGGCTGAGTTAATTGAGGACTGATTTTCAGTGCGGACTGTAGTCCTGCATAGTAATGAAATGTGGAGGACAGAGCATGGCCGTCTGGATTCACTTCCCCTCTCTGGGCCCATTTCCTCATCTGTTCAGTGGGGACTGTGGTAACATCTACCTCCTAGGGTATTTTGGAGAATTAATGAATTAACAGTAAAACAGAATCTTGCAAAGCTATGTACTCAGTCAATCTGAGATCCTGTTGTTACTGTCATTATTATGATGATAGATAAAAGCTGGTGGACATTGGTGGGTTTAATCATTATCAAATCTCTTGTTATCTAGGTCTTTATATTATTACTTAAGAAAATACCTATTCTTTTTTTGTTTTTTTTGAAGATTGGCCCTGAGCTAACATCTGTTGCCAATCTTCCTCCTTTCTATTTTTCTCCCCAAAGCCCCAGTATGTAGTTGTATATTCTAGATGTATGTCCTTCTAGTTCTTCTCTGTGGACCGCCACCACAACATAGCTTGATGAGCGGTGTGTGGGTCCATGCTCAGGATACGGACCAGTGAACCCAGGGCTGCCAAAGCGGAGTGTGCGAACTTAACCACTTGGCCACTGGGCTGGCCCCAGAAAATACCTATTCTTAAGAGGCGAGTTGCTTATAGGGAAAATAAATTCAATTTATTTTACAAGCATAATAATTTACTTGTTCAAATTTTATGCCATTTCCTGAAATTTGTAATGATTTGTCATAAATTTACAGTTTAGAGTACCTTCATGTGCATTACCCTCTCAAGTCCCATAAGGATGGTGAAATTGAGGCCCTGGGGAATTAGGTTATTTAATCTAGGATCCCCGAACTGATGAGTGGTTGAGTTAAGGCTTGAACCCACGTCTTCAGACCGCAGATTCATCATTCTTCTACCCCTTGTTGAGGGGAACCCAGTGTTGTGAAAGCACGCAAGATTTGGAGTTGTTAGAATTTCAATTTGATTGCAGTGCAGCCCCTCACTACAGGTCATAGTCAACAAATCGCCTGATTTCACTGAGCCTCAGTTTCTTTATCTGTAAAAATTAGAAGACAATACCTTCTCGAGACTTGCTGTACAGATTAAAAACCAACCAGATCACATGTAAGAAGGGAGCTAGCCCAGTTCTGGGTCCGTGGCCTTTATGCAGTTAAAGAGTTTCCTCCTTTATTTCTTCGTCATCAATAATGTGCCAGGCACAGTGCCAAACTCATTTTTTTACCAAACGAGTATTTCATCAATGAAAGCCTTTGTAAGAGTTCGATTCCTGTTGCACCAGGACCTCTGTATGAACCCATTCCCAGCCATTCAGGATGATGAATGCAGTTCTGTGAGAAAGGAGGAGAGACAAGTTGGGGAATGAAGGTATAAAGAGTACAAAAGAAAAGTCAATCTTTTCTAGTCTTAGGGAACTTGTAAAATTCATTAGCAGCCAAGCAGCAAGGGGAAAGGTTCCCAAACAATGACTCCATCTCTTTGCTCCTGTGAACTAGGTGTTCCAGACAGAAAAATAGAGGCAAGGCGAGAACGTGTGCTCAGTAGGTAAATGAGCACTGCGTTATACCATCCTGGTGATGTTTTCTAATTTATTCAGAATTAACATTTTGATTGTGAAACAACTGCTTGGTCTAGAGGGTCTTTGGATTAGATTGGGTGCCCCCGGTGCTTCATTTCCATATGGTGCTAGGATTTTAAGGTGAGATGGTGGAAAAAGTAAGAGAATGTTAAAGTTGCTAGAAACATGTCAAAGAGGTATTGGAATTTTACCTGTTCATACAATGAGGATTATTTTGTACATTGATTTTTTTCTTTGGTCGGCCCCGGATCAGGGGATGCAAATAAGATATTTCTCAGACACTTGATTTTTTCAATACCACAGTGAATTCTAAAAGAAGCTCCACTGAAAAGGTGAGTTGTATTGCTGGCATAAAATGAAGTCCATTAGCAAGTCAAGTGACTCCAGCTCTAAAATATACCCCAAATCTGCCTATCCCTATCATTGTCCAAGTTCAGTGTTGACACACCATGCCAGCTATCTTTGTTTTTCACTTGCATTATGGCATTGGGCTACCAAAGGGGCTTACTGTGGCCATTCTTTCAGCCTCATAAGCCACTTTCTACCCAGCAGCTGGAGTGATCTTTTAAAAACATACATCAGATCTTACTTCTCTGCCTTAGAACTTTCCAGTGGCTTCCTATTTTACTTATTGCACATATAATAAAATCTAAATTTACCATCACCGTCTACAAGATCTGACAGAATCTCATGCTTCTCTCTCCCTGATTCTCTCTGACTGTTCCCACCCTGCATACATTCTACTCTCCTTTAGGTTTCTTTCTGATCCTAGAATTGGCCAGACTTCCTTCCGACTCCTGTCTTTGTGTTTGCTCTTCTCTCCTCTGAATGAGTAGGTCCTTGTTGGCATACAGTTCTGAGTCCTCTTCAGATAGATCTTCTCTTCTGTCTAATATAAGGAACTTTATCTGAAGCACCCTAAATGAAGTTATGTTTCATTTATCCACTTACTTGTTTATTATCTGTTTCTCCCTCAGCTGCAATGCAAGCTCCATGAGAGCAAGAATGTTGTTTATTTTTTGCTGTTGCCATACTTGATATTTAAAAGGTACTCAAGAGGAGCTGGCCGGTGGCCAAGTGGTTAAGTTTGCATGCTCCCACTTTGGCCACCCAGGGTTTCACCAGTTCGGATTCTCTGCAGGGACCTAGCACCACTTGTCAGGTCATGCTGAGGCAGTGTCCCACATAGCACAACCAGAAGGACCTACAACTAGAATATACAACTATGTACTAGGGGTCTTTGGGGAGAAGAAAAAGAAAAAAAATGATTGGCAGGGCTAATCTTTAACAACAACAACAACAATAATAGGTACTCAAGAATCTTTGCTGAATGAATGAATTAACTAATACAACTAGAGTGCAAGAATTCATGAATGAATGAATGAATACAACTAGACTGCAGGACCCGTAAATGAATGAAGGAATGAATGAATGACTATAACTAGATTGCAGTATCCTCAGGTCAGGAACTGGGCCTTCTCCGTTTCTTCTCTACCACTTTGCATGAGGGTACTCAGGCAGTATCTGTTGAATTCAACCAAAACATCTCTTCTCCTGTTCAGTGAGAAAAAGTGTTCCTTCTGTAAGATGAAATTTAAAAATATATTTTGATAATATTCTTCTGAGAGACAGCATGCTTTTTGGGTAACTAACCATCTCAGTTTGTCTGGAAGTGAGTGATTTCCCAGGACATGGGGTTGGTAGTTTTCCCTACAAGCTTTCCTTGGCTTTAGAGTCAGCAAGACCTAAGGTATCAGTTAGAAATTGTGTTTAGCTGCTAGTAACAGAAGCCAGAAATAACATTATTTTAAACACTGAGAGATTATTCTTCCACATAAAACGAGTTCAGATATGGGCTTGCCAGGGCTCTCTGGCAGCTCCAAGGGCATCGGTGACCCAGGTTCCTTGTATCTTGGAGCTCCACCATCTTTAATGCATGACTTTCATCCTCAGAGTAACCTCATGTTCGAATACAGCTGCTGGAGCTCCTTCAGCCATCACATCTGCAATCCAGACAGGTACTCTGCCAGTTGTCTGTCCTTCTCTTAAGGAGACTTTCTGTGTGTTCCATCTAAAAGCTTCTGTATGCATTTCATTGGTTCTATGCAACTAAAAGGGAGGCTGGATAATATGAGATAATCTTTTAGGTGGGCACATTGTGTCTCTGAGTTAGGGAGACGGAGTAATGAATAATAGACAGTTTCTGCCACATCTGGATTCAACATGTATTGACTTAGTGACTTCGTGAGGGTTTCTTCATTTCTCTGTGCCTATTTCTAAATCTGCTCTATGGTTATGAAAACAACAACGATAATAAAATGGCTACCTATATATTGGGTTCCACCATTTGTCAGGCATTTTATATACATTATGGCCAACCTCTAGATAGTTCTGCAGTGGGTGTGTTCTTGTACTCCTTTAGAAGAGAAGAGCAAGATTTAGCTAACGGAGGTAAAGCCAGAATTTAAACCCAGAGTGATTTGACTCATCACCCCTTCTTTTCATTATACTTTGCTTTCTACCTCATCGGCTGTAAAGATTAAATAAGAAAATGAATGAAATTTACTGCATGTAAATTTTTAAAATAAAGCAATGTCTCTATAAAGAAAATATTTTTCAGTTTTCTACATCAACAAAAAAATGTCCGTGGTAGATGCATATAGAAAATGTTTTGATGTCATCTCTAAGCCAAATGAATCTGACAAAAAATCCCTCACCCTTGCCAGCTACCCACTCTCTCCATCCCAGCCTCTTCTGGTGTTGAAGAACTCTTCCTGCCAGGAAATTCTCCCATTAGTCTGACACAAACTGCTTTTGTTTTGTCTTTTTTTGCTTCTGTCCCCAGCGGAGAGCTGAAAGACCTGGTCACTATTTTTGAAATGCCACTTGAAGGCAATGATTAAGTCATTTCTCACTCTTTTCTCTGTCAAGGTAATTTAGAGGTGAAAAAAGTCTCCTTTGAGACTCCATTCAAAGGAGACAAAAATTCCCTAGGGCTGGGGGCAGGATGAACTCTACACCTTCCCTGGCCTTGGTGATAAACATTCCCAGGGGTCCAGCTCCTTCCTTGGGCATTCACATCTCTGTGAGCATGTAGACTAGCAAAGAGTCCTCCCGTTTCTCCATGTTCAGAGGGTCAAGTTTTTTGAAATCCCGCGAAGCTTAAAAATGTCTCCTTTTCTGAAACCTACTACAGGCATTATTTTCCCTAAGAATGTCTTGTAAATAGTTGATGTCTGACTCCTCTAATTTGCGCTAGACTCTTTTCATCCCATAGACTTTACAAGAGACTTCCCTGAGACACATTGAACTCCTTTTCAGAGAGTGATGAGTAAGTAGGAATAGAGATAGAAGAATAAATAGAAAGAACAGAGAGAGAAGAATAAATAAGAAGATGGAAAACTAGACAGATGGAATGGATGGAAACTAGACTTTCAGTGATGAACATGATGCCCAGAAGCCGAAATAGAATAGATGTACACCTGAAACTTACACAATATTATAATCCAATGAGACCTCAATAAAATAAGAAATAATAATAAAGTGAAAAATCAAAACTGAAAAATAAAAAAAAGCAGGGAGAATGTTCACACCTTCAGGCCTTGAAGGATGCTGGTAAGAGCCAAATTCAGGACACCTGGTTTTGGTACCATAACTCATAGCCTGCTTGGAAATCCACTTTGGAGGAAATTGAATAGAAGATCTAGAAGCCAAAGTAGGAATTCCTCTACCTTTTCATTGATTATCATTTTCCTTTTTTTAAACTCCGTTGGTTTGGAAAAATAAAATGTGGATAATACATAATCTTAGAGGGTATAATTTCATACAAAAGTAATAGAGGATTGAGTGGGAACAGCCCTGGAATGAAGAGTGTCAGGTTGTATTACTGATTCAGAATCATAAAAATCGTAATTAAAGTTAACACTTAGAGGCTTCCAATGTGCCTGACATTGTGCTAAGATCTTTAAATACGTTCTCTCACTTACTTCTCCAAGTACCCAAAATAACGATACGTGGTAGACAGTGACAGAATCTCTATTCACAGATAAGGGAATGGAGGCCCAACGTGGCTTAATATTTTGCCCCAAATCCATTCCATTAGCAAGTGGCCGAGGTCGGATTTAGACCCACTTTTGTCTGCCAGAAATGTGTAGTATTTACTCTGCTAAGGCTGTCATTAAAAAATGCCACAGATTGAACTGCTTAAAAAAACAGAAAATTTATTTCTGACGGTTCTGGAGGCTGAGAGTCCCAGATCAGGTGCTGGCAGGGTGAATTCTCCTGAGGCCTCTCTCCTTGACATGCAGATTGCCACCTTCACACTGTGACCTCACCTGGCCTTTCCTCGATGTGTGTGCACTGCTAGTGTCTTTTCCTCTTCCTATAAGGACATCAGTCCTATTAGATTAGGGCCCTACTGTTATGACCTCATTTAACCTTAATTACCTCCCGAGAGGCCTTGTCTCCACATATACTCACACTAGGGGTTAGCGCTTCAACATATGAATTTTGTCGGGGGACAGAATTCAGTCCATAACTAGAGCCAGTGAACTTAACCAGCATACTCAGCTCTTTCTCTGATAACAGAACTTTGATCAAAATCATTATAACTTCTCTGGCCCTCAGTCTCTTACAGATAAAGACATAATTTAGTTTTTTAGTTTTTTTTTTAATAGCTTTATCGAGGTATAATTGATATACAATAAAAACTGCACTGGTTATTTAGTTTTTGAAGATTTCTCCTACTCCAGAAAACATGATTATGAAATAATACTGCATAATTCATCCACAAATTCAGTCATTACTGGTATAAAATGAAAAGGGAGTCATTCTAGTGCTGCCTTGCGAAGGTAGGGAAGTGCTGAGGCGTCCTGTGCAGCCACATCAGTACTTGCTCTCAAATTACCATTTTCCCATGGTGTGATCCACCACTACTTTTTTCAAACACAAGAGAATGCAATTTTTTTTCTCGCTTCTTGATGACTTTCCCCAGCAAACAATTAGTGCTTATTTTATGTGTTCTAGGCATTCTTTCCTTAAGTTTAAATTCACTAAATGCTTGTTATGTATCAGACATTGTCTGAAGGCCATACATTCATTGTATCTGATTTAGTCTTTCAATAAGCCTTTAGGGTTGTGCAGATGGGGTAAGTGAAACTTTCTGTGGTTAAATAATTTGCCCGAGGTCAATCAGCTGGAGAGGGTGGAGCTGGTATTTGACTTCTGGTCTGTCTGATTCCCAAGCCTGGGTCTTTAGTCCTTAAACTACTGAAATGAACTGGAAAGACTCTCTTATGCCTTCATCTGCTCTTGTGGTTTCAATGTTTGTTTCAATCGACTGCCTGTCCTTGTTGTCTGTACCTCTGCCTTTTCCCTCACTTCCCCCGCCTAGTTCATTCCATCTTGAACAATGCACACAATGTGAAAGAGAGAGACCTGCCTCTGTTTTTACTCTCAACTTGAATTGTGTTGCCTCCTTTAACCTCTTGCTGATTAAATGGTGGCTAATGTATAAATTGCTGTCAGATTTATAGGAGAAAACAGGTTGAGAAGTGCTCTTGCTTATTGAAGGATGCTTTCCTATTTCACTGACATTACCTGGACTTTTGTATGCAATTGCTTTGTGTCTTCCATTAGTTTTAATTCCAGCTTACAATTAGAGCTTGCAAATTGAATTGCTTTCTCTGAGGAGCTACGATTTCTCTCTTTGGCAAGTACCACTGCCCCCCCTTTCTCAGCTGAAATTAACATGGTTGATTTTGCTTCCTTGTACTGCAAACTGGTCTGATCAGTAGAATCATGATCACACTTAGTAATTGCTTCCAGAGTCTGTAGGGAGGGCGGATATGAGTGGTGCTCGTTCTGATAAGGAAGAGAATGGAGGTTCTCCAGGGAAGTGCACAGGAGCTATAGGCAATGATCTTGGGGATTAGAGAGAGCTGTCCCTCTTCACTTGTGCTCAGAAGTCTTGTGTTTACAGAAGCCATGAAGGGCCCTGCTGTTGGAATTGTCCTCTTTGGAGTTGGGATAAATTCAGAGACTTGGTTATTTGTTAAGGCTCACAGATGCTGCAAAGGGAACCATATTAACCCTGGATATTCTAGCTCGAAACTAGCTCAGTTCTGATAATCTTTTATCAGTGAAAAGCTTACTATCTAGTCAATGCTTTAGTACTTCAGTTCCATGTTTCATCCCAAAAAAGTTCTACAAATGAAAGAGGGATTAATCTCGTGTTGAGAGACCCCAGGGTGCAAAATGAGAGCCAGAATAGCCACGTGGGTGGTGAGTGGCAGGTCACTGGAAGCGTTCAGGAATCCAGACCTAGATGACTTCTAACATTCTTTCTAATTTTGAGATGCACAATCCTCTCCTCCTCCTAGCTTCACCTCTCAGTTTTGCCCATATGGTAGCACCCTATGCCTCTGTAATGTTTATGAACATGGTGATTCCGTAAAACTTCAGTCTCTTCTGTGTCTCTGTGCCTTTGTACTTCCTCTTCCCTATTCCTGGAAAACTGGGTGGTTGATGCCTAGCTGGTCTTCAGGATGCAGCCCAAGCGTTACCACATTTTTGTATACCAGCCCCTATCTTGAGGGTTGAGCTAGGTGCTCTGCTCTGCTCCCAATGTTCACCTCTACCGTAGTACCTGTCACACTGCATCGTTACTGTTGGCTGCCCTGTCTTTTCCCCCTTAAGTGAAATCCATGACAATGCCGTATTTATTTTTCAGATCACTTGTCGAGGACATAATAGGCATGCAAAAAATATTGTTGAATAGGTAAATGAAACATAATAGCAATTGATTACTTTTTTGTGTATAGAACTATAGATTTTGAAGATATACATTTTGATAGCATTTAAAATATATATTATATATATAAATATAAATATAAAAATATATATAATATATATTTACAGCTTATTTTGATTGGCATTTTAAATTTCAACAAGACTATTTTTAAGCTTTAAGTACCTAGTTTTCTCTTTTATGTACCTTCCCAGCTATGCCCTTCCTAGGAATCATAAATACTTTTCATGGACTATTGTCAGTGAACAGGTATATCAGTTTTTAAGAAAATCAGAAGATATTGAAGTAAAATTTAATAGTTAATATAAAGAAGTGACCATTACTTACTGTTTCTGTAGAAAAATCTGTTCTATTTATAATATCAAAAAATGGATAAGAAAATCTCTTCACTGCTTGGTGAATGGTTTGATGAATCCTATAGAGCAACTACCCCCCTTTTTTTTTAAAAGATTTTTATTTTTCCTTTTTCTCCCCAAAGCCCCGCAGTACATAGTTGTATATTCTTCGTTGTGGGTCCTTCTAGTTGTGGCATGTGGGACGCCGCCTCAGCGTGGTTTGATGAGCAGTGCCATGTTGGCGCCCAGGATTCAGCGCCCAGGATTCAAACTGACGAAACACTGGGCTACCTGCAGCGGAGCGCATGAACTTAACCACTCAGCCACGGGGGGCCCGGCAACTACCCCTTTTATTTGCAAATTGAAAAGGTTTTTCTGATAGCTCTGGGCATTCAAGAGACCTCCTTTCCAACAGAGGGTGCTACTACTCCACAGACTATGACAGAGCCCAACAGATGAAGACATCAAAAGAATTGTTCTCAGTGCATCACAGCCTGCTACTTAGAATTATGATTTATGTTCTGCTGAAGTCCAATTTGAAGAATTTTAAACTCGAGGAAAAACATCTACCTGCTTATTTTGCAAGCTCCAGTCTTGTTACACGCTATGTTTTGTAACGGGGGAAACCATAGCTAGTCTCAAAGAGCGACACGTAGAAAGTCTCCTAGGTTGCCCCTGCATGATGTGTGAGTATCTTTGCCTTTCAAGGAACCCTTACTGGCTGAGTGCATTTGTATTTCCCTCTCTATTGCTAATAATTTTAGACTAGGTCTATCTACTTGGCCTCTGGCTACACGAGGAAAGTGAATATGGAATATAAAGTGATTAATAGTTTCAGTGAATGGTCTAGAGAATGCGTATTCTTAGAGACCTGACAGTGAGGTGTGGAAGGACCTTGGCCTTCCCTTTCTGCCTCCTTGCCTTTGTTCATGGTGTTCTCTTAGCCTTGACTTTCCTCTGCCTCATCATTCTCTACAGACCAGCATAGACAGCCATGCAGAATTAAATACTCGTTCCCATCTACTGCCCTAGCTACTTTCTTGTAATTATTAATGCCACTTGCTTTATTTTGTCTTATGTAATTATTAGCTGTTTACATATTTGTCCCTCCTCTAAGACTGTAAATACCCCAGGGCAGGCACTGGATCTTCATCATCTTTGCATTCCCCTGGTACCAATAGACTGCACATAAAAGATGCCCAATAAATATTTATTGATTTGAGATAAGTGTTTCTGAGAACTGTACTACTGTAAATATTGAACTCAGATTAACTAAATAATCACAGCTCCACGGATGTTTTATAAATGCAGTTGTCTATACGTGTTGATAAGAATAAAAAGGATAAAAACTATGTGGGGCCAGCCCGGTGGTGCAGTGGTTGAGTTTGCATGTTCTGCTTCAGCGGCCCAGGGTTCACTGGTTGGGATCCCGGATGTGGACCTACACACCGCTTGTCAAGCCATGCTGTGGCAGTGTCCCGCACGTGAAGTAGAGGAAGATGGGCACGGATGTTAGCTCAGGTGGTAGGTGGCTGGGCTAGAGGTGGTGCTGCAGTTTAGGAGACGGGCTTTTGTAGACTTTTCCATACAAGGGTACTCAAGGGTTTTACTTGCTAATATTTTTTCCATCTTCATGAAAAATTAGTGTTTAGGTGGTTGAGGAGGAGGCACTGCTGTAACGTGTTTTATACCCTATCTAGCTTGTGTCAGGGACCGTGCACAGTTCTTTCATGTTTTTGCCCAGTTGCATCTTTTCTTCTTTGTGACAAGAAAAGTCACTCAGGCCTCCCCCATTATTCTTCTCTGACACCATGTTTGCCACGATGATGTAGTGCCGCCTGGTAAATGTACCGCGGCATATGCCCCGGCAGCGATCTACAGAACCGCTTGTGAGAAACTTTGGCTTTCATCACTGTTTCTGAAACAAACCCAAAACCTGTGTCACAAAAGCAAGAAGTGCTCAATGTCAAAAACGCAAGCCATTTACGCAAGTGTAAATGGGGTGAAAAGTGAAATTCTTCCTTCACACACTCTCCAGATCCTACTCTGCCCCCCAGAGAACCATGGTTTTTCTTCATTTAGCAATATTCACACACACATTTTTAAATAATCTTTATAAATTTTTTTATTATCACTATTTTGATAGTCTGTTTCACCTAATAACAGAAACCACAATTATAGTCAATCCTAGCAAAACTTGTCTTACAAGTTTTCGTCCTGACAGTTCAGTTTGCCCTTTCCTGTCCTTCTTCCCTGTGGCTTACCTAAATGCTGGGAATTGAAGGAGGGTGGTGGCTTCCAGAGTGAGGAGACAGCTGGATTCCATGGGATCTGCTTGCCCTAGAACTTTCTAGGGCAAGCATCATCTCGCCCAGGTCTGGTTATGGCCTCCCTCCCTGGTCATCCAGTTAGGTGCTGGCAGTCCCATTTGGTTCTTGGCCATGTTGTTTAAGCTGCCATCTGCTGATCCACCCAAGAGCTCTTCAGGTGTGAAGATTTTCTTCCTTCTTTCTCTGCTAATGAGCAGCAATTCTTCAAGGATAAGGGGAACTTGGTGTGGCTAGCTTGGCACTGCTCTATCTCTATTCCCTCCAACCCCCATCTAACCATCCCTCTTCAAGATCCCTCCTGCCTTGCTAGAGTGAGAACCGCCTTTGAAGTGCTCACTGCCATGGTTCAGAGGGAGAGCAGGCACGGCCATCTCTGCTCTGAAACCCCTACTACTTAGAGGGGTCTGTTTGTCCTGCTGCTTGGAGTTAACCTTAAGGGAGAGAGCAGAGTACAGAGCCCTCAGACATCATGAGTAGTTGCCATTCTCTTGTTTCCTTCCTCCTGGCTCTCTATTCAGGGAGAGGTATCTCCCTATCACCTCCTCTAGGAGAGAAAACAAACAAAATGGGATTTTGCTAGTGTTTTACACATGGATCTCAGCTTGTAAAAACTGAAATATCCAGAATTGGGTGACTTTTGGGTTTTTGGAGGGTTTTTTTTGGTGAGAAAGATTGGCCATAAGTTAACATCTTTGCCAACCTTCCTCTCTTTTTCTTTTCTCCCCAAAGCCCCAGTACATAGTTGTATATCCTAGTTGTTAGTCCTTCTAGTTCTATGTGGGACGCCACCACAGCATGGCTTGATAAGTGGTGCATAAATCTGTGTTCAGGATCTGAAGTGATGGAACCTGGGCCACTCAAGCAGAGCATGCAAACTTAACCACTACATCACCGGGCCACCCCCCTGGATGTCTTTTTTTATCTCCAGTTCTGCTGTGATATCTTTACCTTAAGGGCAATGGAGTACCTGAATTGGGGTTACAGTATAAAAAGGAGTCTGGAGGAAAGCATACTTATTTACTGCTCACAGAATCATCCAGACCCATGTGATGCATGTATGCACACTATGTAGTGTTTTTATTGCTCTGTTTCTGTTTGTTTGCTCTTTGCATAGGAGGGCTCATATTTGGTGTATCATTTGTGATGTGCTATTTTTTCTTTAGCAATATGTAATGAACATGTTTTAGTTGCTGCATAGTGTTTCTTAGTATATTAATGTGCTTGGGCTCCCATAACAAAATACTACTGACTGGGTGGCTTAAACAACTGAAATTTATCTCTCACAGTTCTGGAGGTTAGAAGCTCAGATCAAGCAGCAGCACGGTTGGTTTCTGGTGAGAGCTCCCTTCCTGGCTTGTAGATGCTGCCTTCTGGCTGCGTCCTCCCATGACCTTTCCTCTGAGTGCACATGGAGAGGGAGGTCTCTGGTGTGTCTTCTTACAAGGACAATCCCACCGGATCAGTATGCCACCCTAATGAGCTTACAGAACTATAATGACCTCCTCATAGGCCCCATCTCCAAACACAGTCACATTGTGGGTTAAGCCTTCAACATATGAATTTTGGGGGTTAACAATTCAGTCCCTAGTACTTAGTATGGAACATGATAAATGCCTTTTATATGATGAATGTCAACCCTTTATTATAGATGTGTTTTAATACTGTTTTCTAATCTGTCACTTAATTAAAAACTTCTTTATGGTATTTCTCATCCTCGAGGATTTTTAAATATGTGTGTGATTTCTGATTTGGCAGGGACATCATCAAATGTTTTTATGAACCAATGCTTCTCAAAATTTACACAAAGAGGGCTATAAGTCATGGCATCCAATTGCCCTGCTTTTTGTCATGTCCCTCTCCTACCCACAACCCCTAGAGGTCCCAACTCCTGTATTGTGGCCCAGGGCAGAAATGCTTAGAAGGCCTATGGTCTTAAGACAATCAGAATAAAAGCTCAATTAACATAACTCAGCCTGCTTTCCCTACACAGAAATCAGCAAAACCCCTTCTGTGTCTCCTTGAAGAATGGTTTCAGAGTCAGCGGCTGTCCTGTGCATTGTTGAAACTGCCTCAGCTGTTGTTCAGGATGCATTTGGGGACTTCAAGAAGGCATTTGGCCTGCTGAGCACCAAGTTCCAGTGCACATATCTGGAGACTGAATCTTCTTTCCTTATTTCTTTCCTTTTTGCATGGTTTTTTTTTTTTTTTTTTTTTGAGGAAGATTAGCCCTGAACTGACATCTGCTGCCAATCCTCCTCTTTTTGCTGAGGAAGCCTGGCCCTGAGCTAAGATCTGTGCCCATCTTGCTCTACTTTATATGTAGGACGCCTACCACAGCATGGCATGCCAAGTGGTGCCATGTCCGCACCCGGGATCCCAACCAGCGAACCCTGGGCCGCCGAGAAGCAGAACATGTGCACTTAACCACTGTGCCACCAGGCCAGCCCCTCCTTTTACTTATTATGAAAAAATTGAAACATATACAAAATTAGAGAGAATTGTGCAGTGAAGTTTGTGAACCATCACACAACTTCATCTCTTCCCCATGTTCTCTCCTCTGTTCCAATGGTTTATTTTGAAGTAAGTCCCAAATATTGTATCATTTTATCTCTAACTATTTCAGCAAGTATCTCTATAACATAAGCATTTTTGGTAAATGTAACTGGAATGTCAATATTCCACTTAAAAGATTTTAACCATTCTTAAATGTTACCAAGTAACTAGTCAGTATTTAAATTTCACCCATTGTCTCATAAATCCCTTTAAAAAAATGTTCCAATCAGGATTCAAACAAGATCTTCATAGTGCGTCTGAGATACGTCTCTTATGTTTCTTTTAGTTTATAATTTCTCCATCTTCTATTTTCTGATCATTTATTTGTTGAAGAAACTGTGTCATCGTCCTGTGGTTTACCGTATACTGTATTTCGCTGATAGTCTCCCTGTGGTGTCATTTAAGATGCCTCTTGGTATATCTTGTGAATTGGTAGCCAGATCTAGAGCAGCACTTCCTGTAGTGTGGTCTGGGGACACATTGTTGGGGGTGGTCTGAGACACCTTCAAGGGATCCATGAGATCAAGACTAGTTTTACAATAAAAATATGATGTAAGGTGCCCTTTTCATTCTCATTCTCTCACAAGTGTAGAATGGAGTTTTCCAGACTCTATTTGACTTGCGGTGTTACAATAGACAGAATGCAGAAGCAGATATGAGAATCAAACTCTCACATCTATTATTCTTTTCTATTAAGCCAGATATTAAAGAGATTGGCAAAACGGTAAAACAATCCAAACTTCTCATTAAATTTTTTTGTTTTGGAAAAATAGCTGTTTTTCATAAAAGTGTACTATTTATGTTAACATGTAATAGATTCATTATTATTTTTGAATGAATTAGTAGGTAAATATTGATCATATTTGTCTCTTCACTCCCATTTATTATTCAATCAGTTTTTTATATCAGTAGGGACTCATGGATATTAATTTTGTATTTAGGAATCCGATACTATTTTATATATTTTTTTGCTCAAATTTTTCCAGCTTTTGCTATTGGAAGTGCTTTCAGTTGATTCCTGTGTCCCCTTAACATAAACCCATCAATTTTTTTTTTTAGCACTTCCTTAGTACATGATTCTCTAGGCCAATATATTTCCTGCCCCAGTTGTAAGTTCAGCCATTTCTCCAAAAAGCTCTGGTTCCTTTTATTGGAAAATGGTATTAAAAACCAAGGTTTGGTGGGGCTGGCCCCATGGCCTAGTGGTTAATTTCACGTGGTCTGCTTGGGCAGCCCAGTTCGCCAGTTTGGATCCTGGGCGCAAACATGGCACCGCTCATCAGGCCGTCCTGAGGCAGAGTCCATATAGCACAGCCAGAGGCACTCACAACTAGAATATACAGCTATGTACTGGGGGCTTTAGGGAGAAGAAGAAAGAGAAAAAAGAAGAATATTGGCAACAGATGTTAGCTCAGGAGCCAAGCTTAAAAAAAAACCCAACAAATTCTGGGCACTAGGTATGCCCATTGCTACTTGAGTGTTGTTTTTTTTTATTCCTCTCAGCTAACAGAGTAAAGAAATATATGTACATATACTAACTAAATACATGTATGTATAATAAACATATGTGTATATACACGTAACTAAATATTTCTACAGGTAACCGCCTGTATCTATATTAAGCTAAACATGAGTTTATACTGAGTATCCAACTCTGATCCATTTCCGCACAGATCACTCCAGCCTCCACCCCGTTGCTTACCTGTAAATTTCCACTTGAACAGTGAGAAACCTGGCTCGAATCACCCACCATCCACTTGCCTAATTGTTCATTTCTAGTACATATGTGTACCAGTATCAGGATTGTTAACTCATATTCTCTTGGGAAACAACGTTATTAACTAGATTACAGTGTTTTATGTGCATTCTGTTTTGCCTTTAGTCTTATAGACTCGACTTATTTCTTAGATTGGCACCTTTCTTTCCAACTCGCTTCAGAGAGGTTGTTTCATATATTTGTCACAGAATGTGTTCTTTCCTGGGATCCCCCAGCTTCCTAAATGATATATATATTTTTTAATTTACATACATGAAGGTTCACTCTTTTTGCTGTAAAGTTCTATGGGCTTTGATAAATGGATGTCATGCATCCACCATCACAGTATCATACAAAATAGTTTCATTACCCTAAAAATCCCTTGTGTTTCCCCTGTTCAACCTTTCCCACCTCCTGTTTATCAGATATATAGTTTTCAAATATTTTCTCCAAGCCTGTGCCTGTCCTATGTTTTTTTTTTTCAACAATGTCTTTCACAGGGCAGAAGATTTTGATTTAAATGAAGTCCAAATTATCAACTTTTCCTTTTATGGTTTATGCTTTTGGTGTTGTATCTAAAAATTTATTGCCAAACCTAAGATCACATAGAATTTCTCATATGTTTTCTTCTAGAAATTTTATAATGAATTTTATGTTTAGGTCTATGATCTATCATGAGTTAACTTCTTGTGAAAGGTATAATGTCTGAGTGTAGACTCAGATTTTTGTGTATGCTCATCCAATTGTTCCAGCACTGTTTGTTGAAAAGACTGTCTTTCTCCATTGTATTGCCTTTGATCTTTGTTAAAGATCAGTTGACTATGTGTGTGGGTCTATTTCTGGGCTCTCTACTCTGTTCCTTTGATCTGTGTGTCTATTCCTTCACCCATACCACACTGTCTTGGTTACTGCATTTTTCTAGTAAGTCTTGAAGTTGGAGTGTCAGTCTTCCAACTTTATTCTTCTTCAGTATTGTGTTAGGCATTCTGGACCTTTGCCTTTCTATATAAACTTTAGAATCAATTTGTTGATATCTAAAAAATAGCTTGTAATTAAAATAGTAATAGTTTCGTAAACATTCACATGATTCAAAAGTCAAATCTACAAAATGCCCATGTTTGTCTCCTCCATTCTTTTTCCTCTCTGCCCTGAGTAGATATGTTTAAGTACACACACACACACTTGTGTGTGTGTGTATATGTACATGTCAGTGGCTGTTTCCTTATCAGTTTGCCAATAGCCTTTTCAAACTTTTGGGATTTTTCCAATTTTATGGGTGAGAACAGCATCTCAGTGTAGTTGAAATTTGCATCTCTCTTATGTGCAAGGTTGAACATCTTTTCAAATGCTTAAAGGCCATTTGCATTTTATTTTGTGTAAATTCTCTCATAATATCTCTGCCCATTCTTCTATGTTGATGGTCATTTTCTTCTCTATTTTATAAACTTTTTGTATATTAGGGGTGTCAACCGTTTGTCATCAGGTATGTTGCAAATACGTTTTTCCCATTCTGTCACTTCTGAAAATTTATCTTGATGCTCAGAGCAAATACGATTTTTATTCATTCTCTAAGTCTTGTGGGAGAAGTATCCCTTTACCATTTTATAATAATCATATTCAGTCCATATGGTTTGGGAATACGTGACTACACTTTCTTCCCCAAAAGTCAGGGTGGGTGGAGAAAGAAAGCTCAGAAGTGGTTACGTGACGTCTGTCCCCCTCCTTCACCCAGGCCTGGCCAATCAGATAGCACATCCTTCTAGACACAACGATTTTTCCAGCAGTAGAAGTGGGACATGGTGCAACTGAGACCAATAGGGATCTTTTTGGGGTAAGTGAAATAGATGCTGATGGAAAGCCTCCCTGACTTTATCACCATGAGCCTGGGCTGCTGGGAGAAATGTCTGCTGCCTCTTTGAAAGAGTACACTTGAAAATGAAGCTGAAATACAGGAAATAAGAGAAGAGAGAAAGGTGATGAAAGAGAGAAAGATGCCTGAAGACAGTCTTTGCAGCTCCGGACCTAGCTATACTTCTCTCTGTCGTGACCACTTTATCATATGAACCAGAAAATTCCTCACTTTTGCTTAAACTAGTTTGAGTATGATTTTTTTTAATTAAGCAAAAGATGACTGACTAGAACAAAGTTGCTTGTTTGCAAAGGATACTTGTTAGTGTCTAATGCTGGTGGGTAATATCAGTTCAGATGAGCCACTATATAATCACGAAAACAGGCTGACACATAGAATTCTAATAAAATTAGTGCAGCAACACAAAAAGTCTTCCAGTCAATTAATGGGTAAAAGTCTTCAGCTTTTTGCTAACTATGAAAGTAAAACAAAACAGAAGAGCTGACCCAGTTGGTGCAGCGGTTAAGTTCGCACGTTCTGCTTCTTGGCGGCCTGGGGTTTGCCAGTTCAGATCCTGGGTGTGGACATGGAACCACTTGGCACGCCACGCTGTGGCAGCCGTCCCACATATAAAGTAGAGGAAGATGGGCACGGATGTTAGCTCAGGGCGAGACTTCCTCAGCAAAGAAAAAGGAGTACTGGCAGTGGTTAGCTCAGGGCTAATCTTCCTCAAAAACAAAACAAAACAGAACTCTCCAAAATATTTTCCTGTTCTTCTGTGAAAAATAATTAGCTATGATTATCAGGAGATCATTTATCTTCCATCTGTGTTAACACATTGATTGTGATGACTTCTGATCAGTTGTTATATGAATCTTTTCTCCAAACTGACTCCAAGTTTATAAACTCCATGTAAGAGGTTTCACTTTCCCTGAGACCATATTCTTTGTAATCACCTTGAAAGCTGTGTCTTTAGTCCTTGCTCCATTTCTCAAATAATCAACTTTCCAACCTCAAGAATAGGTCTGGTCAAAGGGAGATGTTTGTACAAAGGAATGGCATCTTATGTGAGGATTATGTCAAAAAGTCTACACATAAATAAAAACCACGTATACTCAAAATTGACCTTGGAAAACGCATAGGAAGTTCTCATTTTGAACATGACTAACTGCCCCTCACTGAGTTGAGCATAGCCAATTTTTCCTTCAGTTTTAAACCAGGCGGTTATTTCTTTGATTGAACACCAGGTACAATGCTTAGCTTACGTCTAAGGGTCACATTTGAGGAAAAACTCTTATCTTCAAACAGTAGAATGACACTCTCACACAGCAAGATACTCACACTGAGGTGAACGGAGGTAACAGCAGATTTGTGGCTTCCAAATCATGCATATGCTGGAGGCATGCTCACTGAGTCCATCAGGCAGAATTGTCCTCATTTAAAAAATTACTTATCCTTATCTTTCTTTCTCTTTCTCTGTCAAGTATATGCAGTTCGAGTCTCAACACGTACATGCACAAATATTATGTGTTAAATGTTCATGTCCCCGCAGTTCATATGTTGAAGTCCTAATCCCCAATGTCATGGTATTTGGAGATGAGGCCTTTCTGGAGGTAATTAGAATCATATTCTGTCATGAGGGTGGGGCCCTTTTGATGAGATTAGTGGCCTTAAAAGAAAAGGAAGAGGGGATTCTCACTCTCTTCATACTCATGCGCTGAGGAAAGGCCACGTGAGCATGCAGTGAAAAGTCTATAAGCCAGGAAGAAAGTTCTTTCCAGAACTCAACCCGTTTGCACCTTGATCTCAGACTTCCAGCATCCAGAACTGTGAGAAATATATTTCTGTTGTTTAAGCCCCCCGGTCTATAATATTGTGTTATGGCAGCCCAAGCTGATGAAGACAAGTGTAATGAGTTAGTTGAATGATGGGACCCTCTCCTTCTGCCCAGGGTGAGAGCAGAATGGATCAGGAGGAATGACTTCTGACCCAAGGAAGACATTCTGATTCTCTTTCCTATGAATGCAGCACTGGGAATTAAGGAGGTGGATATTGACTGGGGGTGCTACAGTGGGGACATGGTATAGCCCCAAGGTTGGGCCTGCGTATTGGGTTCTTAGTGGCTTTCTAGATCTTGGTCCTAGCCTCTCGCAGAGCATAGGAACACTTCTTTTCTGGACTGAATTCCACTGGACACCTGTAATCCTTGTAGTAAATCTTGTACCCTCACCACCCCACCCCACCCCCATACACACAGTTTAGCTCAAGCTAACTTGAAGTGAATTTCTGTTATGTCCAAAAGACCTTGATGAATGTACTGCTATACTTTGGACAAACACAACCAATTATTCTTATAGTGGTCTGACTATCTTCTAGTAGAACTGGTATTTTGACACTCAAAATTAATTTCCTCTGAAATTTGCAATAAATAGCATTATTGTGAGGGGGGGAAAACACACTGAGCTCATGAAGCCCTTGCGTTTATTTTGGGTTGGTGGTGTTTCTCTTGACTTTTCACACAGCCCTGCCCCTTCAATTGGCTATGGCAACTTCCCACTTTTCTAGCTCTCTAAAATCTTGTATTTTTTTTTTCAATAAAACTTATGTTGTGCTATATTTCCCTTCTTCATTGTATGTTCTCCATTTTCCTTAATTAAATTCTTCCCACATTTAGTGAGTAAAAAGTAATCTTAAACAAGTTTGTTAATTGCCAGAGGGTGTTGCTAAGGATTAATGTGTGATTTTATTTTTATAAACAAGGCTGTTTATAATGTATTAGAAGGAAGTTGTGACTCAGGGATACTGGAAAGAGGCATAATTCATTAATAAAAGCTCTCTTACAATTTTAGAATCTACTCTTTAGTAGATTTGATAGTAAATGGAAGAGAGAGAAGGAAATGACCTTACAGCATCGTCATCTAGTCGGTTCTTAATTGCTTTCTACTGAAACTTAATTGAGGAAGCTTGGTGCTGCCATCATCACATAAGTGCTGGCAACAGAACAGAATATAAGGAGGTGAAGGGCAGTGACTCACCTAAGCTCACATGCTCAGTTAAAAACAGCCTTATAAGGAGCTATTTTATGTGTTATAGGAGTATTATAGGAATGGCTAATTCTAGGTCATCCAATTCATGCCACTTAATGGCTGAGAGACATTAGTTATTTCACATTTCTGTGCATCCATCGTCTTATCTTTAAAATAGGGCTATCTTGCCTTGACTTCAATGAGACAATGCACATGAAGTGCTTGGTGCAGTCATTTTTCAATTTATAATAACTATTACCAAATTTTAATCCCAAAATTCCACATACCTGCTGTCTTCCACATCATCTTTATGGCTTAGCAATTTTATTATTATCGTAGATGAGCGTGGTATATGTGTCTTCATCTCAATGGATTTTGAAGAAAAATTAAAGAGTCAAGTTATAAGGCCCATGACTGGTTTTACAAATTACCTTCCCTTTCATTTTCATTTTGCCTGGATGAAGTTATAACAATGAACAATTTTATTACAACTCTTTTGTCCATAAATGTGTACTCTTTTCAGTCCGCTTAACCTTCAGCTTGAAAATGAGCTTGGAAACATTTCGTGGTTGTAACTCTAGTGGTGATAAGGTGGGAGACTTTTAGGAAGACATTACATGACTTTTTTATTTCACACAACCTCCTGGGAGGTAGAGGCTAGGGGTCCCTGGCAAAGCTAATTCATATCTGCAAACCCATTTTTCATGCCAAGCCAGGGTTCACAGAGGACTAGGAAAGACCCCTACCTGAATTAAGCTGGGTCTTCAGGGCACTGCTGTCTCTCTCTTATCTTTGATGTTCTTCCATCCAGAGTGCTCACTTTTCTTGGCCTCTTGCCCACGTGCTTTGTCTGAATAGGTTTGCTTTGTTTTTAATTTCGCATATAGACCTAGGAAGAATGGATCTTGGAGTTTTCTTGGTTGGCAAAGTATTCAGCTCTGTGGCCACCCACCAAACCAGCATTCTGGGGAACAGCTCCAGCATGAAGCAATAACTAGAACTTTGGAACCTCCCTTAAGAATTTTATTGAGTTTAACTTTTAGTAATTTTAGGAATACATAGGGTATTTAACTGTATCATGGTGTTTTTCATGAACATAGGAATTTTGTGATGTTAATTTTATTATAAGTTCTAACTCAATTAGAGTACATACTGGATAATCTATTAGCCTATTACCCATGTACCCCAAGTCAGTCTAAAAATCAGAAATCAGCCACTTTTTAGTGGTTTCCTTTAGGTTTTAAAATATAGATTTTAAAAAGTGAGTAAAATTCTAAAATGAGGGGAATATTCTTTTCTCACTCTTTGAGTCTTACATATGTTTATTGTGTTAACATATGCACTTATAGATTGGGTGGAGCCTTTTCTGGCTATATCTTCTCTGTGTTCACCCATCATCATCACTTATAATTAGTGAAGGACTTCCATTCACGTTGTTATACTCTGGTTCTCTATAAAATTTGAAGCTGGTTTTTAAGTCATTGGTCTGATTCACCAGATTTCTCTTTGGTTCTAAGAGTTTGCACTCACTTTGTCCGCAAAACCACCACCGTCATCTAATCACACCGTTTCTTTGTCTCTGAGGGAATTTGCTTAGGATTCTCTGTGTAACACAGAGTAAAGAGATGATATGGAAACTAATATTCTGCTTCTAATGCTACTGCCTGCTTAGATATATTTTATTTCTTCTAGGACCCCATGGTGCGGGCTAGTAATTATTTTCTTGCGTCTTATGTTTTTCTTTTTTTCTTTTCTATTCAACCTTTCAAACTCTCTTTCTTGAGCTGCTGGTAAGTGAGTTTAATTTTTCGCTCAAAAAGAATTTCCGTTCTTCCCAGTCGTCTCTGTAGATGTGATTGCTTCAAAAGCACCTGTTTGAAAATATGAAGTATAAAATTATGGAGACATGAAAAAGTCATGTTTACTTTATTTGTACCATTCTTAATGAGCACAGCAACTAACATTCCTTGAGTGTTTACCATGTCCCAATGTCTGGGCCAAGTGTGTGCTCCGTGTGCATGTGCACTTGCAGGTGGGTGCATGTGTATTGTGTCTGCAAGTGCATGTGTGTGAGTGCATGTGTGTGTGTGAAATGTGATTTAATTCTTGAAACAGCTCTATGAAGTTGAGGATAATTATTATCCCCTTTTTACAGATGAGGAAACAAAAATTCAGAGTGGTTAAGTAGTGTTCCCAAGGTCACATGCCTAGTACATAGTGGAATCAGGAGTCAAAATCATGTTTTTCAGACAACCAAGTCTTGCTGTTGATGACAGTACTGCTGCTTTCTTGGTGCTTTTCATTTTGCCTCATGGCACAGTCATTTGAGGACAGGTTTAGCTCACCATAGTGGATTAAATATGCTACAAATTCTTTGATACCCTGGCCATTGAGAGGTGGGGATTATTTCCTCTTTCCTCCAATCTAGACTTGCCTGTGATTACTCTGACAAATAGAAAGTGATGGAAGTGATGCTAGGGCAGTTCTTGGCCTCATGTTTGAAAGGATTGGAAACTTCCATTTTGATCCCTAGGAGCTCTGAGCTAGTGTATAGAGGTCCAAGTACCCTGAAGCATCCTTGCTGGGAGGAAGCTCAAATTAGCCACATGGAAAGGCCATATGGAGAGAGAGGAAGCTGCCCAGACAGTCCTCAGCTGTTCCAGATCCCAGCTGTATGAGCCATTTTAGCTCAGACCCCAGACGTCATGGAGCAGAAATGAGCTTATCCCTACTATGGTCTGTCCTAATTCTTGACCAGTAGAATCATGAACTATAATAATAATAAATAGTGGTATTAAGCCACCAAGTTTTGGAGTAGATTGTTATAGAGGAATAGTTAGCAACTATACCCACCTTTGTGAATGATAAGCTCTTTAAAAACAGGGATGCTGTCTGGCTCATCTTTGTATTTCTAGCTCCTGGCACAGTATCATTCATGTAGTTGCAGCTCAATTAATTCTAGTTGATTAAATGAGTATATGGACGGATGAATGGAATGAGCTACTGGGAAGACAAGTACATTAGTCTTTTGGAGCTTCAGTTCTAGAAGGAGTGGCAGGGGAGACAGACAATAAACAAAGAAATACTCTCAGGTGGTGGTGAGTGTTATGAAGGAAAATAAGGTAGGATAAGAGGACATTTGTGCAGAGACTAAATGAGGTAACTGAGTGAATCGTGCAGTATCTGTAGCTATCTGGACTGTGGCTTTGGTGCTTAAAAACCAAGAATTTGGCATCTTTATTCTGTTTCCATATGCCCCAAGATCAATGGCAGTATTACATCTCAGGGCCTGATAAGGAGTTTGTGCTAGACCAAAAGGGAAGTCTGGGTGGAAAAGGCATTGGCTAGGATATCTCTCAACAAAATTGCTCTCGGAACATGAACATTCTCACAGTTCCAAACCCTTGCAAGTGTAGTCCCCTCTGTATGGAATGTTCTTTGCTACTGGAAGCCCTCTCATCTTTTTCTTGTCAAGTTAAATGTTCCATTCTCAGACACATAAATCTCTTCCTCCACTGCGTTACAGATCTTTGCTTTAACAGCACCTTTCTCTAATGCTTGCTCATCCTCTCTAATATAAAAGCTGTTTATACAGCTTTCCCCCAGCTATTTGAGAAATCAGTGAGAGTAAGGGATGTGTGTCTTATCCACTATAGCACTTACTGTAGTGTTTTGCAGTAAAAGATGCTTAATACAGGTTGTTCAAAGCAAGAAACAGAGGAAAGAAATAAGGAAGGAAAAGACCATGCCCCCTTAACTTTAATTATGTGAAGCCTGGCACATAGAACATATTCAATAAATAATTCGTGAATGAATTAATTAATGCATGGGCAACATAGCATGATTTTTAGTGTTTTTTGGTCATGAATAGGTTCATTTTATCAAAAACATTTCCCTTATTAAATTCCTAAGGGCAAATACATTTCTGCAACTTCTGACTAGTCCCCATTAAAACTCTGGGCATCATAATTTTCATAATGTATGAAAAAGACCAGATTACCCAGTGTTGTAAAAAATGGTCACCAGAGCATGTTGTCAAGCTCTGTACATTTAATTCAATTAATGTCATAATAGAAATCAGATTCTCCTAGTGTGAAAGCTTTCCTGGGAAGTAACTTAGGTATTTTTAGAAGCTAATGTTTGTTTTTTTTCTCTCTCTCTCATCCACCATCAGGACATAACCTACGACTATTTAAGTCCATTGACTAAAATATTACTGAGCTGAAAATACTAATTTTTAATACTGAAAATCCCAATATATATCTAGGAAATAATTTAGACAGTGAGATGCCTTAATGTGAGATATCTGTCTTTCTGCCTATCTGTCTATCTATCTCTACCTATCCATCCATCCATCCATCCATCCATACATCCATACACATAACGCATCCATCCTATTTAGTTACAATCCAGATAAAGAATTGCAAAAATACGTTTTCATCACACATTGCTGTGGTTTCTTTACAGGTAATAGCTGTACTTTTAGCTTTGCTTTCTCACTTAAGTTTCTGGGAAGTTATTGATTAATTAGGAGAATGTGATGGCACTAACTGCAATTCTTATTTGAGTAGCAATTTGGATTAGATAGTGTGAGGTGTAGAGTATGTTAAAAAGACATCAGATGTGTTGTCTGCACCAAAATGGAGAAGGATTCAGTTTATATCATTCCAGTATGTCAGTCAGCTCTAAATAGTATAGATATATTAATAGAGACCCAAAATTAATAGATAGCTCTCATTTTTATATATCATAACTGGCAGAAGTACAAATATTAGTGAAGGTATAAAGCTAATTTCAGATTCAGTGGAAGAAAATGACCTTGAATGAGTTGACACAGTTAAAAATCATTAATGATTCTGATTCAATACATTTGAAGAATTATTAAATAGAGACTTTAAACTGGGACATTAGAATGAATGACCATATCATTTGCTACGTAAATATCAGGAGTTGAATATTTGTTTTTTATTTGCTGTTTGTTTAATTGGTTGGTTTCTGGTTTAAAGAGAACATTGGGCTCATCCTAATTGATTAAGTACCTTGTTTCCCCTTATTCTTTAATTTTGGATTCAAGGCTTGTATGTAATCCATTTGATGGTTTTATTTGCTTTTTTCTGTAATGCAACTTTGCTGACTAGGAATTGGTTTACTCTTTCATGTCTGAAAGCTCTGATAAATTGAGGAGCTTAGGCAGACAGCTCTTTTATCCAAGAGCCCTTACTGGGCTGGTGATATTGCTGAAACCTGCCTAGACTCAAAAAAAGGCTCAGGGAGGGATAAGAGTCTTGCAGGGAGGAAGAAACAAGGGAAATTTTTTGCAATGACCTCAAGAAAAAAAGATGAATTTACTCATGTGGAAGTCTGTGCCAAAATGGGAGAATGAGAGTAGACTGGCTTTGCTTTGGCTGATGAAAGGATGGTGAATTGAAAAAATGATCAAAAGTGACATTGTGGACCAACTAAGAAATATCAAAGGAGAGTGTACTGCTGATCAGTCACGGAACTCACCATCCACTGGGGAGGAGCTCCACCAATGTTTGCTGAGTGATTATGTAGAAAGTCTAGTATATAGTGTGGCAGATGCAGCAATAACCCTCACTGGGTGCATCTTCCCCTTGCTGTTCTCCTTGCCTTCTCTCTTGACTTGCCCTTGACCTTGCTGTTCTCTATCCTTTCACATGGTGGAGCTATGTCGAGCACATTCTAGGGGATACAAAGATGCCTGAAAGACAGTTCCTGCCTTCAAGGAAGTCTCAATCTGATGGAAGAGCCAGAAGCAGAACTGGAAATATTTATCAATGTTTTTCATTTTGTGTGAAAGCAGATTCTGATAAGATCGCAGGAAATAAGTGGGGGTGGGGAGGCCTTGTTACATTAATAAATGAGTTGTGATTTTTATTGTCGAAGGATATGCATTATATCTGATTTCTTCTATTTTTAAAGTGCCAGTTAATTAGAAGCTTTACTAATTACAGTTCCAAGCGGCTGGTATCATTCTCCTTCTGAGAAATTCATTTTGCATCGCATCTTTTGCCTGTCTTAGTCACACATATCAATTTAAGGCTTTGACTTACAAATCTGACATGAATATGGCAAAACACAGTATGTTCTTTGGGATGAATCTGTAATATTTTTAAGATCCTCATCAGTTGAATGATCTGAGCTTATGAGACGACTGTATCTTCCAGCTCTCTGAAGGAATACAGAGTACCCGGGGAGTTCGTTGTGTTCTCAGATGAAAGAGAAGAGTTTGTTGTGAGGATAAAGCAAAGGCAGTTTAAATTGTGAGTTGACACCTTGATGGCTTTTTTTCCCCCCTCTGGCTGCTTTGAGTAATTTATCTTTAGAGCGTCTAACCATGCCTTTGGTCTTTCATGTACCAAGACACATCAACCAGTGGAGGAACACATTGTTAATGACCTATACTAATGGTCACTGGTGACTTCTGATAGTTTTGGGGTTCTGGTGCTGGCAGCCTACCTTCGTGTGAATGAAAAGTGGCCCCAAGGCTATATTGCACAAGCATAATTCATTATCAAGTGCTGTCCCTTTGCCTGCAAATATCTTCCCAATATTTTCCACATGAATAAATCCTTCTGGCCTCATGGACATCTGCTGATTTTGCCTGTCTGGAATCCATCCCTCCTTCTTCCTTAGCATCATCTTGATTTCGCTTTGAAGAACCATTTCTCCCTCACTGTGAATCTATGGGAACAAGTGTTGCATAGTGTTGAACTGGATCGTGTCTACAGCCAGACTTCCTGGTTTTGAATCCTACCTCCACAGTGCTACTCCCGTGGCATCCTACACATATGTCCATCATCAGTAGTGACCACACTCATTTGTTCTTATCAGTCTTCTTGTATCTGCTCCCATTTTAATGGACTCCTTGAGTTATCATTTTCATTTGGGCAACCTCAGCTGCTAGCCCAGAGCCTGGAACATAATAGGAGTTCAGAGGATTAAATGAAAGAACCCCTGTCCTGGATGATGACACGACTTGCTGGGAGCAGGTGTGTCATTGTCCATGTTCCATCTGCACTCATCAAAGTTGATTGAAAAAATGTTTTCATAGTTTGATGTTTAGAGAACTATGTCTGCTTCCACCTAAAAATAATCCTATTATTTCTCAAGCTGCTTTTTTCTTGTAATTTTTTTCCCCAAATGTGCTATAACGTGGCATTCAGATCGTTGAATGAATGGAGAGAGTTTAATGTAGTCCAATCCTTTGGAAATTATTAATAGATGTGAAACTGTGGTGATACTGCCTTATTATTACTAATTTAATGTTTTTGTTCAGTGTGGATAAAGTCTTTTGGACAAGTTGAAAACTCGTGAACTCATACACTTCTTGTTTTTTGGTGTACGCATTTGTAATGGAGACTTCTTGAAGATATTAGCAGAACTTTTATCATTACTTCTCTATTATAAGTAAGATTATTTTAAAGAAGAATTTTTTCCTTCCCCAATTAAGTACTAATGTCAAAGAGGAAGAAGAATGGAACAGATCTGGATATCAGTTTTCCTACAGTGGAAAAGTTAAAATATAGTTCACTGAAAGCTGTCCTGGTCAAATGAATGAAGACTGACTCTGGGGAAAAAGATAAGTGAAGGAGAAGGGAATTTAGAAATATTGTAATTCATCCCTTGAATATGGTGGATTAATAAGCTTTTTTACATACTTCTTTTCATTGTTGTTAGTAGACCTTGAGGTAGTGATATCTTATATCACAGACACTAAATCATATCTTAGTGTATTTTTACGTGCTTGTGGCAGAGCTGTCCAGGTAATAGAGGAAAAGTGCCAGCTCCTAGGGTCTGAATCTTGATTTCAGAATGATCGTTTTCTTCTCACTTTTATTTATATTTTCGTGTGAATTGACATCTGCTCCGAATAATTCTTTCTTCCCCGACTTGAGTCATTTGACTTCATTCTGGATTTTGATGTGCTGCGTCCAAGCTGTAAGACTGGAAGGATTCCAGTTAGAGCATCGTGGATAAAAAAAATCAGGGAAATGAAAACACTGTTAGTACTGTTAATTAAGAGCTTATTATTAGCGTGCACTAAGAGATATTTAATAAAATTGAAAACTCAATGCTTAGATGCTTGGATCTCATCTTATTTAGCTTGTTTAGAGACGAAAATGTTTTCAGCTCTTTAGTCTTGCTATAACTGTGCTGTAACAAAGCAATTTTAGTAGAAAAAATGGATTTGGATCACAGTTTCTTGTTGAGTTTTGTAGAATTTGTCAGAAAAAAAAATTACCTTGCTGAAAATGTGTTTGCTTCTCTCCTTACACATTCTAATCTCGATTCTGATGTTACTTGAACAGTTGTTGACATGCCTCCTTACTTTCCAATAGTTAGGAGTAAAAACATTCATTCTCAATTTTTGTTTTGTTCTTGTGCCTTTAAAACTTGATTAAAAGTCAGCAGGTTGCTCAGAGTTCTAAGTGAATAGACATTGTCATTAGCTCTTTGATAATGTTCTCTGTGTTCTATAAACCAAGTAATCAGGTTTAGCTTGTACTTATTGTATCAAAGTTCCCAGAGGCTTTACTGATGAAAACAAAAAGGCAATGTATGTCGTTTTAATAAACCAGCATTTCGCTTAAAATAATTCAAAAATGAAAATTTTAGCCCCATGTGCCACAGCTCTGACCTTAGAATCCCTGAGTTCCCCTCTGTTATCATTTCAGCCATTACAAGTTGGGGTGAATTAACCAAGGTCGTGTCTACACCACCATTTTAATTACCTGGCTTTGTTGATGGCTTGTTGAAATTGCTTTTATCTGGCAGCTTGAAACGCAGCAAATTTCTAGAAGGGACAGCTACCTAAGCATTCAAAGTCTTCTTGATGTGTTCTTCTTGTCATAGAAAGACTTTTTTTCACATTTAAAAAAATACTATATTTTGTCATTAAAAAAAATTTGCATGTCAGATGAAGTTTTCATTGTTTCGAGACTACAGTGGTTTATGGCATTATGACACGTACTGTATATCAGGGTTCCTCAAGTGAGGCGCAGCCTCAGCTGCAGGGCGCTGTTGTGTGTCTTGTAGGATGTTAGCAGCGTCTCTGGTCTTGACTCACTAGATGCCAGTAGCACATGCTCCCCCCACCCCACCCCAATTGTAACAGCCAGAAATGTCTCCAGCCAAATGTCCCTTGGGGAGGTGCGGGAAGAACCACCCCAGGGTTGAGAACCACAGCTCTAAGTTATAATTTTATCCACATTTTATCATTTTGTTCCATTTTTGTTATTGTTTGGTGTATTTCTATGACATAGTCAAGTTTCATGTAGTTTTCCCCTAAGAATTTATTCTTTTTCTCCGGCACAAAAATAAGTTTTAATCTCTACTAATAGTTTGTGTAGTCGCTTAGCTTCCATATTTATTTAAGCTGGTTTGATTACAGGTGGATTGTGCTGCTTCAACATTTTGGACAGAACGTTTCAGCTATGAAGAACAAAACAATAAATTCTTTCTTTATGATGACCATTTTTGCATAGCACGTTTAGTAATATTTAAGTTGGGACCCAGAATAAAGGCGATCTAGTGAGGACTTTCACATGTCGATATAGCCTTATCTCCTAAGATGAATAACATATGTCATAAACATTTCACAATTTTAAACATAGTAATAATAGAAATTGTTATAATGATGGCTGATATTCACCAAGCACAGGTGGTGCCAGCAAAGTAGCAAAGCTTTACTTACCTTTAGTTGATTAATGTTTGCAAGTGCCCCGAGGCAGGTGCTATTGTTCTCATTTTATAGAGAGAGAATAAAGAAGCTCTAGAAGTTTAGTCACTTACCCAAAGTCAGCTATTTGATCCTCCTCTCCACTTCTGTACTATTCTGCCCACCACTTTCTCTTCTTCACTGTAGCATCCCCTCACACTTGCCATTGTAGTACATTCTGGACCACCTTTAACTGTCAACATCTACGTCTCTGCTTGAGGGTCCCTCTCACCCCTTCTGGGACTGCCCTACCCACATTCAAGGCAAGAAATTTCAGAGAATTAACACCCACTGCTCCTTCAGCAACCCTCAACTAAGGACTGATGGGAGTGGTTGAATAAGTACCCTGGATCCCTCACTCTAAGTGAGATGGCTCTGAGGCTGCTACCCTGGATCCGAGAGTTCCCCAGAAGCCTTAAGCCTAAGATGATAGTATATTTGCTTGATAACATACCCATTATTAGCTGCCTTCCCTTTTCTATCTCACTTCTCTACTCCCTTACTAACATTGCACTTCCCAAGGAAACCTCTTGCTCTGGAATCCTTACTTCAGGGTCAGCTTCTGGGGGAATCCCCAAACTAAGTCAATTATCTTTCCAAAAATTTGCTTTGATGGAGAAGATGATAGGTAGTTAATTTTGAACCCATACTAGAGTTTTACATTCATGGAATAAAAACTTAAATTTTTACATTTCTATGGAGTGGTAGAACAGCAGTTCAAATATTTTCAGCTAAGGTACTGTAAGGTGTTTCTTATGTTGTAATATGTTTATATATTACATTGAAATTTAATTTACCAAAGTGTATAGCCATATGTTTAACCTAATTAAAATGCCATATGGAGACTCAGTCTTGTTAACAGTCAGTTTCTCAATTTCCAGAAGGTCTTAGGTGTCTTTAACATTTTTTATGAGCTTTAGTTGTATACTATTTCAATCCATAGTATCTGAATAGATACTGTATTTTCTGCTAATTCATTCAAGGACTGTGCTGGGTGTCGTGGGTTCCTTATTTTTAAGAAGCTTACAACCAATTACAGGAAACAAAATTTGTACTTGAAGAACACTGAAGAACAACATAAATAATAACAACATAATTTTTCCAGAGTTTTACAATTTACAAGACACATTCACATTTAGCATTAGAAAAACGGACTGTGGAACGGAAAGACAGAAAACCTGGTATATCAGTTTCCTAGGGGTGCTGCAACAAAGTATTACAAACTGGCTGGTTTAAAACAACAGAATGTTGTTGCCTCATGGAAGTCCAAAATCAAGATGTTGGCATGCCCATGTTCTCTCTGAAGGTTCTAAGGGAATATCCTCCCTAAATGATTCCTAGATTCTGGTAATTTGCCAGTATCTTTGGCATTTGTAGGTGCGCCATTCCAATCCTCCACCTTCACGTGGCATTCTCCATGGTCCCTGTCTTCCCATGGCCCTCTTCTTATAAGGACACCACTCATATGGGATTACAGGTCCACCCTACTCCAGTATGACCTCATCTTAACTAATTAAATGCAAATAAGTTTACATTTTGAAGTGCTGGGGGTTAGGACTTCAACATATCTTCTTTTTGGGGGCCACAATTCAATCCATAACACCTGGCTGTGGTTCTTCTTCTGTTTTTAACTGGCCATGGGATTGCCTTGGGTAGATCCCTTATCCTCTCTGGGCCTCAGTTTCCTCATCTATAGGACAAGAGACACAATTAGAAGTCCCACTTCTAAGATTCTTTCTTGTTCTTCCTAACCACCTTGAGCTATAAGGAGAAAAATTATTATTTTTGTTTTACTGTCTTACACATTCAGACCCAAGAAAGTTAAGTGACTTGGCCAAGGTCACAGTACTTGTTGATGAAAGATGGTAGATTAGAACCTGCCAGGACTCTTTCCCTATAGCAGGTAAACTTCTCTACGTGATAACCTACTTTTAAGAGCGAATGACACACATATGAATAACTCTCATGCACTGAGCACCTCCTAAGATCTACATCTATGAGTCTCAACTCTCAAGCTGTGTCTAAATCACCTGGAGACCTTTGAAAAATACAAACCCCAAGCCCAGCCATCAGAGATTATCATTCGAGTGGTTTGAGGTAGGACTCAGGCATTAAAACATTTTTCAAAGTTCTCCAGTGGATGCTAATGTGCAAACATTGTGGAGAACCACTGATCTAGGCACTGTGCTAGACATTTTTATATGAGTTAGATAAAATCTTCATAAAAATTTTGAAATATGTTAGTTTAAAATCTTTTATCGGATAAAATCAAGAACAGTTGATGAATTAAATCATCAAACATGCTAATTGATATATTAAACATTTTAATTTAACTTACACAATATAAATGCACATATATTTACCATTCTTTGGATAAACAATCACAGCCTTTGCTTTGAAGATATGTTTGCTTATTGGGGCACAGTGTTTTCTTTCTTGCATGTACTGTATTCATAAGGAATCTTCTGTGATGTTCAACTTCAGATTCTTGAAGTGGCGCAAGAAATTAAGACAATTGTGACGAGTTCTACTACCAGCCAAGATGGAGTAACAGGAATAAGATTTACTCTCTTGGTTGAAACAGCTAATAAAACATACAAAATGTATGAAACAGGAGTTTTCAAGACATTGGACATCAGGCAACGAATGACAATGATCCCTGAGAGACAGGAAATAAATAAGCCATACAATTGTCCCTACATGCTACCTGGAGTGAGTTTCCAGGTTGAAGTTCAGAGAGGGACAGCCCAGTCAGAGTCAGCAGTCCACCAGAGTTGAAGAGCTAGATCTGGGAGTCCAGTGAGGCCAAGGCAGCTGGAATTTGCAGGGTGGAGTACTGGACAGAAGAGAGCTGCTCAGAGAGGGAAAAACTCCAGGGATCTTCAGTAGACAAGTATATTGAAATAATTGTAACTGTACTCCCTATGTTCAGGAAGCAAGAGAAAAGATTGATTATGTTAAGTAAAGACATGGGAAAGATTATATATATCCCCAAATTTGTAGATATGGAAATTAAAATGTTGGGGCTAAAAAATATGGATGGAATTAATGACAGATTAAACGATTGCAGAAGAAAATATTAATGAACTTGAAAAGATAGCAATAAAAATAAAAACTATGAAAAATGAAACAGAAACAATATATTAAGAAAATCAAAACAACACACACACACACATATATACATGCACTATCAATTCTAAAGACCACTAAAATATCACAATAGTGAGTTGTAGTTAATAAGGCAACACAAGAGATAAAATAGAATCATAAAAAAACATTTAATCTCCCACCCCCGAAAAAAAGGCAGAAAAGAGGTAAAAGAATAACAAAGAACACGTGGCATGAATAGTAAGGTGGTAGATTAAACCTCAACCATATTAATGGTCACATTAAATGTAAGTTGTCTAAAAACTCCAATTCAGAGACAGAGACTGTTGGTTTGGATAAAAAATGTAAGATCCAACTACATGTTCTCTATAGGAAAACCACTTTAAATATATACAGCAACAAACAATCCAAAAAAGAAAGATAAAAATAAATCAGACTATCAAAATTAAGAATTTCTACTCTCTGAAAGACACTGTTAAGAGAGTGTGAAAACAAGCCACAGAGTGGGAGAAAATATTTGTGAATCACATATGTGATAAAGGACCTGTATGAGAATATATAAAAATCTCTTAAATCTTAAAAATAAGAAAACGAAATGCTCAATTAAAAAATGGGCAAAAGATCTGAACAAACACTTCACCAGAAAACATATAAGAAAAGCAAATAAAGGCATGAACATGTTATTAGTTTAGTAATTAGAGAAATGAAAATTAAAACCATGAGATACCAGTTTATACCTAGTAGAGTGGCTAAAATTAAAAAGAATGACCATACCAATAATTGTCAAGGTTGTGTAGCAACAGAATTCTCTTACACTGTGAGTCAGAATGTAAAATGGTGCAACCCACTTTGGAAAACAGATTGGCAGTTTGAAAGGAAATTAAACATATATCTACTGTATGACTCAGTCATTCAACTCCTAAGTGTTTACTCAGAGGAAATCAAAATATATGTTAATACAAAGAGTTGTACACTAATGTTCATGGCAGTTTTATTTGTTAAAGACAAAAATTGAAAACAACTCAAATGTCCGTCAGCAGGTAAATAAATAAAGTGTGGTCTATCCATGCAATAGAATACTAATCAACAATAGAAGGAATGAAACTACACAGAAAAACATAGATGAATCTCAAAATAATTATGCTGAATGAAAGAAGCCAGACCAAAAAAGCATATATATTTTATGATTCCATTTATTTAGAAAAAATCTAGAAAATGCAGTCTATAGTGACTAAAAGCAACCTTCTGGATCGCTAGAAAATGGAAGAGATGGCAGGAGGAGTCCTGGGAGGTGGAAGCAGCAGGGAGAGATTACAAAGGGACATAAGGAAACATTGGAGGGTGATGGATAGGCTCATTATGTTGATTGTGGTGATGGTTTCATGCATCTATGCATATGTCAAACTTATCAAATTGTACTGTTTAAAATGTATTTTTGTATTTTATGTCAATTATACCTCAGTAAGTCTGTTTTAAAAACACAACTTTGAAGTAATCTGTGTGGAAAAACCTTCTAAATTTATACAATCTTTTATAGTTGTCTTGTCTACATCTAATTCAAGAGTACTGGTTTTATAAACTCACACTCATAAAGTCTTCACAAAATATTCAACTTAGTTTTTGGTAAATCAAATCTTTATCACACTAGAAATACATTGTTTCATGTAATGTTTAATTAAATTATCTAATTAAGATAGCAAGCAAAATTTAAGATATGCCAGCAAAACTGCCATAATCTATGTTTGGAACAGACAAAATCAACGCATCATAAGCAATCAAAGCTTCTGATAGCAGAAGTTGTGGGTCTATTAAAGTCTTGTTCGGAGTGTCTGTGTGGACCATCTGTGGACCAGCAACATGAGCATCCCCTGGGAGCTTTTTAGAAATGCAGAATCTTGGGCCCCATCCTAGACAGATGGAATCAGATTCCCTAGGTGATTCCTATGCACATGAGAGTTTGGGAACCATTGCATTTGAGAGGAACCTACTAGCTTTGAGAACTCAACTTGTTGCGACCATTGGGCAATACCTTTTTTTTCTCATGGAAATATAGGGCTTTAATTCTAACTAACAGTTAAATAGGGACTGATTCACTGATTTTCTACTGTTATAATTTTTATATTTTTTAGATCAGGACTTATTGAGGCATAACTTAAGTTCATTAATATTCACCAACTTTCTGTGTACAAGTCCTTGAGTTTTGAAAAAAATATATGGTCCTGTAACTGCCATTTTCACATTCAGGATATAGAATATTTCTACTTCCTCACAATGTCCCCTTGTGCCCCTTTGAGGTCAATCCCCTCCCCTAATCTTTGGCCTTTGCAGTCACTGATCTGCTTTCTACAACTATAGTTTTGCCTTTTCTAGAATTTCATATAAATGGTATTACCTAGTATATAGTGTTTTGTGTTTTTTTCACTTAGCATGTGCTTTTGAGATTCATCCGTGCTGTTGAATCAGTTTGTGTCTTTTACTGCTAAGTAGTATTCCATTTGGTGGTGTACTGCTTAAGATTCAGCACCCTCAGTGCCATGGCCTGGATTCCTTTCCCGGTCAGGGAACCACACCACTCGTCTGTTGGTTGTCATACTGTGGTGGCTGCCTGTTGCTGTGATGCTGAAAGCTATGCCACTGGTATTTCAAATATCAGCAGGGTCACCCACGGTGGACAGATTTCAGCCTAGCTTCCAGACTAAGACAGACTAGGAAGAAGGAGCTGGCTACCCATTTCTGAAAAAATTGGCCATGGAAACCCTATGAATAGCAGTGGAGCCTTGTCTGATACAGTGACGGAAGGTGAGAGGATGGTGCAGAAAGACTGGGCAGGGTTCTGCTCTGCTGTACACAGGGTCGCTTGGAGTCAGAAGCAAATGGATGACACTAACAAAAAGGTATTCCATCGTATGGATGTACCTTACTGGAGGTACTGGTTGTGGGAGGCAGGTCTGAGCCTTGTGTTCAGGGGACCCAGATATAACCATGAGACCCTATGTGGCTGCAGAGGCTACCATGATTATCATCTTGAAAATGGGCCCCAAAGTTGGAAACATGGATTCGAGTGGTGGGTTTAAACATTTGCCCCTACCCCAAAAACCTAGGGGATAGTCATACCTCACAACAGGGAGCTGACTAGGTCATCCATTCATCACAGGACCTGAGAATCCAGAAGATTCCCTGAAAATTACAAAATCCCCTTTTCCCTGGTCACTATGAGATCATTAGATGCACAGCCCCTCCCACCATAATACAGTGCCCTTTGGAGGGAAACATGAGGCGGGAGAGACAGAACAATTTACTTGAATTGCTGAATATTTACTTAAAAATCTTTTACTATTATTGCATGGGGCAAAACCACTGATTTTCCTTTTCCCTAGTATCCTGCGTGTAGAGATACGTGAGGAAGATCAGAGCCATCAGTAGGAAAACAAAGATGTGACATTTTCTAAGGAACCCTGTCACATAATGTAAATTTGGGACCAATTTGCTTCTAAAAGAATTTCTTTTAGAAGGATACCTGAAAACTCTAAATGGTTATTTCCTGCTTTTAACTGACAATCCTGACATTTAAACTTGTTAAACCTATTGGTACATTTCATCCTTCTAGAAAGGTTGCAGCGTGATTTTTAGTTGAGAAACTGAGTCAAACCTCAATTCAAGCTCAACCTCAGTTTTATGTATAGTTTCTTTCCCTAAACACTCTTGTAGGGATTATTAATTAGCCCCTGGACTACAGTATCAGAACTGGGAGTTCAGTTCTGAAACAAGAAAGATGAAAATAATCAGAGGGTTTACAAACGATTAAGATATTGAATTTCAGGTCTGTCTTTGAAAGAGTCATTCCCTTTTTGCAAGCTTTTGAAATCTCATTTCACTAGGTACCTTGCAAAGTATTCTTGATGAAATGCATGCTTTGTGGAAATCAGTCTTTTCCCTGTATTGGGTATACTTCCACGGAGCCTCTCTAGAGATTCACTTAAGATTTTCAAGATTTCTGCATTACATATTTTTAAAGAGTAAAATAAAACCTAGGGAATATAGCTTTTGAAGTGGAAAGGCTGAAACAAAAACAATTTGATGACTGTCACAGACAAAGCAGCTAGAGCCCTAAAGTATAATTCAAGGTTTTTATAAACTCGAAGTTATTGCTTACTCTTTGACAAATAAAAAATGAGTTCTGAGTCTGAAAGTGGTTTAATTTGAAAAATTAAGTTGAGGAAAAGAGCAGCGAATCTGAAGGTGTAGACTAGCTGATATATGTCTGCATTTTTCAATATATAAATACACACACGTGTACATATATATGCACACACACACATAGAAAGAGAGAGCACACTCATTTATCATTATCCAATAAATATTTATCAAATACTTCTAATGTGCCAAACCTAGTCCTTGCCCTTGAACTTACAATGTAGTGGGGAAGACTTATAATACACAGGTAATTAAAACAAGTATGATAAGTATTATGATTGGGGTGGTGCTTACTAGCACAGGATCGTATATCAGGAGGAAATAGTTTAGTTAGGGGTCAAAGAAGACCACCCTCAAGAAATGATGTTTGAATATATTATTCCTGCATAATCTCTTCATCTCATTTAACTTTCATTAACTTTCGACCCCTTGGGGGGCTATGAGGAGGGTAGTGAAGGGTTCCATTTCCTATTCCTGTGGGGTCTGTAAGTGACATGAAAGTCACAAGCTCTCCTTATCTATGTCTGGGTCTTTCTGGCTTGCTTTAAATTCCATGGGCATAAGATCTGAGAACCAGAAGATTTTACCAGCAGGTGGGTGTATCTTGCTTAAGTTCCCTGATGGAAGCTACAGATTCCTCCTCTCTCTGGGATGTCTCCTGCTCATTTTCCACTAGCAAGAGACTCACTTCTGGGTTCCCACAGATTTCATGAGTCCTTCTGTGGCCCTCTCCAACCCTGCATAACCTTATGTTAAGTAGTTAAATAACCAGAAACAATAATTAATAACAGTGGCTAACATATATATACATGGAATGTTTGCTTTATACCAGGCACTGTGCTGTGTGCTTTACAGAAGAGTCCCATGGTCTATGCCTTTAACTATATGTACTTGCTGCCCCTCCCCAGCCACTCCTCAGACAAGGAGACAGAAATACAAAGGTAAGCAGCATGGGTGAGGCTGCCGGCAAATCTTGTCAGTGAGCCTTGGCCCCAGAGAGACAAGTCCTAGGAGACTTGATACATTTCCCAGGGCAGTTACCTAGTTTGAGCATCTTGCGGAGAAGAACTGTGTGTGGTTTCTAGGGTGCAAATGGTATTTTGACCCTATGTGAGTTTTCACTTGATGAACTTGTGAACATGGCTGTTGATGATCACGTGCTACGTCCCTGCCTTATTTCAGTCAGTTCTTCCAGTACTTCTATAAGATAGAGACACAGATGATCTTGATTTTAAGGGGTGGTGGAAATGCGTCAAAAAGGTGAAATAACTCGTCCACATACCTAGTAAGTGGCAGAGGGAAGATTTACACCTCACAGGTCCCCAGGGTGAGGACCAGGTGATACTACCTTCGTGCTGTCAGCCATACGTTAAGCTCCGAGATTTTTGATCGGAACCCTAACTAATATGGCTTTTCACGCTGGGAGAGAGACAAAATCCAGAGGGGAGGTGCGCTTTAGTACCATTTTAGGAAATGTTATCAGGGAAGCAATGAGCTCCAATTCTGATGAAGACAAACTTTGAAAGAACCTTGAAGAGATCGGAATGTATTTTGGAGTGGACGATTGGGATATTCTGACTTGACCAGAGGAGGGGAGTACCAATTGAAGCTGGAAGCCAGATAAATTGTAGCAATACTGACCGGAGTTATTCCCCAGGGTGTGGAGGCTCTCCGTCCAGATGCAAGGCTGTTGAATCGCGGCTGCCCCTTGCAGCCTGGCTTCCCACCTGGCTGCAGTTTGAGGCAGCAGGTTCTCATTATGCCTTACTCTCTCTCTTTTTTTTAACGTGTTCTTGAAATTGAATTAAATTTGCTTCCTCCATGTGTGTGTGGATTTTTAAATGACTTCCTAGTGGGTTTTCTTCAAAATCTTCAGCCACAGTGCACAGGTTCTCAGGGTAAAATGAGGGATACAACGCGATGAGAAAACAATGTATTATTTTCTTACCTTCAAGTGTAACTGGAAGATGCTGTGTTTTGACCAATCCTGGTCTTTATTTCTCCAAGTGATTTTGCTTTCTCTGCTGGGATGGCCTAAGTCAATTACCCTTCTCTCCCTGAGGCGTTGTTTATCTTCATTCTTGGAAGAAAAGAATTCATAGTCTCCTCCAGCAAAATTGCCAATCTGCTTGAAACTATTGCGCTTTCCATGGATACTGAAATGCACTCTCCACGGGAGATCTGGAGTTGAGGGTCAAGATCACCTATAAATGTTGCCCAGGGATTATGCTCAGAAAAATTCCTCCTTCCTTTAAGTTTTTGAGAAAGAACCTGATTCGGTAAGGTCTTAATAGTTGTTCATTTGTTTATTCATTCATTTACCTGTTTAACAAATATATATTGAGGATCCACTATGTGTCAGGCACATCATAGAAGAAAGAGAGAAAAATCCTGTCCTCATTGGAATTGCGCTTCAGTGGGGGAGAGAGACAACAAATAAACCAGAAGTATGTCACATAGTAGTAACTGTTAAAGAGAATATGCAGAGAGGGAATGGGGAGTACATGGGGGCAGATGGTATGTGGGTGTGTGGAATGTGGGCTGGCAGCTAATGGAATTTTTAGCGAAAGTTTCCCTCTTAATATCTGAAAGAAGTGATGGCTCTCTGGAGGAGAGTTTTCCAGAGATGAGAATATTAAGTGCAAAAGGTCTATGTGTCAGGAGAATAGCATGGAGACCAGGGTGGCCAGAGTGGAGTGACCCGATCAGGAAGGAGAGCAATAGGAGGTGACCGGGAGTGAGATGCGGCAGTCATGGCAAGGACGCTGGCTCTGCTCTGAGCTAGGTGCTGAGCTAGAGGCAAGTTTTGAGCAGGGTGGAGACAGGATCTCACTTATGCTTTAACAGGATGGTTCTGGCTGCTGTGTTGAGAACAGGCTGAAAGGTGGCAAGGGTTCAGGCAAGGGGTTGTGTTGGAGATGGTTGAAATAATCCAGGCGAGAGGCGATGCTGTCTTAGATTGATAAAATGGAAAAGTAGTTTCTGGGGCTGGGTTATTGGTGTGATTTAAAGTGTCATCTTTAAAATTAAATGAAGATGTCTCTGTATGTGAAATTTACTATTGCAATCTTGACAACTGAAGTTTTTAAAAATGGAATGTGTATCTAGATTTAACTACATAAGGCATTAATGAATACTAGCTAAATCTAGGATTCTAGAAGATCTCCTGAACATATTGTTTCAGTTTTATTGGATAAATTATAGAAACATATGAACATATATTCTGGTACCAATTATACTTAAATGCTTGTAAGAAACCTAATATTTACTAAGTACCACTAGGTACCAGCGTTTGTGCTGGGCATTTTACACAAGGAAGCACATTTAACCTTCAAAACAACTCTGTGACAGCAATTTGGAAAATTCTTGGTTTCACGACTTCTTTCGACTTTTGAAAATGACTGAGGACCCCAAAGAGCTTTTGTTTATGTGGGTGATATATATTTATGTTTATTAAGAATTAAAAATAAAACATTTCAAAATTATTAATTCATTTAAAATAATTAACCTGTCATGTGTTAACAAATAAGATACATTTTATGAAAATATTATAATTTGCACAATTTAAAAATGTGGTAAGGACAGCACTGATTTACATTTTTGCAAATCTCTTTAATATTTGACTTAATAGAAGACACCAGGATTCTTGTATTTGCTTCCACACTCAATCTATTGTGATACGTTGTTGTGGTTGACATGTATGGAGAAAATCTGACCTTATACAGGTATGTAGTAGAAAAGGTCAGTGTTTTAGTATCCTTTTCAGATAATTGTGGAGATTGTCCTTTGAGGTTAAACTAAAACTCAACAAGTGGAAGTTTCTAGAAAGTTAGTTTTAATGTGGAATCAGAGATATATTGATGAACATTTTTTACCCTATTAACTTAAAATCCATTGCTCACCTCACATGTTACCTATGTACAGTCATGTGTTGCTTAATGATGGGGATAAGTTCTGAGAAACGTGTCATTAGGCGATTTTGTCATTGTGCAAACATCATAGAGTATACTCACACAAACCTAGATGGCATAGCCTACTACACTTCTAGGCTACGTGGTTCTAATATGATGGGACCACCATTGTATATGTGGCCCATTGTTGACTGAAACATCGTTATGCAGTACATGACTGTAGGATGTTATAACATCATGCACTGGTCCTTTGCAAAATATTGGCTCACCAAATTATGCAGATCTCCAAATGTTGACACATTTCATTATATAGTATTAGAAAAAAATCGTATGTGTTACTATCACCACCAACTTCCTCAGAAAACCCTGTATTTAGTAGGAAACTATCAACCTCTCAGTGGCAGATGCAAATTTCCCCAAATTCTAATTTTGTCACTTGATAGATCAAATGTTACCATTGGTAATGAATGTTGTCAATTGTTTTCCTTGAGGTAACCATAGTTAATCTCAGACTTCTAACCACAGTTAATCTCAGTCATTAATTCAGGTAAAAATGATGCTCCATGAAAAAGACTAGCTAGTTCAGCTCACAACTCAAACAACTGCATAAGTGCTTTTCCTTGAGACAGTCTGCACTTCAGGGAGCAGCAGAAGTGCCTTATGTGCACCACCCATTTTATCACAGAGAATATTGAAAAGACGAGCATTCAAGACAAAATTTAATATTATTAGTCTTATTTACTGCTTCATTCAGGGCATTTTTATGTGAAACAAAACTTTCCACCTTTCCTGCCTCTCTCTGTCATCACTGAGTGGTGAAGAACACAACTATTGGTGCCACTGCCTAGATTCGCGCTGAGGCACCAGCAGTTTTACCCTCCATTGCTTTTGCACATTCAGTGCAAATGTCAACACAGTGATGAAGACACACGACATCTTAATGTTACCATAAAGTAGTTTTGTCCTTGCAGACTCCCTGATAGGTTCTGAGCATACTGTGGCTGCCCAGCCTCCCGGGTCTGTAGGCAACACTTTGAGAGCTGATGCTCTATGAAATTTGTGTTTTACATGTGAAGAAGTCAAGCCATTAGGGAGGGTAGGTAACTTGTCTAAGGTCGCGTGGCTTGTCAGAAGCAGAGTCAGGACTCTAACTTACGACTTTCAGACCCAGAGGTAATCTGGAAAGTTGGTCTCCCCTGCTCCCTTCCCCCCCTTACATATGCAATGAAATACTATGTAGAACTTTGAAGGAAGTGTAAACTTTATTATGCAAAGGACATGGGGATCTGGATGAGAAGAATAAAATAAACTCCACTGTGAGGGCTGAAATGATCACAGTTTATGTGGAGTATGGGTTTGGCCATTTCTAGAGACAGTGTTGGATAGGGAGGATGGGAGGAAATAGCAAGGACTTCAATGTCAGAGTAGGGAGTCAGACCTTAATTCAAAAAGAATCTAAGTTCTTAAACAAAACACAGGTGATAAAAGTCGCATTAAACTGGCATTGGTGGTAGGTGTATCATTGAAGAAAAGAGAACAGGGTCAGAGAAGTCTTGGAGGTCAATGTGGTTAGTCAGCATGTGGTAATGGCTTGAACTACAGTGAAAAGGAGGGACAATTCAGAAAAACAAAGCACCCAGAGTGTGGTAATTGGTGATGGGGAAATGGAAAGGAAAATGATCCCATAGGACTCCTAGCTTTCAAGTGTGAGGCTCTAAAGGAGACGTGGTATTTCTCAGAGATTGGTAGTACCTCGAAGAGAATATGCTGATATTCAGTTATGGTGACTGGGTGGTGATGTCAAAGTAGCCAACTAAAGATGTTCTGAAAACGGCTTATATATGACATTGTATCAAGCTTATAGTAGATGTCAAGATGGATTCCCTGAGAGTGGGTGGCTGAGAGCTTATCATAGAAGATTCCTACCATTAGGATGGAATGAAGAAGGACCAATACGAGAAAGAGGAGTGATTTAAGAGGTAAATGCACATTAGTAGCAGCAGCAGCAGCAGTAGCAGTTGTAGCTGTAGTCATCATCACAGCAGTAATAATAATAATAATGATAATGACTGACACTGAGATCTTACTGTGTGCCAGGCTTGACATGCAAGAGGTCGTTGAATTCTCAGAATAATTTCATGAATGAGAACAGGTTTCAGTCTCAGTTTTTGAGATGAAGAACACAGGACTGAGAAACGAAAAATTGGTCCAAGCTTATACAACTAGGAAGTTGGTTGAGCCAGGCCTCGATTCCCAATCTCTCTGACTCCAGCACCACTCCTCCATCTTAATGGAATATTTGGGAAATCAAGAGTGCAAAGTTTTCACAAGGGCTATGTAAAATTCACAAGTAAAGTTGGAGATTCTGAGCACTGGTGAAGACCATCTTAACAGGACTTCATGTGAGGTCTTGGTAGAATGAAGATGTTGGAAGCATGTGGCGAGAAATGGTGACCATACCTAAAGAAATGAAGGGATATAGTAAAATGGATTACTTGTGGGAGAGATTTGTGAATAAAAGAGAAAAAAAACTAAAACAGCTTAAAGTTGACATGGATTATTAACTGAAGTGGTTTCAAGTTTAGGTGAGAGGAGGCTTAAGTTAGTTGAAAGTAGATAGAAATGATGTATCAGGTAACAAAAAAGGAAAGAAGTTAGATGTTGATGTGATGAGTGATGGATATGGGAGAAGTAGATGGAAGGAAATAGGGTTCAGAGTGAAGGTAGAGGGGGCAACTTTGTCATAAAGGGGTGACCCCCATCCTGATGGCAACAAAAGTGAAGAGTAATTATTATAGAGAGTAGAATTTGCTATAATGAATAGAAAAGTGCCTGGTAATCCTAGGCCGGGGGTCTGAGTGAATTAAGGAAGGATAGGGATTATCTCTTGTTATGAGGCTAAAAGGTAAGTTATAGAATCTGAGGGTTGAAGGGGACTTTGTCTGTCAACACTTTAGATTATCCCACTATATTGTAATTAGCTATTACATCATACACCTTTAAGGGATCTGCTAGTTAATAAATATGCCTTTTGTGTCCCTTTATTTCTTGGCTTTGTTTGCCAGGAGGAGATGTCCTTCTTGAAATGCAGGGACCCTACTCATTGTTTCTAGGCACTAATGGGTGCCCAGCACCTAGCCTATATTGCCTGATCCATAGTAAGGGCAACCACATGAATGAATGGATGTAGTCTATCTTAGTCATCTGATGCTTACATTCCCTTCATTATTCCACTCTCTCCTCAAATTTGTGAAAGCTTTGCAATTTGTAAAGTGATTTAATTTTTCAGTCATTGCAATGACACTGCGAGTTGGGAACACTGTCGTTATACTCATGTTATAGCTGTGGATACTGACTCTCTCACCCGAGGTTATAGCACAATGTCATTGTTTAGAGCCTGGATCTAGTCAGATAGACCCGGTCTGAGCACAGCTCTGCCATTTACAAGCTGTGTTCCTTTGGCAAGTTTCTTTATCTCCCCTCTCCTTAGTGTCTCATCTATAAAAAGGAGACATAAACCTATGTTGCACAGTGATTGAAAGGATTAAATAACATAATGGCTATAAATGATGTAACACAAAACTGGGCACAACATATGAACTTGGGGACAGTTTTATATATGTTTTATATATATTTATATAGTGGTTAGAGCACAGACTCTGGAGCCAGAAAGCCTGAGTTTGAACCTTAGCTCTTCTACTTGCTGCTGGGTGACCTTGGGCGAGTTACCTCACCTTTTGGTGCCTCAATTTCCTCATCTGTAAAATGTGGGTAATGACAACACCTACTTACTTGGTGGTTATGAAGAGTGAATGAGTTAGCATCTACAAGATGCTTAGAAGAGTGCCCGGTGTATAGTAAGTGCTATGTGTGTTTGTTAATAAATGATGCCTGTTATAATTAATTATTATGGTCACAGTATCAGTGAACAGCCCCCTAATTTCTTCTTGGCTATGATTGATGAATCACCAGTTAACTCCCCAAATCTTGTTTATATTATCTGCTTTTGCCTCATCCCGCAGCAAATACTTTAAAGGGATCCATTAGTTAATAAACAAGACTTTCATGTCCCTGTCTTTCTTGTGTTTTCTTTGTTTGCCAGAAGGAGCCCCAAAATGTCTAGTGATGGGTAGAAAAGGAAAAGAATCAATGATTTTAATATTCTGATGCTTGTATCATCTGCCTCACTCTTGTAAAGAATACCTTAAAATGAATATTTCCCCCAAATAGCACTTCTTTAGACTCCTCCTCCACCCGCGCCAAATTCTTAATACTAAGAAACCTACATCACAGGTATCTTGCTCCTATGTCCAAAACAAAAAACAAAAATGGTTTCAGAGTAGATGTGTGAAAATGTCCTGTTGATATTCTCTCAAGACGATGCTTTTTTGCAGGTGACCCTTGTTCCGTCTCTGCTGGTTCGACTCAGAGGTCACTGCACTCGATTATTATTTTGCTTATCACTGTCAACACAATGAGTAGAGTCTCTTTTCACAATTGTTATTTTCAAAGTGAATTACTTGGGATGAAAATCTTTGCAGGGTCAGAAAATAGGTAAATATTCTCAGCAGGGAATAAACATGGGGATGGAGCGTATCACACTGCTGACTTAGCTGTGTCTGGAACTTCTCCGGAGGGACTTGGAAGGAAAGGGCCTGGAGCCAGGGAGGGGACCCAAAAGAGGCATGTGTTGTAAACTCCCACACTATAGTATGAAGGGCTGTTCATGCTAATCAGGGTGACACGCCCCTTGATATTCAGGGTCCTGGCTTACAGAATTATAACATTTTGAAGCAAAAAGATCTTAATGTATTGATTCTGCCCAGTATTGATGAGATGCCCATTGTTAATGACCATTGCTAAAGCCACAGGGCTCCACAAGTACTTCCAGAATATGGTCTGAGAAATCCAAGGCCTGCTTTTATGTCTTCTGCCAAAGTCCTTATTTATTCAGAAAACCTTTATTAGGGATTGTGATATGGTAGACCTTATGCCAGGCAATGAGATGATAGAGAACGCTGGGATGGGGATCTCTCTCTGCTCCCAGAGCCAGGTAAGTGAATAACCGTGATTAAACTGTGTCAGTGCCATAAACAAAATCCTGTGGGATCACAAGCAGGGGAGGGAAAAAGAATAGGCATTGTTATTTTTTGAGTATTCACTGTGAGCTGGACACTGTGCTATGAAGTGAGGGACCAAGAGGAAAATAGGAAAGTAGAGAATTGAGCGTTTGGTAGGTAGATGGGTTAGAACGGAAATCTCACACCTGGAATTGAACATGTTTAAAGAATGGCTGATCAGAGCATAGATTTCTGAGGGAGAAGTGGTAGTGAAGGGTTGGAAGCAAAGTTGGAAAAAGTTTGGTCATTACTCTGCCCAGAAGTGGGAACTACCCTCGGCTCAAACACAGAAGTACATCATTAGATTTGTGATGTTAAAACTCTGAGGGTAGCATGAAGGAGGAGTTGGAGAGGGGAAGCAGGAGAGTCAGAAAGTCTAGTTAGGAGATAATGACGGTTGCCAAGGCATGAAATAATGAGAGTCAGATGGTTGTATTAGAGGAGAGAAGAGGCAAGCAGACAGTGGATTGAAGAAATGGAACTTGATCCAGAATCACAATAGCACCTGAGGGAGGGAGAGGACAGTCTCCCTTGTTTAGCATCCGTAACTTTGTACATGTGATGATGCAGCTACCTAATAAAGACACAACAGGGGAAGTAATGAGTAACTGATTCCTGGGGCAGCAGCCTTAGTTTTCATCTGTACAAGGAGAGTGAGAATATCTGCAGTCAGGATGGTTGTGAGAGTTAAATGAGATAATTGATATGAAATCTCTAGCACAATGCCCAGGACATAATGCTTCACAGTAAGTATTCAAATTCACACACACAAACAACACAGGAAACTGTAGAGCATATTGACATCTTTAAAAATTCTGTCCCACATTTAATCATATTTCTAATGATTAGGAACGTAATTTTAAAAGTCCAATAACATTGCTGTTAAAATAGAGAGGCAGCCAACAGACAAGTGAGTTTGAATAAATTCTTTCCCAGAACTGTAGATGAAAGCTAAAGGATGCTAGGAATTTGTAAAGGAATGGTAATGTACATCATGTACATTTCCTTTGCCAACTATTGAGTAGTTTGGCTATCCTCCTGTTTGTCCTAAATTTTTTATTAAGTACTTCTCTGAGTTTCATGTAATGCCAGATGCTATACTAAGAGAATTAACTACCATAGCTGTGAAATACTTTTCCTAGTCTGTTAGTGGATTGCCATTAACATTGAAAACATGGCTAGTCTGGTGTGCGCAAGATTTAGGTTTATAATGTAGTCCCAGAAAATGTTGACATCCAGCATTTGTAGTTATGATCTTATGTTCAGAGCAACAAATCTATATCAAAACTTTATGGGTAAAAAAAGCAATCTGTTGTGAAAAGGGCTTGGGCATCTTTTTCAAAACAAAGGAGATATCCGCTTCACAGAAGCTAGTCTCTGGGCAGATATCCAAGAGCTGGCAGCTTCATCAGAGCCTGTCCTTACCCTGGACAAGGGGACAGTGCACTGGATACTCCTTCAGGTACTTGAGCAAACTCTCTTGTGCCCTAAGGCATTTTCTGTGGTCTCAGCCATCCTAGGCTGGGCCCTCCCTCCCCGGGAGAATTCTAAGCCTCATTTGGTAGATGTCCAAGCCAGTTGCCACCATTCCAGCATACCTCAGTTAGCCAAGATTTCCATTAGCAACCTTCCTGCTCCACTCAGAAATGTTAATGCCAACCCTCTCTCCCCCAGGACTTCTCTCTCAGCACCTCAGATTGCCTGGGTAATCAGGATTTCATGGAAATGAAAATTGGAGTGGTGTAATGGTAAGAAATTCTTTAAGAGTCATAAAACCTTAATTCTAATGAGACTCGTTAGCTTTGCGACCTTGGGCAAGGCAAACCCCTCTCAGTCTCAATTTTATTACCTCTACAATGTGGATAATGATGCTCAGTGCTCAAGGTTGTTGGGAAATTTAAATGAGATACTGTATCTAGGAGCTCTTAGAACGATGCCTGGCACATGTAGTCGCTCAAAAAATGTTGATTCACAAAGAGTTAAAAAAATCTTTATCAAAAGATTTGAATGTTAGGGAATCAAGGTGAAAGTCCTTTTTGAGTTTTCTGTATTACGAACATGAAATTTCTTTGGAAAGAAGCCTGAATTCAGAGTTAATAGATCAATTGAATTGGAGACTTCTAAATACTCATTCACAGTTGTCCTTTGGGCTTCAGGAATTTTAGTTTTGCAAAATGCCCTGCTAGTGAGGCAAAATGCCTTATTATGGCAACAAGTTCAGTGGCAGAAATACCTTGCTGATTTTTGGCAGTTTATCCATCAATAAATGTTCTTAAAAATAACATGCACAAGAGCTATAGCAACTGCCATTTTTGAGATCTTTTTCTGCTCCAGGCACCCTGCTAAAACTCTTTACATACAATTTCTCATTTATTCCTTTCTGCAAAACTGTGAGATGGGTGTTCCTTTCCCAGTTTTTAGATAAGGAGCCTGAGGTTTTGAGAGGCTGAGTAAATTATTCACTCAAAGTCATACAGGTAACAAAAATAAGACTTGAACATCGAAGTATGTGATCCTTTCCTACCTACTGAAGGGGAACAGAGTTTGCGACCCCAAAATGTGACTCTTCGGCATATTGATTATTTTAGGTTGATTATTTATAAGAAACAGAAGACGGGAAGTTTTCTTTCCCTTAACTGCCTAAAAGAATTCAGAGAAATGGCCTGTAACAGGAACAAAGCTGTCACCAGAGATCTCTACAAAGAATATGGGCTAGGTGTGGTGGAGGAGACTTGGCAGGGCCTGGAGATCAGAGTCTTCTCCATGTCCCATTGTCTCTGCATGGTGTGGCAAACATTTGTTTGTCAAACATTTGCTTTTCTATATCTACATGAATTGCCTTCCTCCCCTTTGAAGTCCCAAAGCACTACCCCCAATATCCTCTTTTGCCTTTAGCTGAAGATGGTATTTAAGATGGTGGTTTCTGTCATTCTGGTGAGTTACTCAGTTTTCCTGGGTCTCTCCTATGTATACATGTTGTTAAACTTTGTTTGATTTTCTCCTGTTCATCTGTGTCCTGTCTATTTAATTCTTAGACTGGCCAGAAGAACCTAGAGGGGTAGAGGAAAATTTCTTTCTCCCAAGCACTATTGAACTCTGCCTTGTACAGAGCTGTTGAGAGAGGTATGCTTAGGATAGGGGATACTCAACATGGGATTTCAGCCCCTGTTAGGTTGTAGATGCTGTCAGAGTCAAGTTAGTGGCTAAATGCAGCCAGTTGCTTTTAAAGGGTTTGCAAAGGATGGCTGAATGGAAGACAAATCTGGGTGGTGTTCACACCCAGCGTCTTTGTGGAAGTTGTACATGGGCTTTCCCAGGGGCATCTGGTTGAGGGTGTGAGAGATATAAAGACCCACTCTCACTCTGGTCACTAGCTGCATACCTGCAGGGCTATGGCTGCTGTGGGACAGGACCCCATTTTCCAATTTGCACAGAGACACTGTATGGGTAACAGCAGCCCGGCATTAGCTCATTTCCCAACCATGCAGGCCAGCGCTCCATCAGTGCAAAGAACCTGCAATCACAAGGGGAGGGAGGGAAGAATGTTGGAGAGGAAGCATGGACCCATTCCTTAGCAAGTGGAGTTCAAAGGAAGGTCACAATAAAACAAAATATTTAGGAACGAAGAATCAAAGGCAATTAGGTGTCTTCAAGGACTAAAATGTACCAAGTGAATATTGATCTACTGTTTGAAAGCCCATGACAAAGCTAGGGAAAAATTACCCCTTAGAGTAGAGACAGGCTTAGATATCCAGTAAGTAGCTACCAGTAAAAGAGAAACTGTAAATATTAATGAAGTGACAGGGCAAGGCGTTTTAAAAGGAGCTTTTTTCTCTGAGGATCTTTTGTAGAGGGGAAAAAAATCTTTAAACTTTAAAGGAGTGTATTTTCTCTACTGTATACTGGAGTTTTATAAAGCACTGCCTCCTGCCAGAGGCCCTACGATGGACTTTGTATTCTTTTGGAGAGGGGCATTTGAGAATCTATAAAGGCATGGCAGGCCTAAGGTGTTATGCATTTATAATAACAAAGGAAAGAGAACGAAAGAGGCAAACTGAGACAATAGAAGAAGATGAGTGAAGACTACCTTATTTCCTCACATGATGGAATTATGAGGGAAAAAAATGGAAGAGTAGCAGGGGTCTTTCAATGAATGTCAACTTCCATGGGCTTGTAAATGAAGAGATGCTTAAAAGGAAAATGTAAATTCATGTTTTGGCTTCTAATGCTTGTTAAAAATAATCTGCACAGAAGTGATGTTCTACTTTTTAAAATCAGTTCTTAAGAAACCATTCTAATTTTCTATATATATTTGAAAAAAATTTACATATCTTGACTTTTGTTTTGTCCTCCACATTACATAGTTTTAACCAAAGGATTGTCCAGAAATCAACTTGCAGTATAAATGCCTGATTTCTTTGTATTTGTTGACTAAATATAATGTTCAAGTTTTTGAGCTTCAGACAAACATCGTTCAAACAAACATGTTAAATGCAAACAGTTATATAATAATAGAAGCCAGCTTTCTCCTTGGAGTTGTTGTGAGATCAAATGGCATCGTAAACTCATGAAATTTTAGAGCTGGAAGAGACCTTTGGTTCTATGTTGTCAGCATGACACAAGGGTGAGGTACTCTTGTTTGTCTTCATCTCTAGGATATGGCCATGCTTTTACATATCGGCAAATCAAAAGAGTAAGTGGTAAGTGGTTTTCAGCCAGGGCTCACCAAGCCATGCAGAAATCTACACTTGATTCTGAGCTCTGCTCTGAAGACATTTCCTGGTAGTGGTTCTTGTCACCGGGAGATGACTGAAAACACACAAACCTACTTACTAAGATGGGTCCTGTTGGGGGGAATAAAAAAGAAACACTTCCTGCTAAGGATGTCTGATTACTTTAAAAAAATATATATAGCAGATTAAGATATGATTAATATAACTAATATAATTCACTCATTTAAGAAGCATTTAATTAGGTAGATTTTAGTATATTCACAGTTGTACAACCATCCCTGCCGTGAACTCTAGAACATTTTCATTAGCCCAAAAAGAAACCTCATATCCTTTGGCAATCACTTTCCATTTCCCTCCTCCTCCCAGCTCCTGGCAACCACTGAACTACTTTATGTCTACAGATTTGCCTGTTCTGGACACTTTGTATAAATGGAATCATACAATGTGTGATCTTTTGCAACTAGCTTCTTTCACTTAGCGTGATGTTTTCAAGGTTCAGAGTGTATATTTTAACAGATATCGGTACTTCATTCATTTTCATGGCTGAATAATATTCCATTATTTGGATATACTACATTCTATTTATCCATTCATGAGTTGATTGAATTTGAGTTGTTTCTGTTTTTGCCTATGATGAATAATAGTTAATACTATTAGGAACATTTATATACAAGCTTTTGTGGGGACATATGTTTTCATTTCTCTTGGGTGTGTACCTAGGAGTGCAATTGCATGGTCATATGATAACTCTCTGTTCAACTTTTCAAGGAACTGCCAGACTGTTTTCCAAAGTGGCTGCACCATTTTACATTCTTGCCAGCAGTATACGAGGGTTTCATTCTCCACATCCTTGTCAACACTTGTTATTATCTGTCTTTTTGATTGTAGCCTTCCTAGTGGGTGTGAAGTAGTATCTCGTTATGGTTTGCTTTGTATTTCCCTGGTGCCTAATGTTGTTGAGCATATTTTTCTGTGCTTATTAGCCATTGACTTACTTTTAAAATTTCATAGCTTGGTAAAAGAATGCCACAGGCTCTCAGAAATGCCCGTGTAGTTTGTTAAGACTTGCTGAAAAAATGACAAGAAAGGTTCAGAGAGAGAACCAGTGGAGTAAGATTCTGGTAGAGATGTAGAAGAGGATTATTAATGCAGGAGTAAGTCAAGAAGGATGGGAGAGAGCTGTGTTCTTCTCTTCAAAAATATGGGAAGGGTATATATAAGAATTCATTTAGCTAAAAGTAAAAGAAAACTTGATGAAGAGTGAAATAAACATTTGAGCTTTATTTTTCACATATTAAAAACATCATGTAGAGAGGTAGGTGGTGATGCGCATTGGTGTAGCTGCTTGTCAGAGTCACAAGATGGCTGCTACACTGCAGAACATCGGGCATAGTTTCTAAGTAGAAGAAAGAGGCAGAGTGAAGACTGCCCTAGTTGGATATGTTTCATTTTTATTTGGAAAGTAAAGGCTTTTCCCAGAACCCTAGCAGAAACTTCTACTTATATCTCTATTGTCACGACTATTTCTCAGGACCACATGGATTCTGTAAACAAAAAAGGCTATGTGTGGATTTAATATTTACAGTTGGCGCTAAGACATGATATGAAGTATAAGCCATTTGAGACCTCTGTTAGGACAATAGATTTTTTTAATTAAAGCTTTATTGAGGCTGATTAACATACAATAAAATACTCATATTTAAAGTGATAATTTTATAAGTTGTGACATATATTTATATGCACTCATGAAACCATCACCCAAATCAAGGTAATAAACATATCTTTCATCCTCAAATGTTTCTCGTGTACCTATGTAATACCTTTCTCCCTCTCCTCGCCCATCTCCAGACAACTACTTATCAGGTCTGGTAGATTTTTTTTAAATAGATTCCAGAAGATTTTCTGTATAGATGATTATGTCATCTGTACATAAAGATAGCATTTTTTCTCTTACTCATGTGCATGCTTTTAATTTATTTTTCATGCATTATTGGAGTTGCTGGAATCTCCATGACAATGTTGAATAGAAGTGGTAAGGTGAACATGTTTGCCTTGTTCCTGATCTTTGGGAGAAAACATTTTCACCAATAGGTACGTTGTCATCTGTATATTTCCTTGTAGATGCCCTTTATCACATTGGAGAAGTTCCCTTCTATTTTTAGTTTGCTAAGAATATTTTTAGGAATGGAAGTGTCAAATGTTTCTTCTGCATCTATGGACATGATCATACTATTTAAAGCAAATCTGTCAATATGATAAATTATATTGATTGATTTTGAAATGTTAAATCAACCCTGTATTCCTGGGATAAGTCCTATTTGATCTTGACGTATTGTCCTTTTTACATATAAAAAGTGTTTTTTAGCTTAGTTAGGTCTGTAGTTTGCTTGTCTTGTAATATCGTTGCGAAGTTCTGGTATTAGAATAATTCTGGCTTCATAAAATGAGTTGGAAAATATTGTCTCTTCTTCAATTTTCTGGAAGCATTTATTAGAACTGGCATTATTTCTTCCTTAAATGTTTGGTAGGATTCACCAGTGAAAACATCTGGCTCTGGAGTTTTTTTTGTAGAAAGGTTTTTAACTACAAATTTAATTTCTTTAATAGATATTTGGCTATTTAGGTTATCTGTTTCTTCTTCAGTGAACTTTTGGCAATTTGCATCTTTCATGGAAGTTGTCCATTTCATCTATGTTGTCAAATTAATCGACATAAAGTTGTTCATAATATTACCTTATTATCGCTTTAGTGTCTGTAGAATCTGTTGTGATGTCAGTTCTCCTGTTCAGGATATTGATAATTTGTGTCTTCTCCTTTTTTCCTGATCAATTTGGCTAGGAATTTTTCAGTTTTTTCATCTTCTTAACAAACCAGCTTTTGATTTTATTGTTTTTCTCTTTTTTTTTTCTGTTTTCTGCTTTATTAATTTCTTTCTTTAAAAAGTGTATTTCTTACTACTTCTCTTCTTCTGCTTACTTTGACTATTACTTGCTCTTATTTTTTTTATTTTATTATGATGGAAGCTGAGGTCATTGATTTGAGACTTGTTTTCTAATATAGTGTTTAATGCTATAGATTTCCCTCTTAAATTCATCCCACAAATTTTGATACAAGTATTTTCATTTTCATCCAGCTAAAACTACTTTTTACTTTTCTTTTTTCATATCTTCTTTTAACCAAAAGTTGTTTAGAAGTATATTATTTGGTTTTCAAATATTCGGGGGAATTTCTAGTTGTTTTTCTGTTATTGATTTATAATTGAGTTCTGTATTGGCCAGAAAATATACTTTGTATGACTTGACTCCCTTTAAACTTATCCAGACTTCTTTATAGACCATATGTATGGCCTCTATATAGTCTATATTGGTACATATTTTGTGTGCACTTGAGAAGAATATGTATTCTGCTATTGTTTTGTGAAGTGTTCTATAAATATCAATTAAGTCAGCTTAGCTGATAGTGTTGTTTGTGTCTTCTATAGCATTACTAATTTTCTGTTTACCTGTTCTGTCAAATTAAGAGGCGAGTATTGAACTCTCTGGCCATAATGGTGAATTGAACGATAATGTTTTTAAGGTTCAGGTAATATTTATTTATTCATTACTTCATAGTGATAATTGCTGAGGGTGCAAAGATGAATAAGGACAATGTGGCTCTTGTAATCGTAGAGCATACGGTGAAGCATGGAGTGTACCATTTCCTAAAATAGTCTGATTCTCCTTTTTCTTTTTAAACTTCACTGGTCCTCTGTAGCTTGGTCTCCCTCCATTTTATGCCCAGGTTTCTGCACTATTTCTTTGCTTTATGCCTTTTTCTCTCTAAGTCTTTCTGTGTACTACTGTCTGGCTACTCTTCTAAGCACAATTTTTATTCTATTGCTCCATCCTTGTTGATCCAGGCTCTAGCACAATGGCTCATGGAGTTGCCATGCTTATTTGTCGTTGACACCTTGCATCTGATTTAAAAAACTCTTTGGGGGCCAGCCCCGTGGCTGAGTGGTTAAGTTCACGTGCTCCACTTCAGCGGCCCAGGGTTTTGCCAGTTCGGATCCTGGGCATGGACATGGCAATGCACATCAGGCCATGTTGTGGCAGCATCCCACATGCCACAACTAGAAGGATGCACAACTAAAATATCCAACTATGTACTGGGGGGATTTGAGGAGAATAAAAAAAGAAAGATTGGCAATAGTTGTTAGCTCAGGTGCCCATCTTTAAAAAAATAAATAAAAAATAAAAACCTCTTTATTTGGTCCCCTTGTCTTCTTATGGTACTTTATGCCCACACTTCTCTTAGCTACTTTTGAGATAATCCTTAAATTAGCCAGGCTTTATAAATACCAACTTTCTACCACTTCTTAACATACAAATTTGTTCTGTTCCCTCCAGGTTCCCTCATCTCTGCATTTCCTGACTCTCCATTAGGTGTGGTTTACATGAGGTTAAACACCTTTTCAACTAATAGGGCACCTGTCAGAAGTTAATATTTTTAAGGGCAGAGTTCATTTGTTATTCAGTTTCCTGTCTCTTCATGGCCTCCATTGGTACTTTGTGCATCATTTGGTTATTCACATGTAGAAAACCAAAAATATTTTTGTTGAATTTAATTGAAATACTATTCTTTCCTATTTTTAAATCATCTACCACCATTTCTCTTTGGTAAGTCATTACCAAGAGAGTACACACATAATATTTATATTTCAGTAAGAGCGTACCTCTTTAAAAGTTAAAAAAGCACACCGCTTTGCAGTTACAATTTTATGACTCACCGGGGGAAAAAGTACTTCTAAAAGGAAAGCACGAAGCAACTTATCCAAAGTTTTAAATTATTTAGTCTTCAGTTTTAAATACTATCTCGGAAGATTTAACATGGCATCTCTTTTTAATCTTTAAAATCTTCCTTCTTTTCAGCCAGGATCGTTTTTTACATAGTCCCAAAACACTACAAGGAAACAGTTCACTATACCATAGATTTCTTTGAGCATTTCACCATTGCTAATATCAACAGGAGGCTTCTTGGAATTCAACAGCAATTTTTATGACCATACATGTTTTATACAATGTTGCACATTTTTTTCTTCTGAGTTAGTTTTTCAAAAGACGGGGATAAGAGCACTGCTCATCTTACAAAAAATAAACATCACCCTCTGACCCAACTCAATTGCGGGGAATGAGTTTTCATGAAGATATCAAAGAAAGGAAAGAGCATTTTTTATAATTTACCATGGTTTGAGTGCAGATACATATTAAAAATAACACCAACCAAAACAAAAACTACTGGATTTCTAGGAACTTGAAAAATAGCAGGGAAAGCTTAGTGACTTTGGGTTTGTCAAAGATTTTTAAAATGACACAAAAAGCACAAAACTATAAAGGAAAAAAATCATTTTTACTCTTCTGAAAGCACGGTTAAGAAAATGAAAAGGCAAGGCACAGACTTGGAGAAAATATTTACAAAACAGATAGCAAACACAGGACTTGTATCTAGACTACATAAAGAACTTTTATAGCTCAACAATAAGAAGAAAAGCAACCCAATGATAATGGGGTAAAGATTTAAACATATGTTTCACCAAACAACTACACAAATAGAAAATAAGCACATGGTAGGGCTGGCCTGGTGGCATAGTGGTTAAATTTGAGCGCTTGGCTTCAGCAGCCCAGGGTTCTCCTGTTTGGATCCCAGGCATGGACCTATACACTGCTTATCAAGCCATGCTGTGGCAGGCATCCCACATATAAAATAGAGGAAAACGGGCACAGATGTTAGCTCAGGGCCAATCTTCCTCAGAGAAAACAGGAAGCTTGGCGGCAGATGTTAGGTCAGAGCTAATCTTCCTCCAACAAAAAAAGAGAAAAGAAAAGAAGCACGTGAAAAATTGCTCAACATCGTTAGTGATTGGGGAAATGCACATTTAAACCACAAGGAGATATCATGGCATACCCTTAGAACAGCTAAAGTTAAATTAAAAAACCTAGAAATACCATGTATGTTTGAATATGTAGAACTGCAAGTCTCCTACATAAGTGGTGGGAATGCAAAATGGTACTGCTGCTTTGGAAAATGGTGGAAACAGTTTAACAGGTTCCTAAAAAGTTAAGCATACATTCACTTAACATACGGTCCAGCCATTGTACTCCTAGGTATTCACCCAAGAGTAAAGAAAACATGTGTCCATGTAAAAGAGCTATACCTGAATGCTCCCTGGAGCTTCATTTGTAAGAGCTCGAAACTGGAAGGAACAAAAATGGCCAGCGACAGATGAATGGATAAACAAATTGTAGTATATCCATACAATGGAAAACGATTTGGCAATAAAACAAACTATTGATGCATGCAACACCAGGAATGACTCTCAAAATGATTATGTTGAGTGAAAGAAGCCAGATAAAAAGTGAGTATATCCCGTGTGATTCCATTTATATAAAATCCCAGAAAATGCATGCTAATTTAGCTACATATAATTCATGTCAGTGGTTGCCTGGGTTGGAAGTTGGTGACTGGAGAGGCATGGGAGAGAGATTACAGAGCAATTCAAGGCAACTATTGGATCTGATGGATATGTTCATCCTCCTCATGGTGGAGATGGTTCCACCGGTGTGAACATATGTCAAAATTATCCATCCATAGCCTTGAAATATCTACAGTTTATTGTGTTTCAATTGTAACTCAAAAGATTTTCTTTAAAAATCTTAAATAATATAAATAAGGATGATAGAAATGAGCACTTTGCAGAGCATTTTACTTGGGAAACGTATCAAACTTAACAACTGAGTACGTTTGCTCTTAAGGACTCTTATAAAACTTGTGGTATTTCTCTAGGTCTCCATCTGCCTTCCACCAATCTAGGACAATTTAAAGGCGTTTCTATATTCTCAGAAACTGATGTATTATTTTTAACCAGAATTCAGATTTTCAAGGCAGCTCGACTTTTAGTTTTAGGAAGATTTGCCCTGAGTTAACATCTGCTACCAATCCTCCTCTTTTTGCTGAGGAAGATTGGCCCTGAGCTAACATCAGTGCCCATCTCCCTCTCCTTTATAAGTGGGACATCTGCCACAGCATGGCTTGATAAGCAATGCGTAGGTCCACACCCCGGATCTGAACCAGTGAACCTGAGGCCGTCGAAGCAGAGCCCGTGAACTTAACTGTTACACCACTGGGCCGGCCGCAGTGGCTCGACTTCTTTATAAAGTTGTTGTGGCTTTTTTAACTTCCCTTCAAAGCTGTAATGGCAACTGCTCAGCCCAGAGGCAAGGACGTCCAGTGGTCCTGTGACACTTCTGTCACAGCCTTCTGAGGAGTGGGCAAAAATCTCTTAACACCCACTTCTGTGACCAACACTTCTGTTATAGATTGATGACAGTCTGGGGGGCCTGCTAGCATCGTAGAGATGTAGCTGTAGAGGAATGCACATCATTGCTATGTTTCAAGGATTGATAAGCAAACAAAAATTGAAGCTATGTCAAACATCATCTGCAAATTGGTCTGATCACCTGCACCCCTCCCCCAGCTTCCAGCTTGATCTTCAAAGATGTCTTGAGGCTTCCATGAGTGAGAACACTCCCCATCTCCCTCTGTGTTTGGAATGACATCAGTATGAGAACATCTGCATATCTTCCCATTTTAGGAACAGTATCACACTTTTTAAAAATAAAAAAAATGCAAAACACATTGAAAAACTCCACATGAATGGAGGAGGTTGTGTGATATTTATTTACAATTCACCTTCCTTCTTAACTGCCTCAATACAACATCTCGTGTGAGGGACAATGTTGGAATTTAAAAAAATAATACACTTCTTAAGCCAAACCTTTTGACCTTAGAGGCAAATTGATATATTTGTTAAGAGCTACAATTAGAGTTTCTTCATCTAAAACTTAGCTGTCTTTCTTCCTTAATGACCTCTATTTGTGATAATATAAGTACATGGCAAATACCCTTCTCCATCACGGAATTTGGCTGTGCAGGTTCCCTTAGGGTATTAAAATGACATTTCATCACTCGATTGCCAGTCAAATGACAGGAGGCTATTAAAACTATTTTAAGGCATTTATAAGGACACAGATATTCTACCTGTATTTGATGACCTTCACTGTACTTAAATCAGAAGGTATATTTCTATATAACAATTATGGGAAAATACTAGGTAAAAGATATACTACTCAGAAAGACTAATAAAAACATGGAACAGTAGAAACCAATTGACAAATATTTATTTTCATGCCCACCATACACTCAGCGTTTTGGAATACCTTCCTGATCTTTCCTTTTATTTGTGAAAGATCTGCCAAGGTCTTATGGGCTTTAAAAAAAAATCAAAGCCTAAACAATCCCAGAGGATTTCTACAAATGCAAATGCTGTTAAGAGCAAGGCTGGGGCTGTTTATGCTAGGATTAAATTAAATCCAACTGTGTCTTTAATTAGAAGTGTCTCCAGATTATATCAACACTGCCGCATCCTGAAGCCATCAGCCCCAACTATAAGATGCTCATTGACACTGAACTGCCACATAGTATTCTGATAGGGTTTGCCGAGTTACTCATGGGCAATTTCAATCAGGGTGAGGAACGCATGTCTAGCATAGGATTTGGCTCTTAGTTTTAAGTGTAAGATAAAGTTCTTCCTTTTCAGGAACTGTGAAGAGCGTGAGTGATGTAAATCATAGCACAACAGGGCCCATCGTCTATCTGTGCCTCACTTTCCTCAAGGGTTAAATGAGGTTCATCATAGGATCTGCAGTTGATGAGTTAAAGTGGTCCTGACGGTGCCAGATCCAGAGTAAGCTTTCAATAATTGTAAGTTATTTTCATCTTAAGACATTTTACTACAAATAGGTGAAGTTTCTTCAGCATGTTTTGTTCCAAGATACTTAAGTAAAAATTCTTAGTGTAAGTTAATGCTTTTCAGTGTGTTTTGAGGAGCATTTCATCCTGCTGGATCAATTAATATGTTTTATGTGAAGAAAAAGAGACGGTTCTGTGATTAAATAAGGTTGGGAAACAAACCCCTGATTAAGTACAGTAAAGTTAATCAGGTTTTGTTGCTTCAAGACTTCTCAGAGCCTTAAATACAAAAATATGCCTTATGACTGTACAAAAGGGTTATTATGTAGAATTCACATGTTAAAATCAAACTCCTTCTGATACCATTTGTCTTTCCTGATATCTTAAGGAAGCAGCACTTTTGTTTAGCAGACAAAGTAAAATTGCTAAAAACACCATGTCTCCTATGACCCATTTTCCCCCCAATTATATAACATAGAGGAAGCCGTGAGTGTGGGTGACCTGAATTATTTTGAGACTATATGTGTTCAGCAGTGGACTTATGCCAGAGCTTGAATTTTTAGTGTGGGGGTGGAAGTTTGTAGCAGTTCAAGGTGCTTTTGGCTTCAAGTAACAGAATAGAAACAATAAAAAAATGACCAACTGCAAAAATATTCTCTCGTCCCATAAGCAGTCTTGAGATAGGTTCCAAAGTGGGTTAATCCAGTGATTAAGGGACTTATGGACCCAGTTTCCTTCCATTTTCCTCTCTACCATTCGCAGCATGTTGGCTTGTCCTCTTCTGTGGACTGCCAAGTTCAAAGAAACTCAATGCATCACACTCAAAAAATAGTAACCAATTAGAAAGTTGGAGCATCCACTATTTTTCCTTTATTCAGAATGGGAAGATACTTCTTGAAATCCCCAAAGAGATGTTGCTTTATATTTTATAAGTCAAAATTGGGTCACAAGTCCATGCCTAAAGCAATTTCTTTGCAATGAGAATAAGACAACCCTAACTGTGGGGGCTGCACCGATGGAGTAGTGGTTAAATTCCCATGCCCCGCTTCAGTGTCCTGGGGTTCACAGGTTCAGATCCCAGGCACAGACCTACACACTGCTCAGAAGCCATGCTGTGGCAGCATCCCACATACAAAATAGAGGAAGATTGCTGCAAATGTGAGCTCAGCAACGATCTTCCTCAAGCAAAAAGAGGAAGATTGGCAACAGATATTAGTTCAGGGTTAATCTTCCTCACCAAAAAACAAACAAAAAGAAACACCCTACTTGGCTTAGAATAATCACGATTTTCCCCTGCAGCTAGGGAGTAATCCAGCCTCCCTGAAGGATCTCACCATCTAGAGAAGGGTAAACAAACTGGAATTGTCTTTGCAAAGAAGAAAGGAAGAAATGACTGCTAAATTTGCCAACCAATGGTGTCTGTTACAATATTGCATAGGACTCAGATTTGTTAATCCATATAACCTAGTGGGTGCTGTTTTCAGATTCCATAGAACTAAAATGGTCACATGAGTGAACATATATAACTGGCCTCTGTCACCTTTGGGGAGGCAGAAGCAAATTTGATACTGAGCCTGATTTTATACTTTAAACTAAGAACATGTTATTAGTTTTTGCTACTTCTAGCAAGTTTGACTTAGTTTTGATTTATTAATGACCACTAACAAATAAAACTGAGTTTGCATTTTTATAAGTAAGTTTAAGATGTGTAAGTTTCGCATTTCATGCCACAGAGCCAAATACAGTCAGTACTCCAAAAGAAATAGCTATGATCATCAGGCAGTGCAACTGCAAAACTTTGAACAAGTTTTTGGTTCTGGAGGTTAGACAGATTGAATTTACTAATCTTTTCCCCCCTCCTGTAGAAATTACCTAGCTTTTAGCCCAAAACTATCCACCTCTCATTTTAAGCATCAAATGTCCTATTATGTGTAAACTTTAAAGTTAAAACTCATGGATGTGGCACATATTTAATTAAATATGTAAAACAGCAAACTATATTTCTAAAACTGTAAACGGCCCAGTTTGTACACTAGAGTAATTTCTCTTTTCGTGCAGCCAGATCCTTTGTGCTTCCAGTCTGCAAAGTGGGTGCACATGCCCACTGCTTTGTCAATGAGTCCGTTGGTGGTTGTATCACTGTCAGGGCCAAAATGATGCTGATTGAAAATATTCTTGACAACTTCTGCTGCCGGTGGTGTCCCCTTCAGATTTACCCCTCAAAGATGGGTGATTGGAACAATTGAGTAAGCATAGAATTTCCTTTGGATGCAAATGTTCCTCCTTGCAAAAATGCTCTTTCAGGCTTCTAAAGTCCCTTATCATATGAGGTACAGTTTTGAAGGATGATATTTTTAAAATAAAATCTAGGGAGCAAAGGAATTTATGTTCTTTTCCAACTACTACATTTTACCTTATTATGTTAAAATGATGATAAAAATAATGAAGACTAAATTATATATAACTTTTCAATTTTCCAAAGAATTTTCACATTAAAAAAAAAAGTCATCTTCGCTGCAGCTCTGTAAAATAAGGTAGTTGTTTTAATGAATTGATAGATTAGAAAACCCAGCCATAAGCATAGAAACAGGCTTGCCTCTACTTTCATAGGCATTGCATAGTTTGATTTAATTTAAATTTTTATATCTTACATTGTCCTTTACAGTAAGAGAGACAAAGGATTTTATTGCTCTTATTGTTTTCATTTTCTATCTGGAAAATCTGGATTGGAGAGTTTTGCAATAATTCATCCATTTTTGTATAGCAACTCAATAGCAGAACTAGGAGGAATTTAAGAGAACAGCAGCTGTGCAGGATTTAAGAGCTCTGACAGAATTGAGAGCCCAGAAATAAACCCAAATATCTATAGACAGCTAATCTTTGACAAAGGAGCCAAGAAGATATAATGGAAAGAGGAAAGTCTCTTCAATAAAGGGTGTTGGGAAAACTGGACAACCACGTGCAAAAGAAGGAAAGTAGACCATTATTGTACACTATACACAAAAATTAGTGCAAAGTGGATTAAAGACTTGAATGTAAGACCTGAAACCATAAAACTCCTTGAAGAAAACATAGGCAATACGCTCTGACATTAGTCTTAGCAGTATCTTTTTGAATATCAGGTCTATTCAGGCAAGGGAAACAAAAGAAAAAATAAACAAATTGGTCTGCATCAGACTAAAAAACTTCCGCACAGCAAAGGAAACCATCAACAACATGAAAAGACAACCCACCATCTGGGATAAAATATTTGCAAACCGTATATCCAGCAAGGGGTTATTTTCCAAAATATATAAAGAACTCATATAACTCAACAACAAAAAAATGAAAAACTCAGTCAAAAAGTGGGAAGAAGATATGAACAGACATTTTTCCAAGAAGATATACAGATGGCCAATAGCCACATGAAAAGATGTTCAATATCACTAATCATTATGGAAATGAAAATCAAAACTACGCTGAGATATCACCTCACACCTGTCAGAATGGCTATAATTAACAAGACAAGAAATAACAAATCTTGGAGAGGATGTGGAGAAAAAGGAACCTTCATACGTTGCTGGTGGGAATGCAAACTGAAGTAGCCACTATGGAAAACAGTATGGAGATTTCTCAAAAAATTAAAAATAGAAATACCATATGACCCAGCTATTCCACTAGTGGATATTTATCAAAAGAACATGAAATCAATAATTTGAAAAGATATATGCACCCCTCTGTTCATCATACTATTACTCACAATAGCCAAGACGTGGAAGCAACCCAAGTGCCCATCAACAGATGAATGGATAAAGAAGATGTGGTATATATATATAGAATGGAATACTAAGGCATAAAAGAGACAAAATCTTGACATTTGCTACAATATGGATGGACCTTGAGGGTACTATGCTAAGTGAAATAAGTCAGACAGAGAAAGACAAAAGCTATATGATTTTGTTCATATGTGGAAGGTAAACAAACACATGGATAACTAGAATAGATTAGTGGTTACCAGAGGGGGAGGGGGCCGGGAGAGGGTGAAAGGAGTAAAGGGGCACATGTGTATAGTGATGGATAAAAGCTAGACTGTTGTTGGTGAACATGATGCAGTCCACACAGAAACTGAAGTGTAATAATGTACATCTGAAATTTACACCATTATAAGCAAATGTGACCTCAATAAAATACTTTTTAAAAAAAAGAGCTCTGAAGTTAGACACTTCAGAATACTTTTGATTCAAAGACCAGCCCTACTACTGAATATATGTGGGACCTGGGGCAAAGAACTTCATCTCTGGGTTTCTGTTTTCTTACCTTTAAAATGGGAATAAGTTCAACTCCATCTCTTAGATGGTTGTGAGGATTTAACAAGAACATGCCAAGGAAGTGCTTAGCACACTGCGTGGCCCGTGGAACTCTCCATACATGGGAGGTACCTCGAAAGTTTCCAGTGATATCATTGCTTTAAAAAGTGTTTGAAAAGATTATTCTTGAAATTAGAATTCTTAGCAAGAGCTGGTAATCTCACTTTCTTGAGTGGGTAGAGTTTCCCAAGATGTTGAGATGGTAGCATGTGCATAAATCTTGAATTTTGCTACTTAATAGGCTGTTTGAAAATTCACTTTGATACTTTAACACATATCTCCCTCAGCGTCTGTCACAGAGCACTGCCAAAACCTGTCAGTCAGAGACATCTAGGTTTGCTTTAAACACATTATACACACGCATACACACACGCTTTCACAGCACCGTGTTACAGGAGAGGGGATGGTGAGATAAAGGAATGTTATGATTTGCATTGTCATTATGCCTGAGTTTGCACCCATGCCATTTTACCAGCAGCTCTGACCTTGCAACTCCACGCAGCCGGATTCCAGCCAGCAAACCTGCATTTGCATTGGTATTCTCACCAGGAAAGTTTTGGAAATGTTTTCTGTTTCTACCTGTAAAAATCTAGCCCATACATTCCCCCTGTGGATAAGGACATCGATTTGTTAGTATTGTTAGAACCTGATCTGTCCTTCTGCTGTTTTTATTTCAGAATTTTACTTGCATTTGACTCCTGGGTGAGGAGAAAAGATTGCTTCCTCTTAGGGGCAAAATGAGCACCCACGTTATTTCCTAAAGTTAATATTGTGAGATTAAGAAAATATAGATTCAAAGACCTCTATAGCCAAAAGAGGCTTTGGCAACTGTCTAGTTAAATGTCTTTACTTTAGAGATGGGGAAGCTGAGGCTCAGAGACAGGGAGGGGATTTCTCAACTGGGCAATCAGACTAGAACCCAGATGTCCTGACTCTCAATCTGCCAGCATTTCCATAAATAACATGCTCCCACCTATAATCAATACCAGTTTTAAAAAATTAAGAACTAAAGGGTTTATCAGCCAACCATTTATTTGATAAATGGGGAAATGAAGGCTCATACATTTCAGTAAAATCCTACGGGATAGTTAATGGCAGAACTGGGAGTAGAATTCAGATTTCTAGACTCCCGGTTCAGTGCTCTCACCAATCACATTGTTGATGCAAAATTGTCCATAAAGGGAATTCACTCTCATCAATAGTTTTTGGATGTTATTGTTGGCCTATTCTTCTTGGCTTCTTCCTTTTGTAGCTCTGATATGAGCCATCCTGTACACAACTTAACGCCTCTGTTATGACCCAGGTGACACCTAAAGATGATGAATCCTTTATCGAGGTGATTCATAGCTCTCTCGTGTGAGATGAGGGAGCTTGAGAGAGTCTGCTTTCGTTTACTTTCAAGCCACTTGTTTGTCTTTCTGTGTGTCTAGAAGAGTCAACAGTAATCACTCTGCTGATATATGATCTGATTAGTGGTGTGGGGCTGCTGCTCTCCTCAGGAACAATAAATCCCACACAAGGCCTGCCCCATTCTCTGCCATGATGCCCGGGAGCCTTCCAATTTAACCTTCGGCAGTAAATTTGGCTCATCGTCAAGCTTTCAACTACTATAGAAACTGTTTTGTGTCATTACTTAAGGGCTTTTCTTAAGAAAAATTACTTAGAAGTGCTGCAATTTTACAATATATGTTTTATGTCCAAGTAAGGATGCTCAGGCTGAAACACTCTGAGATGTATCAAGAGTTTTCTTTATCCTACCTCATCCCTTTCTCCCTGCTCTGTACTCTTTGTGCCCTGGGAGTTGGCGTAGTTCTTTCTGGCATATAGTTAGGTATTAACTCTAGAGTTAGGAAGACCTGAGTTCAAAGTTCTGTTCCGCCACTTATTAGCTGTGTGTCCTTGAGCAAATTACTTAAAACTTTGTGAGCTTCAGTTTCTTAATCTGTAATGTGGGAATAGTAACAGCATCTGCCTCAAAAGGGCTTGTGATAATTAAAAGAAATAATGCATGTAAAGAACTTGACAGGATGCCCGATATATAATGTGACCAGTAAATAAGCTAAAGATGATGATGATGACAATAGTCATGACATGTTTCAAAGGGTAGAAACTTTCAGTTATAACAAGTTCTGAAGACTTAATGTACAGTATGGCAACTATTGTGAATAATAATATATTGTATACTTGAAATTTAAGATGGTAAATCTCAAGTGTTCTCACCACATACACACACACAAAAAGTAATGGTGTGAGGTGATGGATATGTCAATTAGCTTGATTGTCGTAATCATTTCACGATACATGTGGATATCAAAACGTCACCTTGTACACCTTACATATATACAATTTTCATTTGCCAATCATATCTCAATAAAGCTGGAAAAAATAGTCATGACATGTTTTAAGTACTTTCTCTGTAACCTTCTTCAAAGTAAGAATAACATCTTATGCTTTTTGTCCATCCTTCTCCTCCCCATAGCTTTTAGCATAAATGCATACCATGAATAAAAAAGCATGTGTTTAGTTAATAAACATGAATTGATACCCACAAGGTCTAAACTGACATGTTCTTTGTCCCTGACATATATGCTCACTTTTTACCATCCAGCAGTGAATAATTGCTTATTTACTAGACATCGTACTATATGCTGAGAGTATAAAGGATAAATTTCCTGCCCTCAACAAGTTTGCAGCCTAGCACAGCTAAACAGATTTTAATGCAATATGGTATTTTTTGAGATACAAGCAACCATAAAAAAGCAGGTGTTATGAAAGCCCAGAGACGCGAAGGGGGAAAAGGGGAAGGGAAGTTGACAGGTGGAGAGAAACCACTTGAAAACATAACAGATTATTGAGTTAGGAGGTACAGCATTATGTCTAGGTACAATCAAAGTAAAAAATAATAGTGACAGTAGGATGTATACATTCTTCCACTCTTGCAAACATATTATGGACAGAATGCTTACTTTTCGTACTTTGAACCTGTGTAGTCAGTAATCTTGCATATTAAATACCAGCTGTGGTGTTTGACAATATGAGCAACTGTCCTCTGAAAGGAAAATGTGAATATATGTTATTTTCACTGTAAGCAGGCCCAGAGGAATTTAGCTATGTTACTTTCAAAAAAGTAAAGATCAATTGCTGATTAGCCTTTCATAATCGATGATCCATCCATCTCAAATATCCATCTTAATGCTATAAATCCTCAAACCAATTATTCCAAACATGACTACATAGAAGATCCAGGAATACAGAAAAATTAGGGTGGATGAGTGTATTTTTCTGTGCTTCATTTTCCCCACGTTCTAGCAGGGTCTGAAATGCCATACCAACATTCCGGATTAAAAAATAGAAAGTAGTAGTCACACTTTGAAAAGTAAAAAATATAAACAACTCTGTTTATCATCATCATTGTTATTTTTGCCTGAAAATTTATTACAGAGAGAAGGTACTCACTTCTGCCTTATCTTGGGCTTCTGGAGAGTGAAATTTCCAGCAATATTTGCATTTATATAAAATTCCTTTATTGCATGCCTTGATGGAGGTTGTTTAGGTTACAGGTAACAGATACTGACTCCAATTTAATCCAAGAAGAGGTAGTTTGTCAGAAATTACAGGACTGTTTCATACAGTTTTAAAGTAGGAAGTTCAGCTAGGCTTTGGAAGGGACTGGAATGAGGATCTGGAGCTCCCTGTGTGTCTGCTTCCTGCATCTTTCTACAGCTGAAAGAGGCTCCCCAAAATGGTGTCCTTAGCTCTTAGCTCATATTAGCCCAAACCATCCAGAGATTCCAAACTTCCAAATGCATCATTCTGATTGATGGACGTTGGGTCATGTGTCTGTCCCTGGTCCCGTCAGAACCAGAGCGATGGTTTCATTTGGCATAAACTCGACTACAGAGAAGTGTGTGTGTGTGTGTATGCGAGCGCATGTGCATGCATGTGCTGCCCTAGAAAGGGTGAATAAGCCATGATTCAGGTAGGTTACCCAGGTGCTGTCTACTCTAGAGGAAAATGTTCCAGATACCAGGGGTAGTTACGAAAGAATGTTCCTGCACTGAAGATGGGAGGAAAACGCTTGGGCATTAGAACAGAGAGACAAGTTCAGGACGGGGAAGGATCTTTCAGGCAAGCTTCCAGGACTAGCAGCTGAGACTCCGACTTCCCTGCAGCCTTCTGTGAGTGCTCTGTCAGGGAGGGTGCCCAAGGGCAAAATCATTCAGTAGGAAGGCTCACTGATTCTGGATGTTCCCCTCAGAAGCGCCTGCCAAGTGAGCTCTGTCATTCAGAACCAGATAGGGCAGGCTGACTGCAGATTTCGCAGAAGCCCCTGGTGAAGCCCTTGGCAGGGAAGTCACATTCTTCCTTTCTCTGCCATCTGAAATCTCCTGATGGGCAGCCCCAACAGGAAAATGCCTGGTTTCCCTTTTATTTCCTTGAGACAGTGCTGCTCAGGGAACAATGCTAGGGCTCCGACTGTGCCTCTCACAGTTGACATTGGGGATGTCAATGTTGGGAGAATGGAATAATACAGATGCCTCTCTCCTTCACACATGGATCACTTCCTGAGAAGTTGCACAGAAATCAAAATTGTATTGTTCTAGTCATGTTTTCTCTCTGCCTTGCGAAGTAATTTTTGAGACACTTCTGCATATCTGATTAATCTTCTGCTAGCGATAGCTCTTCATGCTTTGCTGTTTCAGATTCTCTGTTCCTTGGTTTTCCTTTTGAGAAGAAAAATGATTTATGAACATACCTGCATTCCCAACTTTACTAGTACATTATTCTATTTTACTGTCTCTGAGCATGTTAAACTCAAACTAGCTAATGATACCTGTCTCCCCTCACCGAGGTCCTTTTACCCATCCCAGAACTTCCCTTGCTGCTTTCTGGGCAGAGTGGTGGTGGCAATCTGTGCTCTTGGATCAAAGTGTCTATGTTCCTTTACTTATTAGCTTTGTGACTCAAACTACCTACTTCTCTGTGCTTCGGTTTTTGCCTCTGTAGACTGTGACTAACAGTATTTGAGATTCTTATAAAGATCAAAGGAGATTGTGAACCTCCTAGAACACTGCCTGGCATACGGTAAACTCTCAGGAAATGCCAGCTATTGTTCTTATTGCCTGTCTCCATTAATGGCGTTATCATTTACCAGACTTCCAAGCTAGACAGTTATTTCTGATTTCCTTCTCTGCCATCTCTCCATCAATTATTCATTATAATACTTGCAATAATGATGATAGTAATAATACCAGCATTCAGTGAATGTTGAGCCTTTACTGTGAGCTAAACTTTAATTTATTCTAAGTACTTTACACCATTAGCTTATTTAATCCTTTCAATGACACTATTGTAAAGAGGAGAAAAGTGAAACTCAGAGAGATGAGATAACCTGAGCAACGTTATACAGTGAATGAATGGTTTATATTCAAGTTCATCTGACTCCAAAGCTCATGCTGTTAACAACTATAAGACTCTGTAACCAAATTCAGTTCAATTCCTCTCTGAAATACCTCTGGAATAGTTCCCTCCTCTCCATCCCAGCTTCTGCAGATCTCTCTTCTGATCTTAAGGCAGTTTTCTCTCTGGTCTCCCTGCCCCCAGCTTTTCCTTACTCAACCCATCCTCCAACCTCATCTAGAAGTTATTTTTCTAAAACATTCAGTAGATGACAAGCTTTATACGGTTCTCCATTTATGACACGTGTTGGTCCCTCACAAGCAGTCTTCTCCATTCCACCCCTTTGGTCCAATCTTACCATATTGCCATTGATTCTTCTGATGTCTGTGTTCTCCTTCACTTCTGCGCCTTTGCACAGACTATTGAGTCTATCTTAATCAGCCTCCAATCTCCTCGCCTGGTTAATTTGCTGGTCCTCTCACTCTCTGTTCAGACTCCTGTCTTTCCTCTTTCCTAACTTCCCTAATTGCAGAGTGGCTGGTTCTTTACTCTCATAACACTGTATTCATACACTTGTACATTAATTATCATGGTGCATTATTTACTCTTGTTCCATATCTCTCTCCACCACTAGACTGTGAGTTTCTAGAAGGCAAGGAGCATAGCTTAGGCATCTCTTGTTCCTAGCCAAGTAACTGGACCATATTAAGCCTCCATATACGTTGAATTAAGAAAGAAACCAGTAAATGAACTCACCTGCATAGAGACTATTTTAGTAAACTCTGAAAGTATTTTTGTACATTATATATATATATTTTTTGTAGAGTAATTTTAAAAAATAAGAATGGCTCCTTTGTCATTTGTAATCTTTGTAAGTTTTGGTTTTTTTGGTCATGTTTCCTTAAAATAGGACCTACTCTAGGACTCTAAGACCCAATGTTTCTATAAAGAAGTTTAGAGCTCCCCATGAAAGCATTATCATTCTCTGGAGGGATATTCTTTGAGTTTTTGCTGCATAGAAGATTCAGGAGGTGGTAATTAAAGTGATTAACAAGAGAATACAGTGTTTAAGTAATCAGCCTACCAATTATTCATTAGAGGTCTGTACCTCCTAGATAGGAGAATTGTTAATTTAAAGACATTTCATTAAATCTTGGGTCTTATTTTCAAAAGATGAATCAAGTCAGAGAGATCTTCTAAATGGAGGGTGGTAGGAGGGAAGAGTTCTGGAAAGGGAGTCAGGAACTTGCTTTCCTACCCAGGGATCTTACAGCATCAAATACATTGCCTGCCACTCATAGCCTCTTGTGAGTGAAACCATAACACATACCCTAATTCAGGGACAGCTTGATGTGAACCGCGTTGACCCTGCCCCCATCTCATGGCCAACTGGATAGAGAGTAGTCACCTGAACCATTCCATAGGCTGGTTGGACCCAGTATGTGAAGAAGACTGGGCTCAAACAGACTTTCTTTCTCAGAAACATGAGCTAAGATGTATTGAGACAAGAAGGCAGTCAGCCAAGGAGGAGCAAATGCTGAGAGTTCATGATATAGAGCAGCATATTTCAGGGACCACTTGCATCAGAATCAACGGAATTCTTATTAGAATGCAAATTCTCAGACCCTGTCTCCAGACTTGTTATTCATGGGTGACACAAATGGAAAAGCATGTTTAAGAAGTACTCCCTGTTACTTAAATTAAGGTTTACTAATCGCCACTATCTAATGAGACTTGGAAAACCATGAGAGCCATGGATAAGCTAAAGTTACTGGAGAACAAGCACCATGAATAAGCAGGAGCTCTGTGGAAACAGACAAATATCCTACACAATGTATTGGTGTAGCTTCTTTGGATTCAGGAGACCTGGCATGGCCAAGCTTAAATAGATGTTTTATTGGAAGTATATAAAATAGGTCGCGAAATATAAGAGAAGGGTAGAGAAGCAGGCTCAGAACAGGAAAGGACACTGTGGAGTAGTTATGGGATAGCAAGAACCAAGGCTGTCTTGACTGTTGATAAGAATGAGGCCCAACTTGTGTTTTTCCATCTTTGCATCTGGCTCAAGATTCATTGTCTTGGGTAGTGGGGATGGTAGACAGAGAGTCCAGTTGGCCTAGCTTAGGTCAAATGCCCATCCCACTGTGAAGAGAGGGCAGAACCGCTTGGTTGTCAGCTTCACTATGTCTGCCCACCAGGCAGGAGAGGAATTCCCTAAAGAACATTAGAGTATCCCAAAAGCATGAGAAAATATTGCCAGATATCCCCACAAACAAAAAACGTCCTGTGGAGGATCAAGACTCATGTTGGAGGAGCAAAGAAAAAGGTCTATATGTGGAGGATAATATTAATGAGCAAAGGTCTTCAAACTCCTACTGCTGATGTCTCTAGATAGACTTTGGCTGTTGAACCACCTCCTATAGCTTGCTGATCTGCAGGCCCGTTGTTCGACTTCTCCTTATTTCTCATATATGTGTCTCGTACTGATCACCACTCCCTCAGCCAAGTGTGTCTCTGCAGTTTCTGTGGCTAAAAGTGAAATAGGACTTTAAGCTCTACCTTAAAGAGCTGAGTGGTCTTGAGCAGTATCTATCTCCTCAGGCCTTAGTTCTTCCCATGTCTAAAATGAGGAGGTAGGCTTGTGAAGCCCCCTTTACTCCAGTCTCTGCAACAACAGATTTGTCTCCCCTTTTTTTCCATTCTGCTATTTGCGATGACTATAAATATGGTAAAGGAGTTACCAAGTTCTGGAGAAAAATGATTCTGAGTGTTTTGTTTTTAACATGTGTTTGCTAAGCTTGCCCGCTATGACCTGGTCACACTGTCAATTTGTCCTACAAAATAGAAATGAAAACAATATGACAATGCTCCCAGCTGACCTTAGGTGCTTTGACCTACATGCTCCATGTCTGGCAGATAAATGACATTCAAGTAGTTGGGTGCTGATGCCCACAGCATTCCCATATTGGAAAAGTCCTAGGAACTACAACCCCCATCAGTCACCCCAGTGTAAAGCACAATCCACTTTATGCAAGGCCTACCTGTGTTTTTCTAGTTAACAAGAGAAAAATCCTTAAACGTATTTTTCCCCTGCTTTTAGTGACTGTGAAAATGTGGCAGCTGAATTGGGACCTACATATCTGTTTCTTGAGTTTCTCTTGAGAATTATAGAAGTAATCTATGAAAAAAGATAATACCCCATGTATTATTTCCCCTGCAGAAGTTACACTTGTTTAGTGGACTAAAAGATTAGTCAGCTCACTTATGTTTTTAAACATGGGTCATTGTTTATTTTGAATTGCATTTTGAGTTCTTTAGAAGAATGAGGTAGACATGGAATTTGTCTTCTGTCTAAGGCAGGAATTACAAACTTTGTTGCTTACAGGGGCCAGGCAGGACATGAAAGAGTGAAGTAGTTGGTCCTACAGGGAGTGGACAGGTCTACAGAGGACACATGCCCGTGTAAAGGAGGGGCCAAGATTGAGTTCTAGCCAGTTGTTGGCCTTTGGGAAGAGAGGTTTTATGTTGCTCCGTGTTCTGACTTTTCAAGATGACCTAGAATTTGGGATATTTGAATGAATTCTTTTTAAGTATATAAATTCTTTTTAAGTGATTTTTAATTGTTGGCAACTAGTTTACTTAAAAAACGAAAATACTTAGGTCAAATAATATATATCCACAGTCTGGATGTCACCAATTTTAAACTCTATTCCAAAGGATCCCTAACGTCTAGAGTAGAAGAATGAAAAAAATTCAGTCTTCCAGAGGTTGAGATAAATGTTGTTAAAACCTGAACTCTTTATAATTATCTGGAAACTCAGCAGGATGTGGTTGAATTATATGAATGTTTGACTAAATTGTTTTGCATTTGATTACTGAGATCAGCTATCAGAGAGAGACATAGTGAAAGAGAGCTATAGATTGGCCTTTCTACTCCCAAAGGCCTGGATTTGAGTCCCAGCAGACCGTAAATTAGCCAGATGAACAAGGGCAATTTATTTTATTTCATTAATTTTTTCTTTATCTGTAAAACTGGACAACAGTTCAAATATCATAGATATAGGTGAGTATTAAATAAGGTACTATTGGTAGAACTTATATGCCACGTGGGCCTCCTTGCCGTTGACCTGACTCCATTTCCAAGGCCTGGGCCAGCTCAAAGCCCACCCCCAACACACCCCAACCTGGAATTGTCAAGCCTCACTTGTTGTGCTTCTTTTGTTCCCACAGATCTGAGTCTCCATGGCCTTCTCCCTCTTAAACCTACATTAAGCCCAGATACAGAACTTGAAACTTCTACGTTTTCCTTAAAAAAATCCAATCACCCTTAACATTCTTTAGACTGGGAAATTTGATATAGGTTCTTAGAGGTCTGAGGCCAGGGATCACATACATTTCCCTGTTCCTCTGTCTGTCTCTTATTCTCCATCTCATCTACTTCCCTAAGACCTTGCTCCTTACCCTTGACCCACCTCACCACGTGCAGATCCTGGGAAGTATAATCCCTCCTTCCCCTCTGTTTCTTACTCAGGAGGTGGCCTCACTTGGCCAGCCTCCCTTGCCCAGCACCTCTGTAACTCTGATGATTAACATGTTTCTCCATCTGACGCTTGATTGACATCTCAGTGTTCTCACCATTCCTACAAGGCTCTACATGGTCTCTTTTCCCCCCTTCTCCAGACATCTTTGAGCTGCTGATTACTGGGCTCTCTTACCACCCCCTTTTTCCCTGAGCTAAGCTTGGATTTTTGCTTACTCCCTTGGTGATCTCATTAGTTTCATGGTTTTAATTACAGGTGTACATGCTTGTGACTCCCCAGTTTTGGTCTCCAGCCTGGATCCATTTCCTGAACTCCAGACCACTTACTTAATAGCTCCCTTTGGATACCTAGTAATCTACATCTGAATGTTACATGTCTGAACTGAACTTCCAGTCTTTCCGAGAAAACCCTTTCAGTGTTACCAGTAAGACAAGATGTCAGTTAGTGCCAAATGCTGCTAGTAGGTCAAGTTATTTATTTATTTTTTTTTTGGAGGAAGATTAGCCCTCAGCTAACTACTGCCAGTCCTCCTCTTTTTGCTGAGGAAGCCTGGCTCTGAACTAACATCTGTGCCCATCTTCCTCTAGTTTATACGTGGGACACCTACCACAGCATGGCTGCCAAGCAGTGCCATGTCCGCGCCCGGGATCCGAACCAGCGAACCCCGGGCTGCCGAGAAGCGGAACATGCGAACTTAACCGCTGCGCCACCGGGCCGGCCCCAGGTCAAGTTATGTGATAACTAAGAATTGACTTTTGGATTTACCCATGTGGGAGGCATTAACCAATGGGGAAATAATTAAAAGGCTGGTTGGATTTAAGAGAAAATGGGAGGAGAAGAATTGGAGACAACAGTAGAGACAACTTTTAAGAGTTTTGCAATAAAGGGAAGTAGTCACTGGGAAGAAAAGTGGGGTCAAGTAATTTTTTTAGAAAGATTGCTGATATAACAGCATGTTTGTATGCTGATGGAATTGATCCAATAAAGCAGAAGAAATTGGAGTGAGAAAGGAGAATTGCTGGAGTCGTATCCTTGAGTAGGTGGGAGGAGATTGGATCCAGTGCGCAAGTGGGATGTGTTGATCTTAGAAGTAGAAGCAGTTTGTCTGTTGCTTCAGGAGGGGAGGTAGGGTAAAAGATACAGATTAGGTACATGTGGTATGAGGATTGACATAGATGGGAAAGTGGCTCTCTGTGGAAATTCACCTCCAATTACTTCACTTTTTTCAAGGAAGTAGGAGGCAAGGTCTATCAGCTAACAGTGAGGATGGGGGAGGAGGTGTTGACTGTTTGAAGAGAGAGAAGTGTTGTGAAATAATTAAATAGTTGTCTAGGAAGATTAGAGAGTAAGCAAGCAGGGGACGATAGAATGGTTGCCTTGCTTCATTGAGGGCCCCTTGAGTTTCTGCACAAGAGTTTAGTGAGACCACGGCTGTGTGCTTTTCTCCATCCACAGCAACCTGGGAGACATGGTCACCCTCCTTATGGGGATTAGACTGCGGAAGATGAGGGGAGACCTGGGAGTACAGGACTTCTTGTGATGACAGATGTTAACAGTGATAAAAGGCATAATGAGATTCATGCTGCTGGACTTGAGTCAGATGGAGGTAGATGGAAGTTATGTTTGTTGGGAGTATAATGGCCATACTTCTCTCTTGAACCCTAAGGATGGAGGCATGGCAGCCTGGGGCAGGGCACGTGGAGAATAAAGGCCTTCCCTCTTGACTCCTATTGATAGTGCAAAGGGTCTGGGGAGGTGTGATCTCAGGTGCTGCTACAAGAGGGAGGCAAGACAGTCAGGGGACGTTGAGCTTTATCCAAGCTCATGGCCTCCCTCTTGACCACTGCCATTGGAGGCATAGAGGGGCTGCAAGGCTTTTGAAGCTTCCCAGGAAAATAGTCAGTCTTCTTACCCCTACAGAATAAGGTACAAGAACAACATATCCACATGGGTTTGCACTCTCCTCAAGTAGGATCGACACTTTGGGTTCAGTTCTCAGGCAACATTCTGGTGGAAGTTTTGAGATCTGATTAATTAAGTGCTGCCTGATTGGGTCCTTTGTCTTCAAATACATTTCAAAATCTGTTCATAGCAAAAGTTTCTCTTTCATTCTGAAATGTGATTGCTAAGTGAATTAAATGGAGTTCTTTGAATAACTGGAGAGATAGTAGTTGAAAGTTCTCTTTAATGGGTTTATTGTTTGAATTTAAAATATTTGAACTTGGTGATCCACAGTCAGGGGTTCATGAACTAACAATAGTGCAGAGATCACAATCTGCTGTCATCTTTCAGTCTTCACAAATGTCCTGGTGGTAAGTGAAACCTTGCATTTAAAAAAATACTTTTGGACCTAATTTCTGCCTTTCATGCTGTGAAAGAACTGTCAAATTTGAAGTGTAATGACTGTATGATTTCTTGTAATGGCATCAAAAAAACCTCTGAAAAACAGATTTGAATGTCATCTAAGTAAATTCTCTGTGGGGTGCAGACCTACGTAGAGATTACTTTCCCTTTTGGCTTTTCTACGACAAAGCAGGAGCACATTGCAAGGAAGTGAGTATAAAGTGGTATCTCGGGGGGTAACAGGCTTCACAGAGCCCAGAAAATGAAGAACGCTGATATTAATTTAGTTAAACTTCCCCATTTCCATGAGAGAACTGACCTGCAACCATTGTCTGAGATGCATGGCCTTTGACTTAAACATGTTCTCTCACACTTTGACTTGCCTAGTGAGACAACCATAAATTCTTGATTTTTCCCAGACTGGTTTTCCTATATTCCACCCCATTCTCCCTGTGAAAAATTAATATGTTCCATAAATTGCAATGTTTTAACATCCATATCAGATCCTCAGTCCTTTATCAGGTATCTCTTGATTTTCAGTTTGGGAAAGTCAATTGATGATGGAATAGAAGAGAATGTGCTGGAATGGAGGAGCAAAGGATTTGGGTTCCAGTTCCAGCTCTGTCACCAGTTAGGGATGTTACCTGGACCCCTTAGACTTTTGGATTTATTGCCTTCCCTTTTAAAATGAAGGAGCTGGAATAAATTAATCATTTTCAGGCTGTGCTTCTTTGAGTCCCAGGGTTCTTTAGAGATGCCTCAGGCATCGCTATGCAGTTTGCTAGTCTAGAAGGCAGAGTCTCTTTTCCCACCCATCACGTATATTTGTGTTTGAGGAAAAAATCCAATAAAACCTAAAGTTTGAACATCAGTATCTTTGATGATATATGCAAATTTCTTCCAGGTTCACCATCCTCTCATATGTGTGGCTCTTTGTTTCTTCATAAAAGCAATTTTTAGCAAAACTACATATTGTCATTCAGGTGTATATTTAAGCAAAATGCTGATAATGGCATATGGTGCATTTCCTAGGAGGTGATGAGATACTTACGATGACTTATTCCCACTACACTGTGAGTTCCATGAAAGCAAGGATCATGCCTATCAGAATCATGCTAAATTGCTAACATCTAGTCCGTAACATAATATGTAGCAGATGTTCAATAAATTCTGGATGGGGCTGGCCCATGGGTGTAGTGGTTAAGTTTGCTTGCTCTGCTTCAGCAGCCCAGGGTTCATGGGTTTGGATCCTGGGCACAGACCAACACACCACTCTTCAGGCCATGTTGTGGTGGCATCCCACATACAAGCTGGAGGAAGATTGGCATGGATGTTAACTCAGGGCCAATCTTCCTCACCAAAAAATAAGTAAATAAATAAGTAAATTCTGGATGGATAAATGAATAAGTAGATGAATGAACACATGAACCCATCCTGATACTTTTGGTTTGAATTCTGTTTTTGTTTTTTTTTTAAGATTGGCACCTGAGCTAACAACTGTTGCCAATCTTACTTTTTTTTTTTTTCTGCTTTTTCTCCCCAAATCCCCCTAGTACATAGTTGTATATTTTAGTTGTGGGTCCTTCTAGTTTTGGCATGTGGGACGCCACCTCAGCATGGCCTGGTGAGCGGTACCATGTCTGCACCCAGGATCCAAACCAGTGAAACCCTGGGGTGCCGAAGCAGAGCACATGAACCTAACCACTCGGCCATGGGGCCAGCCCCTGCTTTGAATTCTTAAATTCAACTCTGAAGCCTCCTCGATTGACACTTATATCAGCCCTCTTTCTGCTCTCTTCTCAGTTGGTAACTTTTAAGAAATTTATTCCAGGGATAATTTTGAGCCATTACCTGAGGGGTAAATTGTCCCTGATGCCCCAGGTGACTATCAGAAGACTTAGGAACCACTGCAAACTACAACTTGGAGAATATTTTTCTTTACTAGCAGATATGAAAAAATTGAATAGAATGGTAAAAGTGATATGAACAGTACCCAGGACTCATCTTATGCTACTTTTGTTTATTAATTCATCTATTCATTGATTCACTCATTTATCAGAACTTTTTTTTTTCCTCTTTGCTTGATCCTATGCTAGGGAATGGGGAATTAGATTTTATTTTTAAATTTATTTTTATTGATATATAACTATGTGACTTTAAGTGTACAAGCTGCCGTATCATTTGATACATTTGGTCTTCATTGATATGTAACATGTTGGTTTGATACATTTATGTATTGCAACATGATTGTCATTGTAGTGTCAGTTACCAGCTCTATCAGGTCACATAATTGTCACTTATTTTTGGGGTGAGAACAATTAAGATCTAGTCTCTTGGCAACTTTAAAGTTTATAATACAGTATTGTTGTCTATAATAACCGTGCTGTGCGTTGTATCTCTGGGACTTATTTAACTACTAATTGCAAGTTTGTACCCTTACACAACGTCTCCCCTCACCCACCCCCATCCTCAGCCTCTGGTAATCACCATTCTATTCTCTGGTTTTATGAGTTCAGCTTTTTCAGGTTCCTTATATAAGTGATATCACACAGTATTTTCTTTCTCTGACTTATTTCGCTTAGCATAATGCCCTCAAGCTCCAACCGTGTTGTAACAAATGACAGGATTTGCTTCTTGCTCATGGGCAAATAATATTCCATTGTATATATATATATACCACAACTTCTTTATCTATTCATCCAGTGAGGGACACTGGGGTTGTTTCCATGTCTTGGCTATTGTGAATAATGCTGCAATAAACATGGCAGTGCAATATCTCTTTGCTATCCTGTTTTCATTTCCTTTGGATATGTACCCAGAAGTGGAATTGCTAGATCATATGGTAGTTCACTTTTTAATTTTTTGAGGAACCTCTCTACTGTTTTCCATAGTTGCTGTGCCAATTTACATTCCCACCAACAGTGTACAGGTTTCCCTTATCTCCATATCCTTGCCAACGCTTCTTGTATCTTCACAGTCTTTTAAATGAGGCATACATTGCAAAACATAGTTATACCAACACAATATGAATAGATGGCAGGAGAAGGAGGTCACAGGAATGCTTTGGGAGCCATATTGGTGAGCATTTCCTCTGGCTAGGAATATGCATTAGATGCTCTTAAAAGCAGATAACCAATAATACTTAATCCAGGCTTTTTTGATAGGCGATTCTAGGGTTAGTACTGTATCCAACATGATATCATACACACGTGTTCGTCCCGTACTTCCTCTCTGCCACCCTCCCATTTCAGCAGTCTCCTCAGTTTGCAGAATATCTACTGGAGCTCAGGAGTCACAGACTCACAAGGCTGTTTTTGAAGAAGATAAGCAGCCAGGGTGGTGAGCGAAGGAAATTCTCTTAACACACTTCTTTCCTCTTATTAGGATGAAAAATTACTGCCAAATGCCTCTAAACAGATATCTCTCATGTCTCATTGGCTAGAACTTGGTCACATGGCTACCTCAAACTGCAGAAGAAACTGGGAAATTGAGTATCTAGTTTTTAGCTTCTTATATGGGAGGCCAACAAGGGAGAGGGAGGTTGGAAATGGCTGTTGAGGAGACAACCGCTAGGATCAACCAAATTAGGAGAGTCAGTAAAGAATTTACCAGAAAAGGTGATATTTGATCTATATTTTGAAGGACTTGCTAGATCTTGCCTGGAGGAAAATAGGGGAACATTCTAGGCAGATAAACATGGAGGGACAGAAAAGAACATGAGGTTATGGAGAAGATCAATGCATTCGAGCACCAGAAGAAAGTTTAGTGTGGCTGTGGGATAAGTTGTCACGGGGAACATGGCATTATACAACACTGCAAATAGAGATATTGGTAGATTTGTATGCCATGCTAATGATGCTATAGGCCACTTTTATTATAACTTCAGAGTGAAACCTGTTCTTGTTGATAACTCAGGAAAACATTGGGGGAAATTATATGAAAGAGAAAAATCATCACAGCTTGCTCCCTAGAAGTCAATTTTGATGAGAAATAAATGCTTGAATTAGTTGAAAGGGAAATGCACATAAACAATATCTGTGTAACAGGTGATTTTATTTTAGCCAATCAATGTATCTTAGCACTAATCCTAGGGCTTTGAGAAAGTTAACTAACATGAAAGAGCATTGTTTCAAAAATCCTCTATTTTTAGAAATGCTATTAGCAGAAGTATCAGGCCTAACCTTTTCCTTGTTCTCTCTGTGTCATGCACATTAATTAACACTTCCACCCGAAAAGAATGTGCTTCTTCCCATGCACCGAGAATGATATTTTAGAAGCATGCTTTAGATTAGAAACCTCAAGAAAAATAAATAAGGATGATTTAAAAATGCTCTTTGCGGCACATAATTTCCCATTTAGATTTTTTTTCAGATCACAACTAGTTAGGAGCTATGATATGCTTTATGAAGGGCAGTGAAGTTGAAACTTACAATTGCAGGATCTTTGAAAAATAATTTGATAACCAATTAAATGGCACACGAAGGCAGGAGGAGAACCGTCATAAATACTAAGGAGAATAAAGTTTTAAACACTTTGGAAATTCCCTTTTGTAGGCAGACCACATGGGATTTAGAAAGAATTCTTAATTATTTGTTAGATCAGGATTATCCAAAAAACCTAACAAGGAAAAACAGCATAGTTAAGCTGCTATTTATACTTGAATTGATGAATCTATGCATCTTCAGAAAACTTATGATTTACCTTTTGCTAATTTGGGTTTGCTTTCCCAAACTCATCAAAAAATGCTATCTGTTTCTTTGGTTACTCATACATACAAAAGCTACTAAAAGTGAATTTGCATCGTTCATTTGGGGTTCCCATGGTGTTAGAGTTTTTCATATGGTATTCACTTTCCAGAATAGTCAAACTTCTCCAATCTTTGAAAGCCAGTAATGAAACTTTTGTAGAAAATTCCTGTAATTGGGACATTGTAGATACCTCCTTTTCATATCGATTAATAAGGTCAACGTAAAATAGAGTACAGAGAAAGCAGCAAGAAGATAACCATTACTCTCCCATCAACAATCCCACACACAACTTTTTTCTTTTCACAAGTAGCCTTTAAATAAGATGTTGGGACCTGTCCTAGCGAGAATTCCAGTTCAAAATGTAGAAATAAGATTTTTAATAGGGTATTTTACAGGAGTATACTAAACCCTTTGAAAATAGGAATAGTAATTAAATTATGTTTTCACTATTCAATAAAGGGTTTCAGGAAGCATTTAAAACCATACTTTATCACCAAATACTGGAGTTCAGGGCTGTACCCCATGTTTCAAAAGCTGATATAAAATGCAAAGGAAACACAAAAATTGAGTTTGTTCTAAACGGCTAGCTGGATAGGCCAATCAAAAAATGGTGATATAAGTTAGAGTACTGGGGTTTCTTGGACCCATGAAATTGAGATTCAGAAGTTGAATCAGAAGCTTTGTGGGCTGGAAGGAGGCAAGGTGCCCAGCTCTGACCTGGGAAAATGGAGCCTGGAGACGCTCAGTGATTTGTGTGAGTTCCTTGAGTGGGAAGTGGCGACCTGGATCAAGGATGCAGCACTTCTGAATTTCTTGAGAGAGTTAACTGAGTCCCATGCTCTTTTTATAAAGCCACCTAGTAAGGAAATAAATTCACATTTAGATTTTAAAACTGGCCTGACCTCACAGGTCTGAAAGCTTCTGAAGTCCCTTATTTGGCATGTAGCCAAGAAGATGAACCTTTTAAAACATTTACAAAGACACCTTTGCATTTGTGTGGCACTTTGACTCTCAAGTGGCTTCCATTTCTACTTTAACATTTAACCTTCTTGCTTGTGAACCTTACTCCCTGCCTGTAAGCTGATAGTCGGTCCCCACTTTATGGATTAGGAACAGAAATGAGATGATAATGGCTTAGTGGGATTTTACCCAAAATAACAGATTTCTTGTTCGTAACTATTTGTAAATTTCCTGGAATCTATCCTGCCTATTTATTCATAGGTTGGTGTCAAAAAATTTAAGCAATCCCAAGGCTGGCCCTCTGGCCTATTGGTTAAGTTCTGCATGCTCTGCTTTGGTGACCTGGGTTTGGTTCCTGGGTGTGGACCTACACCACTCATCAGTGGCTGGTCTGTGGCAGCAATCCACATACAAAATAGAGAAAGACTGGCACAGATGTTAGCTCAGGGCAAATCTTCCTCAGCAAAAAAAAAAAAAAAAAAAGAAAGAAAAGAAAAAGAAAAATTAAACAATCACATACTAAAGACTTAGCCAACTTGAAATTATAGACTCCTGAAGTTTTTCTATCTTCTCAGTCAAAGCCAAGCATTATGATTTGAGACTTCTTGTGTTGAAGCTATTTCCAGCACTTACAGTGTGCCTTGTTCTTTTGTTTCTGTTTTTTTTTTTTTTTTCTGAGGAAGATTCGGCCTAAGCTAACATCTGTGCCAATCTTCCTCTATTTTGTATGTGGGCTGCTGCCACAGCATGGCTGCTGACAAGTGGTGTAGGTCCACACGTGGAAGTGAACCCAGGCCATGAAAGCAGAGCGTGTGGAACTTAACCACAAGGCAACAAGGCCCACCCCTCCAACACTTACTGTGTGGCTTTTAAGTATGTCACTCTTTCCTCTCTAAGGCTCAATTTCTGCATTTGTAGAAAGGGAATTGTGATGGTAACTAAGTTCTAGAGGTGTGAGGACTAAGTAAGATAACGTATTTAATAAGGCTAGCATTATTTTTATTCACTCAACTGATATTTATTGGGCACCAACTATGTCTCAAACTGTGTACATAGTGAGAACGTATGTAAATGTTAGTTGGTGTTGTTAATTATGTTTCCTCTTTAAACTCAAAAGTTATTTATCCATACTTAGAACAATAGCATTTTAAAGCCAGAAGCAATTATGGTCATTATCTATGCCAATACTCTAACTTTACAGCTGAGGAGGCACAAAGTGGCTAATTGGTTTCTCAGGGTCAAACAGTAAATTATCGGCAGATGAGTATAACCATGAAAATATGGTCCTAATAGCCATACAAAGCAGGTCAGGATCCCCAGGCTGGCCCCTTGGTTGTTCTGTGACCTGGGCTGCTGACTTCACCTCTTAACCCTCAGTATCCTTCTCTGCAATTTGGAGATGGTAATGGTACCCAGTAGGATTATTATCAAGATTAAAACTGATAATTTAGCATAGTTCTTGTCATTTACTACATACTCAACAAACACTATTATTCTACTGTTCCTTCGTTTTCTCGAAATTAGGTTATTCCAACTGTTCGTTCATAAGCAGTGTAGCAGTAGAATTCCCCAGGTAGGTGCCCAAGCCTTTTTTATCCTCCATACCCAACGCCTGAGAAAGCTCCATTTAATGTCGGGCTGTTTGCTAGCGATTTGTAGAAAGGAATTATATACTGACAATCTCATTTCTCCTGAGCCCTGTGTCTGCACTTCAGGTATTTTCAACCAAGTCTTTGAGCTATCATTATGTGTGTGGTTGAAGTAGCTAAGCATCACTGGAACGTGAAAAATGAAGGCTGGAATTCTTTTCACAATCTGATTTTGTTTATTGTGTGAGTTCATCTGTTCTATGTTGCAAGAAACAGAGAAGGGATTTCTATGAGGATGTCCTGCCAGCTCTTCCCAAGCAAGCTGCAATCTGTGTTTCTCTGCTCCCCCAGCGCTTTGCTCACACTCTCTCTCTCTCTCCTTTAATTTCTTCAGTTTCTCTTTTCTCCTTTTATTAACATCCAGCTGGTTCCTTCCATATATTCTTGTGCAGACTCCAAAGGATAAAATCTTTTTGGACCAACTACTTACCACTGTTTTCATGGGACGGAGTTTTGTGTTGTAGTTTGTTTGTTTGTTTGGTTCTGTTTTCAACAAATTCTCCTCATAGGTCTATAAACTTCCCGTCCATTGGTTGACCTTGAGTGAGTTAAACTCCATTGGTTCAACTAGGGCCCACTCCTTGTTCAAGGAGAAGCTTATGTGCTGCTTTCCTAAGCACGAGTCTGTAGGTGAAGCAGCTTCCCACCCTAGAGGACAATGAGTAAAGTAGGGCCTCTGATGGGCATGGATTATATACTTACCAATTAAAAACACAACGTTTTTGGCTAGCCCATCAATTATGAACTAATTTCTAATTATTGATAATGGTAGAATAAAATTTAATTTAATAAATAGGTGTTTGTAAAATACCTACTACGTACGGGGTTCAGGGCTACAAAGAAGTTGTAGAGAAATATAAATCCTGGGCATGATGGATTTGTTTCTCTCACTTAATTCAGCTTCCGTTAAATATCTAGTTTCTCCCTGGCTTGAATAGAACACAACTTTCAACTCACTGTGGATGTTCTCTGAGAATCAAAGGCCTTTGAGCTTCAGCTTTGTGTCAGAAGGCCTTTCGCAGTTGACTTCATGCCAGCCTTGACTCACCAGCTATAAGAGAGGAGCCGTCCTGAGTGTTCTCTGTGAATTTCTCACTGTGCCACAGATGCGTGCTAATGTGTGACTGTGCACATGTGTGAGAAAGTGTGAAAATGTGTATACGTATGTGTCTTTGGAAAGAATTTCTTTCTTTGTCTCCCATGAGTTGGCTTAAATCACAAGAAAAAAGGATTTTGAGAAACATGCATGATATATTTCTGCAGCTGTTGGATATCTTCTTCCAATGAGGAGCCAGTTACCCTGGCAACCGTGTTGTAAGTCACTCCCTCATGGCCTTGCCCAATCTTGATAGAATAGAACTCACCACTAAGATGTGTAATAGGCTTCTTTGCAGAATTTCCATCTCCTTTTTTTATTGTGGTAGAATTAAGATAACATAAAGTTAGCCATTTTAACCATTTAGAAGTGTACAATTCAGGGACATTTAGTACATTCACTATATTGTACAACCATCACCACTATAACCTCTTTCTAATGGTTACCTTTATTAACCTATCATGTTTTATTTGTGTTAGTTTTATTTGTATATGTATAATGGAACATTTTTTTTAACAGAATAATTACCTCCTAAATCTTTATGTAGGTTGTAGATGAAGGAATTTTCTAAACAATTTTTTGATATAAAACATTGTACTTTTGATCTACCAGGCTGAGAGAGAGAGAGCACTGTTGTCTCTGGCCTCACTTTTTGACTTGTGATGTTTATAATTACAATTTTTTAATAAAACCATACTCTCAAGGAAATAGCATAAAGTAGCATCTTACCTTTTGACCTAATATGCTTCATTTATGTGATGAACATCATCTTTCATTTTAATTTACTATCATATTTGTTTAATCTCATGTAAAGAGTACTCACTTACAAATTAGGAAACTCTGCCACTTACTAATTGGACAATGTTGAGCCTGACAATTTCCTTCTCTGAGTCTCAGTTTCCTCATCTATAAGATGAGTGGGATTTAGCCATTCAACAGAGATCCCACTGTGTATCCAGCACTATGTCCTACACTGGAGATACTGTGAAAATAACAGCATCTTTGCTGTCTTTCTTGAAGAGTTGTGGAGAAAATTGTATGTTATAAGGAAAGAATTTTTTCATAATATAGCATTGTTACAAAACAAAATATACTGATTATTATTATTATTCCCCCCTGTAAGTTTCAAGGTGAGAAAGAAAAGAACAACAAGAAACTTTGCTCCAAGACAACAGAGATTACACTCGTCACTCTGGTCACCTAGAATCCTTGTGCAAGAAAGGAGAGATGTTATCAGACGACGTTCGCACTCACTTGGAATGGCTCTAATCAAAAAGATAGATAACAGCGAGAGTTGGTGAAAATATGGAGAGGTTGGACCCCTGAGGTACTGCTGGTGCGAGTGTAAAATGGTGCCACCACTTTGGAAAACAATTTGGCATTTCCTCAATGTGTTAAGCATATTGTTACCATAAGATCCAGCAATTTTACTCCTGAGTATATATACTCAAGAGAATTGAAAACATGTTCACACAAACACTTGGAGATGAATTTCATAGCTGCATTATTCATAATAGTCCAGAATTGGATATAGTCCAAATGTCCATCAGCTGATGAATTGATAAACGTGCTATCTCCATTCAATGGAATGATATTTAGTAATAAAAAGAAATGAAGTACTGATACCTGCTACTACATGGATGAAGTTTGTGAAAACACTATGCTGAATGAAAGAAGCCAGACACAAAAGACCATATACTATATTATTTCATTTACAGGAAATATCCAGAGTAGGCAAATTTATAGAGATAAAGAGCAGGTTGTGGTAGCCATGGGCTGAGGGGAGGCAGAAATGGGGAGTGACTGCTAATGGGTATGGGGTTTTTTGGGGGGTGATGAAAATATTCTGGAATTAGGTAGTGGTGATTGTTGTGCAACTTTGTGAATGTACTACAAACCGCTGAGTTGTATAATTTTAAAAGGGGAAATTTATGGTGTGTGACTTATATCTCAGTTAGAAATTTTTCCAAAATTAAAGGGTAGAGATTCATCACAGTGCCTTTACCCTTCATCCATCTTCTCAGGATCTTTGGAAGCAGGGCAACTACCCTTGAGAAATATTTTGAAATTAACTCTGTATCAATCAGGGTTCAATCAGAGAAGCAGAAACCTTAGATGGCGTATATAGAATTTATATAGAGTCCACTTTCACAGTAATGAGGACTGATTACATTGTATATGGAGAGCTGTTGCTTTGATGTCTTGTGTTGGAGTCTGAGTCAGCCAAGCAGGCTGTCAGGAAGGAAAGATGGATGTGAAATGGGAGAAGGACAAACTGGAACCTGCAGGATGGGCCAGAGTCCACAGGGACAGATGGACCCACGTAAGTCTCTCACTGCTTCCATGCCTCCAACTTCGATGTTAGGGATGACTTGTAGGAGAAGCCAGTGCCCTTCATCTAGCAACCAAGCATGCATGAGCTGCAACAGTTCCTCATGCCCGGCGCCTACTTTCCAAATGTAAAAAGATGGCAACTGTTTCATTTTTGTCTTCCAATTCTCAGGCAAGATGTCTCATGTAGCCATCACTGCAGGGATGGGAATTGTAGAAAGCATAGTTCCAATTTAGTTTACTTGGCACACAAACAAATATACCAATAGGCTAACTGGATTAAAGAAAACAGATGCAAAAATCCTGTTAGGGAGAGGACCAGATCCCTAGCCAGAGTAAAATCATTTTATCTAGCACATATTCTATGCTTAGTAATTATTAGCTCATGTTAGCTTTTCGGGTATGTATGATGAGGGCAGCTATCAATCATAAAGGACATTGGATAAGAAAGGAAGCTTAGAAAATGAGTCATAGAGGGAACCTTGGCAGGACCCAACCTGCTCACCTGAGAGGTAATGCCCATTCAGACTATGCCTGGCTCTGTGAAGCAAGCAGCTAACTGCCCATGGACCCTGGACTCCAGCCTTCTCTTTGTTTCACTCCTGTTGTCTCCAAAAGCTGGTGGAGACATTGTTTGACTCATTCATTGCTCTATCCCCAGCGCTTAGCATGAGATCTGGTACCTCGTGTGAGTTCAGGAAAGATTTCCTGAATTGATGAGTGATAAACACTGTGTAAAGGTTATTTCACTTAACAGCAACAATGCAGTAAGTTCTGATTGCCATTTTACACGTGGGGACATTGAGGATCTAAGAGTTTGCTGAACTTGCACAAAGTCAGACAGATAGTGACAGATTTTGAACCTGTTTCCACATAATTCTAAAGAACACTTTGGTTGGGATACGCTTCGCAAATCCCTGGTCCACACTGCAATTATTTTTCTTGCTGGTTTGTATGTCAGTCTCTTGTGAGCTTTGTTTCTATAACTCAGCATCTGCAAATTCAGAATTAGGCAGCATCATTTATGAACTCCATTGCACTGAGAGCCAGACCCCTGACTGTGACAAATTTACCAAATTAACCACGTGTGGGTGTCTTTCTGCTTTGTCAGGTGGCAGCTCTCTGTCTTCAAACTTCAAAAGATGCAATTTACCTTGCACCATAGTAGGTGCTCAATAAATACTTGTGACTTGAAGGAAGGAATGGATAGACAACGTACTTTCTAAATCTTTTATATTAGAACACATGCCCTACTGGTGAAATCATTAGTGGCTGCTTCATTCATGAAGAACACAGGAAGCATGGTTTCAGTTTGTAAATCATTGATTAGCTTGAGGCTAATCATCTGGTGACTGTTAGACTCTGAGAAGGTGGGGGATAATCTGTCTGCAATTGTCTGCAATTCCCCTCCAGATGCTCCAAACAGGTCCCCTGCTGGACTCTTTTAAGGAACAAAGTGCATCTTCCTTCTCTCCTTTCTAAAAGGAAGTCTAGTTTCAGCCTGTGAATCATTAAATGCCAGTAATACCCATAGCTATTTTATTCCAATAAACCTTTAAAATGGTTGGTCTGCTTAGCAAACATTCAGAAAATAGAAAGTGTACATTTTCCAAGGGGATCTTCTTTAATGCTTGGCAATAAGTGGGGTCCTTATGGAGCAGTGCTGTAAATATCTCTATAAACAACCATCATTTTCTCCTTTATTCACCCGCTATTCCACAATGCCTTTATGCAGAGAATATTCTTGTGTTATTGAAGGAGAGCTTTATCTGGTGGTTAAATGCCTGACTGCAGATCACCAGAATGCCACTTCTAGAATGGCATGCATTTGAAACATAAGATTATAAGAAATAAAGCAGGGATTATAGAGTCTTTTAGATTGGGATGAATAAATAGCAATTGCTTCCAAGGGCATGAAAGAAATGTCTCTTTTTAGAGAGATCGCAAACTCTTCAGCCTCTGAGAATTATTGCACAGCTCTTCCAGGTTTCTCCAGACCCTTAACAACATGAGAAACACTTGAACTTTGTTTTAAATGTTTTGAAGTAGACCTTAGCTAAAAGTATTAAAATTTTTACTGGTATTTGGCACACAGAATTCTCTAAATAGCCTAATGGATGAAGGCAAAATTTTTCCAAATTTTAGGATCTTTTTAAGGGAATTCAAGATAAAATCTTGTAATTTACAATTTATTCCTAGAGAATGAAAATTGTTGGGATTAAATCACAATATAATGCTTTAATAGTCTGAGAACAAAAGGCAAGTGATAGTCATATTTAGAGCTGGTTAATGACATCGTGTATGCTCATTTTTTTCAAATGGAAAATATTCTACTAGATTCAATTTAAATTTTCTTTAAAACAGGAGATTGTATAATATTACGAATTAGTGGTTTTCAAATTGTGTGCTCTGGGTGTACAGAGGGTGACGGTTGAGTGAGGAGGGGAATGTCTGTGGATCGTGGTCTAGATCCATCATCACTACCTGGTCAGCCTCCTCCTCAATATCCTTGGCTAACATAGTGTCTCTTTTTGTCATTTTATAGATTGGGGTTCTCCCTAATATGCCATTAAAAAAAAGTTCCTTCACTCAATAAGAAAGTTTAAAAATCAGTGATTGAGAGAAAAATGCAAAAGACTTAAATCTTTCTGTCTCTTTTTTTTAAGACGGTTGCAGAATTCTGGTGACAGATTTTAGTAAAAGAAGCAGTGTAAGAAATCCAGCAGTGAGACTTAGATGACAGACAAGCGGAATTAGGAAAGAAAGCCAGTCTTGGGCTTTGGTCCCAATAAGGTCATTAGATCCCCCAGCGGAGGGACTTTTAGCCAACATAGTAGCTTAGTAGTTGCATATCATGTCAATCCTGATAGTAAAAAATATCCACAAAGGACCACGAATAAGCACAACACTAGGATGACAAATTTGAGTGAGTCACTGCAAAAGAACTGACTAAAAGACTGACTGTACTCTTGCCTACTGATAGAATTATTTTTCCTTCTTGAGGAAAAAAGGAATAAATGGTAACTAATTTGTCACTTCATAATAGGAGGAGAAGAGAAAATGAATCATGTACACAAAATTCCCAATTTTAGGGGAGTGTGCTGTCAAAATGGAAGACACCCCTCAACCCGATGATTCATTTGCATCTGTTTCTTCAATTGCTTTATAACCTGCTGCATAAATATTTGGGCTTTGTTGCTCAGAAAGGAGAGCTCTACATCTTCTGCATGAAAATTGTGAGAGGATGATTGCAGGGCCTAATTTGGTATTTAGCTGCATGTTCCATCACAGAGCAGACTTCAGTGGCTCTCGTTTCAAAGATGAGTAGGATGAATGTCGGCTGAATAGCAATGCATTATATGTAATTACCTGTATGATCACAAACATGATGTTGCCATTTTTAAAAGGGCTCTGGCCTATTTCAATCTATAAAACTGGGATTTATAGGATCTCAAATATTCAGATTCTTGAATTTTGACCACCGTCTTCAAATATTGCTTATTGCATGTGAATTTCCTTCCAACAGCATGGAAGTTGGAAAATCTCTTCCAACAGCTTCATTTCTATATTTTGTTTTTTAAATTTATAGAAGATAATCATAGTTATATGAGTGTACTAAATATATTCTCCCAGAGGAATCCTTTACCAGGGCCTACCTAAGATGACCGGATCATAAGCAAAGATAAATGGAATGAAATCAAAACATCTTTTGACTTCAATAGCTTCTGGGTACAAATAGGTTCACAGAGGTATTTGTATTCATATACTCTGATTCTTGCTCATACCTGTTTGTGTCTAGCATCTCACCCACTGGAAAGTCTTTTCCCCCAGAGAGTCCCAAAATTACTTAAGTGGCTTCCCCATCTGCCACATTCATGATGTGGGAACTGCCATGTCCTTCTCTTGCTCCTGCTCCAGTGTTGATGTCCTCCGCTCATGAATTCATTTGTTGGTGCCTCTCTCCTCCCCTGCTACCAGCAACCCCCATGAGAGTGCTAAACGCCACAAAGTGATGTGTTTTGAAACTCTGAAAAGAAGTATCTCGTCAAGGGATTAGATCATAGCTGTGTGGCATGAAAAAATAGAGAGACTGGCCCTTTCCTCTAATCAATGTCGCTTTTGTCACCCAGGCTACACCCGTCCTGTTGTGCTTTGTGTCTCATGGGGTCTCATGTGAGAACACCCTCTTCTGCAGCCTTCTCTCTAAAGGGGTGGCCCCAATTTGGGAAGCTAGACAGCCTTCACCACACTGCCCACTCAATCTCTGGCGTGAGGATTTTGTGCATAAAACCTTCCTCTTTCCAAGTTCCTTGCCTCTCCATGAATTAGACTTAGATGGAAAGTATGCTCAGTGACTTCACTTACTCGTTCTCAGCTCTGATGGAAATGATGCATCCCTTGTTTGTGGAATTTCACAATATGTGACTTGATGGTTCCTGAGCTCACCATATTAGAGAGAAGAAAAGACACCATACCTGGGTGCAACCCCAGGTGTGCTCAGGCTTGTCATCTCTACAGAGTGAGTTGTAGAGGAATTAGTAGAGACTTGGGAAACTTGAGAACAAGCAGCACTAGTGTTTATTGCTTCATTAGCTTTGATTCACCTTCAAAGCATTTCTAGCGCTGGCAATAACATTGAGAAATTGCACACCAACGTGGAAACTGCTTTCAACATTTTTTAAAAATGATTTGTGCTCCTTATTGGGGCAGGAACACCTTGGGTTCCTTCCAAATGATGTTCAGGACAAGTTTCTTCAAATAGTGCCAGGATGAAGCAGCACAGCCTGCTTGGTGCACAGTAACCGCACAGTAAGTCATTTTGTTCCAATTTACATAGTTTTTGTGGCTGTATTTTAAGCACAACTTGGAAGCCAGATTGTTGTGTTGAATGTATTTTTTGTTCATTTGTTCACACTAATTTTCTTTGGAAGCTGGTAGGATACCCAACTCATCTTAGTCTTGACTGGCCTGTTTTTCTCCTTTCCCTCCTCTAGGCTAGAAATTCAAACCCAGGATGGACTATCAGAAATTGCTGATAAGCTTTTACTGAGAATAAAATTTTACAGTTTAAATGTTGGCCCTTTGGGATCACTCATCCAATGCCCTCGTTTTATTAATGAGGAAATCAAGGTCCAGAGATATGAGTGACATGCCCAAAGTCTCGATGTTAGAGTGGAAGAAAACCATGAACTTGGACCTTCTCATTCCTTTCCCAGTATTGTGCCTGTATTACTGTTCCAGTTTTCGTGGTGTCCTGGGAGCCCTTCAGAGGTTTGCCATCAAGATTTGATGAAGTTGTAAGTGTATGCCCCTAATAAATGAGGATATATACTGTCATCTCAATAGGTATTTGGTTGCCTTTCAGCATCCAGTGTTACTGGAATGCTCTGACCAGGATCGTACATCCATTTAACAAATAATTCATTTTCATTCCTACTAGATGCCAAGCACTAAGCCAGGTGCTGAGAGCCCAGTGTTCTAGATGACCCTGAGATGTGCCTCTTGGCTCGTACTTCTGCTGATTGTTCACAGTGCTAGATATATCATAAAGTGTATTCAAATCAATATTCCATATGACAGAAAGCCCTGCCATGGTCATAACCATATCCTTGATCACAGGCAATGAAGAAAAATGAACACCATAATTTAATGACCAAGGTATACTCTGATGTATAACTTTATGTATAATAGTTATAATAGTATGATAAACAGATTTTTTCAAATACCTCCAGTTACTTTTAGAGATATTTAACTATGTATGGTTATATATTAGATATGTAATTATACGAATATATATAGCTGTAATTATATATATACATATAATTATAATAGTTATATATTAACTTCCTGCAAGTATGCTTCAACAGCTTCTAGCATATGACAATTTATTGTGTTGGAGAGAGGTGTTCCTAGAGACTTTATATACAGTAGCCGCCTCTTACCCATGGTTTCACTTTTGGCAGTTTTAGTTACCTGCAGTCAACTGCAGTGTGAAAATTTTAAATGGAAAATTCCAGAAATGAACAATTCATAAGTTTTAAATTGCACACCACTCTGAGGAGCATGATGAAATCTTGCGTCATCCTGCTCTGTCTCATCCGGGACATGAATCATCCCTTTGTCCAGCATATCTCCACTGTATACATTACTCACTTAGTAGACATCTTGGTTATCAGATCGACTTTGACAGTATCACAGTGCTTATGTTCAAGTCACCCTTATTTTACTTAATAATGGCCCCAAAGTACAAGAGTAGTGATGCTGGCAATTCAGATATTTCAAAGAAAAGCCATAAAGTACTTCCTTGAAGTGAAAAGGTGAAAGTTCTCTACTTAATAAGGAAAGAAAAAAATTATATGCTGAAGTTGCTAAGATCTACAGTAACTTTTATTACAGTATGTTATAATTGTTCTATTTTATTATTAGTTATTGTTAATCTTTTACTGTGCCTAATTTATAATTTAAACTTTATCATCAATATATATGTCTAGGAAAAAAGGTAGTATATATAGGGTTCGGTACTACCCATGATTTCAAGAATCCACTGGGACTCTTGGAAAGTATGCCCCGTGGATAAGGGGGCACTACTGTAATGTTCCCTACAACAGATGGAAGGAATTCTATGCCTGCAATGCTGCCACCTGGCAGTAAACGTGATTAACAATTCACGTGACTTGCCAGCTTTGAAACAAGGCAATTCTTGACAAAATTTAGTTTGAAGGAGTTTGTTTTACTTCACATTTTGAACCCTGGGTATTTCTTATGACATTCTTTCAAATTTGCATAATTCAAAATTGCATAAAACTAGACCACAGTGTTTTCCCAGGATGGTGGAAAACAAAAATATTGGGAATTTTGAGCAGGTGGTGTAAACATTCAGAGGTAGAAGAGGTAATCCCTATTCATAAATAGCTTCAACTCTGTAAGGAAAATCAAACAGATCCATATAAGCATAGGAAAATAATCCAAAGCAACGTTTCTCAGCCTTTTGCTATTATCACCTCCGCAAAAAGACTTTTTAGACCTTTTTTCCTAATTGCCTCCCTCACTTGGTGAAAATCTTATACCACAGACATACCATAGATGTGTTTATGTACTGTATGTTTATATATCTGTGCTTCACACACAATTAAAGAAAGATTTTTTCATTCCCCAAGAACCAATTTTCATCCCCTTACTGGCATTATTTCTCTCATTGAGGATATATGATTTAACGTAATCCACGCCTCAATATATGATAATGAAATAAAAGACAGATTAACTACGTACAAGGACCCAAAAGATCATAGTAGACCCAGGGTCTAGCAGGGAAAATATAAATCAGTGGCCACAGAGTGCAAGGTGAAATTGGCCCAATTAAAATTAATATTTAATTAAATGTCTGTAAAACTTAATATTGTATCAATTTTTTATTTATTTATCAATTTTAAGCTCTTAAAGTTTGGATAACACTTGAAAACAACTTGTAGGTTAGAGTTTCTCACTGCTCAATAATCCCTGAGCCTAAATCAGATTCTCAAGCATATCAAAGAGGTTACTCATAACCAAAGAAGTTCCAAAGCTAAATTATTTAAGACATTTCAAAAACTTTATAGCAAAAAAAAAAATAATTAAAGTATGAGTACCTTTCATACGTGTGACATAGTGTCAGGTGGCACTTCCAAAAATAGGCTTGGGAAGGTTTTCTGATGAAAGTGAAATCTGAGTCTCATCTTGATCGCCCGATGGATACAATGTGCCACAGCTGGTTCCTGGAAGAGGGAGAGAGGTAGGACAAAAAGCAAAAAGGTGGTAGCTCCCGTCTGGGCTTAACTGGTTGGTATCTTTATATATATATGTAAAAGAAAAATACTTCACAGGTTAATTACCTTCAGTTGAGCATCCCTTCTTACAATCTCCCAAAGGCCATGTTGCACAAATCGCTTTCTTAGCTAGTGTGAAAGATACAAAGATACACCCACAGACCTCCATGTAAACAAAGAAAATAACTAATGTCTTGTTGCTGTTTCCCAACAGAATCCTGTTACTTCCCATGAGCCCTGTTCAGGATGATTTTCATCAGGGAGGTTTTGGGGAGAGGTGAAAAATCTCATGATCTATGACAAAAGATAAAACAGAAGTTGTATGTAGTATAATTTCTTTTAGAAATAACTCAGATTTATTCTGCTTATATTTTAGTGGATTAGTTTAGTGTTTGTATTTAAGTTCCTAAAAATCAACAACGATTTTAAATATAGTTTGAAATGAGGTCTCTGATCTTGAATTTTCACCATAGGTTGCCCCAGGACCCTGGTCATCATGGTCTGAAATAATCTAGTTTTTGACAGAGGGTGTGTGGGAGTTGTCCCAAATCAAACTTGGTTTTGGTATGAACATGGGGTCTGTAGTGATCTCCATTTTCCTAACATTATTTCTTGTTTTTTTCAAGTTTCTTCTAAGAGGACCACAATGTTATGGCTAAAGTACAAAATATACCTTGTTTTGAGAAAAGTCTGGAAAGTTTGCTGTGGTTATTTTTCAAGTTTACATTCACACGATATCAGGGAAATGAACTGAATTAGAGGGATGGTAAGAGTAACAGCTTGCAGTTATGGGACATTCGCACTTTTTAAAAATTCTTTCAGTCTTGTCACCTCATATGCTTCTGACAAATGTCCACAGGTAGTGGGAAGGGCAAGGAGTAATGTGTGTGTTCTAGACCCAGTGAAAGGCAAGCATGGAGATGATGGGACTTGCCTAAAATTAGCTAGCTGGCTTATCTCTTGGCTTCCTTCTATTTGCTTTTGCTTACACTATGACTCTCTCGCTCTCTTATATTTTTCCTTGTCCCATTAAAAAGTACATATATATTGACATTTTGGAGTCTGATACAATGAAAGTAATATCTTGCTTGCATTTGAATTTGACATTTTGGTCCTACCTTTTTCTTCTGACCCCTTGATGTGCCCCACTCCAGTTTCCAGTGATCTTTGGTTGTACTTCTCACCTCTAACTCAATTTGATTAGGGCCAAGTGGAGAACTTTTCACACACTACTATCTGAGAAGGATTTCCTTGACTCCCTACAGGCAAATAGTGCAACGTATGTGAGGGGCTGCGTCGGTTGCCCCTGTGTTAAATGAGGTCGGTGGCAGTATATACCAACCTGATAGGACTGTGGTGAGGAGTGAATGGAAAGTGGTTGCATGCACACCATCTGACATGGGGTCTGGCCCATAGTAAGTCAGCAATTTAATGCTAGCTGTTCTTGTGAGACATTATTGGATAGTGAGGATAGTGCTTTTGAGCAAAGTTGAGAATTGAGGATTAAGAATGAGTTTTTCATGAAACACCACCTGCAGCTAGCCACCTGGAAAGTAAATTTTTCTAAATAGCAAACAAAATGTCCCTAGGAACTTTGCTTCTAGGAATACTGAGATAGCTGGTAGAAAGATGGATTCTCAGGAGAGGACTCACACTGCTCTTCCAGGAGAGAGCCTAATCTGGTGAAAACATGGGCAAGAGGGTGCACCTCTACAAAGGTGGGCTGTGAGAGGCATCTATTCCCAAAGAAGGGCCTATTTTTTTTAAAGGGTCAGGGCTATTCCAATGTGACCACTGACGAGACTTTTTCAAAGAGCCCTTGGGCTTCTTTCAGTGCAACTGGTCAAAGAGGCGAAGTCCCTCGAAGTAGGAATGAACAGTTTCACTTACTTTGTCAGGAACAGCATATGTTTGTGTTACATTTTTTTTTGGCTCCGTTTCTCTTGATCTCTAACGCATACTGTGCTTCCTGATCTCTATGCCTCAGGACATTGGCTGGATGGCCAAATAGGACAAATGGTCCAACTTTTTATTTGGGTGATTCTCTTTCATATTCCACCCTGCTCAAAAGAATGGAAAATGTATCAGCCCATGAGATTCAAGTTCTGATATGAATGTCCCTCTCCTTTAAACAGGAGGAAAAGAAAATAGTCACAATGGTCTCCTGAAAACTAACCAATAAGCGAAGATCACCAGAATACAGTTTAAAAGTGGGGAAAGTGATATTTCCAGGAAATCGTGGGACCACCTACTTCTAGAACACCTAAACTGCCTTCCCTGCCTCATCGTATGTTTAAGTTTTTTCTCCTAATTGGAGCTGGTTGGTGGGACAAAGAGGCGAATCATTGGATAGAACCTGTTAATGCTTGCCAATAGCCATTGGATTTTCATTTCTGATCCAGTTTTTCTCTCAGACGTCCCTTCTGTGCAGTCCCTAGCAGTCAACAGTTGCCTAAATTTCCATATTTTGTCTTCTTGCTCCTCCTCCATAGGTCAGCTTAGTAAATAAGTATGTATGTTTGCCTATTATCTCTTTCCTGTTTGAAGCACAAGCTTTAAGAGGTAAAGAAGAATAAGGCTGAAATTGGTTCCTATAAAAAGCTTATAGCTTGCTGACATGCATTGTTTCCACAGAGTAGTTTTCTGGTCCTTGTTTAAAATTTATTTTTAGATAACTCTAATAAAACACTAGCCAGTTTGAATTCATTTTCCAGTTTGCAAAAAACACTGGATTGACAAACACTGAGAGAGCTAAAAATAACATAAGACAGAGAAGAATAGAATTTTAGAGTTAGAAGAGGACATGAACATCATCTGGTCCAATTCTTTCTTCTACAGACAAAAATATGCAAGTTCAAAGAACTTAAGTGCCTCCCCCAAGGTCACACTAGCTAGTACATGATTGAGCTGGGACATGAACCCCTATTTTTCCACTTGTGGACCCGTATTTTTCCACTATTGAAAAGAATTATAAAGCCACAGGAAGGACCCATGGTATAAAATGTCTATTTCAGAGAGGGATTTGCCTCAGATGAAACAGCCATTCTAGTTCTGTCCTCCGCCTGCTTATTCATCCTTAATTATTACCATTAATTAGTATTTATTGATTCCTCTCTGTTGGGTGAACTACTTCACTGCACAAATTGGTATTATAAGCAGTCTTGGAGATTACAAACTAAAAGGGGCAAAATGAGAAAATGTGACTATAATTTAAAACCTTGTCCTCCGGAACTTTACCAACATTACTCTTATCTTATAAAATAGATCATCCATCAAGGCAATCAGTCCAACACCAGGGACAAGACTCTGAGAAGGATGAGAAACTGGTTTCTTTTCCTTTCCCTTTCTTCTTTTCATTATGGCTTCCTTGCCTTTCATGCTTTGATTTATTACTTCTTTGAAGAATTGACTGACTCATTTATTGAGTCAAATATTCAACAAATATTTGGTGCATGCCTGCTGCATGACAGTCTTGGGAACACTGGCAGACAGAGTCCATGTCTTCAAGGGGCTTAACACCTAGCATAGGGGAGGGGAGACACATAGGAGGGTGACCAATTAGAACCTAACGGCAATAGCAGTGTTTCCTGTCTTTTTCACAGCATGACATACACAGAAAATGATAATATTATACGACAAATTGTAGGACACTGGTGCTAGTTTAGAATCCTGGATGAGGTCAGTCTTGGATAGAGGCAAATGAGTGGTATGTCTTGGATGCCTTGGCTCCATATAGCTACTCCAGGGGGCAAGGTGATCAACGTCTAGCCCTGGCTTGCTGGTTGGAACACACTGGAATAGTCCTGGGAAAGGAGATGTTTTCCTGAACTGAGGAAGTTATAGCAAAAATAGAGAAAAGAAGATTCACCTGAAAGGTATTTGGGAAGTAGAATTGACACAACTTGGTGAGTGGCTGGTATATGGGGAAGAAGTCCAGGGACAATTCCCAGGTATCTGACCTGAGCAATGAGCTGGAGGATGGTGCTATTTACTGAGACAGTGAATATTGGTTGAAGTGGAAAAGGAAGAGGAAGAAGCCATGAAAACCCTTGAAGTAGGTTTATACCCTTGGATGAAGTGCAGCCAATTTCCAAACAACGTGACTGCGGTCAGAATGTAGAGAGTAGGCTGTAGTCAGAGCTGGAGTGGGTCTGGCCTGGTTTAAACTCTGCTTGAGCCTGACAAGTTAAGGAAACAAACCAGCTGTTTTGAGGTTTCTGCCTTTGCCTCTGAGTCCTGATGCAACTATTTTTATGTGATTGCTAATTAAAGAATAAAGTTTTAAATAAGTAAAAAAAAAGTATGAGTTTATAGGGAACTATAATGAGTTTTCTTTTTTTTTCTTTTTGATGAGGAAGATTGGCTCTGAGCTAACATCTGTGCCAATCTTCCTCTAGTTTGTATGTGGGATGCCACCATAGCATGGCTTGATGAGCAGTGTGGGTCCACATGTGGGATCTGAACCGCTAAACCCTGGGGTCACTGAAGTAGAGAGCACAAACCCAACCACTATGCTGCTGGATCAGCACATGATGAATTTTCTTTTGATGTTGACTGTGGTTCCCTGAGATGGAGACTCTGAGATGGAGAGTTGAATACAGAAGATTTATTTAAGAGTTCTCACAAGAGATCATCCTATAGGGAAGTGATGAAAGGAGGGCTGGGCAAAGAGAAAAGCAGATGTGAAATGCAGTTTGTCCACCAATGCTGCTTGGAGCTATGGACAGCACGTCACTGAAAATTGAGGCAAGAGGGCCTGGCTTGTTTGTCCCCACATTATCCAATCATTTACTGTGGGCTCCCTGCTGGGATAAGGCATAACCTTGATGGTACAATTTCCAGTAAGGGACACAGCTGTGAGCAGACAGCAGCTGATGTTCCAAGCAGCTAGGGGAGAGCAGGATGGATAGGCTGGTACTGAAGAAGGGATGCGGGTACATGACTGGAGTAACCACTGCTCTGGTAAGTGAAGCTCTCTGGGAGCAGCACGTGTGGGTCTGGAGGTAGGAAGAGAAGTCTGGGTTGGAGAGGTGAACTTGGCATTCATTACTGTGTAGAAGATAGTTGAAGTCATGCATTTGATTCCAGTGAAAAAAGAATTCAAACTAGAACAGAACCTTGGGCAATATCAAAATTTAATGGGTAAGCTGAAGAAAAGGAGCCCAGGGCATGAAGAAATAGTGTGCTCTTCCTTCAAGGAAAGGAGGAGGTTTCCTCCTCAAGGGAGGTTGGTCATAGGAGCCAGGGAAGAAGGCATATCAACAGTATCCGTGTTGCAAGAAGGCCTTGAAAATGTCAGCTGCATTTAACAACCAAGAGATTAGTTGTTATTTGAAGGGGAGTAGTTTCTTTGGAACTCTGGATTATAGTACGTGAAGAGAAGAGCAGAAAATGAGACTATGTGACACTGTGTGCAGACAGCTTTATCAGGAAGGTTAGCTCTTAAAGGAAGGAGATGGAGTGCAGTAGAGGGAGGGCACAGGATGGAAGATATTTTGCCCTGTTTTGTTTTATTTTGAAGGGAAAGATTCGAGCATGTGTGAGTGCATATCGGGGAGTAGCATTAGCGGGTAGTGGGCTGAGAGTCTGAAAAGAGGTGGGAGTGAGAGAGGAGGCTGAAGAGGCAGGTGGGGGTCAGATTCAAAGCACAAATGGAGCATGAAGCATTGGTGGATTTTAGCTGCTTAAAACAAGAAAGATAACTGAACTCAGAGAACAGCACTTTTGAGAATTACATAATAAACATTGGGTATATCAACAGATGGAGTTTGATTCAAACTCTTCATAATCAAAGGCAGTGCTGAAAAATACCCACATACAGACAGACCGTCTCTGAAGCCACTGGAAGATACTTAGAAAATGTGCTAAGCTTCAAGAGGCAGTAATAAGAATGCAACTTCTAGTTGCTTCACAAAGTGATCCCTCAGTGAGAATAATTCATTTCATTTTAACAAGCTTTCTTTTAGCACCCAGTATGTGTAGGGACAAGAGACATAGAGTGTGGAAAGAGCAGTGGACACAAGGTTCAGCTCTTGATATATTGAGGACGTTCAGGGAGAATTTATTTCCTTTGCTAAGCCATTTTTCTCCTCAAATCAAAGTCATCGTTTCTGGTTTTTGAAAATCTAGCTCTGTGAATTTGGCAAATGGTCACCTGTCTGGCCCTCTATTTCCTCATCTGTAAAATGCTGTTTGATGATCTCTAGGCCTCCTTTGAGTTCTCATGCTCTGGATTTAGTAGATGCGCTCTTTCAGGTGTGACCTAGAAGGAAGAATGTTGGCAGATATGAATTGTCCCCAGTTCTCCTTATATGAATTGATAGCATTAGGTGAGGTTCAGAGAAGTTAAGTGACTTGCCAAAGTCCCACAGGGAGACAGTGAGCAACCTGGTGGGGAGTTGGCTGAATCCCCACCTCCCACCTGTCAAGTCCTCATCCTGGGTCTAACAGGGATACCCACAGCAACAGGGTGAACATGGACTCTCTCCCCAAAGGCATTCATTTGTGTGGTGTCCATGATTTTAAAACCTTATTTTTGTTTTAAAATTGAAAATGGCTTAATAAAGAACAGAATATAAAATTCGAGGAAAAATGAAACGTCAAAGGAATTGTGCAGTTTCCAAAATTACATTTGGTAAGCACTTTCTAACGGCTTCAGAGCAGTTTATATGTGTGTGGGCATTTTCAGCACTGGCTTTCAGGTTGCAGTCCTGGACTTAATTCTTCTCCCCTGCTACTGCAAATATTTTGGTGCAAAAGCTTGCAAATACTTTCAACCAAACTGCAGTATTTTCAGCCCCCAAGGAAAAGTAAGTTGTAGAGAAAGAGGGCATCTGAGGTTGACTGTTTCATCTGGGAAGACCTATAAATCACCAGAGGCTCCAGCCCAATCAATGCATGCTGAAAAATTTGGACAGCAGACAATGCCCCAGTGCTCCATTGGGTAATGAACAAATGTATACAATGGAGAATAGATTGATTTTTTGATGAGTCCTATTAGCATAACCATACAGCATGAAGCAGAGTTATTATTTGGGATAAGGCAGGGCACAAGCAAATGATGCACACCACTATTAACCATATATCTCCTTGAGATGATAGACCTATAGTCTCTAATGTATGGGGTTCTCACACTGGAAGAAGGTCAGCAAGACTATTTAGGTGCTGGAGGAAAACATTAAGAGGTTTGTATTTATATATTTTTACTTCATTCTTTTAACTTTTTGTATGTTTTCTAAACGTATATAATATGTAAATATAATTGTACGTGGGGAATTTACCAAAAAGTACCTATATTAGGAGTATATACTCAAATCTATTTTACTAATGGGGTGTGTTATCAAAAAAGTTTAGAGACAAATCTCTGGAATACTTTTCTGTGCTTTGACAGTAAACTAGTGGAACCCCAATCTTTTGTCCCATACTAATGATTAAGATCCAAAGTTGTTAGACTCTGAACCATGGAAACTGATTTCTTACTTCAGCAAAGAGATCTGGAAAATGGCAAAGATGGACATTCATCGTTATTTATTTCATGCTCTTTACATAATAGGCTCCTTGTGAATGGACGTTTCCACACCAAGCTCTTGGAAAAACCATCATTCGATCGATACGTTAATGGGACAGGCACTGTGGACTGAGGAATCTTATTGCATTTTCAATTAGAATTACAGAGAAGCAAAAAAAGAATCAAAGAAATTGGACAAACAGATTTGGCTAGTGTAAGCAATATTTCTTTACCAAGAGCATTTGGTATTTGTTTAGTACCTTTTATTTTAGTATTTTGCGCTTTTTTTCTCCAGTAGGGAGTCATTTACCTATTTTAACTACTAAGCTGATAATTTTTTTTCATGTAACACCTTATAGTTTATAAAACACTTTTATGATATTTGATCCTCACAAACACCGCATTAGGTAAATAGGGTCAATTTAGAATCCCCACACTGTGGGTGTGGAAATTGAGTCTTAGGGAAATTAAGGACCTCATTTAAACTTAAACATAGATCCTTTGAGCCCTTGACTGGGTGTTTTCCAAGATATCTTACTGTAAGGAAAGAGCAGTACAGGGTATGTGATTAAGAAACTGCTCTCTGGTGAGGCAAAAAGTAAATACCTCCAATGGTATCCCATAGCCCATCCTATCTCTTTTCTTTGCCCCTCTTGTATGTTGTCTTTGTTTAGATTAGAAAGACAATATTATAGTTTAAAGAGATCAAGAACAACTTTACAGTTTTTATCCAACCCAACCACAGCTAACCACAGCTAACCACAGCAAACCTGGGAGGAAATACTAACCATTAATGCACAAAGGAAGCTAAAACCAGAGGGGGCTGCTGACAGAGGAGGAGAGCCTACGGTGAGGAAGGGACCTGATTTAGTTAGAGATTATTGTAAGGATGAAGGAAGGGACTTCTTATTGGCAGCAGAACTTTCATCACAACTGGTAATCAGCCTCTTTGTGCCTGTTTCTTCTCTTCCATGTCTATTAAACAGATAAGCACTGAGTGCTCAGCCAGAAAGAGGCCCGTGGAAGTATCGCCAAGAAGTGGTCTTTGACTTTAAAGAGCATAGCATTGAGTTGGGGAGATAAAATATGTCAAGTGTGAAGCAGGCAGAAAACCAACAGAGGCGAGAAGCAGTAGTGGAGGAAAGAACAGTAACTTTAGAGTTAGTATATATGGTTGCAAGTAGTACTAGCTCTGCCATATACCAGTTGAGCCGCCAGGTATAAGTCCTTCTGCTCCCTGGGTCTGAATATGTCTTTAAAGGTTAAAGGAACGGGTTGACTTGAGGTCTCCAGAAGCTATTTTAGTTCCAAACTTTTATGATTTATTTTTTAATAAACCCACATCATTTGTACATGTGAAAATATTGAGGAAATGCAAGAGAGTACGTTTGATTTCCAGGAGAAGGTTTATAAATTGCTGGTGTGTTTCATGTGTCCCTTCCTATGTACATGGAAATGACTTTGTGGGGAAGACTTAGAGGATGGTTGCCCTTGAGAATAGGCTGGAATGAGTAAGAATTTATAAACTAAGGATGGAATTGTGCCGATCCCTGGCTGAATTTTTACCAGTCCTTGGCAAAATGAGGAAATCAAGAAATTATAAAAATTACATCTAAATTTTGATAATATTCTGACATTATTGCCAACTTACATTGGTGCTAAAATATTCTTTTCTTTATAAAATGGTGGTGAGAGCAATAAACACACACATAATTATTCTTTTCCAGAAAATAAAAGACCCATCTTTCTCTCCCCTCCCCCACCTTCAGATTACTGAACCCCTTTTCTAAGGCTACTAACAATTTCCTACTGAACTTTCTTCAGTGGCTTTTCCCTGACAGAATAAAGACCAAGCCCTATCCTAGTGTGTTAGCTTCCTTAAGCTGCTGTAACAAAGTACCACAAACCAGGGGCTTAAAACAACAGAAATGTGTTCTCTCACGGTTCTGGAGTTTGGAAGTCTGAGATCAAGGTGTCAGCAGGGCCACACTCCCTCTGAAGGCTCTAGAGAGGGATCCTTCCTTCCCTCTTCCTGACCCCTGGTGGCTCCCATCAGTTCTTGGCATACCTTGGCTTGTGGCAGCATCACTCCAGTCTCTGCCTCCGTTTTCACATGGCCACCTCTGTGTGTGTCTGTGTCTTCACTGGCATTTGTCCTGTGTGTTCAAAGTTCCCTCTTCTTATAAGGACACGAGTCGTTGGATTCCACCTGCCCCAATTCAGTATGATCTCATCTTAACTAACTGTGCCTGTGAAGACACTGTTTCCGAATAAGTTCACATTCTCAAGTTTTGGGTAGACGTGAATTTGGGGGGACACTATTCAATCCAGTACATCTGGTGTGAAAGGGTCTTCACCAGTTTGTCATTCACACTCTCTCAGACCTTGTCTTCCAACCACTTCATCCCATTCATGCTATATTTTTGCCGTCTGTGGTTGCTTAAGTATGGATGCTGAACTTCTCATTCTAAATACGGTACTCTCTGAATATAGCAACGATTGAGATAACACATGCACTTCAGCAAAAATGTAGTAGTGAAAGTTACTCAGGTTGGAAGAGAAAAGTATATCTTGTTTGGTTATATTAGTGGAACAAATGAGTGAATAAAGTGAAAGTAAAGGACATAATTTTTTTCTGAAGAAAACAAAGATACCCTGGGGTCCAGTAATTCCTTTGCCTAATAATTGAGTCTAAAGAGAAAAGCCAGAGAAGTAGAAAATAATTTGTGTGCAAAGATGTTCCTTGGGGATTATTTTCAAGGGCAAAAAATTGAGAACAAAGGAAATAGTCCATGGTGGGGAATGGTTAAATAAGTTGGAGTATATACAAATCTAAACCCATTAAAATTTATGCTATCAAAATTTTGTTTTTGAAAAATATGTTAACAGTGGGAAAAAACTTACAATGAAATATCAGAACAACTAGAAATGAAATTATATACAGTCTGATCCCAATTATTTAAAGCAGTGGTTCTCACTTGGGGGTGATTTTGTCTCCAGGGCACATTTGTGACGTCTGGAGACACTTTTGGTTATTACAGCTTGGGGGAAAGGGGAGCATCCTTCTGGCATCTACTGGATATAGGTCAGAGATGCTGCTAAACACCGTCCTTGATTTAAAACATATAATCTCTTTATCGTTACATTTCTGTCTCTCATCTTTAAAAAAGTATAATAATCTAATTCATAGGGTTGTGGTGAGAGTTAAGTTAGATAATATAAGGAAAGCACTTAAGACGGTGACTGGAGCATAGTAAATATTCAGTAAGTGTGAGTTATTGTTAGTGATTATGTGTCACAGCGCAAAAAAAGAGAGGAAATACATCAAAATACTGTAGTGATAATGTTATAGGTACTGTCAATGCATTCCAGCAAAAGACCATTAGGGTCATATCTGTACTTGAATAAGTCACAGCTAAGGAGGACACAAACCCTAAGATTTCAGCAAGAGCGTGTTCGAAAGGACCTGTTATAGGGTTTGGGCTTTGGCTGGGTCACTTGTGGGAGGGTCTGAGGAAGCAAGAGCTTCACTCTAGATGGGATGCTGTCAGAAAGCGGGGGCAGTTCTGTGACTCAGCATCTTGATAAATCTTACCTAAAGGGAGGGCAGACTAGAGTGAAGATAGAGCTGTAATTGGTAAAGAAATGGCTGAGAGGGAGTGTTTGATATTTTGTGGGAGGCACAGTGACCTTGTAATCATCTGTTCTTAGACAAAACTACGAAGTGGCCTTGCTTGGTCTCATTTTATTATGGTCTCAGAGTATTCTTGCCTGAGGTTGGTACCTTGTAAGATGGTTTATATCCAACAGGAGATTAACATGGCCAGCTCTGAATAACAGACCAGCTTCCGAATGTCAGAGGCTGCTTTCTTTCTTTCTCAGTACTTGTAATTTTCTTAACACTTTTAAAATGTTTTCTGATCTTTCTCCTTTGAACTTGTATTGCTCTTGTAATTAGTGCTCATTAAAGAGTAATAAAAGACATACGCATGGAAAAAGGAGTCAGGTCTGCAGTACTGTAGAATGAAACCTCCAATCTCTAGAACAAGGCATAAGGAGAAAATTGTGAATAATTTGCACTCTTCCAATAGTATTTCGTGACCCTTGCTATTGAGGAGCTTAGAAAAAAAGAAAGAATGTAGCTATTTTTTGGTGCCCCATCCCCCAGGTGGCTCTCTTTATGTAATAGAGAAGTTGTAGGGAAAGATTCTTTGTGGTAATGGCTTTTTAAATGAGTTACACATACTGAAATTGAGTTGCTTCTTCAAAAGAGAATATCAAGTTTGGAAGGCATTATGTATCAATCAATTGAATCCTGATTTATAGAAAATAAAATATGATGTGTCTTTATTCTTTTAAAGAAAAGAGAAAAAATGTACTGCATATGTGAAAGAAATATGAATGTCTTCAGGGTCTCATATTCAATAACAAGCAAAGAAAAAACCCAAAAAATTGGATTTTCTCTCTTTCAAATTTTCTAGTAACATTCAGATAAACTAAATTAAATTAAGCATATTTTATGCAACAACCAAAAGCAAGCCTCTTTAAGAACATCTTTAAAATATACATGAATTTTCTCTATATTCTGAATCTTTTTGAGATTGTGTTTGGGGGTCTATTGAACTTTGAATGTATTTTTAGTGACTTTGAAATCTTTCTTGCATTTTATTTTTGAGGAAGGTTAGCCCTGAGCTGACATCTGCCGCCAATCCTCCTCTTTTTGCTGAGGAAGACTGGCCCTGAGCGAACGTCTGTGCCCATTTTCCTCTACTTTATATGTGGGATGCCTGTCACAGCATGGCTTGATGAGTGGTGCATAGGTGTGCACCCAGGATCCAAACCGGCAAACCCCAGACCGCCAAAGCGGAGTGTACGAACCCAACTACAGCGCCATGGGGCTGGCCCCCTTTTTTCCATTTTTTAATGTTAAAAATAATTTTACTTATTATAATAATTTTAAACAATACAAAAAGGTATAAGTGAACAGTAAAATCATTCTCTTTTCTACTTCTAATCCCCAGAAGAATGGCTTTCCAATTCTAATCTAATTCTAAATTAGTTATAGGTTATTGATTTTTTTCCTGTTTTTAATTGGTATGAATATATTTACTTTAATCCTTGAAATATGGATCTTCGGTTTGACGTGATAAGACAGTATGTTTCGTGAGGCAGGGTCCATGTCTGATTTTCCCCCTGGATCATCTCTGGTACCTAGCACTGATGCACTTGCTCAGCAGTTTGGGTAAGAGGACACCTCCAAATAGAACTGCAGGAATTCCTTATCTCAGTGACTGCTTTTGTGTGAACCCAAGGATTCAGAAAAGAGAAAATTTTTATTCTTCCTTTCTCCATCTCCCATATCCTTTCACAGAGACTTTGCAATTTAACTACATGGTTTCCTTCCCAATTCCTTTTCTTTTTTTTTTTTTTTTTTTTTGGCTTCTGCCACTGCTCTGTTTCATTTATTCATCACATTTAGTCTCAACTCTTAAAGTAGCTCAGCTCTTGAAATAGTCTCCCTCACTAATCTCTTCTCCTCTATCCATTCTCACATATTTTTCTAAGTTAACTTTGTAAAACTTAAATCTGGATACTTTCCCTTTCCGAAACTTCTGATGACTCTCATTGCTTCCAAGATGTGGTCCTCACTTTGTAGCACAGGCTTCAAAGCTCTTCTCCATATACTCTAAGCCTCTTTTCTGGTTGTCTTTACCCTCACTCTGTTCTCCACAGCCTTATCCTCATAATCATTCATTCAACCAATACTTTTCGTGTGCCTACTATGCTGCCTGATTATGTACCCTTTCCATGCCATTTCCCATATTCACCATATACTTGTATTTACTTATTTTGTTCCCTCTTCAGAAGTTCCTTCTCTCTGTGCTCCATCAGAAACAGTCTATGTGTTCTTTAAGACTCAAAGGTCCTCTCTAAGCAAAACTTCTGGAGTCCTCCATATTGACCTCCTTGCTCTTTTCTCTATGTTCTGATAGTATTTTGCTTACTTCCCCAATATATGCTCTCACTTTGTTTTGCCTTTTTCATCCCCTCACCCCCCTTGCTAAAGAAAATCTCTTGAATGTAAGAGATTCTTTCGTTTCTCCACTTGTCTTTGCTTTTCTCATGCCATAGACCAAGTGCTGATACCTGGAAAGCCCCCTGTACAACTCAAGGAGTCTTTTGCACAAGAAAATGAAGACAAGCTGTTCTTAGTCAAGGGGGTGGCATAGAGCATGTGCGAGAGATGGTGAAGATCTGAGGAATGAGTTGAGCAACTTCAACAATTGAGGTAAAAGGAGTTTGCTTAATCTATTAGGCATATTGTAGAGGCAAAGTGTATTTTCTATGTTTGGAGGACAGAGAGGGAGGAAGAGAAGACATTAGATAGCAAAGCACACAATAGGTTCTGTGATATTTTTGGAGTTTTATGGCCAATGTGAACAGTCTTTTCAATACTCCCTTTCACAGGTCAATGAGCCTCATCTTTGAAGAATGTGGTAGACCCAAGTGTTGAGGTATCTGTGGAGGGCTAGGAGTAGTGTGGGATCACTTTAGCTCGTGGATTTCTCAAAATGAACAAGTTCTGTTCTACATTTATTGTGTAGGTCTCAAATTAACACTCTTCCCCAAAATCATTATGTAGGAAGCTGAAATAGATGATCTGAAGAGTCCCTTCCAATTCAGAAGTTTTGCAATTATCAGAGACTATTCCCACTTAAAACTATTGAGAGTCACTTGAAACTTTAGGGTTAAGATTCTCTTGCCTTTATTACTTGGAGTAATTTTGAGGTGAAAGTCACATTCAAATGAGAATCATCATAGTAATCATAATCCCTGACATTTGTATGGATTTTTTATTAAGCTCGTATAATCTCGTTTTGAAGCTATGAGTCTAGAGTTACTAATTTTCATTTTCCTCCTTTCTTCTCATTTATTGTTGCCAAGGTACTCTGATTTTCCATGATGGTTAAGATAGCTTAACATTTGCAAATGGTTGCATGTGGATCTTTTTATATGCTGATGGAATATGTTACTGAACTGAATAATCATATGGTATTTAAAACAAGTCACATGAAAGGTAAAATTTCTAAACACCAGAGAGAAGCTCTTCCCATTCTTTTTAGCTTTCTTAAAGCTTTTGAAAAGCAACAGATTTTTTGTTATTTTCGGTTGATAAACCATCATATGAATCGATATTCTGAGTTCCAAGGGGGGAGGTTATAAGAAAATAGAAAGAAGTAGAAAACATTCAAATAACTCTTTTGTTCAAAATTGCTTCCCTACCTTCATGGATTTTTTTTTCTATTGTAACATCATAAACACTTACCTGTGAATATATTTCAACCTAAATAGACTCAGTTACCCATGTCTCAGAAATATTCCAAATCCTCTGTAGTTATCTTCATTTAAAGTCATTTATACAATTGTTTTTCTATGAGGCAGATGCTGTGGACTTTTGTTTCGTAATTGCTTAGGAGCTATTGAAAAAATTAAGTGAGATGATTCAGTTGTGTGGAGCAGGTGTTTCTGGAATCCTGCTAAATAATATATTTTCTTAATTAACATAAACAAGCATTGTTGGCTTTTTGGCACTGAGTAAATTCCAGGTTAATATTAAGTCTGGAAATACGTTAGCTATTCTGAGCGTTTCATTTGCCAAGATGATGTATAACTTCAAGATCAGAAAACCTGGGTTCAGATTTGCTTTCATCCACTTGAGTCTGTCCTCAGGCAGTTCACTTCCTCTCCAGGTTGACTCAACAGCATCATAGTTTTGTCAAGCTATCATGTACTCTCATGACACCATACTGTTTTGTTATAGCACTTGTCACACTTTTGATGCATATATTTAATTGAGTAATTATTTCCTGACTGTAAATTTTCTCTAGGATGTAAGTTTCTGGAGGGAATGAATAGATTGTCTCCAACTTGGACACCTTGGGTAGCAAGCCTGACTCTGGATGTTATCTGTGCCTCTACTTATCAGACAGCTGCGATCAAAAGCTGTTCTTCTAGGCAAATTTCATGTCACCAGGGGTAATCATAAGAAATATAGTTAGATTAGCTTTATATTCTGCATGTGACAAAATTTCATGCATTATTTTAACTCACTTTAGTTCAAAGAAGATCGACTTACTCCCAAAATAGCCAGTTCTAGGAGCTACTTTTCTAGAAAAATTCAATAAAAATCCAATAACTCTCTCACACTGGACCTTCCTTCATCAGCTCAAAATGTTTGACCAGAGTGGTGGGACATTTCACTGATTTTCAAAATGTTTTTACTTTCCTCGATCTAAATGTCAGGGGCATTTGGCTTATCTCCTTGGGATCCTAAGGAATCATGAAACGAACATGGTTATCAGATGGATCTACAATATTGAGAAAGAGTAGTTTTATTTATAAACTCTCGTATTGACTTATACACAAAAAGATGGAAACATTCAAGGTGACCACTGTGAGAAGCTGGATTCATTATTCAGTTTTTACCTTTTCCTTGTCATCCATCATCTCTGTCTCACTACGGAATGTCAGGGCTAGGAAGAAGCTTTCAGGTCCCCTGCTCCTACCTCTCCTACATTGTCATTTTACAAATAAGGAAACAGCCCAGAGATGGTAGTGAGTTTCTTAAGGACAAACTACTGTAAGAGCCAGGACTACAACTAGAAGTCAGACTCCAAAGTTCCCCTGTGATCTCACCTCTGCCCATCAGCCTGACTTTATTTCTACTCCTTTTGTCCTCTCTCACTTCACTGTAGCCACACAGGTCTTCTTGTGTCTCAACACATCAGGCTCACTCCTGCCCCAGGGACAGTGACACTTGACATTTGTGTCTGTCTCATATGCTCTGTCCCAGATGTTTGCATGGCTCTTGACTATTTTACCAAATGTGAATACCACCCCATCCCACTCTATTCCCTTAGCCTTCTTCAGTTTCCTGCTTTGTACTTATTTCCAGAAAGTATAATGATTACTTATTTGTTGTTTACTAATTATTGTTTGTCTCCATCATTGGAATGTAACTCCACAAGCATAGAGAATCTTGTTTACCTTTCACTATCATTTCTAGAACAGAACTTAGCATAATAGAAATGTGCAGTCAATAATTATTAACTGAACAAATGAGTGAGTGAATGAATGCCATTCTTACAGTCTACTGCATAGAGGTCAAGTGCACAGGCTTTGGCTTAAAATAGAACTGATAGCTTTACCACTTCCATGAGTGCATCCTTGGGTAGGCAATTAACTATTCTAAGCTGCAACTTTTTCAGCTGAAAAACTGATATAAAATGAATACGTATCTTGAAGGATGGGGAAGGTTAAAATGATATGATGCCTATAAAGCATTTGCTCCAAAGCCTGTGACATAATAAGTATTTGATTAAACTTTAACCATTAATATTATTCTGTCAGCCATCCTCAGGTTATTTGCAGAACACACTGGGTCAGTTAAAGCTCACTGTGAGAGTGACATTAGCAAAATGGTGGAATAGGAATTTTCTACCATTTCCTGCCGTAAAGAACACCAATTTTTTTTTATTGAGTTATTGATAGGTTACAATCTTGTGAAATTTCAGTTGTACATTAATGTTTGTCAGTCATGTTGTAGGTGCACCACTTCACCCTTTGTGCCCACCCCCCACCCCACCTTTCCCCTGGTATCCACTAAACTGTTCTTAGTCCATAATTTTCAATTCGTCATATGAGTGGAGTCATACACAGATTATCCTTCTCTCGCTGGCATATTTCACTTAACATAATTCCCTCAAGGTCCATCCATGTTATTGCAAATGGAATGATTTTGTTCTGTTTTGCAGCTGAGTAGTATTCCATTGTATATATGTACCACATCTTCTTTATCCATTCATCTGTTGCTGGACACTTAGGTTGCTTCCACGTCTTGGCTATTGTAAACAGTGCTGCAATAAACATTGGGGTGCATAGGACTTTTGGGATTGCTGACTTCAAGCTCTTTGGATAAATACCCAGTAGTGGGATGGCTGGATCGTATGGTAGAAGAACACCAATTTTGACACTCACCCATGGCTGAGGGTGCCTTTGGGGAAATCTGGGAATCCAGCAGAGAATTTTCAGGCCACTACTGGAGCAAAAAAAAATCCAATATTAGATATATCGAAGAGGGTAAGAGGAACAGTTTCACTTTACTGGCGTCACCCCTCCTTCAGGGAGGCACAGCTTAGTGCCAAGAGAGACTTTCTTGGCCTGCAATTCTCCCATGGGTGAGAGGGAGAGCATGTGAGTGAGTGCCTGGCTTCCCAGCTGTGTGAGATGCTACCACAGAGGCTCGCTTCATTCTTGCTCCACCCAGAATACTGAGGTGTGTCGCATGATTCGTGAGAGGGGAGGGGCTTGGAGAACAGCTGCCAGGGTGCTCCAGGGCATCAAAGGGATGCAGATCCTACTAGAAACTTTGCAGACTCCATCAGGAAGCCTGCCCATGAGCTGTTGGGGACACCTCGCCTGTGGAGTCCCCCAGTTGGCACATGGGCACCCACTATGCTTGGCATACTTCACCCACACAGCCCCATACCCCGTGGAGGGCTCCCTGTTTGTGCCCCCAAGGGTGGCAAGTGTGAGCCTTTGCAGATGATTAGTCAGCACCATTAGAAAGGCAATCCGACTCTGAGATTGAGAGAAAGCGCACTCACCTGAGCGTTCAGCACCACCCTAGGTAAAGCAAACGGAGGCTGTTAGCACTCAGCCTGGCTTTGAAGGATAGAGAGAAGGCAAACACTCTTAAGAATTCCCACCTGAGAGGGAACACAAACTGTGGAACAGGTGTATCCATAGACGAGGTCTGAGAGAGCCTTGACATCACCAGCAGGGCTGACGGAAGGTATTTCTATACTGAAGCTTACACTAAGAAAAGAGAAAGCCTTCAAATAAACAACCCAACTTTACACCTGAAGAAAGAAAAAGAACAACAAACTGAGCCCAAAGTTAGCAAAGGAAGGAGATAACGAAGATGAGAACAGAAATAAATGAAATAGAGAATAGGAAAATAATAGAAAAGCTCAGTAAAACTAAGAGTTGGTTTTTTGAAAAGATGAACAAAATTTACAAACCTTTAGCTAGTCTTACCAAGAAAAAAACAGAGAGGACTCAAAATTATAAATGAAAGAAGAGACATTACAACTGATATCACAGAAATACAAAGGATCATAAGAGACTACCATGAACAATTATATGCCAACAAATTGGATAACCTAGAAGAAGTGGATAAATTCCTTAAATCATACAATGTACCAAGACTGAAGCATGAAGAAATAGAAAATATGAACAGACCAATAATGTGTAAGGAGAGAGAATCAGTAATAAAAACCTCCTAACAGAGAAAAGCCCAGGACCAGATGACTTCACTCATGAATTCTACCAAAGTTTGGAAGAATTAATGCCAATTCTTTTCAAACTCTTCCAAAAAGTTGAAGAGGAATGAATACTCCCATGCTCATTTTATGAGGCCAGCATTACCCTGATACCAAACCAGATAAGGGCACTAGAAGAAAAAACAAAAAACTACAGACCAATATCCCAGATGAATATAGATTCAAAAATTTGCAACAAAATAGCAGCAAGCTGAGTTCAACAGCATATTAAAAGGATCATACACCATGATGAAGTGAAAAGATTTATCCCCAAAGATGGTTCAACATACGCAATAAATATGATACACAACACTAGTAGAATGAAAGAGAAATATCATATGATCATCTCAATAGATGCAGGAAATGTATTTTAAAAAATTCAACATCTTTTCATGGTAAGAATTCAGCAAATTGGATACAGAAGAAATGTACCTCAAAATAATAAAGACCATATATGACAAGCTCATAGCTAAATCATACTCAAAGGTAAAAGGCTGAAAGCTTCTTCTCTAAGATGAGGAACAAGACAAGGGTGCCTACTCTAACCACTCTTATCCAACATGGTACTGGAAGTCCTAGCCAGAGCAAGTAGGCAAGAAAAAGCAATAAAAGTTATCTAAATCAGGAGAGAAGTAAAATTGTCTCTGTTTGCAGATGACATGATCTTTATAGAAAACCCTAAAGGCTCTACCAAAAAACTGTTAGAGCTAATAAAGGAATTCAATAAAGGTGCAGGATACAAAATCAACATACAAAAATCAGTTGCACACTAACAGTGAATTATCTGAAGAAGGAATAAAGAAAACAGTCCCATTTATAATAGCATCAAAACAATAAAATACTTATGAATAAATTTAGCCAAGGAAGTGAAAGATCTGTACACTGAAAACTATAAGATATTGATGAAAGAAATTGAAGACCCAAATAAATGGAAAGATATCCCGTGTTCATGGTGTGAAGAATTAATATTGTTTAAATGTCCATACTTCCTAAAGCCATCTATAGATTCAATGCAATCTCTCTCAAATCTCCACTGGCATTTTTCACGGAAAAAGACAGTCCCAAAATTCATATGAAACCACAAACCTCCTGAATAGCTAAGATAAAGAATAACAAACCTGGAAGTATAACACTTCCTGATTTCAAACTATATTACAAAGCTATAGTAATCAAGAGAGTATGGTACTGGAATCAAAACAGACATGTAGACCAATGGAACAGAATCAAGAGCCCAGAAATATATGCATGCATACAGGGTCAACTAATCTTTGACAAGAGAGCCAAGTATACTCTGAAGAAAAGACAGTCTCTTCAATAAATGGTGCTGGGGAAACTGGATATTCACATGCAAAAGAACATATTTGGACCCCTCTCTTACACCACTCACAAAAATTAACTAGAAATGGATTAAAGACTTAAAGGGAATACTTGAAACCATAAAACTCTTAGACATTAGTATTGACAATGCTTTTTTAGATATGATACCAAAAACATAAGCAAAAAATACAAAAATAAATAAATGGGACTACATCACTCTGAAAAGCTTCTGCACAGCAAAAGAAATTATGAACAAAGTGAAAAGGCGACCTACAGAATGAGATAAAATGAGAGCAAAACATATAGCTGATATTGAGTTAATATCCAGTATATAGAAAGAATTCATACAACTCAATAGCAAAATAACAAATAATCTGATTTAAAAATAGGCAAAGGGCATAAATAGACTTTTTTCCAAAGAAGGCATACAGATGGCCAACAGGTACATGAAATGGCACTCAACATCTCTAATCACTGGGGAAATACAAATCAAAACCAAATGGGATATCACCTCACACATATTAGAATGGCTATCATCAAGAAGACAAAGGATAACAAGTGCTGGTGAGGATGTGGAGAGAAGGGAACCCTTGTGGGCTGTTGATGGGAATGTAGATTGATACAGCCACCATGGGAAACAGTATGGAATTCCTCAAAAAATTAAAAATAAAACTACAATAGTTTCCCCTTATCCACGGTTTTGCTTTCCACAGGTCAGGTACCTGTGGTCAGCTGCAGTTCAAAACTATTAAATGCAAAATTTAAGAAATAAACAACTCACAAATTTTAAATTGTGCGCCATTCTGAGTAGTATGATGAAATCTCATGCTGTCCCACTCTGTCCCACCTGAGACGTGAATCCTCCCTTTGTCCAGCGTATCCACACTGTGTATGTTAGTCGTTTAGTAGCCGTCTCAGTTATCAGATCAGTTGTTGCAGTTTCACTCTGCTTGTGTTCAAGTAACACTAGTTAACCTAGTAATGGCCCCAAAGAGCAGTGATGCTGGCAATTTGGATATGCCAAAGAGAAGCTATAAAGTGCTTCTTTTAAGTGAAAAGGTGAAATTTCTCCTCTTAATGAGGAAAGAAAAAAACTATATGCTGGGTTTGCTAAGATGTATGGTAACTTTTATTACAGTATATTGTTATAATTGTTCTATTTTATTATTAGTTATTGTTATTAATCTCTTACTATGCCTAATTTATAAATTTAACTTTATCATGGATGTGTTTGTATAGGAAAAAACTCAGTATATATAGGGTTTGGGGCTATCTGTAGTTCAAGGTATCCACTGGGGGTCTTGGAATGTATCCACTGCAGATCAGGGCAGACTATTGTACCACATGGTCCAGCACGCTCACTTCTGGGTATATATCCAAAAGAAATGAAATCACTATGTTGAGGGGATATCTTTACTGTCACATTCATTTCAGCATTATTCACAATACTCAAGACATGGAAACAACTTTGTGTCCATCAAAGGATGCAAGAACATCAAAGGATGCAAGGATAAAAAGCATGTAGTATATGTATACAATGGAATATTATTCAGCCATAAAAAGAATGAAATTCTGCCATTTGTGACAACATGGATGAACCGTGAGAGCATTATGCTAAGTGAAATAAGTCAGACAGAGAAGGACAAATACTATGTATTTCTCATACACTAATAAAAGCCAAACTCATAGATATGGAGAACAGATTGGTGGTTGCCAGAGACTAGAGGGTAGGGGAAATGGGGAGGTGTTGATCAAAGGGTACTAATTCCCAGTTTATAAGAGGAGTAAGTTCTGGGGATCTAATGTTCAGCATGGCAGCCATAGTTAACACAACTTTATTGTATATTTCAAAGTTGCTGAGAGAGTAGATTCTTAAATGTTCTCACTGCATACACACACACACACACACACAAAAGATAACTCTTGTTGTGTGAAAGTAACAGAATCTAGTCCTATCTATTTGAAAAGCTCAGAGAATTAAGGAAAAGCTAAGAACCAAGCTCAAAAAATACTGGGAATTTGAATGAAACCATGATCTGGGCACCAGGAACTTGAGGATACCACCATTGGGGAGCATCATTTCCTTTTTTTTTCTGTCCTATGATACCTGTCAAGATTCAAATTCCAGTGAGCGGGTCTCTGACGATGTCTCCAGTGTCTGGGACTCAGCGGTCCCCAAACCCAATTACTAACTCATGTTCGAGAATGTTGCAGAGTGCAGAGCCCCATTAAGTCGGCAGCTGCCTCGGTAAGAAGTATTTGACATCTGCATTTTGGGAAAGCAGTTGAGGATTTCTTTTCCTTGGTGAGCAGCAAGCCATGAAAATGGCCTGGCTTATTTGGCAGCAAGCTCACATCCCCAGAGCTGTGTTGGCGAGAAACCTCTTTAACGATCTTTTTGTGCGTAGCACTGAACTATGCAGGACAAGAGTTCCCTCAAATCAATACTCAAGCACATTTAATATCCAGCTAGTTGACAAACTGAATAACTCATGAAAAAGTTGTAAAATGTGTGTTTCCAAAGAGGAGCGGCTTTAAAGAATTAAACAGTAGTTTTTGTTTGTGTCTTCCCTTTTCAAAAAATTGACTGTCAGTTGCTTTGTAAAAGAGAAGCTCTTGGTTAGATTTGTTATAAATAAATAATATTTATTGAGCACTGTAGTGGAAATTTGTCATCATTTTTGACTGTTCAACATGTCACCCTAGTTCCTGTGTTTGGAAAACTCCTCACTCTGTGATTCAAGATGGGCATCACAGCCTTTCTCCCATTACAGAGGCTAAAAGTGTGGGCCCTTTGCTTCTCCCAACCCTTACAATGTGGTGGGCAGCTCGGCAATAGTCTGCCAGTTGGTCATGCGTGCCCCAGACTTGGACCTGAGATATTCACGTGGTGAAGCTGGGACCCCAGGGAACTGATGTGGGGGCAGGACTCCTGTTGTGTTGACTGGGTTCTTGGGGCAGCAGAGTCAGCACCCACTGTTCACTGCTACTCCTGTCCCTAAGCATTAGACATGTTGGTAGTACAAGCTACCATGTCTAATGCTTGGGGACAGGAGTAGCAGTGATGTCCTCACCACATCATTGTGTGACTGGATTTGGGTAATATACTTGGTCCTAAGCCCATAGCAGGTTTTGAATCTTCCCAGTAATTCTTTAACTAATATCCTTTGATGACATTGTTTTTGTGCTTAGATCAGCAAGAATTGGTTTCTGCTGCCTGCAAGTAAGAATCCTGGCTGGCACAAGGCATTTTTACATTTTTTTGGTTACTTAATCTTTCCCATATTCCAGTGACTTTTGTTCATTTATTCATTTACTCATGAATTAGTTTGTTACTTAATTCACTTATTCAAAACATATTTGTAGAAAGGCCAGTCCTTGCCAGATATTGTTCTTGAGGCTGGGCTATTGTGTTTAAAAGATGAGATAGGTTACTGTCCTCATGGAACTTCATTGTGTTGTAGGAGGAGACTGATGCTAAACAAGTAGACAAGTGAATAATGTCAGCCAGCAATGAATGCTATGGGAGAAACTTAAAAGAATAATGAGTTAGACAGTGATGGATGTGGGCTCAGGAAAGCTGTTCTGAGGAGTCCTGTTTGGCTTGAACCTTAAGAAGGAGGCAGCCAGGAAAGGATTCAGGTGAAGAACTTTCCAGGCACAGGAACAGCAAGTGCAAATCAGCTTAGCACAAGGATAAGAGAGAGAACCAATGTGTGCGACACCTGGCCAAGGTCATCCGTCTAGAAAGAGCTGGAGCCAAGGTTGTAATCCAGATAACGTCTTCCCAAGGTCTGTTTTCTCAAAAGCTATAAGTTGGAAAAACAAACAGAGCTAGGAAAACCAAAGGGTGAAACTAATTTACACGAAAAGAGGCAGGCGGATACTTGTTGGAGAAAAGGGTGGATCTATTGAAGAAGAGGAAAGAGAAAGGAAAAGCAAAGCCGAGAAAGGGATGAGTTGGAGAAAAGTCTTTGGGAAGTCTGGAGCACTTGAAATGAGGTATTCGAGGTGGCTGTTGTGCTGGGATGAGCAGTCTTGGTGAAAATGAGTGTGCAGGGCACTGGGGATCAGCTTTGATGAGAGGTGCAGTCTCTGCCCTCATGGAGCTTACAATTTGGTGGGGAAGATGGACATTAAGTTGATAACAAAAACATCTAATTGCAAATGCAATATGAACCCCGCACAGAGGATTATTCCACTATATCGTGAGGGGATTGAAACTTGTCTGGGAGTGGGCGTGATCAGGGAAGGATTCCCTGAGGATGTGGCATTTAACTGCTGAGAGTATAGAAAGGAGTTAAGAAGGGTGCAAGCTGACGTTCACAAGTTTGATGACTTACCCTTGGCCCCATACTCTGTTATTGGTTACGTCAGGATTTGAACCGAGCTTTCCTGTACTCCAGGTCCCGTGCTCTTTCTTTGGACCACAGTGATGAGAACTATCTCTGCTCACACACAAACACACACATCTGTGAATACAGACACTCAAGGGCTAAGATCTTAGTTGCCTTCTTGGCCTGTAGGATACTTTCAACAGGAGAAGCAGTGATTGCTAATGACATTCTTGGTGCCTGTGATACTTAGATCACTTTATCAATCAAATGCGGCATTTGCTGGCAGCCCTGCCACCTGTCTCTTTCCATCAGTGTCAGAGAGTAGTTCAGTGCAGGCCACAGGTGCCAGCTGTCAGCCTGAAATAAACCGGGGTCTGCCCCAGGATAAGTGTGCTTAGGGAATCTCTTCAGATTGAATTTCTCATCTGACGGCCCCTTCTGAGTTTGAGAATCAAAAAGGAAAAATAAACAAATTATAGATAACTAAACAAACATGTGGCTGTTTATGAGGCGTCAGGCTGGCTGTTACTGCGGCTTCATTAATCACTCTGCCTTGTTCTTCTCTATTGGCCTGGGTTTCATGTATGGTCTATTGAAATATACATGAAGTTAATAGGCATTTACTTAATTGGGCCACTAACCAAAGTGCTGATACTATGGCAATGATTTTCATATAAGGCAGTAGCTGCTCCCCACGGGGAATGTTTTGATTTGACGGTTTGAGAAAAAAGGGAAAGGCGAAGGAAATTGAGTAGTTTTTGATCCCCTACAATGCCAGGAACTATATTAGGTACTTTACATATCCACGTTCTCTTTAATTTAATCCTACCAATATACCTGTGAAATAGACATTATTATTCCCATTTCACAGATGAGACAGCTGTCACACTGAGAATTTAAATAATTTGTCTAAAGACCCAACTAGTAGTTGTCAAAGTTAGGATTTAAACAATAATCTGATATTTTCTCCCCTTTGTTACCATACCTCATGATCCTCATTATCAGCCATCTAGTCAGCATCACCCTTATCAACCCCCTGAAGCTGCACTGTCTGAGAGCCAAACATGTCAATATGGTGTCACAGATACGAAAATATTCCGTGCCTCCAAACCAGAAAGAATTTAAAAGCAGTTTAAATCTTTACCTCACATCTTGCAACATGCCTGAGAAGGAACACAAAGCATGTTGCACAATAACATATCTAAGGAGATATGTCCTTCCATCTCCAAAGTTCTCAGCTTAAGTGTCCAGATTCCCTAAAGATCTTTCTCCTAAATTCATCTCTTTCTGGACTTTCCTTTCCTATGTCTCTCCTCTTCTTTTACAAGTCCAGGTTTTTCTCCATCAAGTAGCCTCTTTTAGTATAAATCATTTTAACCGTTTTACTTTCCCAATTCTGTTTCTTTACCTTCCAAATTATAGTTGTAATTATAGTGGAGAAAGCAGACTTTGGTAACAGAGTACCTGCACTCAAACCTTGGCTCCAGGATGCCCTAGCTGTATAATCTCTGGCAAATGATTTGGCCAATCTGAGTCTCAATTTCTTCTTTAGTAAAGAAGACATAATAATATCTACATCATTAAACTGATTTGAAGATGAAATAAGTTAATGCATACAAAGCACTTAGAACAGCACCTGATATAGCAAACACTAAAACATTAACTAGTATTCTTATTGTCTTATTGATGCTATCTTGATCAGTTCATGAAGAGCCAAAACAGGAACCCAACAAGCAGGTACATTTTCCTTTCAAGGTGGAGGGAGGGGAAACTATGAATAGTCACATGTGATTTTTGAGGGAGAGATCTCCTATCACAGTTATAATTATATTGCTATTCACAATCATTAATATTGTTTAAACAGAAAATTATAGTTACATTGGCATTAATAGTTGTTAATAATTTAAAAGTCAGCGATATTAGTGTAATACTAAGGTTTTTCTGACTGCCTCTGTGGTCAGTGCCTCACATTACCTACTATTACCTACGTGATCTGATTTAATCCTTACAATAACCCTTTGAGGTAGATGTCATCAATATCCTTATTTGACTGATGGAAAATGTCAGGCTATAGGAGGTGAAGTAGCTTTGTTTAAGACAGTGTTTCTCAACCTTTTTCATGTTACAGAGCACTTAGAAAACGAAAGTATTGTACACTGGGGTAAACTGTGGCAAAGATAAAAGACCTTAAGGGCTGAGAGGTCACTGGTAGCCCATTAACATCACAATGGCTAGAATGCTCTAGGGTAAGGGAGAGTCAGAGCAGAAACTCAAGCCTCTCTGACCTCAAAGTCCATGCTCTTGGTGGAGTAGCTCCCATTGGACCAGCCCTCTCACAGGTAATTATAAATGAAGGATAAAAAATAAATATACATATAAAAACTATGTGAAGATGATGGAGAGTGACCTAAGCAGCCAAATCTGGAGAGGAGTTGACACTTGGAAGAATGGAAAGGCATTGAGTGAGTTTTCTGATTTTTATGGCTTTTACTTATGGTTTTTTACTGCTATGTGAGCTAAAACCAGTGATTTTACTGTCATAAGGAATTGGAGGACAGAATTTGGGGCTACTTGAGAAGCTGGAAAATAATGGGGAAAATTGTAGAAAGGAGAGCACCATTGAGGGGAGCCCTCAATTCTTCATCTAAACTCTGCCCAAATCTCTGAATGACCCCTGAACCATGCAAGTGTGAGAGCTAAAAGAAATGAACTGAGATTTCGGTTGCTGCCCACCGAGGTGGAGGCAGAATGTAAAACTGGCTACTTGAAAGCAGCCCCTTTTATTGTTGAATAGCTCAAGGGTCTGAAGGAACTTTCTTCACTTTGAGCTGAAATTTGCATCCTTGAGCCTTCCACCCTTTCAGTGGTCCTCACTCTGCCCTGCAGAGGGCAGCCTGCTCCGTTCTGTGCGACAGCAGTCCTGGAAGAATTTGAAGACAGTTATTGTGTTCTGCTTTGGCCTTCTCTAGGCTGAATGTCTCCATTTCTTTCAGTGGTTATTCGTTTCTCGTGCAATCCAGACCCTTTATCAGCCTGATTGCTTTCCTCCAACTGTTCAATAGCTCTGTAAGTGGTTTTCTTTAATTACAAAAGTAATATATACTTATTGTAAATCAAGGTAAAACCAAATCAAAACCCAAAAAAACCCCAAACCATACACTTTTGTATGAAATAAAAAGTAAATGTGTCTGTCTGTGTGCCCCGCTTAGGCAAATTACATTCCTATGAACAACTGTTAAGGGTTTGTGGATGTCTTACCAGATGATGTCTAGGCATATGCTGTGCAATTATCTGTATACACATATGTGGGTTTTTTTCTTACTCAAATGGAATCATACTATGTGTATAGTTTTACAACTTTAAAAAACTTAATCTATTATAGACATTGTTCTTTTCAAAGCTATTAATTACTTCATTCAAGCACATGGCATCAAAAGTTAGAGTCCAAAATAGAACACAAAGTTTTCATTACTCACCTTAGAATCAGGGCTATTGTAATAGTCATCATGGTTTCATTTGTTCAACAAATGTGTATTGAAGGCCTACTGTGCTAAGTGCTGGGATAAAGATATGCGTGATGAAGATATGAACTCACCCTTAAGAACTCGTGGTCTAGTGGCAAAGACAGATAATCTGACCAAAAATTACAAGACAGTGTGATGAATCTATGATTGCATTTAATATTGCAGTTATATTTGCCTCTCCTTTTCTTTTGTCTTTGCAAACTGATATTTAATGTATCTTTTAGAAGTTAGGCAAATTTTTGAATAGGTTACCTTTTAGCTGCCCTTGGACATGCCATTGTTTGCAGGAACCAGGCAAACTGAGTATAAATCTCACCATATAGATGGTAGCCCAAGTTAACCCACACACATACCAAGAGTTTTTGTAAATACCCGCGGTTTTAATCTATCTGATTTTGAGTACAAAACATAAGGTACATCTATAAATGGATAGAAGTTACATAGAGATAAATCTTATAAAAATAAAGTTCTTGTTTTGACAAAGAACTACTATCAAAATTGCAAATGAAAATTTTGGAAGTAATGAGGTCCATGTTATTGGAAATATTCAAGCAGAGTTGGGAAAAGAATGGTAATACTATCAAATGAAGTAATTGGTATAGTAGACATTCAGTAAATATTTGTAGAACAGAGGGAAGGAGAGAAGGGAGAGGATGAGAAGGAAGGGAGAGAACTTTTATTCTTTCATTCAAAAATATTTATTGAACACTTACTCTGGGCCTGGCTCTATGTTAGGTACCAGGAAACAATAGTAATAACAATAGAAATGATCCCTCCTGCCCATTGAATTTACAGTATAACAAAGAACACAACACTGAGCAAAGAATTCACAAACATATAACTACAAGTGATCATAGGTGCTAAAAGAAAAGCTAAGGAGCTGTGAAAGCGTGTGCAGAGGGCTGACCTAGCCTGAGGTGTCAGGCATGACTTCTCTTAAGATTCGAAGTATATGTGGGAACTGAAAAGTAAGGTATTCGAGCATCAGAACAGGTTGTGTGGCTAGAGAGTGCCAAGAACCCTCAAGGCAAATAAGAAAGGCCAGTGTTACTGAAACCCACAGAGCGAGGTAGATTGTGGGATAAGATGGAGCTGAAGAAGTGGCCAGAGGCCAGCTCAGGCAGAGCCTTGAAGGCCACAGTGGGGAATTTGGTCTCATCCTAGGAGTATGAGAGAGTCCAGAAGGGCTTAAAGGCAAGAAGGGACATGTGGAGATTTGTTTATTACAAGATCACTTTGACTGCTTTGTGGAGAATCACCTGGAGCGGGGACAGAGGTGAATTTGAAGGAGCCAGTTCAGGTGGGATAGGATGGTTCAGATGTGACAGGGTGGGAGCATGAAGGGAGATGGTGACAACGGAGATGAAGTGAGGGGATGGATTTGAGAGATTTAAGAGGTAAAATGGGCAGGGCATCATGAGGAAGTAGGTTAGAAGGGGAAGTTACGAGCAGTAGGAGGGTAGCAAGGGTAACTCTTAGGTTTCTGGTTGGTGCAGCTGTGTGCCTGATGGCGTCCCCTGAGTCAAGGAACACAAGATCTCAAGCAGCAGGTTTCTAGAAGAAAAATCCTGATTCCTATTTGGGGTATGTTGATTTTTAGGTACCTTGGGTCATAGCCACTGTTAGAAGCTTTGCGTATTTTATTTCGTTAATTCTCCTAATCATCTTGCAAGTTATTATCATTTTACTCACGTTCTAGTTGAGGATACTGAGGTGCTAGAATTAGATCAATAGTCCAAAGTCATATAGCTAGTTCAGACAGAGCCTGGATTTGAAACAGATCTAGTTAACTTCCAAGTCTCTGCTGTTTCTACTCTATTTTTCTAGCTGAGAGTTTAATCAAATGTTTGCCAAGTAGTTATATTGTTGATAAATATGAAAGCCCTTTTCCTAATGGTATTTTGAAACCTCAAAAAAAATAACATTTTAATGCACATAAGGTTATACCCTCCCTGATTTCTTTTTTCTCAATCTTTCTAGAGCTTTAAATAGTCAGAGATTGATACTCCTAGCTTAATCAAAGCAAATTTTTATGCCAAAACAACATAGTCCCAGTAGTTTGAAGTTACCATTTATATAACCACAATAAAATCGTCTTGTGAAATTCATCAGCCACTACACAGACTAGTTATAGCTTCCTCCAAAATGTGTGGCCAGCCAAACCAGCTGGATCATTAAGACAGAACTGCACATAATTTCATCCTCTGGCTTGTTGCTCTGGGAAAGTGAATGTAGTTGTCATGTAGGGCGGTGGTGTACCATAATGATGATGAGTTTGTATGGACTCTGAGAATATTGGCATTTTAGGGGTGATCCGGCAAAGCTCCTCATGTTACAGATGAGGGTCACAGAACCTGGCAGAGAACAGAACTGTAGCAGCGGAGCTGGTCAGAGAGTTGGGCCAGGAACCCAGCTTGTCAGCCCATGGCTCTTTCTTTTCTGTCAGCAGACATATGTGATGGATAGCTAGAGAGATGGAGAGGTAGATATGTGGAGGGGTGGATGGACATAGAGGGAAAGACTGATGGGTAAATGTCTTCCCTTTAATAGCTACTAAAGTGCTGATGCTTTACTTGTATTTTCTCATTTAATTTTTACAACAATCTAATGATATTGGTATTATGAGCTCCATTTAGCAGATGAAGAGACTGAGGCTCAAATTATTAGCTTACTCCATTTAGCAGATAAAGAAACTGGGGCTCAAATTATTAGCTTAATATTAGCATTAATACCTAAATTATGTATAATAATATATATGTGTACTTTTTTTTAAGGATCTTGGAAATCAGTTTAATTTGTGTTTATTTTTATATAGTTGTCGCAAGAAAAGATGGAACTTTCTATATAAGAATGGGACTACAGAGGGAACCTTCATGACTTTCCTCAAAGTCTTGGAATCTTAGGAATACTGTGATTTTTGGACCCAGATCTGGATAAGAATAGGGCTTATTCATCCACCAGTTTTGGACCTTGAGCAAGTTACTTTACTTCTCCCAGGGTCAGTTTCTTCATCTGTGAAATGGATATAAAAGTTTTCATCTCCCGGAGGGAGAGAAACATCCTGAAGAGGTACTTTTGAAAATTAATTCAATCAGGAATAAGTTAAAGAACCAACACAGCAGAAGCACATGTGGGAAAGAGCACAAAGAACCCATATTCAACTCTTTGTCCACTACTCCCAGCAGACATATGTTGACGCTGAGTAAAGAGTGCTCCTGTGGTCGCTCTGACTCAGTGAGGAGGCAAAGAGGGAAAAAGGGAAAAAAGGAGTGAGGGCTGAAAGCTCATATACCTGGTTAGGGCAGAGCCTGGATTTGAAACTGGATCCAGCCAACTTCTAAGTCTCTGCTCTTTCTACTCTATTTTTCTTGCTGTATAGTGGTTGATGAATTTCACAAGCTTTTTGGACTTGGATGGGAGCATGATCTCTCTAAGCCTCACTTTCCTCATCTGTAAAACTGGGAAAACAGGACCTGCTTCATAGGATAATTGTAAAGATTTCATTAGATAATACATTCGAAGTTCTTAGTGCAGTGCCCGATGTATAGAACATATTCAACAAACACATGTTGCTTATTGGGTTACTGGCCCAGTCAGAGGCAGGAATTAGAGAAAAATACCCATCTTTATTGCTATTATTATGGATCCCAATCTCTTGCCTTAACAGATTTATTCAACCAAATTATACTGCTTTTTGTTTGCATCATTCAAGCAAAAGCAAACTCTAATTGGTTTCCCTGTAGTATGGACCAGAGAAATCAAACTGGCTTGGTTCCCTCTTATACAATGAGCTGCAAACCTTCTGTAAGTCATCTCATTAGCTCCCCTGTGATATTTATGAAGCCTGGGATTTGCTAATGATCTTAAATGGGGTTAGGATCTTTAGTGTGTGTTGGAGAGGGGAGTGGTGAAGAGAATCAGAGGACCTTAAGAGATTTTAAATGCAAATCTTTACTGAGCCGTTTTTTTTTGGTTATAGTTACCCAGTGGGGTGTCTGACAAATACAGTTTGGGGTCTTACTCCCCATCATCTGTGTGATTGGATACCATCTGGGCTCGTAGAAAGAGATACAGTCCATAAGATTTGGCTGAACTAATTAGTCAATGAATAAATTATCACAACTGACAAATGCACTTCAAACCAGAAGTAACCACGGGTTTTAAAAATTTTATTAGCTCATCTGAGTCTCTGTGAAAGAATTTGTTTCTAAGGAAATGCACTACATGGAACTGGGAGCGTGGTTCCCATCTCCCCCTTAAAAAAATCCTGACTTCCCTTCATTTTTTAAAACATTGAATGCTGCACTGAAATGAACAGCAAGATGCTAATAAACATCTGAGTTTCCTAAGCTAGATAGATGGTGCACATTAGGTCAATTTAAATAGGTACTCCTTTTACAAGCTGTTCTTCCAACAGTTGCCTTTGTAAAGTTATAAAGTCAGAGCTCTGTGTAAATTTTCTGCTCAGAAAACAGTGATGGCTTTCTATTATTAAGATATGTAGCCCAATACCAAAGGATTTTCATAATCAATCATAAGAAAGATGGCTAGTCTTCATTGGAGGCTGTGTATCAGACACTTTGCTAAACATTTCGATATGGATTAGATTATTTAATTCTTTGAACAAAATTATGAACTGGGCACTATAATGAGACCTAGTCTATCAATGAAGTAGCTGAGGTTCAGAGAGATTGAGTCATTTGTCCAATGCTATGTAGCTAGCATGTGGTGCAGGAGGAATATGAACCTAGAAATTTTGTGTTTACCCTACCCCTGGGGTTGGCAACTTACAACCAATGAACTAAGAATGATTTTCCCACTTTTAAATGATTGAAAAAACAAAAAAGAACAGTATTTTGTGATATGTGGTAATTACATGAAATTCAAATAGTGTCCATAAATGAAGCTTTATCGGAACCCAGCCATACTCATTTTTTTTACATATTGTCTATGACTGATTTCATATTATGATGGCAGAACTGAGTCACTGTGACAGAAATCATCTGGCTCATAAAATTAAAATATTTACTATCTGTTCCTCTATATTAAATTTGCTGACTTTTAATCTTAACCCATGCATACCCCAGCCTCCCACTATGCTGGAAGCCCTTTCTAGTCTGGGGGCTTGTCCGTAGAGCCTCCTTCAGTCTTCCTTCATGCCATGCTTGCTCCTGGAACAAAACTGAATGCCAACTCTACTTTTTGAATGCCTCTTACACTTCCCAGATCCAGAACAAACATTGTTTGCTTCACTTTGGAATCTTTTGGTTGCAAGCAAATAGAAAACTAAATTCAAATTGGATGGTTAAAAAAGAAAACTTATTAACACATGTAAGAAACATCCAGAAATTTGTCTCACATCAGATACAGTTTCATCTGGGACAAAAATGATATTATCAGAACATAATTCATGCCCGTCCTACCATAGTCGAGCTTTTCCTTCCAAAGCTTCTGTTTCACACCACCTAGTCCAGGATGGATAAGTAAAGAGAGTCTGTGTTTCAGTCTTCATAAAAAAGACTGAGACTCACAACGATTGAACTGTCTCGGGTCATCTTCATGTCCTCAACCAAGAAAAGGAATTACACTGATTGACTCAGAAGTGGATTAAACTCATCCATGAACCAATTACTAGGGCTAAAAAGATGGAATTCCTTGGTTGTATTAAGTCAAACAGTGTCTACTCCTAAACCCAGGGGTTGGGCCAGCATCACTCCAATCACACAGATGAGAAATTTAGGGTATGACTAAGAAGGAGGAATGGAAGAATCGTTGCCAGGAAGGTCCCAACAAATGCCACTGCATTTGCCTGTCCCAAAGCCTCAGTCTTCTATCTACCTGAGCCTGCTCCTGGCACGTAGAATTTTTCTTCCTTTCCTCTCTGCCCCCACTGTCTTTCCCATCTGAAGGCTTGAATTCTAGTGAGTTGTATATATTCTGTCTCTCAACCACTGCTACCACTTGATACTCTTCAAATAGTCAGAGTCTGTTATGATTATTGATTCCTGTGCTAGAGGCAGGAAACCTTCTCACTTAAAAATTCTCCTTTAAGGAATCTTTTTGTGGTTTTAAAAGCATGTTTTGTTGTCCCTTTTAGGAGGGTGATTAATACTGCATGTGAGCTGCCAGGTTCCTTTAATGTTCATTTCTGCTCCTTTCTCCCCAGTCTCACCCTCTTGAGCTAGATGGGATGGTGAGGGACAGGGGCAGAGTTGAGGATGGCAAGAGGGTCAGAGAAAGAATGTTGATCAGAAATGTCTTCTTCATACATTACTTCAAAGAAATGATGGGGATTTCATTTTAACATGACAAATTTGAATAAACTACATCAAAATGCCACACCATCATTTTTTTTTTCGCATCGAAGTGTCAAGATCAAAATCTATGTTCGCCAAAACACATGTACCATATCTTCATGGCAGCACTATTCCTGATGACCCAAAGCAAGAAATAGTGCAAGCAACCATCAATAGCGGAATAATAAGTTGTGGTACATTCACATAATGGAAATCTATACAGCAATGAGGAAGAACAGTCCTAACGATATGGATAAATCTCACATTTAATATTGGACCAAGTAATCCAGACATAATAGAATATACTATATAATTGCACTTATACACAATGCAAGCCATGCATAGCTACCCTATGTTGTTAGAAGTCAACAGTGGTTATCCTAAAAGAGGGCATGAGGGTAACATCTGGGTGCTGGTAATGCTATTTATTTATTTATTTTGCCTAATTGTCAGCTACACAGGTGCACTCATCTGGGAATTTATCAAGGTGTACATTTATGATATGTGCACTTTTCTGTGTGTATATTTCAATGTAACTGAAATCAAATTCGGAAAAAAAACAAAACATGTCAGACAGGCTATGTCAAAATGTCCTACTGTGGCTCTAGTTCTTCCCTCTGTCCCTGAGGCGGGGCTGTGCTGTGAAATGAATGCCACATTTGGGGTAGGGTCTGACCTGCCTGGATCTGCAGGCTAAGGATAGGCGCTCTTTCTGTGTAAGGAATAGAACGAGGTCTTTTGCCTACCCCAGACTGAGGCCTTAACTGAGCTAACCAGCAATGGTCCAAGCACTAGTGAAATTCCCTGGTCAGAAACTCTTGTTGGTACATGACCACGTGTACTCTAGCCAGAAATCAGAACATTCTGCAACCTTGAACTTTGCTGAGACTCTCACCCTCACCACGGATGCTGCTGCTCCAGCTCCCACAGGAGGAAAGAGTTTCTCTGACATCTGAAGTTAAGCTTTTCTTCTCTCCCTGATGGTAAAGAATGAATAGCAAGTGTTCATTTTTTACCACTCTCTCCCCTTTGGACTAATTGCTTCTTACTTTCAGGTCTGTGGATTCATAAAATTTGTGCTGCAGCTTCATCTTTCAAGGCAAAAGACACAAGTAATCGGGGAGCCGTGCTTCTGAGAGTTTCCATGAACCAGGGAGGAAGATGCCAATTTATATTGTTAAGGTCACTTTCATTCCCATATTGTGAATACTACCAACATGCATTAAACTGCCTTAAAGTGGATATTTGCTTACTCTTGAGAATTTTTTTTGAATGTACTTGAATTTACCTATTAATGCTTTGTGTTAATTGGCCTTTGGGTGCTCCTATTTCCTGTCTTTGAACAGGTCAATTCCTCCTAGCTTGTCATCATTTTCTTGGCCACACTATAAATGTCCTCCGTTTATCAATGCCTGCCTTGGTATTGCCGGTCCAAAGGATGCATCCTGTTTCAAAATGTGGTTTCAGTGATGCTGAAAAAAGAGACAGAGGATGGCTGTTTGCTTTCTGGTACTTGGTAGTTCACTTCCATTTGCATCCTGGAGCTGTAATGAAATATCATGTAGAGTTCCTATGGCGCTGATAAGCCACCCTCAGCCCCTAAAGATAGCCCTGTGTGTGCATTACTGCTTTCCAAGAAAATCCCTGTCATTATGCAAAGTGTTATGCATTTCCTTTCAAACCTAGTCATTTGCATTTTTCGCTTTTGAAAAGGCACATTTGCTTTGAAAAGTGTAATGAAATGTGCCCAAATGAAAAATGGGCCCTGAGGATGGCTGGTGCCAGCATGGGGCTTTAATTAAATGATTAGATGGCAATTTGATATGACCAGTTTTTGAACTGCATCATGTTATCATTTAGCTTTAGGAGGGGAAATGCGGCTCGACCTTTAGAAATACTGAAAGATAATATGAACTTTGCTTCCGACCACTACAGCTATGTACAGAAAGGCTTTTTCTAATTCTCTGCTCCTTTTCCTCTGACCCCAGGCTCCCAGTTCTCATGGTTCTTCACTCTTCCTGAGCAAGCTGTGTCCTTTAATGCTTCCATGACTTTGCACTGTCTGTTTCTGTTACCCCGAGTTCACTTTTCGCTTCTTGCCTTTCTAGGGAGCCCATTGTTTCTTCAAAGCACCCACCCCCTCCCTTTATTGAAGCCCACCTTAATTCCCCTAGACTAGGAGTTAGTAGCTTCTTCCGCTATCCAGAGATCTACAAACTACAGCGTGCCTGTCTATTTTGTAAGTAATGTTTCATTAGAACACAGGCAGGCTCATTCATTTATATCTTGCTTAGGGTTGCCGTTGTGTTAGACTGGCAAAGTAGAATAGTTGGAACAGAGACCACTGCCTACAAAGCCTAAAATATTTACTGTCTGGCCCTTTACAGAAAAAGTTTGCCCAAACAAGCACTTCATTCAATCAGCCATCACATGCTAGTTAGTGACTACAAGCTCCCTGAGGCCAGGAACTCCTAATTTCCTCCCTACTGACTCACTAGCACAAAACACAGGCCTGACAGACAGAAGCTACTTACAAAAGATCAGCTGCACATTGTGGCTGTGAGAATTCAACGAGCTGATGGAGCTGCATTGTCTGTGAGGTGCCTGGTATAAACAGGCACTGAGTGAATGCCCATTGATTGGCCCTCTGTGCTCTCACCCTCACACGTGGGCAAACAGGTCATCTTGTATTTCCTCCAACAAACTCTTGTTTTTCCTGTCTGCAAGGCTTAATATTAATTTTGCACTTATGCATTAAAATTTTAAATTAATGCTAAAGTTTAACCTAAATATCTCTATTTGTTATTTCACCTCATACCTAGTGAGTACTTCATGTATTCTAGACATTGTGCTCAGAGCTTTACATCCATTGCCTCATCAAATAGCTAGTGCCATCCCATTTTATTATCTTATTATTATTTTTATTACGTTATTATTCCCATTTTGTAGGTCAGAAATGGAGGCCCCATTAGATTAAGCAAATAGGCCAATTCATAAGTGTGGTCAAACTAAGACCTAAAACTATGTCTGCTGACACCTAAACCTCAACCCTTCTCTACTGGATGGACTAAAAATCTCCTGCACCATTTTTCTATTTGTGAAGAAAACAAAGGGGCCAGCCCCATGGCTGAGTGGTTAAGTTCGCATGCTCTGCTTCAACGGCCCATGGTTTCGCTGGTTCGGAGCCTGGGCGCGGACATGGCACTGCTCGTTAGGCCATGCTGAGGCGGCGTCCCACATGCCACAACTAGAAGGATACACCACTAAAACATACGACTATGTACTGGGGAGATTTGGGGAGAAAAAGCAGAAAAAAAAAAGATTGGCAACAGTTGTTAGCTCAGGTGCCAATCTTAAAAAAAAGAAAAAGAAAAAGTAAACAAAGCATTATTTCAAAGAGTTTTTGAAAGTATCTATGTCTCATCCATAATTATAGACACAAAATTATAATTTTGTGGAAGTTTATTGCTTCTTGAATGTTGAATCCTGAAGAAAAGCCACACTTTTCCTTCCCACCTCATAAATCAGCATTCGACTGAACTAATTGCAGAGGGATGCAAACGTCACACAAAATACACATACACACACACACACACGGAGGATGTAGTAGCTAAAATGATGAGATAGGAACCAATAAAAGCAAAGTTAAAATTAACGCAGCTGAGATACACTAGGTCTATGCAACAGCAACTCGAATCCATTTGATTAGAGTCAGGTCTGGGGTTAAAGCAATTCTTAGTGCCTTAGCTGTAAAATAGAGCTAAGAAACTAGTATTAGGGGTACTTTCTGGTTTTCTTTTCATATTAAATGACTAGAATGTAAAATCTCTGAGACATGGATTTTTGGTCTGTTCCATTCACAGTGGTAGCTCCAGGAGCTAGAAAAGCACCTTTACCAAGTTTGTACTTTGTATTAGTTGGAGCTCTCCAGAGAAACAGAACAATTGGATATATATATATATATATATAAAGAAATTTATTGTAAGGAATTAGCTCATGTCACCATGGAGGCTGAGAAGTCCCAAGATCTGCAGTCAGCTTGCTATAGCCCCAGGAGAGCCAACATGCATACAGTTCCATTCTGAGTCTAAAGTCCTAAGAACCAGGAGAGCCAACGGTGTGTGATCCAGTCCAAGAGCCGGCAGCTCAAGACCCAAGAAGAGCTGTGTTTCAGTCAGCTGAAACGTGAAGTGTGAAGACTGGAAAAGCTCGATGGCCCAGCTGCATCAGTCAAGAAGGAGGATTCCTCTTTCCCTCAATCTTGTTCTATTCGAGTCTGCGAGTAATTGGCCCCTACATTAGGGAGGGAAATCTGCTCTACTCAGTCTGCCAATTCCAATGTTAATCTCATCCAGAAACACCCTCACAGACGCGCCCAGTATAGTGTTTGCCCAAATGTCTGGGCATCTCTTGGCCCAGTCAAATTGACCCATAAAATTAACCATCACGCACTCCATAAATATTTGATGATTTCATAAATAAGTGAATCCATGAACGTAAAGCATTTAGAATAGTGGCTAGATCAGAATATGTGCTCAATTCACATTATTATTATTACGAATTTTCCCAAAAGTATTTGAAGTATTGTTGAGCCAAGGTTGGCTTATAGCTAATCATATACAATGCAATGTGTACTATTTCAGATTTGACAGGAGCCTTTCAGTTCTAATATTATCTATGCAAACACTCCATTGTAGGCTATATTGAAAATATTTTCATTTTTTGGTTCTCCTTTGTGAAAAATAATTACCTAACATGTTATTAGAACTCTCAGATATGATGATAATTGTTGCCAGAATTGATTTGGGGTCGAATGTTTCTGCTGCATGTTAGTGTGTATGTGTGTGTTTGTGAGTGTGGAGGGGGTTATGTAGAAACACAAATGAGCATGGGCCCTATGTATTTTTTAGATCTGCTTGTACACTGACATACCAACGCTTTGATATTCATTAGTCAAAATAGTTATAATATTAGAGTGGAGGCTTATGAACAGGAAAACAAAGATAAGTGAATTAGTAATTATCTCTTAATGATCTCCTCTACGCAGTCCTGAAAAGAAAGACAGTTGTGTAACAATTTATTAGCAATATAAAACTGTAGGGAATTAAGTATAAAATGTGTAAAACTGACAATAAGCACAAATGCAATTCAAAGAAGGAGAAGGAATCAATATTACTTGTAATAGTTGGAGGCGGCAAACGTTGAAATAATTGCATTTGCACTTTAAAAATTTAGAATGCTGTTTTCGGTATCCCACTGAAATTGCCCCCTTGCTAGTCTTGTTTCGCCTCCCCCACTCCCACCGCCTCTGTGTCTCCTCTGGTTCATCTGGGGTGGGCGTGCCACGGGCTGAAGTATTCGTGCTCATGATTTACAGCCTTCTTGCTGTTTCTCGTAAATCTATCACAGATATTTCTAGCTTGCAAGAGGTGATTTTATTGACTTGGTAGCTGGCTTGGTTAAAACTAGATTATTTTTGAAGTTAGGGACGTCTATGACCAATGGAATACCGAGTTAAAAAAAAATCAGGCTAGATTTAATCAACTCTGAGGAAAAGAAATCAAAACAACAAATGAGATTCCTCTCTGACAGGTGATGGCTGCTCATCTCTTGTGGTCTCATGGAAGATAGTGAAGGGCTGGTGTGTACTTCTCATCGTTTCGGGAGTACTCCCTGTATTAGTTTCCCAAGGCTGCCATAACAAATTACCGCAAACTTGTTGTTTAAAATAAGAGGAATTTCTTCTTCCAAGGTTCTGGAGGCCAGAAATCCAAAATCAAGGTGTCTCTAGGGCCACACTCCCTCTGGAAGAGAACCCTTCCTTGTCACTTTGCAGCTTCTAGTGGCTCCAGGCGTTCCTTGGCTTGTGGCAGCATCACTCCAATCTCTGCCTCCATCATCACTTGGCTTTCTCATGTGTCACTATATTTTTCCTTCTCTATGCCTTCTCTTCTTATAAGGACATTTGTCATTGGATTTAGGGTCCATCTGGTTATTCCAGGATGATCTAATCTTGAGATCCTTAACTTAATTGTGTCTGTAAGGACCCTTTTTCCAAGTAAGGTCACATTCACAGATACCAAGGGTTAGAAATAGGATATGTCTTCTACAATTCACCCAGTTTGCTTACCCCCCCTGCTTTGTGGTCCATACACACTGAGGAGAGGAGCTGCAATGTTGCCAGCACAGCATTGCTGAGACTCTAATGGTAAAGGGCATACTGGGGATGAAATGAGAATGACTTGACTGAGTACTTTTCAGAGTATGTTTAAAAAATGTTATGTTGTTACTTGTTACTTTTGCCAAAATACTTGTTCTCTTCATTACTTCAGATACCATCTAGAACATGAGCTGTGAAATCTGGACTTTTTTTTTTCCCATCAGATAACAAATCTTAAGAGGAAGTTTCATTTCAGATGACTAACATTTCCCATTTGATTCACATATATCTTATTGCCAAAATGTATATCATAGGATATAGCTATCAAAAGTCCAGAGGGTGACAGCCATGTCTACCTTGTTTCAACAACTTTATCCCCAGAGCCCAGGACACTGCCTGACATATAATAGATGCACAATATTTTTGTTGAATGAGTACTGTTCTATGAAGATCACATTTTCAAATGGGATAAAGGCTGTATTTTGAGTCAACACATGGCTACTCGCTGCTGATTATACTCCAATATTGTCTCCCCCTCCCCACCTAATTCTCTCTCCATGGGGGGAGTGGCAGTGCCATTTTGGTCATTTCCTCATCTTTAGTTTTGTTCTCTAGTTACAATGTATGAAGAGAGATCAAGGAGGGAGGATACCCTGATTGCTCAAGAACATTTTGGAGCACTAGACTTAGAGTTCAAAAACTTTGCTTTACATCCAGAATCCTGCTGGCTTTTCACATTGTTATATGGCCTTGGGCAAGTGCTCAGTATCTCTAATCCTCTGCTTTCTCATATATCCATTCATTCAACAAGTATTTATTGAGTATCTGCTAGAAGCCAGGTGCTCTTCTGAGAGCTGGACATCAAGCAGTGAACAATGCAGACAAGAGTCCTCACCTCAGAGATTTCAACCTCATGTAAGGAGAGGCATTATAAATACAAACATAATAAGATATTAAGGTGTATCAGGTAAGTGCTTTGGGGGAACATCAATCAGGAGGAGGAGAGAGAAGTGGGGGTTCTCTCAGAGTGGTGGAGGAGTGTGCAGTTTTGAATAAGGTGGCCGAGGAAGGCATCACTGAGCTGTGACATCTGTTCAAGGTCTGAAGGAGTTGAAAAAGAGAGGCTAGCGTGTATCTAGAGGGAAAGTATTTCAGATGGAGGAAGAGAAGGTGGGAAGTCCCTGTAGGGGGCGCTGTGGTGTGCTGCTCAGATCCTCCTTCAGTACTGAGGTGCTCATTCCCTCTGCTTCTGGGAACTCAGCTGGGTCCCTCTGGGAATTGCTCTCATCTGAATAGAGCTGCTTCCTTCAAGGCCACACTCTCTCCCCAGGACAGCATTCATCTAAGGATAATCCGCAAGGGAGGGTAAAGCCTGATTCCCTTGGCTCAAGGCAGGATTACAGTTCTGGGGGTCAGATGACTGAAACAGGATTCACTGGGCCAAAATCAAGGTGTCAGCGGGGCTGCATTCCTTTCAAGGGGCTCTAGGGGAGAATCCAATTCCTTGCCTTTTCTAGCCTTAGTGACTACTCTCATTCCTCTGCTCCTGGTCGTCTTCTTTCCTCTTCAAAGACACCAACAGTGGGTCAAGTTTTCCTCCCATCATATTACTCTAACCTGTTCTTCTGCCTCCCTCTTTGCCATTTTCAGGACTCTTGTGATTACATTGGGCCTACCTAGATAATTCAGAATAATCTCCCTATTTTAAGATTAGCTAAATAGCAACCTTAACCCCTTCTGCTCCCTTAGTTCCCCTTTGTTGTGTAATATAACATGTTTGCAGGCTCTGGGGATTAGGACATGAACACCTTTGGGAGGCCAGTATTCTGCCTACCATGGATGGGAACATGAACACTTCGTCCACCGTAACATGGAAGACGAGCAGGCACAGGTAGATTCGATACTGGGAATTTGAGAATTTGTGGAAATTCTTTTCTGATTACTTCACTTTTCTCAGTAAAGTAAGATGGAAGGTCAACAGCAGAGAGCTACCAAGGGCTTGAGAAGAGAGGAAAAGTTATGAAAGTTCTCTAAGAGAGTAGGGGATGAGTTTGCCAGGATAATCTAATAGTATCGCTAGGAGATCCTGAGGCCCTGAATCTCTCCTCCCTGCCAAAGAGGCTTGTTGTGCGGGTTGCAGTGAATGACGTATGTAAAAGCAGTTTTTAAACTCTGAAGCACGATGTTAATAAAAGTTGACTTCCATTCATTGCTTTTCTCTGCCAGTTCCTGTTCTGTGTGTTTTATATGTATGAACTACATTAATCCTCACAAAAACATGAGAAGGTAGGTATTATTATTGTCAGCTCCATTATACAGATGAGGTAATTGAGCCTTCAAAGGGGTGAAATGCCCAAGGTCCCACAGGTGGGGAAAGACAGAGATGGGGAATAAACCCAGGCAGAAACTCAGAGATTCCACTCTTCATCACTACTCTCTTCTGCCATTGACTTCATGTCTCAAATTCCCAACCAGATTTTTTGTTCCTTGAGGAGCAAGACCAGTGTCTTCTACTTATAAGACAATCATGTTACTTACTGCATCTAATATGGGAGTACATCTAATGGAGGCAGACAGCGAATATCCCTGAATTAATGTAAGCATGATAACAATTGAAAAAGCAATCTAGAAACATAAACCTTGGGTCGGGGCACCATTTGAATCCTATTTCAACCATTTTACTGGAAATATTGTGCACTCAGCAAGTCCAAACCTTGGTTTCTTCATCTGTGAGATGGAGATGATTAAAATCTCTGCCTCCAAGGGTTGCTATGAGGATGAATTGAAATCCTGTGTGGAGGAATCCCCGTGCTGTCACTAAGAAAGCACACAATAAATGTGAGTGGCTATTCTGATAAATAAATGCTGTGTTGAGAAGAAGGAGTTTTCTCATCCTAACCCTAAGCAAAGGTCTTCCTGTAATCCTACACCAGAACCTTGCTGTCCCCAGTGCCCCCATAATTCGGGAGTTTATTCTCCAAAGACCATCTTTCACTCATTTCTTCTCTCTGTGTCTCATTTTCCACAATAGAACCTCAGTGAATGTAATTCAAGGTCAGGCAAAATACAAGTTTACTACAAACTCTGGAAATCTTATTGCACCACTTAGCTACAGTGAGGTCGTTTATGCATACCTGGCCTCATTTCTTAGTTTAATGTGACAGAGCTTAGCACATTCGTCAGCCTTTCACAGTCACCTATAGTTTTTCTTCCTATTTCTCCATTCATTCATTCAATTCACTTAGATTTATGAGCCAGGCCCTTTGCCAGGTGCCCTGGGCCAGCGCTGAACTGTCTCTTTCACCCCCCTCTTCAGTGCCTTTTCTATGGTTTCTCCAGTCTTAATCTGGAGTTCAGGCTGGAGAACGTGCCAAGTGGCACTTCTTAGCATGTCCCTAATTTCATAGAGCTTATAAGAGAGGAGTTCTGTGTACTTCCTTTTCTTGGCAGAATCTTTCTCTTTGAATTGTCTTTATAGTCTTTAATCTGTTGTTCTGAGACCATCCAACTTTATGGTTTGGAAAGACATGTTGGTTTGCAAAGACATGTTTTGTTTTCTTGGTTTTGGTTTTTGAAAGGATTTCGTTGAACTGCCTTTAGAGTATCTTTAGCTTGCTAGAATTTAAGTAAATGCTGAATAACGCTTTATACATACAATCAATGTTTTAGGAGATATTTTTAAAATATTATTTAAAAATATTAGTATCCCTTGTAATAGAGATCTTTTATGTTTAGCATTATGTACTAACTATGTGCCAGGCAGCACACTGTTATATGTGTTTACTTTATTAATTCTCCTAACAGATCCAGGAAAGCTGGATTTAGTATCCCACTTTTTGTCCATTTGAGAAAACTGTAACTCCAAGGGATCAACTGAAGGTCTCAAGGTCACAGACTATTCAGTTTCAGAAAGCTCCCATCTGGGCTTTCAAACTGTGGCATTTGACGCCAATGCCCTTGTCCTAATCCTAGGGCTAGAGAGAGAAACATATTTTAGTAGAAAACAAACAAGTCACCAAGTGTGGATCAAAAACAGTGATCTTGTAGTACTTAGAGTTTCCCAGGGCGTGATACTAAAGACTTGACTTTCTCCTCCCCTCCGCTCCCCTCTCCTCCCTTACCCTCCCCTCCTCTGTGCTTTCCTCCTCCATGCTTCCTTACCCTTCCAGTCCTTTCTTCCCTTCTCTCTCCTCCTTCTCCTCTCCTCCTCCTCCTCTTTCTCTCTCTCTCTCTCGCTGACCTTGTCTTTCCACCTCTCCTTTGCTATTCCATAATAACTATGACTGGCAATGATAACATCCATTTCCGTCAGGGGAAACCCAGCCCCTTCCACTCTGTGCACCTAGTTTGCCAGGGCCCAGGGGAGGCGCTCACAGGACCTGACAGATCGCTTACTCACTTCTGAGTTGCTTGCTCACATCTGGGGTAGGACACCAATAGTCCAAGCCCTAGCCCAGCACCAAGGCCTGGCCAGGTCAGCTTTATGACTTCTATCCAGCATGAGGTGAAGACTGCTCTGACGAGCTTCTCTCTCATGGCATGCTCCAGCTCCATCATCTTCTCTGTGCAAATCCTTTGACAAAACCAGTAAAAGCCTATACACAACAGCCACCTCACCCCACACAATAACGTTCAAGATAGTCCAGTTAAAATTCATATTCAGAAAAAAATTAAATGCACCTGAAAGGGAAAAGTCCTGATAAAGATGAACCCATCTTACCTCACTAAGCTGAAAGTCTGGCATCTGGAAGCGCCTGATTTTGATTGCTTTAATGGGTTTACGACTTCCACATGAAAAGTATCATGGGGTATCAGAATTTGCTACCCCAGAAAGTGTCTCTTTGGCTTGGTTATTTTTAAGAGCAAAAGACTCAGGAAGGAACTTTGACCTTCCCCCTAACTGCCTAGAAGAATTTAAAATAGAAGGCCTGTTCCAGGAAGGAGCTATCCCTGTTGATAACTGTAGTATAATATGAAGGAGGTGTGGTAGACAGGGAGTAACCAGGCAAGGCCCCTTTGACCAAAGTTGTCCCCATGTCTCATTGTCTCTGCAAGGCGTGGCACACATTTGTTTACCCAACATTTGCTTTTCCATCTCCATGTGAACAGCCTTTCTCCCCTTTGAAGTCCCAAACCACTGCCCCCAACATCCTCTTTTGTCTTTAGCTGAAGATGGTATTTAAGGTGATGGCTTTGGCCATTTTGGCAAGTTACTCAGTTTTCCTGGGTTTCTCCCATGCATACATGTTATTAAACTTGTTTGATTTGCTCCTGCTTTCTATCTCATGTCAATTTAATTCTTAGGCCAGCCAGAAGAACCTAGAAGGGTAGAGGAAAATTTCTTCCTCCTCTATAGTCTGTAGGAACTTGCTTTATATCTGCATATCAAAATGGGCTCATGCAAGAGAGTCCCTACAGGACAAATTTATAATCTACCCAAGGACAAGCTCCAGCTTCTCTCCCTGAATGCTGAAACTGACACACACAGAGCAAGTGGTAGTTTTCAACTCCACTTTAGATCTAGGGTTCCTATGATTTCCATTACTGTAACTAGAAATTCCACATCTCACTTAGAAGAACTCAAGCATTCTGATTATTTGATGATGACAAAATGCTGATGGGGACTAAGAGTGATTTAGGAGAAAAGCCAAATACGAGTTCAATAGTCAGAACTTTCAGGAACACAATTCTTAGGTATGACAGATTTCCTGTCAGTTTCACTAGATGAAATTTTTGATGTTCCATCAGTGTATCAGAAATATCAAATATCAACCCAACTTTCCCTTTGCTTGCTTTAGATTCCTCCCTCCAGTGTGCTTCTGTTGTTAAATAGCTAATATTTGCAGAATTATGCCTTACTTAATGACAGAAAAAATATACTCCTGTTAATTTGCTTTAAAATTTATTTTAGTTTTAGATTTTATTATTTTATGTATTTTATTTTAATTTTTGAGCAATTACACCTCAATTAGTCTTTAAAAATAATCTTCTTTGGCTGATGAGTATTTACACTTCTTTTTTTAATTCAATGACAGCTTAATTTGTATACTTTAGATGGGAAATAATTTAAAATGTTTCCCTGAAAACGAAGTATGATTCACTATAAATATTCAGGTAACCAGTTGCTCCCTTTGGCATTTAATTGCCTGGCAATTTAACATTGCAGCGAACAAATAAACATTGTAGGTATTCGTTGCTAAAGACTAGTGAAGATTAAAAATCCAATTAGCCATGCTATCTGTTGCTCACTTACTATCACCTGGCAAGCCGTAAGCTCCATGGGACAGAAATTAAGACTAAGAGTTATCAGCTCCTTCAGAAAGCAGAAAAGTCAGGCATTTATTAAGCCAAGTGTGGGTTTTTTTGTTTTGTTTTGGTCTGTTGCAGAATAACTTGTTTAGTCCAAGCCATTTCAGAGTAATGCAAGTTTTCAACAAAAAGAGTAATTTTTTTAAACACATGAAAACAGAATGGTATTTGGTATGGTAGAGGCTTTAGGCAAATATATTTGGTAAGTAGATATTTCTTATGAAGAAAAACTCGTGTAATTGTTTAACAGATTGAGAAAAGGAGTTAAGCAAATAGTTATGGTCTGAAAAATTTCTAATCAATAATAATCATGATAACTACTAATAATTGTTAAATGCTTACCATGTATCAAATGCTTTATTGCACTTAATCATTGCAACATCTAATGAATTAGGAACTACCAGAATCCCTGTATTACAGATGAGAAAACTGAGACTCTGAGACGTTGTATGACCTGTGCCTGGTCACCTAGCAATCAGAGGAAAGAGTCAAAATTTAAACCCAAATCTGTGTTAGAGTTTATTTTCTTTACTGACTATAAACGCATAATGCCTTACTGAACTTAGGAAAATCATTCTATCAGGTGTCTTTGAACCTTTGAAGTGGGTATTTACCTCTGGAAATGGTTCTGAGCCATTCCTTCCAGAATCCTCACCTTACTTAGTAATCTAGGGTATATTTGGGTTTTGGCATTCAAATGGCGCTGGCTTGACTTTTCTTGTCCTTCCACTAAACTGGATCATGGTGAGGATACTTGGTTCCCTCTACTGGACACGGTTCCAGTGGCTTTTTTACAGCTAGTGTTCCTCCCAAGAGCCCTGCAAGTTTGCATCTAGGAAGCTTCAGAGGTAGTGGTGGGAACAGCAGGTAATATAATTTTAGCAGAAAGCAATGGGTTATGCTTCATTCAAGTGTGGCAAGACTGAAATAAGAAAAGATCCTGAACCATCCAGAGAAATGAGGCGGCCTACGGCATGGGTCACCACCTGGGGGCATCTTTCAGTCGGTAGAATAGGTGCCTGATTGAGCTTTCACTCTGCTCAGAAAAACTGTGCTAAGTGGCATGGGAAGACACAGAGGAATCAGAAAATCTGGGCTCTTCTGCGGGGCAGTGTTTTAAGAAACTGGTTCCTGACAGAACCACTAGGCTTTAAATATTGAAATCGTAACGCTGTCTTTTTCTAAGCAGTCACCTTAGCAATCCAGGCACTCATTTCAGCCATGCTGCCAATGCTCATTTGCAAAAGCCCTTTGAAAATTCCTTTCAGAATTATTTGGAGGCATCCAAGAAAATCAGACTCCATTCAGAGCAGACCTCAGTTTTTATTACCCAGCTGGGTCATCTGCCTGTACTTGGCCCTGAACTAATTTGCACTGTTTCCAATAATCAGTGCTAACATTCAGGGACGAAGCATCTCTATCTTGGTGGGTATTGACAAGAGGACCTCGTGCAGCATTAAGGCAAGCCCTAAACTTGTCTTTGTATCCTGCACAGTGACTAGCTTATCAACTGATCATACATGTTAAACAAAAGTTTTATTGACTTGACTTGAAAAAGAAAAGAAACCAAAAAAAATAAAAATTCCAAACACTGGCGGTATCTCTGGAATAATCTAGTATCTTAAAGTGAGTAGTTTTCACTAACAAGCTTTGAAATTTATATTTATAATTTTACTTAAATCAATTATTTGATATCTCCCTGAAGCACTTATCTAGTTGTAACTGAAGGATTAAAATTAGACAAAAAGTCATTAAGTCCCTATACTGTGTATCAATCTCCCTGTGTCTTCTTGTTTCACTTGAATGTTACCCCCGTTGGCTCACAAGATGATCGAGAACAATCACAGGGGTGGTGATGATGACATTTCTGGAGTACTCAGCGTTGCTCTAATTATAGTTCATGCATTGTCTTATTTAATCCTTACAACCATCCTGTGAAGAAAAGAATCATTATCTGTATCTTCCCATTCTAGAGATAACAAAACTGAGGCTAGGAGTGGTTTTACAAAATTCTGTGACTAATCAATGCGATCCATTACTGAAGAAGGACTCCAGCCTTCCTTATTCTTCTCTTTGCTATTGCAATGGTGTATTCAGTAGGCGCTCTGCTAAGAAACAGAGTTTAGTGTTTTACTGCATTTTCACAAATAATGTGTCTTCTTCACATTAAATAAAAATGAGCCCCCAAAAATCAGGAACATAAAAATCACCTGAAATTGGAACACCAGAATGTTGATGCTTTCATGCATGCCATTGCAGACATTCCGTTTTTGTTCCTATTTTATACCCCCACAACACTTATTGTGCCTGACCTGGTTGAGTGGCAGCCTTTTGTGACAAGACCTGAAAAGCGAGTGGCCACTTTCTTTCACAGTTACTTATTAGTATAGTCAGAGCGAGCCATCTGCGTATATTCTAGATCTGTCTTGGCTTTTAGGATATTATGACCATAGTGGTGTTTCCTTTAAGACAGCTGGGTGTTTCCTTTTGGCCCGAACATACTTCATCATCTTCATTTCCACCTTGAAGGTGGGAAAGAAGAGAAATACAGTTTTCTTGGTTATCTATGTTGGGCTGGCTTTTGGGTTCAACAATAAATATAGATTCGCTAATTTAATCTATAAACACTTTATTAAGGTTCCTCCTTTCATAGATAAGGGTGCCAGGCCTCCAAGAAGGGAACTAAGAATGCACAGCCAATCTGTGACAGAGCTCAGATTGCGGCCAAAGTTCTGACTCCCCTACATCGTGTGTCCAAAAGTCCTGCATCTCTGCTCATGGGCCAACAGCTGGGACAGAGGCCCAACTCTGCTAAGGACAGGCCATTCAGCCCCTGCCTGTATGCTCAACTTACCCACCCACTCATCAGGTAAACACCAATGTAGATTTTTCATTCCTCCTAGGCCCCAGGACACCAACCCTGGGGAATTATAGCAGCCATCTTTGGTCACACAAATAGGTTCTGGAATTGTTCATGGCTGCCTGAGTGCAAGAGGGTGAAGATTGTTGAAGGCTGCTTCCAGATAGTGAGGTCAGGGTCCCCATCACCTACCTCACAATGTTCAGACAGTCTATGTAGAGCATCTCTGTTCTGTACAACAGGAGAAATTGGGAATGTAGTGGTCCTAAGCATTCTCCCTAATTTCTGTGAACCTGAGGTTAGACTTGGCTTCAGAATCCTTCTTTTTATCTTAAGTAAACTTTCGTGGTACATGATGCTGTTATCAACCATTCACCTCAAAGCTCCCTGCTCTAATGCATCCTAGCCCTCAGACTACTTCATCAGTATCAGAGGCACTTGGTCCATGACCCTGGCCCCTCCCAGCAGAAAAGGGAGCTCCTCTGCTAGGGATTATCTTAGCCTCTGTGTCTATTATATTCAGATCCTTCCTGTGGCTAATGCTGCACAATTGATAACATCCCCAGCCATCAAAATAGGGAAGTTCTTCCTTATGTCTCACTTTAGTTCTCTCTATTTCTACATCTCTTAGCTAATTTTAATAAATATGGGTAGGAGGACTTGAGGAAAAGGGAATTCCCAGCCTGGTGCTTTCTTCATGAAATGATAGATTTGCTTCTTTGATGTAAATAATTGTTTTATCAGTATTAAATGTTTCCAAATCTGGTAAACCTCTTAAAATAGCATGCACTCCCTTAAAACACAAACCTTGAGAAATTCTTGATGCCAAGAGAAGTATCTGGAAGTCCTACATTTTATATATCCTTGTCAAATCCAAATAGTACCACCACCTTTTTAATAAATATCCACTCAGTCAGTGTGAGTCCACACCAATTCAACTTCAGCATCCCGAGTGTCAACAAGTCTTCCGATCTCAAAGCTATAGAGAAAGCAAATTTTGGTATCAAACTCTGGGTTCAAATTCTATATCTTCCCTTACCAGTTGTGAAACTTTGGTCAAGTCTCTTGGCTTATCTGAGCCTCAGTGTCCTCATCTATAAAGTGAGGATAGTAATATTCTTTCTTACTAATAAGGTTGATACAAAAATTAATAAGGCAATGTGTGGGATAGCACTTTATAAGTGTTAGAAGCCAAGTGTTTTCACGACAACATTTTGGAAACATTCTCTTGAGCCCCATCAACAAGTTCCAGGAGACTATGGGATGCAACAAGCTCTGGATCTCGCTGCCAGGGTTTGGATTGCCTGTTCAGCCTCTTTACTAGCTGTGTGACTGTGGGTCAGTATGAAACCTCTCTGAGCCTCATTTCTAAAATGGAAGTGATAATAATGGTCCTAAATTCTTGGAGTTGTGAGAATTCACTGAAGTTGGTTAGCACAAGGGTAAGTGCTCACTCACAGTTGCCCAATATTAATATTAATGTTTATATTAATATTAATACTGGTTTGCATCAGATAGCAGTCACCAAATGTTAATTACCTTCTTATGGTTCCATCGCACCTATCAAATTTTAACCAGCTATTGCTATTAGCAGTCTTGTATTTTATTTCGGTTCTTTTACAATGGACAGTTTAGGTTTTATATGTGCATCTACCTGTGTGTATATACACACACAAATATATATAATATACACACGCACATTTGTGCAGCTTCTTCTTTATTGCATTACATGTTGGAGATTAGCTGTGATAATTGGTGGATTTTTCCCGGAGCACTTCTTTCTTCTAGAATCCTTTCTTGCTTCACGCTCAGAGTTGAGAGAGTTTAATAATTCTCTGCTAGCCTGAGCGCCTAGTGGATGTCAAGCTGCCTGGGGAACCGAAGCTGAGTTATACCTTGCCTGTGATGAGTGTCTCCGTCCATTTAAGGTCCACTTATCGTCTTGAGCTCTCAGCTTAGTGAAAGAAGAGTTGTTACACTTGGAGGGAAGTTTCCTATGTCATAAGCGGAGATAGAGGAGCATGTTGTAAAACCAGCTGCCATGAAATTGAATTATAGGTGTCGTATTCTTCCAGACTTAAATTGCTCCATTTTACCATGGGCCTTTCTGCTTGTTTGGAACAAATAACAGCAATTTACTAGGATGCTAAGAGATGAGGGTATAAGCAGTCAGAGGTTGTTTAAGGTTTCCATAATGATGGAAAATTACTCCTATCCATTTCAAGTATGGTTTCTCTCCCAAGCCACCACATTTAAATGTGAAGAGAGGAAATGCCTCACTTTTTAATACTCTTCTCTCGGCGCAACACTCTTTAAAGGCGCTCCAGGTTTCTTTAGTGTTCTTAACCACACACCCGATCAGTTTTATTTATTATCCTGTGGAATATGTTCAGTAATGACTTCCGAGGTGGCCAGGAATGAATGGACAATTTGCTTTCACTGCCTTGATCTCCTCGACCACTTTCTTCTTAATTTGGTGAAGATCGTGTGGAGCTTCTGGAAATAGGAATCACAGTGATGGTTGGGGGAAAGCTCCAAGACACCTTCTTTCTTCCTTATAACTGAACCTTGTCGGAAGTGATTTCTGAGTCTCGCCTTCTTCCTTCAATACATTTTAGCTTTCCAATGAGCATTATTGTTTTCTTTTCAAGAAGAAATGCAAATAATTATGGAGGGGTTTTTTTGTTTGTTTGTTTTTCCCGGAGCAGTTCACAAATAGATAAACTGCCTCAATATGACAGGGAGATTGGGATGGGGTGATGGGAGGGTTATTTTATACGAAACAGGCATTAAATTGATAACACTTTCTCAGATTCAGGAAAAGGCAGTGTAGGTGGCTGATCAAAATGTGGGGTTTTTTGGTGGATACTCTAAATTTAAAAATAAATTTCTGAATTTCCTAAATAACTGTCTCTCAATAGTATTTGAGACATATCTCATGAAAGGAAACTTGGAATTAGGCGCGGGCTTTGCTTAAGTGGCACATAGCATGTTGGTACTTTTGAACTTGATTCTCAAGACACTTATGGTTTTTTTCTTTCTTTTTTTTTCTCATATGGAACACAAAAAGATGAACTGTGTTTGTTATTGCTGTTTTCAATCATTACCCAAAACACTTATCTAAGATTTTTTTTTTTCAGGTGTACATTGTAAGGTATTTCGAATTCTGTGTAGACTATGTCATGTTCACCACCCAAAGACTAGTTACAATCTATCACCACACCACACATATGTGCCTTTTTACCCTCTTGCCCTTCCCCCTTCCCCTGGGATAATCACCAATCCAATCTCTGTTGCTATGTGTTTGTTTGTCATTGTTTTTATCTTCTACTTATGAGTGAGATCATACGGTATTTGACTTTCTCCCTCTGACTTATTTCTCAAGGTCCGTCCACGTTGTCACAAATGGCCAGATTTCATCATTTCTTATGGTTGAGTAGTATTCCATTGTGTGTATATACCACATCTTTATCCATTCGTCCCTTGATGGACACCTAGGTTGCTTCCAAGTCTTGGCTATTGTGAAATGCTGCGATGAACATAGGGATGCATGTATCTTTATGCACTTGTGTTTTCAAGTTCTTTGGATAAATACCCAGCAGTGGAATAGCTGGATCATATGATAGATCTATTCTTAATTTTCCGAGGAAACTCCATACTGCTTTCCATAGTGGCTGCACCAGTTTGCACTCCCCCAAGCAGCATACAAGGGTTCCCTTCTCTCCACATCCTCTCCAACTCTTAGTGTTTCCTGTCTTGTTAATTATAGCCATTCTCAGGTGATACCTCATTGTAGTTTTGATTTGCATTTCCCTGATAGTTAATGCTGTTGAACATCTTTTCTTGTGCCTGTTGGCCATCCGCATATTTTCTTTGGAGAAATCTCTCTTCAGATCTTTTGCCCATTTTTTAATAGGGTTGTTGGTTTTTTGTTGTTGAGACTTACGAGTTCCTTGTATATTTTGGATTATTAACCCCTTATCTGATATATGGTTTGCAAATATCTTCTCCCAATTGTTAGCTTGTCTTTTCGTTTTGTTGAGAGATACTTATGGTTTTAGTCATTTTTTTTACTATACAAATATAAATGAATCCATTCTTTCTATAAAATTCCTGTAATGAAGAACAGGAATTTTACATTTGCATCCCTACTCTCCTGCCTATGTCTTGCCCCATTAATACTAGTTTACAGTTTGTGTGGGTGTGTGTCCTCCAGATGTTTCTGCATGAATGAACATATATAAATTGGTGCAGAGAGCAATATATAGCTTTGCTTTGTAATTATTTTAAGTAAGTGGGATTGTATTTTACTATTTTTCTGTAGCTTTTTTTCACTTAACACCATGTTTTGTAGACCTGTCAATGTCAATACATATACATCTAGGTCATTCTTTTAAAAAGCTAATTGTTATTCCATGATATGGATGTACCATAATTTATTTAACTTATTGATGGACATTTAAATTGCACTGTTTTGCTTTTACAAAAAAGGTGTTGCTGTGAACATCTGTGTATATGTCTTTTATGCATGCATGTGCTAAATCTCTAGGTGGACATCTGGGTTTTATTGCAACACTACATTATTGGAAGCTGTTGCCTGGTCATCCTAGTGATGGACTAAGGATGGCTTATGCAGACAGTGCTAACTGGTACAAATTTGCAAGAGCATGTAAATTTTGGCTCGTGGGATTGTGTTGGGCAAAGGTGTTATATTAGAATTAAAACATAACAGTGATTTATAAGTGTTTGTTTGCCTGTAAGACACACTGCAGAGCTGAACATGCACATTTTAAGCTGTGAGAGAACTTTGAAAATTAAAAAAAAAAAAAAAGTAAATAAACGAATTCATGGTAATCAACTTTTGGATCATTTCCCATAAAAGTGAAAATGAATGTATGTTTAAGAATGGCCGAGGGACATTGAGTTTGAATTGTTTTAGCTTCTCAGGCAGAGGATGTGTGGTGTGAGGATAGCAGACATGATGTATGGGAATGATATTCAGAGTCAGAACAGCCTGCGTCTGAATCCTGTGCCTCTGACATAGGAGGCTTTGAGATCTCTGGTAGCTAACTGTCTCTAAGCTTCCTTACAAAAGGGTTAACCATAACCTCCTCTTGGAGTAGTCATGAGGATGAGATGAGTTAGTGTGTATAAAATGTCTAGGGGCCGGACCCAGGGCGCAGTGGTTAAGTTTGGCTTGCTCTGCTTTGGCGGTCCAGGTTCACAGGTTCAGATCCTGAGCACAGACCAACACCACTCGTCAGCTGTGCTATGATGGCTACCCCCATATAAAATGGAAGAAGATTGGCACAGACGTTAGCTTAGGGGCTAATCTTCCTCAGCAAAAGAAAAAAATGTCTAGCATAGCACCTGCCATCCAGTGGACCACCAATATCATATTGTTTAGACAATATTACTCTGAACACTATCATTCATTATCCTTCTGACGCTGGCTGAGTTAATCTCACCAAGTCTCCTATTTTCTTGATAAAAGAGAAAGTCAAATTGGATAATCTCAAAGACCCTTTGCAGTTTTTCCACTTTGACAAGTGGTTCTGCCTTTTGAAAAATGAGAGTTTTGTTCATGGTCTCTGTGAGCCTTTTAGTAGCAGGATACACACACACAATATAGGTTAGATTGACAACACGATAGGACTCAGGCCCTTCCAAGGCAGAGCCTCAAAACTGTCAAGGAGTGACAGTCCCAATCTAGAGCAATCCACATATGAGAGATTCCCCTTTACCTAGGACAATAGGTGAGCCACCAAGAAGAGTCTCCAGTTGGGCTCCCCGTCCAGCCCCCACCCCATTCCACCCATCCGCTCTCTCATCCTCTGTTAGAATGACCACAATCTTCCATGATACGGATGTACCACGTTTATTTAATATATTGACAGGCATTTAAATTACATTATTTTGCCCTTACAAAAAAGATGTTGCTGTGAACATCTGTGTATGTATCTTTATAAGCGTGTGTGTGCTAGATCTCCAGGTAGACATAATGACTTCTCTTTTTTTTGCTTCTTCTCCCCAAAGCCCCCCAGTACATAGCTGTATATTCTAGTTGTGGGTGCCTCTGGTTGTGCTATGTGGGACGCTGCCTCAGCCTGGCCTGATGAGCAATGCCATGTCCACGTCTAGGATCCGAATCAGTGAAATCCTGGGCCACTGAAGCAGAGCGTGCGAACTTAGCCACTCAGCCATGGGGCTGGCCCCTATAATGACCTCTTTCCCTCAGACTGTCTCTCCCAGTGCAGTGGGTGTTGCTTGTACTCTCTGCTTATAACAACACCGAAACCACTATCATTTATTGGGGCATTTATATGCTAAACATTTTATATACACTAATTCATTCATTCATTAGTTGATAATTATTTATCAAATGTGATTTATGTGCTAAACACAATTCTAAGTGCTGGAGTTACAGCAATAAACACAATAAAGTTTCTGGCCTCATGGAGGATCCATTTTAGTCGAGAGTCCCGGACAACAAATAAACAAATAGTTGATACTGTGTTTTTTCTGCTTTTTTCTCCCCGAACCCCCCCCCCACCGCCCAGTATATAGTTGTATATTTTAGTTGTGGGTCCTTCTAGTTGTGGCATTGCATTTTTTCTTAATACAAATTGGTATGAAGCAAATTAAGTAGATAGTGATGTGGGATGCTAATTATGTAGGGTTGTCAGGTAGGAGCTTTCTGAGGACTGTCATTTGAATGATGATTTGAATGAAGTGAATATATCACAGGTTGTATATATGGATACATATATGTTACATATGTTTGTTTATATTGCTGAAGGTGATCTTTACTATCCCCATTTTACAGATTAGTAAACTGATGCTTAGAAAGGTTAAGTATGTATTAGAAATGTTCTTCAGTAGCAAGTCAGGGAACATCCATTTAATAGTGACCTAAGCAAACAGGAGTTAAGTTTTCTAACATGACAAGAACTCTGGGTAAAGAGGCGGCTGCTGGCTCTGATTAAATATCTCGGTGACATCACGGCCAGCAGCTCTATGATTTTTTCAGGCTTCTCCTCTTGGTCTTAGTGTGGCTTCCACAGGCAGCATGTCTGCATTCCAGGCAGGAGCAAGGAAGGAGCAGAGGCCCCTGTTCCATCTATCTCTTTTATCAGGAAAGAAAGTAGACTCAACAGATTTCCTCTGCAATCTGGTTTGGAAGATGAATGTCCCCTGGATGTCCCTTGCTATGAGGAAGACTGATAAAGTGAGTATTTAGTTTTTACAGTTTCTGTAGTGGAAGAAAGCAAGGAGGAAAGTGGAAGGGAGTGTTAAGTTCGTGTTTGCTTTGCCATGAATTACATACCCAACAGCATGTGTCTGGTAAGCCAGGTCTGTCCGGCAGCGAAGTTCTTCTCTTCTAGTCTCTCTCTATCTGATTCATCCTGGATAGTCAGGGGCTCTCACAGGATCTGGAGGAGGTGCCTAGTGTCAGGGACAGGTCCTACTAAAACACTCGTAGCAAAACCACGGAGGAGCTTACAATGAAGTTTTGGTTGCTCTACGGCTGATATTGGTAATGTCACTCTGCTCTTTGAAACATGATTTCCAGGCATTGGAATTTGTCTAGCCCAACCCTTCCTCTGACCAGCCTGTGGTTTTATAAGAGTTTGCCTATAATTGATGCATGTTTTGTTACAAATCCAGAAACCAAAAGCGTGCGTGCAGATGTAATTTGGATACTGTGCCACTGGGAAACCACTGACGTCAATACCTTATCTTCTGAAGTAATACTGATCTAGTAGGACTTGGGAATTGTCCAAAGTCACAGAATCCTTGGTACTTGTTGAGTGTCTTTTAGTTTATAATTGTTTTTACCTGCATTGATTCATTTGCTTTGTGTAGCTGTCCTGGGAAGTAATGTAAGAATTGTTATTTCCATCTTTTATGGGTAAACTGATATGTAGAAAAAATGAAATGAATTAAAATATTAAAACAAACTTAATATTTCATAATCATGTGTTCCTCATTCTTACAAAAAAAAAAAAACCTCTTCTAAAGCAGATTCAATTACTCTCCTTCGAACACGACTGCCCTGAATTCCCTCCTGGATAGAAATTCTGAGCTGCCATTGGTTAGATACAGAATGATCGTTCCTAGAATATACATGTAATCACTTGCTCCAGTATCTTCTAAAAACCTTTTGACGTGAAATGATTAGATCCTCAAATCTTTTAAAGTATTATCTGGCATTTTCTAATTGATGCAAAGAATAATACATGCTAATTGTCAAAGACATAAACAATACACACATATTTACATGACACAGTGAAATTTCTCTTTAGTCACAACTTCAAAAGATAATCACCGTTAGCAGATTAGTTTAAATCCTTTCAGACATTTTTCAATAACCATTTGCAATGGTTATTATTTTCGTAATAATTATTATTGTTATCATTATTAATGGAATATGATAGTGTTTTGCAACTTTTGTTGTCTAACAGTATGAACAACATATTGTGGTATTTCCATATGACTATATGTACATCTACCTAATTATTTTTAATGGCTACATAGTTATTATTTATATTCTATACTATAATATAATAGTTATATTATTTCAGAATGAATTGTAATTCTTGCAGCCAACTCCCTAAAAATGCCATTTAGTTTTTTCCCAAAACGTTTACTATGATAATACACATTCTTGGACATATATGTGTATCTTTAAGCATATATTTAGAATTTCCATAGGAAAAACACCCAGGAGTGGTATTGGTTAATTGGAAGGCAGGCATGTCTAAGATTTTATAGATGTTACAAAACTACACTCCATGAGCAGTGAATAAGAGTGTATTATCCATTTTTAGTTCTTGCTAATCTGAAATACAAAACAATTATTTCTATTTTAATTTGCATTTCTTGGTTTAACAACGGTTTCAAGAATCTTTCACACGATTGTTGGTCACTATTTCTTTTGTCATCTTTATGCCCTTTGCCCTTTTTTCAATTAGGTTGTTTTGCTTTTGATGAAATTCCTTAGATATTACAGATATTAACCCTACGCATGTGCCTATGTTGCCCATCTTTTTTCCCTCATTTTATCCTTTGTCTTTTAACTGTGTTTACGGTGTCTTTTGCTATACTAATTTAAAAATTTTTATGTGGTCAAATGTGTCATCTTTTTCTTTCTTACTTTATGGGCTTATTGGAATGAAAAGTCAGAATCAGCCTGTTTATACAGTATTTCAAGTTGGAGATCTGCTCTGAGTGAGGCTTTGACATATCGGAGCTGGTCAGACTTGAGTAATTGTCATCCTGTGCCTGATATTTACCCACACCCATTTGCATTGTGGTCAAAACCAGAATTTAATAACCCGTAGCATATTTGCACAGACTTTCTCATTTTAACCATTTAAAATTAGCTCTGAAAGATAAATGACTCATTTTTTAATATAGTCCCCTTTGAATCTAATGCAGCCCTGAGATTTTTAAGCGATCATCAGTGGCTCAGTTACGACAGCAGAGACGCAACTCAACTTCCTGGAAAGTTCCATGCTTTTGTTTTGCCCCAATGTTCCTCTCTAATAAATGAAATTGGAGCCTCAACCCAAACTTTTCAACGGTGACGGGTTTTCTAAATGAAGGGGATTGGAATAAAAATGATCAGGTGAGAGAGAAAAGAAATGCCTTGATATTTGGCCATTCAACTAAATCTGCACGTTACTGAGGCTGTTGATATGAATACAAATGAACATGAGGAATAAAATATATATAAAATATAAAGAATATAGAATATATAGAATAAAGAATATAAAATATATAGAATCTGGGTGTTCTCTGGTTATGAGTGTGGAGTTTGAAATCCTAAAGACCTGGCTTTGAATTCTGGCTTCTCCACTTAATGATCATGTGACACAAGTTATTTAACTTTGTAAAGCCTCAGTTTCCTTATCTATAAAATAGGATCGATGCCTACAGCTGCCGTTACCTAAAGATCACTTATTTTATCATTTCTGACGTTCGTTTCACCGTCGATTATAAAATTCTGGGCGATCTGTTTTACCGTCAGTACTCTCTGGCCTCAGGTGCAGGCACTATTTAAAAATCATAGCAGATGAAAGTGAGGGAAGTGAATAAAAACCGAGTCAAACTGCCATTAATTTGGCATTTTATAAGCAAGTTCTCTCTGGCAGTCAATTCATGCTGTCTGTTAAAGTAGCCCAACTTTTCATTTTTATTTTATTTTTTACATCTCAATCTTTCGTGACTTAAAAATGATGACATCTGAGTATTTCTCAAGCAGTTACTACATATTTATGAAGAACAGTTAATCTGTGGAAAGGTAGAGAGAGAGCAATCATAAAATTTTAGAGCTGAGAGACTTTCGGGCTCACGTACAGTAGAGGAAATTGAGACTCTGGCAAGTTACATTACTTGCCCAGCATTAAATATTAGTAATAATGATAAAAAGCAACTACAAAATTGGAAGGCAACCAGGAGATCTTGGGCTGGTGCGATTGTGCCCCATATCCCATCTAAGGTGAGGTATGAGTGCAAAGGGACTTTCTCTTCCCCACACTCTCTTTCTCCAGGGCGTCAAGGGCCAACTAAATGTCCAAGAGGGTGTTCCCACTGGTAATAATACACAGGGTATCCAACAGTGCCCAGGGCACAGGAATGTGCAGCTCCCACTGGACAGCCAGCAGCAATGAGTGCACAGTGTGTTGGCGGTAGGTATGGAGCTCCCCGCCAGACACAGCCTGGAAGCTCACCTACTGGAAGCCTCAATGAAGATAATCATGTGAACAGAGTAGATGAGATGTGGGAGCTTGCCTGATTCCCAGGGGTGTGGGGGACGAACAGTGGACCTTTGATGGGATGCCCCACAGAAGTAGGGAGGCCTCTGGAAGGGGCCTTGTCTCCCTTTGGCTTGGCATTTCCAGGTCTGATCCTCCTGTCTGGGCTCTCTCTCACCTCTAATCCTCCTAGCAGCATCCCTATCTCTCCTTTTCCTCTCAGCCCAAAACGTTTGTTCTAGACTAAGGAAAGTTTTTCTCTAATTCAGCACATCCTCCCCAAGATTATTTTCTATGCCCATGAGACCTCTAGTTCCCTGGGGCCAGAAATTGATTCCTGCTCATTGTCACTGTGCTTTCCTGCTGTGTCATCCCTCCTGGAGGAAAAGACTGCAGAATGCCTCTCTGATGAATGAAGAGGCCCCAAGAGAGAGAAGGGAATCCTGAGAACAAAACCATGTTTGTGTGTATTTCAGCAGTATCATCCTGTCCTCATCAACGTTAATATCATTATCATTGCCATCATTACCATCCCCACAACTGCCATCAAGCAAGTACCTTTATTGAGGGCTGACTGTGAAATTGCCAGCAAATATCATAAATATATTATATCAACTTATTGCACAGGTTCCCTCTATTGTTGGTCCTACTATTTTCTCCATTTTGCAGGGGAGAAAACTGAGTCTTATGGGGATTAAATAACTTGCTTAACACAGTGATTCTCAATTAGGGGCTATTTTGTCCCTAGGGGACATTTGGTAATGTCTGGAGACCTTTTTGGTTGTCATGAATAGGAGGGGGCTACAGGCCAAACATCCTACAATCAGATGTAGCTCTCCAGCACAAAGAATTTTCTAGCCCTAAATGTGAATAATGCCCAAGTTACGAAATCCTGGCCTAACGTGAAACATGAGTAAGTTGAAGAGAGTTTTATCATGAATGGGTGTTGAATATTTATCAAACGTTTGTACTATACCCAGATAATCATATGTTATTTCCGTATTAATCTGTTTATGTGATAAATTCTAGCAATAGATTTTCAAATGTTGAAACCATTCTTTCATTCCTGGGATAAATTCTACTTAGTCTCAGTATGATACCATTTATATGAAAATTTTAAGCATACAAAATGATACCGTATATAATTATAGACATTTACATATGTAGTGAAAGTATTCAAAAAAAAAAAAAACCCTGTAGGAGAGAGAGACACACCAATTACAGAATAATGATTACTTTTGTGAAGAAAAGAAATGGAAATCAATGGACAGAGTTCTTTAAAGGGTCTGGCCCCATTTTATTTCTTTAAAAATAGGTCTGAGAATAATGTAAACATTTGTTAAGTCTGGGAGTGTTTATGGGGCAGCGGATACATTATTTTCCATAGTTTTGGATGTTTGAAATAGATCATATGTGGAAAAAGAAAAAGAAGCTTAGAGCTAAAAAGAAATTTTTTTTTAAATAGGGCTGAAATGAAAGAAATGGCTAATTAGTAAAAAGTAAATGCCAGATGCAGGCTTCGAAGTCAGGTGTTAGAAGTTAGGTATAACTGCTCTTAACTGCCACCCCAAGCTACTTCTACCACAAGAACCCATGCAGGACAAGGTAACAGTCACAGGAGCTTATGGTGTGCCAGGTGCTGTTCCCAGTAGCTCATGTGTACTAACTCATTTACTCTTCCCAATAATCCCACGCGGTAGGTACTCATATTTTCTAGATGAAGACATTGAGCCACAGGGAGAACCCATGTCATTTGGAATATGTTCTCTTCATGTCATTTGCTTCTCCTCTTCCCCAGAGGAGCAACCATGAATCAGGATTCACAGGGACCAGGCGAAAAGCAATGTGTCCATGCTCTAGATGCCATCATCCCCGACACCACCTTCTCTCTCATCCCGTATTTTCATCAATCACCAAAGCCTCATAAATCCTCAACCTGCCACTTCTCTCCCTCTCCACTGCCTCTGTCCTCATCTCAGTCTTTTACACACAATAGCCTCCTGACAGCTCTCCCTCTTGTCAGTTTTGCTCCCTCCTGTTCATCTTCTATATCCTAGCTTTGGGCGAAATGCAGATTGGACCCCAAACTCCCCTCCCCAGAGCTTCACCTCCTTCTTAGAATAAGAAGAAGATCTTTAGTGTGGATAAAGATCAAGCATGATCTAGGAGGTCAGCCCCCCTTCCTTCCAGTCTTCCTTTAGCTTCCCAGCTGCTTGGCCCAGCACCTTGGTACTTCGGGGTCTTGTCACACACAGCCTCCTAGGCAGGGAAGCACCTCAGCATCTCCCTGGCCCCACATCCATCCACATCTCCTGCCCTTGGCCAGGTTGTTGATTCAAATACTATTTCCTCAGGACTTTCCTGTCTCTTCCAAACTTAAGTAGATCTGCTGCTATATGCCCCTCACAGAACTCCATAATCACTCATCATGGTACTCACAATTTAATTAAACAGTTAACTATGTAACCACTTTAAAATTTGTTAGCATATAAACACCATAACACCAATCCAAAGACTATTTTATTTATTGTTGTATCCTCAGGGCATAGTACAGGGCCTGGTACATAATGGATGTTCAATAAATGTGTATTGAATAAATGAAGGAATAAATGAAAGAGTGAATGAATGACTTCACTTTTCTCTGTTGATGTGGTGACTGGATAGGAAGAGGACTCAGCTATCCCACCACCTGTGGCCAGAGTTTGTCTCTTGTCTGTGTCATGGTGCATGGATCCAAAGGATGAAAAGCTAGCCCAGAGTGGCCACAAGAAAAAGGGAGTGTCCAGTTACTATTAGGAATCAAGGTGTGGAGCCCAATGGGCTAAGAAACCGCAAAAGTAAAGAGTGAAGAATGGAAGGTCAAACTGGATGTTTTCATGGGTGGGGCAGCCCCATGTAAAGTGGTCGGAATGCATCCATCTATGAAGAGAGCAGAACCTGGCATAGTTCATTTGTATTTGGGGTTTCTGATTATGATTTCGCTTGTCAAAATGATTAGTTCCAAAACATTATTGTTCATAACCATCACATTGTGCTTGCTAAAAATGCAAGTTGCAGAACATCTCTAGCAAAGGATTCTGCATCAGTAGGTTCAGGTGGACCAGAGCCCAAACATCTCATTGTGATAGTAAACAGTCAGAGAGGAGACAGGGAGGGGCAGTGGAGAGAAGGAAAAACAGTTTAAAAATCCCTGGCCAACTACAACCTTTTGAACTAATGAAAACCCAAGTATGGTGAACATCTTAGTGACATTACAGCAACTCTGTCAATGGATTCCCTTCAAGCAAGAAGGATGAAACCATTATTACGACAATGACATGTGCTCACTCATCTGCAGTGCATAGTGGCTCCTGCCTTTAACTCATCCATGACGAAGATTAATGCTGATTTTGCATCCCTTGTCTACATTCAGCCCTCACCAAGTGTAAATATCAACCCTGGCCTTTCATGGTTACTCCTTCTTAACTGAGCTCTAAAACAATATACATTGTTAGTCCTCAAACCTATAAATATAAGCATTTTATGTTGTTTTTACAAAATTAATCTTTAGGAGAAGACTATTTTTTTAGAGAGAATGTGGGCGGAAAAGTTGGAGTTAAAAAAAAGAGTTAAGGTGGAAAGCGATGGAGCTACAAAGCTGCCTTAAAAAGACAGTGTATTTACAGCAAGGAAACCACTATTTAAAGACCTGGTTAAGAAACTGGCCTCTCAGATGACCAATTAGATCATAAAGCTGGCCTTGTCCTGATTTCATTATCATGTAGCACAGTGTGTCTCCTGGGGGACTTGTATTTTCTTCCTCAGGCAGCACTTCACAGCTGGGCTAAAAATGCTGCCACATTCTTTTTGAATGCAAGAAACTTGTGACTCCAGACTTGCCTAGGATTTTAACTCTCTTGCCTGAACAGATTGACACAACAACAGATGGTCCACGTTGGATCAGTGCAACTACCTTGGATATTAAGGATCAAACTCTTTGGAATAACAACGAATGCTTTAGGCTTTGTAGACAAGTATCTAATGTACGTACACCTGTGAAAAAGACTCTGCGTCCTATAGTAGAGCTATAAGCTTCTTAAGGGAACGCAGTACCTGGCACATAGCAGTGCTCAGTAAATGCCTGAGGTATAAGAGGAGTTCACTGGGAGAATCCACACTACCGTTCCTCCAGTCTCTGCTTAGGGTAGATCACGTTCCCCGGGAAGCAGACTTGGAGACAGAGATTAGCATGTATTACTTTTATTAAGGAGGGGGCTGTGGGGATCAATACCTGTGGGAGGGAAGGGAAAGGATTGAGCAGATGGAAAATTTGGGATGTGATGCAGTTTCAAAGAAGCCAACCCCATGGGGAGTTAGGAAGCTGGGATGGTTCTCTACAGTAGTCCCTAGTTGAGTTAAGGAAACAGGGCCTTTATTCCCCTGCCTGGACCAGTCACTGGATGTAGGCTGGCTCATAAGGGCAATTCTCAGAGAGCGTTTACAGCTAAGGACTGTCTTCTTGTAACATTCCTGGGAACTGGAAGAATAAATCCTTCATTCTTGAAAGGGGATTTGGGTAATGCCCATAACGTTGTATTCTGTGCTGAGTCTCCACTGGGGCTGGCTCAGGTGGGAGTGTATGTGACCATGAGATGTACTCCTGGTGGTTATGACTGATGTAGACTACTGAAGATTTCTTATCAACTGCACAGACACCTCTCAAAGGCCACTTAGTGCATGGACTGCAAGTGTAATCGCTATTTTCGTAACTCCTTTTAGCCCATATTAAAACTTATTCAACAACTAGAAGGACCCACAACTAGAATATACAACTATGTACTGGGAGGCTTTGGGAAGAAGAAAAAAAGAATATATATAAAACTTACTCATATTTGAAGAAAAACTTATTCATATTTGCTGAGAGGATGCAAAAATAATTCTCTCAGAGAAACACACAAATGAACAAAATCATTTCCTTGAAACATATCATTACCACGTGCTGGGCATGCTGGGGTATAGATGGTCTCTAAGCTGAGTAAGAAGAATGCTCAGTTGCAGGGAACCAGCGGTGAAGGATGGCACCATATGGGAAACCAATGATCCAACTCATAAAATCCACAAAATCATAAAAAAGGGACATAGCAAACTCAGGCTCAATCTGGATCCTTGTCCATCTCTGGAAGATTCTGTCTGGCTCATAAGAGATATGTGACAGTAGGAGGAGGTGATCTCCATTGTCCGGTGGATGGAGGCAAGGGAATCCAGCTGGGAAAAGCTCCAGCCCACAGAGGAGAGGATGGGGTCTGAGTAAGGAGACTGGCAAGAGCCAGGGAGGGGCTGAGTGGCCTGGCCAAAGCGGAACAGAGCACAAGGCTGGGCTCAATGTCAGTGGGAACCTAGAGAACCTGCTGCTTGGTGTGCATATACTCTTTGGCATTGTGTATCATTTGTTTCACATACTCATAAGCTTTGCTGCTACAATGAGATAAAAAACTTTTAGAACACAAGTTTTCATTTCCTTTACATTCTCTTTAGTACCTAGAACAGTACATGGGCTACACTTTTTTTTTTTCTTTTGCTGAGGAAGACTAGTCCTGAGCTCACACCTGTGTCAGTCTTCCTCCACTTTATATTTGGGTCACTGCCACAGCATGGCTGACAAGTGGTATAGGTCCGCATCTGGGATCTGAACCCACAAACTGGGCTGCCAAAGTGGAGTGTGCCGAACTTAACCACTACACCATGGGGCTGGCCCATACAGGCTCTTCTAAACCAACAGTGGGCTGTCTGGTTGGCTGGAAGGAAGGAAGGACAGAAAGAAGGGACCTAAAGGACACAGAGGACCTTGAAGTCCTCCGTTGTCCTAGAATGCTTCTCTGCTCGTTCTTAATCACTGAATGTCTATTCTGCTTTTAGTCCTAAGCTTAAATATCACCTCCTTTAACTTTCTCTCCTAATCAAAGTTATGTCCTCTGTCCCTCTGTTTGCCTCTCATAGCACTTTGTTCTCTTCCTTTAAGGCATCTGTCACAATGTATAAAGATGCATTTGTTTTGTGTGTTTTTCTGTTTACTTTCTGTTTCCTTTCAGATGGAAAGCCGGGTCTCTGTCTGTTTTTCCATGTCAAACTTTGTGTCTGATGCGTGTTCATTCTCAATAAATGTTCGAATGAATGAATGCAATGAAAGCAGAATATAAAGAACTCATATTGGTGAGTAAGTAAATCAAACACTAAATAAAATTCTCAGCTGCTGGTTTTATAGTATATTTCAGCTCTCTGTGAATGAACCCAAAATAAATCTATTTGGACACTGAAAACACTCCTTTCCAATCCCAGTGGACTCGTTTACACCATTGAGGCGAGAAGGCTTTGCCGTTCACAGAGACCAGATCGGAAAACGGCCCCTTGCTGCCCTTCCTCTGGCCGCCTCTCTCTCCAGGTTACCGTTTGTCTCCCAGTGTGTCTGCTCTGTCATTTTATGTGTAATTAACACCGCCCGTGATAAGAATTTCTTTGACAGGTTTCCCAGCCGATTGAGTAAATTTAGAGACCTAATTACCACATGCCTGAACTCTGGGCTTTGCTTTGAGGCCTCAGCTATGATACTGCCGGTGAATGACTTGGTCCAGGCTATTTTCTGGGGGTAAAGCTTTTCTGAAATTATGATGACTCCTATCTCCGAAGTATTTCAAATGCCAGCAATTGAGATTGGGCTCTGAAGCAGAGGATGTGTGGCTTTCTGGACTTAATACAACCCTGAGTTCTGCTGTTTCATTTCAGCCTTGGACAGACAACCGCCAGCGAAGACGAATAGCTCAGCTGGGAAATCTTCGGTAGGCACGTTTCAGTTCATTTTTTTTGGTAGTAGGGAGAAAAGAAATAGGCTGCTGAACAATTAGTGAGATATTACTTGTGTTTCTTAAACATTTTTTTCTGTCTGCAAACAATTCAAGCTTTCATGATCCCACAAGCAATATGGATCAACAATAGCAATGAGGATGATAGTATCTGCCAAATATTTTCATGTGCTAGGCATTACACAGAGCACAACCATATATGTTAGGTCCTTTTCCTGTTCCTTTTTACAGATGAGAAAAATGAGTCTTAGCAATTAACTAACTTTGCTAGCTGGCAGAGCTGTGACTTAAACGCAGTACTTTTGGATTCCAAAGCTCATGCTTTTAACCCTGTGATAGTCTGTCTGTGATCTGCAACTACTTAGGCTGAACTTCTCAGCCAGAATTAAAACTCAGGCAGAGAGCTCCCTTAGGAACCAAACTTTCTCAGGTTTGTCAAGGAAGGGTTCTGGCAAACATACAAAAATTATGTTTTAAAAAAGTGTTGAATTTCTTCTGAGAAATCTGCAGTTTTGGGCAGATTTTAACTCTAATATAACCACGTGATGCATTAGTAATCCCCGGGGTTCTGGGGCCCTTGTATTGTTCCAGTTAGGGCCAGTTTACAGAAACCTGGGGCTCAAGAAGCCTCATCTTGTCTAATTCCTTGTCCCTCTGCTGATATGCTCCTAATCTGTCCATGACAGGTGGCTGCTATTCCAGGCACAAGTGTATCCATGGATGAAAATTCCATGCCCTTCTTCACTGACCTGTTCCAGTCCATTTGTCAGTCTCATTTGCATGACTCTTATTTCTGTCTTTAGAAACACTAAGCAATCTCTCCATGTATAAAGACATTGTTAGCTTAATAATAACATTATTCACATTTGTCAAATGTTTTCCACTTTACAAAGCACATTCACATTCTTGGTCTTCATTTGATCCTGAGTCAAACAGAGCAGGAATTTATTCAGTTATTTACTCAGCAAGTATTTGTTGTGTCTCCTATATACATTAAAATATCATTTCCATTTTGCACATGAGAAAACTAAGGCTCAGAGAGAATCAATCACTTTCTTTGCATCTCTCAGTCTTACAATGCCAAGTTTAGGGCTTTATCTAAACCTGTGAGCGATCTGATGTTTGAAGGGCAGGCCCAGTACTTTGTTTCCTAAGCCAAGGGTTAAAATTTTGAGAGCTTACAGCCCCAGAGACAGACTGAGTATCATTTCATGGAAATAACAGTTTCTATAATCATTAATCAACAAATAGTTCCTTTGCATTAATCAGTGAAGAACTCTTTTCCTTTTGAAGCATGATGCATGTTTTTAGTTTTTTCGTGGAAGATCCTTGGAATGGCCCTCACAAAGCCTCACCATGTAGCCATTGCCTACATCTGCAGCCTAACCCAGTTCTCCCAGCATTTTTACTTTCTCACACTCCTTATGTTCCCTTTTGCTGCAAGGCCTTTGGTGGTCTTTCTGCCCCCAAATCTCTGCACCTCTACGTCCTAGCTACCTATACTGCAGATCTCAGCTTAATTATCAGTGCCTCAGGGAAGTCTTCATCGACACACCCTCACCAGAACCTCTGATATAGACTTTCTTAGCACCAAGCACTTCCCCTACATTTTATTGATCACAGTCTCCTATTACATATGTATTTATGTAAATGTTATTTTTTTAATAGTTCTGTTCCCAACTGGACTGAAAGCACTGGAGGAGATGCCTGCATTTGCTCATCATTGTGAGCTTAGTTCTTGTAAAGGTTACCACCAGTTGCCTGATCAGATGCTTCAAAAATATATATTTGGATGGATGAATTGAAAGAAGGCTCCAATGTTGGAACTTTAATGTTCCTGGGTTAATCGAACAAATCCTGTGTTTTTGATGGCTGGAGCAACAAGTTATCATAAATTTTATAGCTTAAAACAACATCCACTTATTATCTCATTGTTTTCATGGGTCGGAAGTCTGGGCTGATTAGTTAGGTTCTCTGCTTCGAGTCTCATAAGGTCAAAGTCAAGGTGCTGGCGGGCCTGGGCTGTTATCCAGGGGAAGAACTGCTTCTGGGCTCAGCCAGGATGTTGGTAGAATTCAGTTCTTTGTGGTGGTTGGCTATTGGCCAAGAGCTACTCTCAGCTCCTGGAACCCACACTCCCCAGCCTGTGGCAGTGAATTCTCCTTGTGCTCACAACCTTTTGCCTTCCCCTTCTACCTCATCTCTCTGACTTCTTCCCTCTTTTGCTTCTCAGAGCTCATGTGATTACATTGTGCCTACCAGGATACTCCAGGATAGTCTCATCATATTGACGTAACCTAGGGGTTAGGACACAGACATATTTGGGAGACCAATTTTCTGCCTACCATAAATCCCAAGTGCCTATAAATTTGTACGTGACTTATCTTAATTAAGAGAAGAGCATTTATTATAGAATGACATTTGTGTGGATTTCCCCCCACTCCTGCAGTTGCTGTAGAATTTGGTAGATAGTTTCCCTAGAAATGGAGCTAATGAAATCGGGGACTGTGTGGTCTCAAACAATCTAAAATATGGCATTCTCACTTCATTACTTTGGAGTGGTAGCAGTTCACATTAATGCACTGGTTCCTTGCAGAGCAGGAGTGCTGATTGAAGCAGGTTCACGAAATGGACAGAGAGAAGTATGTTTCATGGCAGACAGCTGCCAGCCCCAATAGGTGGCTGTCCCTTTGGAATTGTCCCTCACTTACTTGTAAACACTTTCCCTCTTCCACAGGAATTCTTCCTCTCAGGTGTTTGCCCAAGGTAATAGTCTTTCTCCTTCCTTCAGGTACTTGAGAATTTCTTCCTTGTGATCTCAAACCTCTGGTGCTCTTCCCCTCCTCTTGATACAGTCAGGAGTAGAGGATGAAGGCACCCAGGGGAGATAAGTATTTCAGAGAAAAGATCCAAGTAATTCTTTTGTTCATGCCATTGATTTTGCTGATTTCATTCATTTATTCATTCATTCCCTGTATCTTATGACCACAGATTTTAAAATACTGTTTGTTTTACCCTTTTGTTTGCCCATCCTGGAGATGGTACACTCACTTCAAATATCCATTATCAGGTCAGCGTGGGAAATATTTTGAAAGTTCTTTTGCTCCTGAACATTTTCACTGCATGTTAGCTTGTTAAAAGGATCACTTATTTACCAAACTTATTTCACTAGGACCACACTCCCCCAGCCTGTGTGACACCTGATTAACATGCATGGAGCCAGGGTTCTAGGGAGCACGTGGGAAATGGTGAGGACATGGAACAAGTGAGGTTAAGGATGGTAAACAATACAAGAGGATTCCTGGAGGGCTGACAGGATTATGCATGGAGCACGTGCCCTGGAACAGCTTGCAACACCGATGCACCATTTTGAGAGGTGCAAGGGATGGAAATTGGCAAGAACACACAAAGCTGAGTCAAGGTCAAGAATGGATCATTGGTAGAGGCACAGAATGCCACATTTTATCTCTGTGAAGGAGTAGACAAATCGCTGAGAGCCTAGATTCATGCAAATAGCTCCATGCCCTTCCTTCTGAGACCTCCTTCCACGGTTGTCTCTTTAGAGCTTGCACAGTGATCACCAAAGGCTTTCAAGTTGACCCTTAAGAAGTGTGATTTTACTTCAAATCAAAGGAACAACCATTTTTTAAACACTTGCCGTTTGCAAGGCCCTCCAGTAGGTATGGTGGCAGCGGGCTGGAAAATAGCAAGTATGAGCCACGTTTCCTGACTGCAAAACTCTAATAGAATTGTTGATCAAGGGGCTGGATTCATCGTTCTCATTAAGGTACATTTGCGACTGTTCATAATGACTTGGTAAGAACAGAACGTAGGCGATTCTTGTCCCCGTGCAGTGATGTCATAGGAGAAAGCAAGCTTGAGTGGCATTCAAGGAGAATTAGGTAAGACTTTAGTAAGGACTTAATAGAGACAGCTAACTTCTAAAAAAGACTCATATTCTCATAATTTGAACTTTCATTTATGAATATACTCCCTGAACTTTCCTATCTCAGGTAATAGCATTTAATAGCCCCTCAATCCCACAATCAAGAGAGCTGAGAGTCAATTTTGAGTCTTCAATTTTCTTAACCTTCCAAAGCCACTGGTCTCTAAATTTGGTCTTTCTACCTCCAAAATGTCTCTAAAAACTGCCCTTCTCCATGGGCTGCAGTACCACTGTCCGAGTTTGGTTCCTTGTTATCCTTTGGCTGCTTTAGAGAAATAATCTCCTAATGGTTCTTGTTGCTCGTAATTTTGACCAACTCTAGCCCATCTTCCATTCTGCTTCCAATTATGCACCTAAAACAGAGACCCAGTTATGTCACTCCTTGCTTACAATCCTTCAGAGGCTTCTCCTTGCTTGTAGAATGAAGCACTAGCCTCAGCCTGGTACTTATAAGGCCCTTCATGATCACAGCCTGGCCTTTCAATTGCATCGCCTGCCAGTTCTCATGGCTCACACCAGTGTTTTCTCCATCTGCTGTCTCTTCCAAACACTTTCCCCCAAGGCAGCTATCTATGCTCAAAGTGTTCCCTTCTCCCTCTTCTCTTTTCTCCAGCAAACTCCTATTCATCTTTCCATTTCTAGCTCAAATGTCTGTCTCTAAAGACAGCCTTTTATGATTGATATCTGCCTTCTCCCACCCCACCTCTTTCCTCATCAGTAGTTAAGTATATGTTGTTCATATTTTGGCATGCTGATAACAATGATAATAATGGCAATTTCCATTAATTGACTATGTGTCAGGCTGTGCTGGGCACCACAATTGCACTATCTCACTTAGTCGCCCATCGACCTCGTGAGTAGCTATTATTGTTTCCATGTTATAGATGAAAAGACAGGCTCAGAAGGAATTTAAGTGACTCTTGTAAGTTCCCCAGCTGGCGAATGGCAGAACATGAATTCAAACCCGGATCTTTTTGACTCGAGAGACTGGATTATTTATAGTTGCTTCCTATGGCTTTCCAGAGAGTATGATAACAGGAATGATCCCTGGTAATTAGACTTTCTGGTGCAAATGACTTTCTTTTTCTCTTTGGGTTCCAAGGCCTTCTTTTACTTGAGCATCTATAACAGTGCCTGATCCACAGTAATAGATTCTTAAAGGGTATTTTTTGAGTGAGAGAATGAAGGAACAAATAAATGACTATTAAATTCTAATTCTAATATATATATATATATATACACATACACTAGCTAAGTATATACTTTAAAGTATAGAGTATAGTATTTATTATTATGAAATATGATAAGTGTTTGAAATTTTTATGTTTGGAACAATTCATCCAGGAAACAGGACTAAATACAGAGATGAGTTAGATTTTTATTGCTTTGTTGTGTATCTCTGTCAGTTAGGAATGGCTAAAAATAATGAACTAAATGATGAAATCTGGAGATGATATTTGCTGTCATTGGTTCAGGAACGGCATCTCTGTAATTCTTTTTCTTCCCCTTTGTGTGTTGCCTCATGATCACAAGATGATTGCCATAACTCCAGACATCACATCCACTTTTAAAGCATGCAGAACAGAAAATAAGAATGAGTGGATCCAATCATATCTTTTCCTTTTATTAGGAAAAGATTTTTTCCAAGAGCTCCCAACAGACCTCCATCTGCATCTCATTGGCCACAACCACATCCTAGGGTCGCTCTGGTTGTCTGGGAGATTAGGAAAGTGTATCTCATCTGGGACTAGGTAGAGATCCACCTTGAATGAGGTTAGGTTCCGTTAACCAAAAAAGAAGGGAGCTAGATAATGGGTAGACAACTAATAGTGTCAACCACAGCATGTATGCTATTCCTCTTCATTGGTCAAACTGACTTTCTGCTTTAGTCTCCATTATTTTATAGTTCCAAATTTTCTATTGCCCAATAAGAAAGACAGATATTCAAAATTATAAGAGATGGAGTCAGCGATGTATCGAAGATTAAATGATATTTGCAGGGGGTAAATCTCAGCCCTAATCAGTAACCAGGCAAGTTACACAAACTCTTTAAGCTTCAGTTTCCTCCTCTGTAAAATGGGAATGATAATGATGACATCACAAGATTAACGTGAGGATTCAGTGGAATAATGCACGTTTGCCTGGAACACTGGAAGCATTCAGAAAACTTAACTATTGCCATTATTGTAATTATTATAGTCTTTGAACGGCACATGTTTCTTTCCAATTGACGGTGGAATTTTAACAATAACAGATGGAACCAGTAGACTTATCAAATCCTTGCCATTATTAAAGATTTAAGAATGTTGGGTATTGACCCATTATCTGTCTGCCAAGGTGTTCTTTTCCTCCCTCCAGTGGGATTTTGAACTTTTGTCAATTTTGTGGATTCACAGTCCTAACCAAAAAATCCCCCTGGGCCCTTGAGTATGAGTAAAGCCCACTGAAATCAGTTGCTATTTGTAACTCAAGGGTTGGCAAACTTTTTGGTATGAAGAGCCATATAGTAAATATTTTAGGCCTTGTAGGCTGTACTATCTCTTTTACTATAACATCAAAGTAACCATAGACAATATGTGTGTGCTGCAATAAAACTTTATGCACACTGAAATTTGAATCTCATATAATTTTCATGAGTTATGAAATCTTATTCGTAGATTTCTTTTCAACCATTTAAGAATGTGAAAACTACTCTTAGCCATGCATGCAAAGTAGGTGGCTCACTTGAATCGACCTGTAGGCCATTGTTTGCCAAACCCCGGTTTTACTTAATGTCATTGTCATCTTTTCTATCATACTAGGTTAAAGTTATCATTCACTCCCTCATCCCTGAAATCTACTTCCTAATTAAATACTGTGGATTTGGGCCAGCCCCGTGGCCAAGTGGTTAAGTTCGCACTCTCCACTTTGGCAGCCCAGGGTTTCACTGGTTCGGATCCTGGGCACGGAGGTGGCCCAGCTCGTCAGGCCACTCTGAGGCAGCATCCCACATGCCACAACTAGAAGGACGCACAACTAAAATATGCAACTATGTACTGGGAGGATTTGGGGAGAAAAAGCAGAAAAAGAAAAAGAAGACTTGTAACAGTTGTTAGCTCAGGTGCCAATCTTTAAAAAATAAATAAATAAATAAATAAATACTGTGGATTTCATCATTGCCAAGTGGAATTTTAATGTGCAAATTACTAATTCCTATTATTGGAATGATTACATAGTATTCAAGAGCAATGAAATTTACTTCACATTCTGTAATAGATAATGGAGCTTTAAATAAATATAATTCAATATAATTAAAATGTTCTTAGTTTATGAAGAAGCAAGAAATAACATCGCATCTTCAACAGGGGTGAGCACCATTCATCTGATGAGCCACCCCTGTGTGGCCACCTTATCTCTTTGTGTCCTTAGGCTGGGCATATATAACACAGAACTGAAACACCCTTGCATATTTTGCAACATGAAGAATCGTGGTTTGACTTGTAGAATTCCTCCAGGAGTAAATAAATGCTAGACTGATAGCTTGAGAATAAAAATGAGACCGCATTTGTTCCTTCCTTTTGTTCAATTTCTTCACTCTTCCAAACCAATTACTCAGGCCCCACCACCACTTCTGGGCAGCAGCTTTGAAGTCTTGAAACTCATTGTGTCAGGTTGAAAATGAGAGACAACAGCTGTCAGAGCCAGCATCTGATGCCTTTGACTTGTTTCTGTGTAGCGAAAGAAAGCGAGCTTGCAAACTGTACAATTGAGAGGATTCACCGTTCTTCAGCTAAAGGTTCCAGGCAGCTCTGAGATAGCATTGCTTTCCCCGAAGCTGTTTTGCACAAAAACATACTGTTTTATTTTCCTGCAGCTACAGCAGCATGTTTAATACCAATAACAGTACTGAAACGAGGCAGCCATGGAATTTCTGAATATAACGTATAAAGACTGGAAAAATAGCAGGGCTTTTATGAGATATAAAGATATATATATATCTTTGTTTATTCTTCTTCCATCTGTGGTGGATAAGGAAAGCACATGTGTGATCCTATATGATGTTATTATAGACAACTGTGATGTTTCTGGGGTAGGGTGCAGTTGCCATATGAATCTAATAGGAAAATATGACAACATTGCAATGAATGTACGCATTATCATTTTAGTTATTTGTCAGCTCCATCTCTTTTTATTCATACATAATTTTAGAATTTTTCTGCCTTCTTGGCCCCAGAGCTTTTCCCAATCTTCAGTCTCTGTATTGAATGGACCCGACCCATTGAACAATTACTAACCTTTATTGAATGCTACACCAAGCTCCATGCATCTTATCGTTTAATTCGTGCAGGAACCCTTTGTAATAAGTGTAATTATTAGTCCCATTTTTGAGATGGGGGAACTGAGACAATGTCTGAATAATTTGCTGAAGTAAATGGAGGAGCCAGGTTCCAACCCCAACTCTTGGTGACCATTTCCTATGCTCTTTACCAGCACCCTACGAAATGTGCTATGCTTGTTTCTCTAAGCTGGCAGTTCTCAGGCATGAGCATGTCTCCAAATCACTTGCAGCACTTGTAAAACCCATCTCCAAAGCGTGTGATTCAGTAGTCCTGAGGTAGGACCCAGGAATCTGCATTTCAGTAATTTCCTGGGTGATGCTGATGCTTCTGGTTCCAGACCCACATTTGAGAACCACCATTTAAGTCACCTCTCAAGTCAGTGATATCATCCTCTGTGCCTAATTGTTTCATATCCGTGCAAAGGCTTTGAAGGTATAACTTGCTACCTAAATGAAAAGCACTATGCTCTTTAGAGCATTATCTGAGCCAAGCAAGTGCCATATCGTGGGTACACACAATATCCACAAGCAGACACACACACACACGAGAATAATTGGTTGGATACTTCAAAGTTCCATTAAAGGCTTTCCCTGCTTTGCATGGCTTGCTTGTGCCTGGGGAGGGTGAGGCATTTTCCTGTGATTGGCAGGTTAATCTCTTAAGGACCCAGCTGTCTTTCTTAAACAGCATAGTGAGGTGCATGGCACTGAGTGTGAATTCAGGCTCAAAGAAGTCACAGTGAACGAAGTTCACAGCCAACAGCGGGTGGCTACCAAAGAAGATTGCTATTTCACAGGTGTCACCCCAAGCTCAGGAGGGAGCAGGAAGTGTGATCAAGCAACTTAAGAAAGATTACATGACATGCTAAAAGGGAACGGCAGCAATGCCTAGGAAGAAACTCTTTTGAATAAAGATTATTTTTCACAGGTGATGCTCAATGTCTGATGATAAGCATTCTTTTGAACTCTCTGTTCATTTGTAACTATCGTCTGCCTTCCTTCAGAAACTTTCTTTTTTTAATATCCCATTATAGAATGCTGGAAATACCTCTGAGATGGTTTAAAAAAAAAAAAGGTGATTATATGCTTCATTGCCATTCTTTGTCTTTATTCCTGCTCTCTAAATTGAAAATGTTAACTGTCAGCCAAGATAATAAATATTTTGGCTTTTGGCACTCTACATGTTTATGTTAAAATATAAGCTGTGGTTCCTTATTGTCTACAGAAAATTTTAAAAACCAAACTAGTGAGTTAGGTGTGCCAAAAATTTATTAAGCTCTGATCAAAGTATAATTGTGGCAGGCACTGCTCTTAAATAAATGTATTAGATTCTCTTCCTGTAATGCATGGTCTCAATCTAGAGGACCGGAGGCCTCATATAATGGATTGTTAAGAAAAGCTTTTCAGAGAAGATAGAATTTGAACTGAGTCTGGAAAATAAGTAAAAGTGGACCTGACACAAGAAGAAAGATTTTTGGTGTTTGTTTTCCTTCCATTCAACAGATATTTAATGAACATCTAACAGGAGGCTGGGTGCTGTGCTGGGATGAGTAGCTCATAGGTGGTGGTGTCTGCCATTTTGGAGTTCAGTTTGTTGGAGGAGATAGACATCAAACAAAGAATCCCACAGATAATTACTCTATCCTCATCACAATAGGAGGTGGATGAAAAGGAAATCCAGGACCCCATGACAACACAGCATAGTGAGAGAATGATCTAATCTGTGGGGTCAGAAAAGGCTCTGGCTCAAGCTGAGACCTGTAGGAAGGGGGAGAGTTGACTGGATTTTGGGTAAAGGAAGATGTTCCAGAATGAGCAAAACCTTAAGAATTGAAAGAGCTTAGTGATTAAAAGGAGGTAAAAGGCCCATGTTGCTGAGGAGGAGTGGGATGAGACCAAAAGGCAGGCAGGACCAAATTGGGCATGGGGGCTGAGTAAAGCAAGATAAGGATTTTAGGGAGAATGAATAAACGTGGGTCAACCAATCCTCAGGGCCTTCTGGTACGGCATAATCAGAAAGTTCTTTTTTTTTTTTTAATGAGGAAGATTAGACCCTAGCTAACATCTGTGCCAATCTTCCTCCACTTTTTTTGTATGTGAGTTGCCACCACAGCACAACTGACGAGTGGTGTAGGTCCACACCCAGGATCCAAACCCTTGAACCCAGGCTGCCAAAGCAGAGCACGCCAAACTTAACCACTACGACAGAGGACTGACTCCAGAAAGTTCCGTTGTTTAATCTGGTCTTTTGAATGCTGTTATTTTACTATTGCAATTATTACTATTACTATTATCATTATTATTTTGGTTTCCTCCTGATACTGAGGGAAATCATTTTGAAAATTACAGCTTGCCTCATCTGTACTGAGAGGGACCAGTATCTTTGTATAGATCCCTTTCAGCAAGATCTCCTGATGATCCAGATGATCAATCAGAGTTTGAGAATTGCTGGACCTAAATGGTCTTGGTGCACAGCAGACTCTCAGTTCAAGTTTGTAAATAAACAAATCAATGGATTGTTTTTGGATGGAGCAGTCCCTACCTTAGTTCAAGGGAGCAGCATATACTCTGGGAAGATTGCCTGCATTGACTGAAATGAACTCATCTCACAGTGCCATGTGCATACGAGGTACTCAGTCAAAATCTGTTGAGTGACTATTTTAAGTCTGCATAGAATCACAAACACTTTGAGTCATCTTTGTCTCATGCTTTTTTTATTCTGAGCCCAATACAACTTATGGATTTCATTACCAAAAATATTGTGAAACATAAACTAACATACTGTTGGAATAAACTAGAAGTTGCTGTTATTATACGTTTGTCATTACTTCCTGACTGGAGCCTTGATAACCTGTGACTATTATTACTTAAAGTCAAGTCCACTAGGAAGTTTTTTCCCTATCATGTTAAATTACCCTCTTAAAAGGAGATTGTATTCTGAACTCTCCAGAGGCGTGCTTTTTGATAAGGTTGGAGGATAAGGATTCAACTTTCTCCCTTCCTTTTCTGCCCTATCTCATTTCTCTCTCTATATTAGCCTGGAGATTGTTGTGTCCCTTTTCCACCTCCCTTGTGGTTGAATCTTCAAAGCTCTCAGATCCCCTTTCTGAATTGGCATATATCTTTGAATTTTAATTTTCATCCTCTTCCCACAAAGTTCATAATTTATTTTCTTTTCAGGGTTGGATGCCAATTTAAAATTAAGACTAGAGTTTTGTCATCATGAAAAGCAAACTGAATCAAATAGAAATAGACCTCTTAAAACCTTGCTCCCTCCTTTCTTACTGTTCTGTGCGCGCTCTGGAGAATTTATCCCTCTGGTTTGGTACATGTTATACAAATGACTTCCAGTCTGTTCTTTTTGCTGAGGAAGGTCATGATCCACGTTCTTCACTAGGGCTGCCTCGGGTGGTGCAGATTTAGAAACAGCAGCTTGTCCCTTCTCTTTTTAATAAGGGAAAATTTCATGAGAATATTGAAAAATTAGCATCACTAATCTATGAGAACCCTTCCTGCAGGCAGAGGGAAAAAGAACCTAAACACATTTTCATATCATTGATGAGCACTAATTTGTGAAAATGTAATGCCAAGAGAAACAACATAATCAGGAATTCCTCCTCCACAAGGTGAAATGAACCAGAGCTGATTGAAATTATGAGTACTCCAAAGCTTTGTATCCGTTATCTGCAGCTGGGTAACAAACTATTCCATCACAGTGGCATAAAGCAACCAGCTTACTATGCTCGTGATTCTGTTGATGAGGAATTCAGCAAAGGCATGAGAAAGATTGATTTTCTCTACTATAAAATGTCTGGAGCCTCAGCTGGAAAGACTGTAAGTCTGGGGTTGAATTGATGGCTGGAGCCGGAACCACCTATGGAATCATGTATTTATATTTCCTCTATTTCTGATGCTTTGACATCTGGGGCCTTCCTCATGCTAGAGGCACTGCTCCTCCAAGGTTGAGCTATTTCCTAGAGACAGTAGACACTTGTCCTGCATAAAAGCACCCCTTTCATATGCATACCAAGTGATCTAGAGCCCATACCCCAACTACCTCCTTTATCAGGCTCTTATACAGGCATACCTCAGAGATAGTGCAGGTTTGGTTCCAGACCACGGCAATGATGCAAATATCGCAATAAAGCAAGTCATTCAAATTTTTTGTTTCCCAGTGCATATAAAAGTTATATTTACACTAGACGATGGTCTATTAAGTGTGCAATAGCATTATGTCTAAAAAAACAATGTACATACTTTAATTAAAATATACTTTATTGCTTGGGCCAGCCCAGTGGCACAGCGGTTAAGTTCGCACATTTCTCTTTCGTGGCCTGGGGTTCACCAGTTCAGATCCCGGGTGTGGACATGGCACAGCTTGACAAGCCATGCTGTGGCAGGTGTCCTACATATAAAGTAGAGGAAGATGGGCACAGATGTTAGCTCAGGGCCAGTCTTCCTCAGCAAAAATGAGGAGAACTGACAGCAGATGTTAGCTCAGTGCCAATCTTCCTAAAAAAAAAAAATTCACTGCTAAAAAATATCAACCATCATCTGAGCCTTCAGCAAGTCATAATCTTTTTGCTGGTGGAAGGTCTTGCCTCCATCTTGATGGCTGTTGACTGTTGAGGGTGGTGGTTCCCGAAGAGTGGGGTGGCTGGGCAATTTTTTAAATAAGACAACAATGAAATTTGCCACATCAATTGTGTCTTCCTTTCCTGAACTATTTCTCTGTAGTATGTGATGCTGTTTGATAGCCTTTTATGCACAGTAGAACTTTCAAAATTAGAGTCTATCCTCTCAAACTTTGCTGCTACTTTATCAAATAAGTTTGTGGAATAGTTTAAATCCTTTGCTGTCATTTCAACAATCTTCACAGCATCTTCACGAGGAAGGGAGTCCATCTCAAGAAACCACTTTCTTGGGGCCAGGCTGGTGGTGCAGAGGTTAAGTTTGCACATTTCACTTGGCAGCCCGGGTTCACCGGTTCAGATCCTGGGTGCAGACCTATGCACTGCTTGTTAAGCCATGCTGTGGCAGGCGTCCCACATGTAAAGTAGAGGGAGATGGGCATGGATGTTAGCTCAGGGCCAGTCTTCCTCGGCAAAAAGAGGAGGATTGCTGGCTGATGTTAGTTCAAGGCTAATCTTCCTCAAAAAAAAAGAAAAAAGAAAAGAAACCACTTTCTTTACTGATCCATGAGAAGCAACTCCTCATCTATTAAAGTTTCACATGAGATTACAGCAATATAGTCATGTCTTCAGGCTCCATTTCTAATTCTAGTTCTCTTGCAGTTTCTACCACATCTGCAGTTGCTTCCTCCACTGGAGTCTTGAAACCCTCAAAGTAATCCATAAAGGTTGGAATCAACTTCTTCCAACTCCTGTCTTAATGTGTATATTTTGACCTTGTCTCATGAATCACAAATATTCTTAATGGCATCTAGAATGGTGAATCCTTTCCAGAAGGTTTTCAATTTACTTTGCACAGATCCATCAGAGGAATCACTGTCTATGGCAGCTACAGCCTAACCAAATGTATTTCTTAAATGATAAGTCTTGAAAGGCAGAATGACTCCTTGATCCATGGGGTGAAGAATGGATGTTGTGTTAGCAGGCATGAAAACAGCATTGATCTCATTGTACGTCTCTAGCAGAGCTCTTGGGTGACCAGGTGCATTGTCAATGATCAGTAATATTTTGAGAGGAATCTTTTTTTCTGGGCAGCAGGTATCAACAGTCGGCTTAAAATATTCAGTAAACCGTGTTGTAAACAGATGTGCTGTCATCCTGGCTTTGTTGTTTCGTTTCTAGAGCACAGGTAGAATATATTTAGTATGATTCTGAAGGGCCGTAGGAGTTTTGGAATGGTAGAGGAGCATTGGCTTCAATTTGAAGTTACTAGCTGCATTAGCCCCAACAAGAGAGTCAGCCTGTCCTTTGAAGTCAGGTATTGACTTCTCCTCTCCAGTTGCAAAAGTCCTAGGTGGCATCTTCTTCCAGTAGAAGGCTGTTTTGTTTACATTGCAAATCTGTTGTTTAGTGTGGCTGCCTTCATCGATTATCTGAGCTAGTTCTTCTGGAGAACTTGCTGCAGCTTCTAGATCAGCACTTGATGCTTCATCTTGAACTTTGATGTTATGGAGACGGCTTTTTCCTTTAACCTCATGAACCAACCTCTGCTAGCTTCGAACTTTCTCAGCTTCCTCAGCTCTCTCAGCCTTCGTAGAATTGCAGAGAGTTAGGGCCTTGCTCTGGATTAGGCTTTGGCTTAAGGGAATGTTGTGGCTGGTTTGGTCTTCTATTCAGACCACTACAACTTTCTCCATATCAGCAATAAGGCTGTTTCACTGTCTAATCATTTGTGTGTTCACTGGAGTAGCGGTTTTGATTTCCTTCAAGAACTTCTCCTTTGCATTCACGACGTGGCTAACTGCTTGGTGTAAGAGGCCTAGCTTTCAGCCTGTCTTGGCTTTCGATATGCCTTCCTCACTAGGCTTAATCTCTTCCAGCTTTTGATTGAAAGTGAGAGATGTGTGACTCTTCCTTTCGCTTGAACACTTAGAGGCCACTGTAGGGTTGTGAATGGGACTAATTTCAATATTGTTGTGTCTCAGGGAATAGGAAGGCCTGAGGGGAGGGAGAGGAATGGGGGAATGGCCACTCGGTGGAGCAGTTAGAACACACACAACATTTATAAATTGTTTGCCATCTTACGTGGATGCAGTTTGTGGTGCCCCAACACAATTAGAACAGTAACGTCACAGACCACTGATCACAGATCACGATAACAAATACAACAATAATGAGAAAGTTTGAAACATTGTGAGAATTACCAAAATGTGACACAGAGACATGCAGTGAGCACGTGCTGTTGGAAAAATGCAGCTGAAAGACTTGCTCAGCACAGAGTTGCCACAAACCTTCAATTTGTAAAAAATGCATTATCCGTGAAGCACAACAAAGTGAAGTGCAATAAAACAAGATACGCCTGGACTCCTGGGCACTATTCTCCTGCTCTGGTCACCCAGGGTCGGATACCAAACAACTAGAGACAGCCCCCATACCCTGGAGACTGCTGAAATTATTCAAACTAACCCAGCCTAAGCCTGCTTACCCTGCCCCGCCTGTTGCTTCCTATGGAAAGCATAATAAAGGCTGTTGCTCATGTTTCCCCCTTCCTCCCTCTGCCTCCTGAGCAGCCCTGGTGCTTCCCCATGAGGCCTCCCTGCATGATGTGGCCATGCCTCCTGTTTCTAGGGATTTGTGAGTATGAGCTTCTTCCTTCATGGCGATCATTTCTATGTCTGTATGTCTTATCAAACCTGCTTAAAACAAATCCTGCATACATTTGAAAGCAATGTGAATGTGTCTTCACATACCTGTCTAGTGGCTGATGTTGGCGGTGAGTCAGAATATCTTGCTGGTGGACCCTATGTGATTGCTATGCATGTGCCAGTTTGGACTTTCTCACAGCATGCTGGCTGAGTTCCTAGAGTGAGCTTCCTCAGAGAAAAGGCAGAAGGGCACAACATTTTCATGATCTAGCCATGGAAGTCAAACAGCATCACTTCTGTCCTACTATATTGGTTGCAGCAGGCACCAAGTTTTCCCCAAGTTCAAAGGGAGGGGACATAGACTCCACAACTAGATGGGAAAAGCATCAGAGTCACATTGAAAAAGGAGCATGTGATATAAGACATATAATAGCCATCATTTTGGGAAAATACAATCTGCTCTGAAGTTTTCACCCCATGCATCTCTCTTGAGAGGTAATGGAGATCCTCCTAGAGGGAGGAAAGCAGAAAGGACCACCCCACACTAGAGGCATGCAGGACCCAACGTATTTGGGTTATGAACTCTGGAGGGCAGAAAGACTTGGATTTAAATTCTGGCTTTCCTGGCTATGTGCCATTGGGGAACTCATTAACCTCCCTGAGCCTCTGTATTCTCATCTAGAAAATGGGCCTATTTGCAGCATCCATCTCATTGGGATGTTGTGAAGATTAAATGAGGTCTCTCATATAAAGCATTTTGTGTCCCATCGAACATATGCAAGTATGTGCTATTGTTATTGTGCTAGTTGATGTTGCATCTGTATGTTACCTCGCCTAGGACTTGGACTTTGAAGGACAATGAGACATCACTCTCACCACTAAGGCAGGAAGCAAGGCCATATTTGGTGAAGATGCAATAAGTTATAGGTTTTATTAAGTAAAAGTTACTCTGAGCGGAAAAAGTTTTGATCACAGTGCTTGGAAGTTCTTAGCCTTGTACTTACTAGCTTTGAGGTTTCAGAAAGCCAATTACCTGGGCTTCCTTGTTTGTAAGACATAATCAATCGTTGCTTCCCTGTCTTCCTATCCTCAAGTGAACTGTGAACCTAGAAACAATTTGTAAATAGTTCTACAATTGTTTTATAATTATGCTAATGAAGCCTGTTACGGGAATTTTGGTACAACAGAGTCAAATGGGGCAAAGCAGTGTAGACGAGATCCAAGAACACCATGTGGACACTGACTTGGGGCCAGGAGCTGTGAACCCTCGTGATATCTCTATGGGTATCATTCTCACTCAAGCCATACTTCAGGTGAGAGAGCTGGGGCATGGAAAGTAATTTATCAAAGGCCACACAGCTCTTAGGGGATAAACTCGGATCTGAACTCAAGCTGTCTGACCCTATAGTTTAACTTTTATCCTCTGCACCACAGCCTCTGATCCTGAAAAGCCACGCTGCCCCTGGTCTTCAGCTGGGTTCTTATAGATACGTGCATTGGCAAGAGTTGGGCTCTGTCGATGTAGTCTATCCTTGTTACCTAAAAGCAACCTGGCAGGGCTCAGAAGAGTGAGAACGCTTCCTTCACAGAGAAAAAACTTGAGAACAACGCCCCCTCTACTCCACAAGAGGAAGTCAGAATCACGTTCCTTTTCAGCAGCCTGACAAGGTGTGGGGTCTGCTGATTTCTGAACTGGCTTTACTTGCATGACAGCAAGCCATGATCTGGCCCTCGGTATCAGCATTCAATGACGAAATGGGTTCAAAGCCAGCAGTGTGTCCTGTCTTCTGTGTGTTTGTTTAATAGGTACATTTGTTTTAATTCTATTTATTAGGCATTTGAAAATCAAAGGCTCCCAAAAAGTAAATCTGAGGTAGATAGACAGATAGGTATAAATTTGCCTGAATGTTGAGTTCCATATTTTTAACAGCAAGTGAAGTTATTTTACCCATGATTTTGGAAGGAGTTAATATTTGTAACTTCTCAGTCTACATTTCTTATTGCATTTGAACTTTCCCATTGTCCATGCACAGTATAGATTTTTTAAAAATGCAAAACCTTTGGATATGATGTTTGGAGGGAAACTCATAAGCACGGAGTGCGCATGTGTCAGGGGCTGCCTCTAGGCACGACTTGATTGCTTTATGTGTTATGAGGCATTGCCTCGGGCATTGAAGACACTGGATGCTTTTCATAAATAAGATCTGTGTAGCATAATAATTTTAAAAACTGATGAAGTTATTGCAGTTTAACATAATAAGCTTCATAAAAATTATTTCCTCCTTTTCAAAAAAGTAACAGGAGTTGGCCAAATGCAGAATTCTAAAGTGCCGTAATCAGCTATGTGATCTCGTGTGACAAATCTGGTTATGTTATCTACACATAGTCTGATATAAAAAGTAATTTTAAAAATATCTTTTATTGTCAGGCGAGGAAATAACTTAGGAAAAGGCAATTTTTAGTTCAATTGAAAACATTTAAAATTCTGTGTGGGTGTTTCCTGAGAAAATTGCTGACTGGGGCAATTTTCCTCTGCTTGCTGTCTTCTTCAATTGGCTTGCATTGTAATCAGAAAAATGTGAAGAATTTTCATTGATGGCATCACCACAAAACATGATCCTCTTATTTCATCATCCATTGGTGGCGCATCTTCATTTGTGGTATAGATCTGGCTTCTCAACCTTAAATTGCAGGTCTGGCCATTTGGAGAACTACACCATGCAGGGTTTCATGCAGGAAAATTCCTGTGATGTACAAATCAGTGTATGTAAAATGTTTTCTACCCTATAAGTCTTGTTAAGTGCTGGAATTTTGCAGAAAGCTTAGTAAAAACACCTGGTCACACTGTCTGCGACTTATTTCCTGGGGTCCCCTACTGACAAGGCATGCAATGGAAGGTGGGCTGTAAAACGGACAAAGTGCAGACATTCTTTGTTAGTTTTTCTTTGATGATCTCCTTGGAAGTAAACGTTCAAGCAGTGACCGTGTCTTACTTGCAGCTGTGGGATCACACTTCTGAAAGTACTTATTGTCTCCGGGGAAGGCTGAATAAGTTCTGCACATAGAAATGTGTCTGCTTTTATGATGCCGTCACCTGCAGCTAACTGTCCCCACCCTCCGACCCCCACCCCATACTCAGAGTGAGCACATCAGCCCAGACTTCTACTGGATAGAGAGAAAACTTATGACTAGTCTGCCTACATTTGGGACCCTGCCTATTTAGTCCCCTTGGAAATGTTATCCCAGGGTATTCAGTAAACTTTAAAGACTAAGACTTTGATAATCAATTGGCTTGGACAGACAAGATAAACAGCTGTGTCTTCATCAGCTCCCGTGGAAATCATCGGTTCATGTGTTTATCTCCCGCACTAAACAGCAAATGCCTCAAGGATGGGTTTGGTGTTCTCTGCCCAGCACACAACAGAGGGTCAATAAATGAATATTAAGGTGGACTTTATGTAATTTGGGAAATTTAATCCTTTTATGCTCGTTCCTTCAATCGTTAGTTTTTCTTTCATTTATTTAGCAAACATTTATCAAGAATGTCACTAATCATCAAGGAAATGCAAAGCAAAACAACAATGAGCTGGGGCTGGCCCAGTGGTATAGTGGTTAAGTTCATGCGCTCCACTTGGTGGCCCAGGGTTTGCAGATTCTGATCCTGGGTGCAGACCTACACACTGCTCATCAAACCATGCTGTGGCAGCAACCCACATATGAAATAGAGGAAGATTGGCACAGATGTTAGCTCAGGGCCAATCTTCCTCACACACACAAAACACAATGAGCTATCATTTCATACCTCTTAGGATGACTATTACTAAAAAATACAAGAGATAACAAGTACTGGCGAGGATATGGAGAAATGAGAATCCTGGTGCACTATTAGTGAGAATGTAAATTGATACAGCAATAATGGAAAACAGTATGGAGGTTCTTCCAAAACTTGAAAATAAAACTAGCATATAATCCAGCAATATCATCTCTGGGTATATATCCAAAGGAATTGAAATCAGTATCACAAAGAGATATCTGCACTCCTGTGTTCATTGCAATATGATAAACAATAGTCAAGATCTGGAAACAGCCTAAATGTCTGTCAAAGGATGAAGGGATAAAGAAGATGTGATATATACATACAATGCGGACTCTGAAATAGTCAAACTTATAGAAGCAGAGAGTACAGTGGTGGTTGCCAGGGCCTTGGGGTGGGGGATGGGGAGGTGATGGTCAAAGGGTACAAAGTTTCAGTAACACAAAATAAATAAGCTCTGGAGATGAACCATATAGCAGAGTGCCTATAGCTGAGAATACTGTATTGTATACTTAAAATTTGATAAGATAGTGGATCTTACGTTAAGTGTTCTTACCATACATACAAAAATAATAATATAGAATGTGGGAGGAAACTCTGGGGGGTGACAGATATGTTTATGGCCTTGAATATGGTGACTATTTCATGAGTATAGGGTGTGTACTTATCCCCAAACTCATTGACTGCTATGTGTACAGCTTTTTACATGCCAATCATATCTCCGTAGTGGTTTTAAAAATAGAAATAATAATAATGGATTAGGAGCCAAAAAAGAACTTACTCTGTTCCAGGCTCTTGGCTAGGCGCTAAGGATATAGTGATAAGCAAGACGAAGTCCCTGCCCCGGTGGTAGAATTCCACAGAAACTCTGAAAAACTGATTGCCATGTTAGAATTTGACTTCAAATCTTTGGCAACACGAAAGTGTTTTTACTCTTACTTAAAAGTACATTGGCAAAGGTGGAATGCAGAAACGTTTCATTTCTTCTAAATAGTCACCCTTCCCAAAGATAGGTGGGGGAACTTCCTGCTCCTTCATAAAATGAAATGATAAATCAAATCAAATCAAATGGCACCCCAAGCAAGAGACCAAAACACAGTGACTTTTCCTACCCCATAACCAGGCTCTCTCCTAACCTTTGTGATATTCGAGGCAGGAGTACAAATGGAGGCCCACCTACTAGGTGTGTAAAGATTGAAAAATTACAGATAAAGTGAACAAACTGTTAGTTAAAGTAGATTCTACCCCGTACCTTAACAAATACACTTTGATAATGGCTTGAAAGGCCAAATCTAAATTTAGGATTCTTGGACCCCCTGGAGTTTGGAGCCTGGACGTGGAGATGCATGTTGCTTCAGCCCCAGGCCACAGACTGCTCTTTCCAACTTGGCACATCCCAAACTGTGAGGGGACTTGTGTGCCTATGTGTGGACACCCCAGTCCACGTTTCTAGATTCTGCAACCTCCATGCCTCACTTCCCTCTACACAGCTGCTACTTGGTGCCCTGTTTTAAGAATGTGCAGGTTGGCTATTGGAAGGCAAAGTTGGTGCGGCCACAGGAGAAAATGAGGGTGAGGCTTGGAAGGAAGAAGTTTAATATACTCTTGGGTCCTGGAAAAGGTATCACAGCATGCCACGCAGGGCACAGGGGAATCCAATGGGGTGGTCGGGAGGCAGAAGATGAGAGTGAGGGAGAGAACTTAGGACATGGCCTTTAGTGGAGTTTCCTCAGGAAAGGAAGGAAGGACAAGGAGAATGTTTTAGGTTGGCATATTTGAATAATTTCTGAGGGCTAAGCCATAGGGGGGGTCTCTAGTCACCTGGTACTTGGTCCTAGGATGATTAGGGCACAGTGTGTGAGAGTCAGATAAAGAGGTGATTGCTGGGGCCGGCCTCGTGGCTAAGAGGTTAAGTTCGCTCCCTCGCTTAGGTGGCCCAGGGTGTTGGCGGTTGGGATCCTGGGTGTGGATATGGCACCGCTCATCAGGCCACACTGAGGCGGCGTCCCACATACCACAACCAGAAAGACCCACAACTAAAATATACAACTACCTGCTGTGGGGATTTGGGGAGAAAAAGAAGAAGAAGCAAAAAAAGAAGATTGGCAACAGTTGTTAGCTCGGGTGCCAATCTTAAAAAAAAAAAAAAGATGATTTGGATATAAATTCAGGATTGGTTGGTGTGCATATCAAAGGCATGCTCCTGGCTGGGCCCTTCGCTGTCTCTAAGAATTGGCTAACCCCGGGAGGGACAGTCTCTCTCTATCCAGGAAGGTTTTAAGATGTCAGACAATCATAATATACAGAAAATATGCAAATAAAAGTTTATAATACATGACCTCTTGGGTCTAGCTTGCACACATGTGGCACAGTCCACCCTTGAGAAGATGTCCCCAGGCAAGAGGCCAGCAGCACAGGCCTGGGAAACAGACTTGGGCACATCTGGGCAGGCAATTCTGGGACCCCAAATGTAGAGCAGGGTCTAGAAGGGTCTGGGCCCTAGGTGGGCACATTCCCTTTTCCCTGTGGGAAGAGGTGTGGTCGCAGGAAGGCTGAGCAGAGGACTCCTGATGCATGAGGTACTTCTTTCCCTGTTCCTAGGGAAGTACTATCTGTAACAATGATTTTTAAATTAAAAAAATGGTTAGCAGAAAAACGATTTTTTTCTATAAAGCCATATTTGAAGCCCTAATATATGAAACAGATTTTTTTTTTTTTGAGGAATATTAGTCCTGAGCTAACATCTGCTGCCAATCCTCTTTTTTTTGCCGAGGAAAATTGGCCCTGAGCTAACATCTGCACCCATCTTCCCCTACTTTAAATGTGGGATGCCTGCCACAGTATGGCTTGATAAGCAGTGCATAGGTCTGCATCCAGGTTCTGAACCAGCGAACCCTGGGCTGCCAAGGTGGAGTGTGTAAACTGAACTGCTGCACCAAGGGGCCAACCCCTGAAACAGATTTTTTAAAAAGTGGTCATATCGATGTCAGTACCAGAAGCCTAACATGTGTCCTGATTGGTTTTCCTCCCTGGGTCCACATTCTGCCTTCTATCTTCTCTTTCTACATCTTCCCCCACTCTCCTCACCCCTCACCTATCCCCAAACTCAATGACTGAAGCAGCTAGAGGAAACTTAGGGCTCTGACTTTGGACTAGACCAGTGGTTCTGAAACTTGAGCAGGAATCAAAATCTACTGGAGGGCTTTTTAAAACACGGATGGCTGCCCTCCCGGCCCCTAGAGTTTCCATCTCAGAAGGTCTAGGATGGAGTCTGAGAATTTGCATTTCTAATAAGTTCCCAGGCAGTGATGCTGCTGCTCATTCAGGGACTACACTTTGAGGACCACTGGATCAGTAGATGATGCCTAGGAATCCAGCCAGTGCTGATTTCCATGCAAACTTTTGGAGTTTGTTGTCTCTCACTGGAACCACCCAACTGATGCCTGTCATTTAGATGCCATGTGGAAATAATAAAACAGCTAAGGGCTGGCCTTGTTGGGTAAACTGCAGGATCTACTACTTGCTTAGTACTTGACATAATTTCCTTCTCTTCATCTTGTTTCTGGATGCCAGTAACGTGTGCTGGGAGCTGATGTATAAACAGTTATGTGTGGCGACTGGCGGAAGACCACTGATTCTGCATTTAGATCTGAAATAGCTGTTTAAATAAATTATTTTAAGACCGGAAAAAATCTTCAAAACAAAATACAATTTTGAATGGGTAAAAAGGGTTTTGTCACTACCTTTGAGTCAAAAAATAGAGACTAATTTATTTTATGGGGAACTGGCTGAATTTAAAAATCTTGTCAATGACTTATTAAAATGTTATTTTTCTTGGAAAAAAAGTATTTTACATTCCATTGATTCATTGAAAAATAATTTAATCATATTTTACTCTCAAACTGTTGAGAACAACTTTGGGTCTGAATAGCGTATCTCTACCTCATATTCTCAATTTTGAACTGTTAATGTTTTCCACTTAATATTCTTGTTCATTAACAATTCAATTTCCAAATACTTGTATACTGTAAGAGGTATTACTGAGCATCTAATTTGCTTGACCTGAGTATTATTTTCTATCAGACAAAAGTATTATTTTGGCCAGCAATTACATTTTAAGTGAAATATGTTAAGATGAGGAATAGATGATTATTAGTTAAGAAATAGGAGGAGCAATGGATTTATTTGAATTAAAATTAAAAAATAAATATACTTGCCTGAACTCAGGCAGAGTCTCACCCTCATGGCTGGCCCGGAAGGCCCACTGAGGAGGAAGGTACTAGCAAAAAAGCCTCCCCAGGGAACCTGTCAGGCCCCCACAACTATGTACATCTGAGAAGCGTAGGTCGGGTGAGAAGGAGTGACTGGTTTACCTGACGTTGAGACCCCAACTCAGAAGAAGCAGAAGAAGATTCTCCTGCTGTATGGGGTCTCAATTTGGAATGAAGCAAAAGAATAAGATGGTGTTATGGGCTAAATTGTCCCTCCCTCCCATTCATATGTTGGAGTTCTAACCCCAGTAACTCAGAATGTGACTGTATTTGGAGACACAGTCTTTAAAGAGGTAACTAGTTAAAATGAGGTGATAGGCTGGGTCCTAATCTGAGTGGTGCCCTTATAAGAAGAAGGGATTAGGACACAGACACTCATAGAGGGAAGACCATGTGAGGACACAGCAGGAAGGCGACCATCTCCAAGCTAAGGAGAGAGCTCTTAGAAGAGATGAACCCTGCTGACACCTTGATCTTGGACTTCTAGTCTCCAGATCGGTGAGAAAATAATTTTCTGTTGTTTAAGCCATCTGGTTTGTGGTCCTTTGTTTGGCAGCCCTAGCAAACTAACACAGATGGGTATCCTAGAGGTTGTGTTTTGAGGATGAAATGTCCTGTGGGCACGCTCCTTCCATGCTCACTGAGGAGAGATGTGCCTCTCCCATTCAGGCCCCGCCTGGCTTCTGTCATGTCATCTGTTGTCCCTGTGATGCCAGCCTACCCTTAGTCACAATGGCTCTTCTCTGTTCCTCTCCTGGTATACCTGCTGGGTCCATGCTGTTTTAGAGCATGCTGGAATGAGAGTACTACTTTAAAAAGCAGATTCCTAGACTCCACACCCAAAGATTCTAATTCAATAGTTCTACAATGGGGTTCTGCATTTTTAATAACCACCTTGACTGATGCTGCAGGAGATCTAGGGGAACCACCCTTGATTAAAAACTGCCCAGACCATCCAGCGGGAGGCAAAGCTGCATTCTAGAGATTTCCTAGGGAAAAAAAAAATGGAACACTCTGTACCCTCCTCTTAGATTTTCATTATCTGTTTATTTTGCTCATGTCACCTCCCTGCTTAAAATCATTCCCACTGCACTTAGAATAAACTCCACGGTCTTTGCCGTGATCAAGGAAGCTGTGCAGAAGAGTCTGCATCAAAGGTCTCCATCAGGGGTTGATGTCATCCCTGTGGACTCACTCAGGCCACCCTCTCCTGTCTTCCAATCTCGGACCATACAGGTTCCCTCTGTCTGGAATTCTTTTCCTTTCTGGTGAATTCTACTTACCCTGTAATTTAGCTTAACTATCATTTCCTCTGTAGAATCTAGCCCCATCTAATCAATTTCCCTATTAATCCCTCTCGTAGCATTTTATTATTATTTTCCTCCATAGTAGGTGTCATAACTTATGTATTTATTTGCACAATCAATTGTTTACTTTCTGTCTTTTCCAATGGCCTCTAAACTCGATGAAGGCTTTCTTTCGTATTGGTTCATCACTGTAAACCCAGCAGCTAGCAGCCTGACTGGCACAAGATGAAAGCTAGATAAGTATTTATTGAATGAAGAAAGGAAGGAGTATGTGTTGAAAAACACTGTGAGTGTGAACAAGGGTTGTAGAGGTCACCACTTCACTTGAAAAGGAACATAATTCACACCCCTACCCCACGCCCATCTTGAAAGGTCTCTCATGAGTTCTAATGGCATGGTGTGTATTTTCAAATTCCTTTTCCCTCCTCCGCAGAGCTGTCTGAGCTGGGCTGAGGCTGACTGAAGGGTTTATGGCCAGCCAGTTACCCATGGAAATGGGAACTAAAAGTAGCCTTGCCTTGTCCAGTGTTTGATACATCTGGGCACATTGCCAAGATTTTTGACAAGATAAATGACTTAATGATTTCCACCAATCCTCGTTCCAAGTCAGGGGATTGATATAGAGGTACTCAGAGCAGGTTTTGAATGGAAATCAATACTATTTAATATCTAAATTTCATTTCAAAATGTGACTAAGGATAAGCTAGTGGATTTTTGTTAGTGGTAGAATTATTTTTAAAGTAATGATCCTCAGGGCCCCCATAGATTTTCCAATTACTGTTATAAAGGGGAAAAAAAACCCTGCTGTGGATGACCCCACAAGCTCTTGCCTTGATTTGCATATTAAAGATGTTTTGATATTTTTCAAGCGGAAGATCAAAGCATTGGGGCTCCATTAGTCACTATATTAGGAACAAAGATAGAAACATAGATTTTGTTTTAATTTGAAAGCAAGTGGCCTTATCTTATATTTCATGTTATTAGGGTCGCAGGGAAGTCCATTTATGTTGTGCATGCTTAAATAGATTAAGAAAGAAGAAGATTAAGCAATTCTCTTGAATTAGGATCTTCAAAGAATAAATAAATGGAAAGAATCTTAATTAGTTATGCCAGTCCTTATTTCAGGGTAAGATGCTATTTGATATTCATAGCTGCAGGCAAAACTTGTTTTAGAAATATACAAATATGTGTAGTTCTTAAACATAATATTTGTGTTTGGGGGAGTAACTATTATTCAAAATGTATCCAACACGTGTAACTTGCTCCTTTCTATTTCAGTACTGCTGATGCTCCTGCTATTAATGATAATGATAATGATGTAGTTACAGTGTTTGTAGTATTATATGAGGTGCTTTTCGTATATTATCTCATGGTATGATCACAAGTTGTAACATATAAGTCTTAGTATTGTCCCTGTGGCAGACTAGGAAAGCGACAGAAAGAAGTGGTAATTTGCCCAAGGTCACCCAGCCAGTTAGTGATGGAATCCCAAGTCAAACCTGGATCAACTTTACTAGAAATCCCGAGCTCTTTCAACTCTTCCATGCTATGTCTTGAATAAGAAAGAAAAATAACACTTAGATAAAGCAAAATTTGGCACTTGATCTTTCATACTTTTCTGTCATGCTACCTTTTCAAAGGATTTTCAACCATTTTTATATAGTACAAATGCTCTATAAGCTGGGTGAGTGAGCCCACCTCTTAAATAAATACATAATTCTTGGCTCCAGCCAAATTGAGTTAATCCCTTTTTCCCAGATCGTGCCCCTTCCTGCCTCCTGTACTGTGAGGATACAGGGCTGGGAAAGCAGTCACGGCACAGACCTAAAGACAGATAAAAGAAAAACCATTGCTTTCCAGCAGAGGAGTGACTAGGGAGTTAGAGGAACCACAGCCTAGTTAGTTGGCATTCGATCGCGTGTTGAGCACCCACTGGCTGGAGGGAGCAGGAGCCTAAAGTAGGCTATGTGAAGATTGGAGCCACTTTGGGCATAAAGCTTTAAAGGCTCCAAAATAAATCTGCAGAGTGGGGAATTCACAGGTGGATAATGGGACGTTCACTCTAGACACTTACAGTGTTTCAGGAAGCAGCTGACACTGAAGACATCTGAAACACTTGAGAAGGATCCCAATGTTCTCTTGGCATTGGCATCATGCAGCCACTTCCCCTTCATCCTTCTCCTAATGGGCTTCTGATTGATCTTGCTCTCCAGCTTGCATTAGGAAAGTTTGGGCCAAGGCTGTATTTCACTGAGGGTATTCTAACAGAATTAAGAAAGATCTCAAGGAAGGGAATCAAATCACACTAAAATGAAAATTAGGTAGCTTTCAAGAGTAGTCTTCAATTGTTTTGGTTTTCGTTTTTTAATACCAGGAGCAGCTTCTGCAGCTCACAGTCTCTTGGACTCACAGTCTAGGATACATCATTTGGTGGCGCCTCCCAGATTTTTCCTGGGCTATTAAGTGATGGCACAATCAGTGTTTAAGGTCCTGGGCTCTAGTATCAGATAGGCATTGATTTGAATTCCAGGTTCTCCATTTATTAATGGCAAGTTACATGACCTCTGCTATCTGCACCTTCTTCCTCTGTAAAACTGGGATCAGAATAAGCACTTCAGGTGGCTGTTGTGAAGATTAAATGAGGGAATGTAGATTTAGCCTTGAGCACAGTCTCTAGCACAGAGTAAACATTCGATCAATGCGAGCTATTATGATTACTATCATTATGTTGTTGTTTGAATGAAGCATCCCTATTGATCGTTTGTAGGACTCATGTTCATCCAGTGACTGCTAATATTTCACCCCATTTTCCAAAGAAGGTCACTGTCAGCATTTATATGCATTATGGCGTTTTCTTTCTTGGAATTGATTTTGAATTCAGAACCAAAGTCAAAACGACAAATCCCTTTAATTTTTTTTCATTTGAGGTCAAAAGCCTTTCTTTCATTCACTGACTTGTTCAAGCGGGGTGGATAGTTATTGCATTCTCACAAGCGCTTGTAAGCTTGTTACAAATGAGTTGTCTGGAGGATTGAAACCTCTCTTCCTCCCAGGAAATGAAACTGAACCACTTTACTGAGCCATGCCACATATCTAATGATTTACCATAGCTGAGAGCCAGAAAAATTTGGTTCTGTCCACTTGACACTATAACAGAGAAATCATTTTCCCTAACTTCCACCACCTCAAGATAAAATATAAAAATGTATTCCTAATGAATTTGAATGAAAATGAATTTTCGCCCTTCCATTTGGCCTGCATTGCCTGGTAGGAAAACAACCAAAGATAAATGAATGGATTCTATTTTATTTTAAGCTTTAAAATGGAAATCTACTGTACTTGGGTGTAATCTAACATTCTTCCAGCTGAAGGTTCTCAACCTTGTGCTGTCCAACCTCCAGAAATATGTGTGTTGGGGGGAGTTCTAACACCCCACCCTGCCTCCAAGAGCCAAGGGCCCTATCCTCTTCTCTTGGTTGGATTCTTGGTTGTCCTGGAGGAATCTGGGAAGTCCATCCTTGTCCCTTCTTAGTTTCACCAAATCATTTCTTTTTCTGTTTCTGCTCAACCTTTGTCTTTTTCAGGGCTGATACTTAGCAGGTGCATGCTGATTCAGCTGTACATTTTTAGAATCTATTGAAATAGTTTCACGGTGGTTAATCGGTAGGCTTTTATTCTAAGAACCTCCTCCAAGTGCCCCTTCCACTGTCTGCCCTGATCTCTTTTCCAGTCTCCCCCAGGTCTCGTTCCCCTCATCCCTAATCGTGTTGACCCCTGGCATGGTAGGAGGCCTCCAGACTCCTGGTTCAGCTCTGCAGCACCAGCTTCCCTTCTGCTTTCTGACTTCTCTTGCCACCCTGGGTGGTAAATAAGTCGAATATACCCCCATCTCAGATCCGTTTTCTTTCACAACAGACCTTGCTGGCCTGTTAAACCTTGACTCTAAATCCTTAGCAAGGATCTCTGTCTCCTTTCTCGGAAGGCAGGGTGGGCTTTATCTTCAAACCATCCTGGGAGGTGAGGGAAAATATTCCATTTCACCTTTCTAGTGCATCAAAGAAAAACAAAGCTGTTAAGTTTTCATATTAAAATGGTCTGAACTTCCTTCCAGATTCTGTCACAAGGCCTTGTTTATTTTCTACTGAAGTGAGCTGCATCTCATAGGCCTCCAGTCTGGCTGAGTAGTGGAATAGAATTGCATTAAAGGGGGAGGAGCTTGATCTTATCAGGATTGGGACAAGAATAGAGTTCTGGGGGTGGTGGACAGGATGGCAAACTTCCTCTGCAAACAGTCAGCAAGCAGGTGGGGTGGCCAGGTTAACATGCTAGGAAAACCACTAATTCAAGTGAGAAGGCTTGTGAGTAAGGGACTTGTCAAATAATTGGTACAAATCTTGGGAATAAGGCAAAATGGCTCAGAGGGAGGGAGGAAGTCCTTTTAATGTCATGTTGGAGCATTGTTTAATGGGCACACCTGTGGGTTTTTTCGTTATCTAGGGGGGTGTAGTTTTGTTTGACTTGCCATACGCCATTGACTAAAGGCTCAGGTGTGGTGAACTTACGTGTTAACTCGTAAACGTTTGTCCAGGAGAGAGAGTTTCACTCCCTCAAGGTAATAATTTTACTGTCCTCTGGGACACAAGCCAGTTTTGTATCTTCAAAAATATTATTCCAAGATTTTTTTTTTTCTCTTCCAAAATGACAATAAACATTCAGTTTCTCAAATGCTCTTTGAGCCAGCTTCACCCAGTGTGTTAGTTTCCTAGGGCTGGCATAACAAATTACCACAAATTGGGTGGCTTAACATGACATAACTTTATTGTCTCACAGTTCTGGAGTCCAAAATCACATTCTCATGGTCCAAAATCAGGGTCTCGGCAGGGCCATGCTCCCTCTGAGCCTATCGGGGAATCCTTCCTTGTCTCTTCCCAGCTGCTGGTGGTTGCCAGCAATCCTGGGTGTTTCTTGGCTTGCAGCTGCATCACTCCAGTCTTTGCCTCTTGTCACTTGGCATTCTCCCTGAGCCATCAAAGTGTCTTCTTAGAAGGACACCAGTCACAGTGGATAAGGACTCACCCTACTCCAGTATGACCTCACTTTAACTACATCTATAATACCTCATTTCCAAGTAAGGTCACATTCTGAGATACTGGGGGTTTGGACTCCAACATATCATTTTGGGGAATATAATTCAACCCATAACAACCATTGAACTTATCTCATTAATGAGTTACATAAAATCTTCAATAAATATTCGTCTATATTTATAAAAGAGTCATGTTTTTAACATTTTGGAAACCATACCTTGACCATCTTTAGAGGTATCTGAGGTTAATAAGAAAGTTGGAATGTGGGGCAGGTGTGAGATCAGCCAGAGACTCTCCTGGATTTTGGATCTTTGGCCAGGGACTGGAGAGAAGGAAGGGGTGTCTCCAATCCCAATGCCAGGGCAGTTCTGCAGGTGGTAGAACATGTGTCCTCTGGTAGGACCTACACCTTCCCGCAGTGAAACACACAGACACAGGGAAGGTTCTTTAACACCATCACTAGATTATTACATGAGATTTATAATGGCATATATATGTTTGTGGACGTTCTTACAGGTAAAATTACCCTGTGGATTCCAAACAACCAAGTTCATATATTGTAATGTCTTGCCCAATTGTCCTTCCTGTCAACCTTCCAATCCTCACAGCTGGGGATGCTAATTTAGCTTGATCTCTGCTGATAGCATACCTGCACCTATGTAGGATCTTGGCCAGGTGGCTTACCTTCTCTCCTTGCTCCTGGATTGTACTTCTCGTAACCGTGAGTTTAGTCCTTGGTCTTCTATCTCAGATCTTTCAGGATGCTAATCCTTTTATTCTTTGGCTCCTGTGGCTTGGTCCCCATATTTCCTGCTCCCGGACCTCCTGGATATTCATCACTAGTACAGTGTTCAGCACATGATAGACACACAATAACTATTTGAATAAAGGAACAAACAGATCACGGCTGGCCCGGAGGCCACCAACAATCTACTTGCTTCTTCAGACTCTTAGCTTTGTCATAGATCTTTCAGAATTGCCAGCTTCTCCTTGGCAGACTTTTATGGCCCTCTTGAACTGGCCCAGTCTTTCCTCTGAGTTATGGCTCTGGCATCTTTTTGAACTTCTGAATCACAGTCTGTTCATAGGTTAACAACTGTCTATACTGTTAATCCGCTACCTTTGAAATGAACATCCTCAGGCTTCTCTAAATAGGAATGTACATTTGCAGACAGCCAAGAATCCACATGGACAGAAAAGCCAATTTTCCTCATAGAGCCAAACAAGTTTTGGCAAATTTTCCTCTTTAATGATCTTGCTTTTCTTAGGTTCAAATATTGTACTCTTTGGTCCACTTAGAAGCTTGATGAGTTAGTTAATTAGACCCACATATATTATTATAGACTCTGAGAGATTTAATTAAAATGTGCTAATGTGTAAAATCAAATGTGCATTATTAGTTTCTTAATTTTTCCCAAGTTTAGATGGAGTGAATAAATGGTACTTACTATAACTTTGGGGGTGTTGTAGAAATTCCACACAAGTAGCAATTAGATTCTCTGTTTATTACATAGTATCTTAATCTTGGGGTTAAGATGTAACAGTTGAAAGTCTAATACAGTAATTATTTTGTGGCTTTTGACAGACTAAATATTTACAAAATTATAATTTAGTGTGAGAATATACCCGAAAGCTGTTAGCATGTCAAAACATGTTAGAAAGCTCTTACAACCTGTTTGTTAGTGTTAACACCCAATTAATGTATAAATTAACTTTATAAGTATATGTTTACTCAATGCATAATCAAATGTGGAACTGAAATAATTTTTTAGACAGTTGCTGTCTAATGACTCTAGGTGATTATAGCATCTAGTTGACTGTAACTTTAATCTGTAATAACAACAGTTTCAATTATTAAGTTATTACTATTACCACATAGTCATTTGACAAGCATTGTGCTAAGTGCTCTACATACATCATCTCATTTAATCTTTGGCACAAACTTGGGATGGAGGTACACTTTTAATACCTATTTTATAGACTTATTTTATAAAACTGAGGCTCAGTGAAATTGATTTACGTAAGTAACTTACTAGCTATCATGCAGACGGTCAGAAGCAAAGCCTGGATTTGAACGCCGAGCTGCCTGATGCCAAACCTCTTATTCTTAACTACTACTCGTTACTATTGCCCTTTCCGGAAAATGCTGTTAGCGGTATATATTGTCATGGCTTGTTTTATCTTGACAGCTCATTCGCATACTTTCATTATGCTCTGTTTTATTTCTTTACCGACAGAATCATGATTACCCTGCATAGCTTAGATAAAGACATAATTTTAATGATTAAAAATATGCATTTTTTTGCATCTTTACCACAATGGCTTTTTTTTCAAGTAAGAGATTTAGGGATAAAGAAAGAGAGAGAAAGAAATTAATTTATTTGGGGCATCTACTCTATTCTAGACATTGAACTAGGCACTTCATATATTAAGTCCTTACAATGGTTTGCAATCTTCAATCCCTTATCTAAACCCTTCAAGCCAGATGTGTTTTAGAGTTTGGAATTTATTTTTAATTTTAGGAGGGTAATACAACGCACATATCCTAGTGGGATCTTGGGCAGCACCCTACCATCCAAACATGTACTTTTTGATGTCAACAAAACATGTGAAACATACATCATCATCCTCAGTGGAACAAATAAAGACTATCCAGAGTCTCACATTGGTTCAGGTCACATTTTACCACCAGGTGAATTCATGTCAGGTCAGGTTTACCACCATGTAAGTTCTGAAAACCTTTTATTTTTCAGAGCTTTCGATTTTGAAATCATGGACCACGGATCGTGGATTTGTATGATCCACACACCATAGATCAGGAAATTGTGGCCTTCGACAGCTTAAGTGACTTATGCTTTGGTCACATAGGTCATAAATAGTGGAGCAACAAGAATTTGAACCTAGATCTTGTTCAAGTGAGAAAGTCCCCATTTGATTTCCGTTGGTCTCTTTTTGTAAATGTCCTTCAGGATGTGGAAAGGAGAATTAATAGTTTTTTCTAACAGAGCGCCCTTTTAGCCCTGAGATACTACGTAAAGAAGTAAATCCAGCCCTTGCTCAAGCATCCCCAGTGGATTCAGTGATGTGAGCGCAAGATATCAGTATCGTGCAAGATCTTTCTCATCTCCTCAGATCCCGCTAATGACAAGACCTGCGTGTGCCCCACCATGCTCTTTGCCTTTCTTGCTGACATGCTAACCCAGCAAGAATATACACATGCGGGGCTGGCCTGGTGGCGCAGTGGTTAAGTGCGCACCTTCTCCTTTGGCAGCCCGGGGTTCGCCGGTTCCGATCCCGGATGCGGACATGACACTGCTTGGCATGCCATGCTGTGGTAGGCATCCCACATATAAAGTACAGGAAGATGTTCACGGATGTTAGCTCAGGGCCAGGCTTCCTCAGCAAAAAGAGGAGGACTGGCAGTGGTTAGCTCAGGGCTAATCTTCCTCAAAAAAAAATTTTTTAAAAAAAGAATATACACATGCATGAGCACAAGTAGATTCTTAAAATTAAGGCCTAAGCTTTAAATTAGATTGAACATTTAGTTATTAATTTCCCCCAGCTAACCAGTAAGGGCTCTGATCTTTCCTGGGTTAAAGTGTTCTATATCTCAATCACCCTCTCTCCCCTTTCTCTTTCTGAGATAGTGCATGGATGTAGGAGTTGAGGATGTGGCCTCCATCAATACTTCTCACACTTTAAGATGCTTACAAATCACCTAGGATCCTGTTAAAATGGATTAAATAGGTCTGTAGGTGTGGGACGGGCCTCAGATGTTACATTTCTCACAAGCTCCCAGGTGATGCTGCAGGTCCATGGACCACACTTTAAGTAGCAATGACTTGAATGACTGAATGCAGATTGGGACCTGTAAGGGTCCTCTGTCCCCTTGGTCTCCAAGGCAGAATTCTTCACTTACTGGTTCTCCGTGATGGAGTCCTTTCGCTCTCCTGGGTGTGGTGTTAGAGTCTTTGATTAGTGTAACTTACATCCTGGTCTTCCTTGATTTGGTAAAGATTCCATTAATCTTTATGGCTGGATGGACCCATGTTGGCTCTTATTTGCTGAAGACCCCCAAGTCTCTTTGCTGCCTCCTATCAACTCATTCCTGCCTTATAGAGCAGGCGTTTTGCCCTACCACCGGCTCTCAACTTAGAGTCCATGCCACTCAAGAACTGAGGTGCTTTGAAGTAAACTAAACCTCCCATCTGAGCACAGTGGTCCACATGTTTCATTTCATGTAACTACATTCCAGGATTTTACAGGGAACTTGTCAAGACCTCTTTCAAGCATATGATATGGGGGGAGTGCCAGAGACCCCTGCCTGCAGTGCAGACCTCAACTTACCTAAAACACCTCCCCACCTCAAGGTGCAGAATTAAATAATTATGATGGAGACTATGTCCATGTGGCATAAAATATTCACTACATGGACCTTTAAAGAAAAAGTGTGCCCACTGTGTTCTATACCATGGGAGATATATATAGGTTGAGTTCTCTAGACATGGTGTTTGATACACTAAAAATGAGAACTCATCTGCATAATACTATTTTCAAATAGAAAATCTGAATACTACCTAGGTCCTCCTCTGCAGTTTTTTTTCCTGTAAATCTGAATCTCTCACCAAGCAGATGCTTTGGCAGACCTCAAAGGTCACATGCACAGGAAGGCAGAAGACAAAAGCACATTAATAACTTTTAAAATTTTGCCTCCATTTATAATAGACTCTAGCTCCACCCCTAAATAGGTTCCACTCTAATTGTAGATACAAAAACAGAAATCCTCTAAAATATATTTAACCTCAATTATTAACTGTTTACTGAGTATTTTATTAGGAATTTGAGAGAGGAGAGATATGTCACTGTCTCTGTCAACTGTGTATGTTGTAAAAACTGCATAAAGTTCATACTTTTATTTATACATTTGTATCTCATTTCTATTTGCTCCTATTACTATGGATCTCTAGGTGTCATATAATCTTTTAGGAAATAATCATTTTTTAAATCAGACTACGTAGTAACAAAATTATGTATATGAAGATCGACCTATCTATCACCTACCTACCTACCTACCAATTTATCTATCTACCTATAGAGAGAGAACTTTATACTTGTTTTAGTTGACAATATATCATGAGCATTTTCCGTATCATTCAATATCCATTAAAGCTTTGTTTTTAATGGCTTTGTAGCATTCCCTCATATATATGGCCACATACTGCTTGTCCATCCCCTATAGCTGGACATTCACGTGTTTTCAAATGCTGCTATCTTCCTTTAGGTTTAATTTTAAATCAAAGTGAGAGTAGAAAATTTTGAGGCTCTTGATACATATCATCAAATCTTACTCAAGAGACTTTGTGTCAACTTCTTGCATTAGTGCTTTTAGAGTGGGATACCATCAATTTTTCTTTTAAGTTTTTGCCAATTTAATAATGGAAAATTATATCATTATTGGTTAAACTTTTATCTGCCATAAGTGATATGAATTTTTTTTCAGTTTTTGATTTGCCCTTAATTGTATTTATGGTATTTTTTTACATACAGTCATCTTTCATTTGTGTGTCAAAATAATTAACATGTTGCTTAGCATGTTTATTATTTGTCTTTATTCTTTAAAAGACACTCCTAATTCTTAAGTTAGATAGGTATTCTTCAGTATTTTTCTTCTGTTGCTTGTGTGTGTGTTTTCATTTGTTGATGCTCACTTGTTTGTACCTAAAATATGTTTTGGTTATTTTATGAGATTTTGTGAGTTTGATATTTTCTCAAATCATTATAAAATTGTTCTAGCATTACTTATTGAAAATATGAATCCTTTTTCAAGACATAGAAATTCCAACTTTAATATATGTAACTATAATGTCTCTTTGGGGGCCCTTAGTTCTCTTTCTTTGACCTGTTCATCAGCCCTTAGAGTAGTACACACTGTAATTTTTAAAAACTTTATAATGACATTCAATATCTGGTAGACCATGACTCTCTTTGTTACTCCATTCTTTCAAAGTTTTCTTGGCTTGTCTTGTTCTTTATTTCTTCCAGTGAAATGCACAATCCATTTTTTTTTACTTTATTTGAAGTAATTTTAAATCTGCAGAATGTTGCAAGAATACTACAATTGTATATCCTTTACCCAGATTCATTTTATTTGCCACACTTACTTTATCATCCACATGTATATCTTATTTATTCTTTCATTTGAGAAAATGATGTTATGAATTATTTTTATTATTATTTATGTTTTTCACAAGAGTAAATTGCATACATCGCATCCCTTAATATTTCAATGTTTACTTTCTAAGAACAAGAATATTCTCTTATTTAATCATAGTAGATAATTTATCAACTTCAGAAAATTTCAGTTGTGCAATATTTTTATCTAACCTACAGTCCATATTTCAGTTTTGTCCCAATTTGTCCAATATTGTCCCAATAATATCCTTCCTAGCATTTTCTTCCTCTAGTCAAGAGTCTAGTCTAAGATCATTATATTTGTCCTTTCTTTTTAGTCTCCTTTAGTCTAGAATAGTTCCTCAACCTTTCTTTGGCTTTCACGATATTGATATTTTTGATGATTATAGGCCAGTTATTTTCTATAGTGTTCTGCATTTTAGATTTGAAGACGGTTTCTCATAAGAAAGATTCCGGTGATTTCCAGTTGGAATGCTATGTGAGTAATGCTGTGTTCTTCCCAGCGTGTCACAACCAGGCGTACATGATGCCTCTCTGCCTTTTGTGGATAATGTTAATTGTGACACTAGTCAGGGTATCGTCCAGTTCCTCCACTGGATATTCAGTACTTTTTCCCTTGCAGCTAAGACACAGTCTTTGAGGAGACATGTTGAGACCATTATCCTTGATGATTCTGGTCTGACCAGCCTTCACTTGGTTGAAAAATGGTGATTTTCTAATTCCCCCACTTCCTCCACATTTATCAGTTGATTCTCTAAGATAAGGAAGACCCCTCACTATTCTCTTATTTGTTTATTAATTCATCCATTTATTTTCAGTATGGACTCGTGGATTCTTATTTATTCGATAGGTTAAAGTATCTTAGTGATCTTAATTATTTCGATGCTAAATTTGTCCCAGACTTGGCCAGCAGGAGCCAGTTAAAGGTGATTCTTGTGTCCTTTTTAATACGTCTCCATCATCCTTTGAGCATGTATTTTCTTACTTTCTGGCACAAGACATTCCAGCTCTGGGGACAGATATTTCTTCAGAGCCCTGTTTTTTTTTGTGGGGAATGCTATTTAACAACCCAAGTCTGGGTCCTTGGCGGCTCCTTCCTCCTGGGGCATTATTGCTTCTAAGTCTGTTTAGCAGACAGAAAAAGGAAATATATATATATTTCAAAACCAATTTGGTCCCGAAGTTTTCTTACTTCCTTTGACAAATTACTGATGTCTTCCAGTACAATAACCTGATTTTTGAAACAAAACGGAGAACTTATAACACTCATATTTCACATATTTTAATCTCCCTCCTTTCACAGTGAGAACCTTGATCCCAACATCAACATACTTACTCATTTGCTCGGTTCTACAGTACATGTAAAATAGCTTCAGAACTATACCTGTATAAAAAACAAACCTTCTAAAAAGACGTCAAGATTTGATTGTGGTTCTTTTCTTCACTAGACTGAAGACATTTTTCAAAGTACTGTGTTTAAAAATTACCTGGATTTGTCTTTTTTGCTCCCTTCAGTGTTTTTGTTATTCCTTTAAAATTCAGGTGGGTTCATTTGTTTCTGTTTGTATTCAGTTTTAGGTTTTATCTCGGTCTTTGCTGGTTTAATTTTATTTTTTGCATACGTAGTATGCAAAATATTCTAATAGTATGCAAAAATTTTTTTGCGTGTATTTTTTGCATACATAGTTTGCAAAATAATATTCTAATTAACATGACACCTTTTTGGGTATAGTTTTGAAGAGTCATTCCCTCCCTTCTCCCTTCTAACCTGTAGCTACTCCTAGGCCTTTGATTGGTAACCATTTTTACTGGTTTCTGATTTACTTGTCCTGTATTTCTTTTTGCAAAAATAAGTAGATATACCTACGTTTTCTTATTTCCCCTAGTTTCTTACACAAAGGTAGCATATTATTTGTAATCTTTTACATTGCCCTGTTTACTGAAATGTGTCTTGAAAATCTCTCTCCTTGCTTTCATAGAGATCTTCCTTTTTATTCTTTACCTCTTCAGATATATAAGAAAAATACAGTTATTGAGAACCATCTAACTTATCACATTCTCTTTATTTGAATAACATGTCAAAAACTGAAACCTTTTTCCAGGAAATTATTCATGTTGTGTTTTCTTATTTTTATGTCTCCTACATGTTTTCTTGATTTATTGCATTAGCCATAATGTAATTATATAGTGTTTATTGTATTGAAGAAAACAACAACAAAAATGAACCATAATCTTCTCTCTTGACATTCATCTTGACGTTTAAATTATTGTTAAGATCCTAATTGTAACAGGGGGCATTTTCATCTCTTTCCTGACTTTAATGGGAATGCCTATAGTATTTCATCATTAAGCAGTACATCATTAATATAGTACTCCAATGTTAAGCATCAATATGAGCTAATGTCTATTCAAATTAAAAATATATTTTATACCTATACTACCTTATTTTATGCCCCACAATCAGCACTTCTATATATATATATATTTTTTAAAGATTGGCACCTGCACTAACATCTGTTGCCAACCGTTGTTTTTTTTTTTCTTCTTCTTCTTCTTCTCCCCTAAACCCCCAGTACATAGTTGCATATTCTAGTTGTGAGTGCCTCTGGTTGTACTATGTGGGATACCACCTCAACACAACCTGATGAGCGGTGCCGTGTCTGCACCCAGGATCCGAACCGGCGAAACCCTGGGCCGCTGAAGCAGAGCAGGCGACCTTAAGCACTCAGCGACGGGGCCAGCCCCAGCATTTATATATTTTTAAAAGATGATCTCTAACTCAATGTTTTTAAAATAAATGTAGAAATAACTATATTTGAAAGTATTTTAGTATGTGTGTCTTTAAAGGCAGACAGAGATAGCTAGCTAGATAGATGTTATATACAAATACTATACGGGTTTAACAGATACTCTATATTTATTTTTGTAAACATGTCATATTTTTATATGTTTATGTATGTTATATTGATGAATTCTTTTTAGTTGGGTTGAAGACCATAGAGTGCAATTGTTCTCATTTCTCCATACATCATCCATCTCTACATCATCCATCTATCCATCCATCTAATAAATATCTCCGATTCACCTAGTATTGAGCACTAAGCTACATTCTGGGAAAAAAAGATTTTAAAATTCTTTAACCCCGGAAGGCTGGAATATGTGGAATTTTGCCTTTCATAGCAAATCCCTTTTTTATGGACCTACTTCAGCATTCATACACAGACACTTTTTTTCCTCGCCAAAGCACTCATGGCAATTTCTTCAGTGGTAGCAGATAAACAGGAAACTTAGATCTTAGTGGTTGATGCTGCATAATTTTTCCATGAGTTTCACTGAATTTTAACCATGTAATTTCATTTACCTATAATTTAAAAGGTCCATTGTCTTTTTTCTTTTTTTTTTGAGCAAGATTAGCCCTGAGCTAACATCTGCTGCCAATCCTCATCATTTTGCTGAGGAAGACTGGCCCTGAGCTAACATTCATGCCCATCTTCCTCCACTTTATACGTGGGACGCCTACCACAGCATGGCGTGCCAAGCGGTGCCATGTCTGCACCTGGGATCCAAACCGGGGAAGCCGGGGCTGCCAAAGCGGAATGTGCGAACTTAACCACTGCACCACCAGGCTGGCCCCTTCGTTGTCTTTTTTTATGGAAAAAAATCTGTCAGACAGGAAAACACGTAACGTCCACAGAGAGACATTAAATTTTTCACCGTGAAGACAAAACTACTACGTATTAATCCATCACCTGTTTGCCTAGCTCAATCTCATTTGATACATTTAATGAAAATCACTGATGGCTCCTAGTATAACAAACTGATCTTTAAAACAAAGAAGAGAAGTTATAATACTTGCATATTTCACATTGAAAGAGTGATGGAAATTTCACTTGAGACATTTGTTTTCTGATTTCCATAAACATAGTTACAATGATAGTTCATGCTCCATAAATCACCATATGCTCCGTTACTTCTCGGCTTGGACTCAGAACCTTGAATGTTGACAAAATTAACATATTAATTTGAGCTTTCCCCGGATGGTTCAGTTTAACTTTTGATATTTTTTCCCAAAGACTTAAAAAAGCCTTTCATTTAAAATGCATTACTTAGGGAACTGTTTTAATGATCTAACTTCCTTTCATTTGACAGGCAAAATAACGTTCCTTTGAAAAATGATATCTGCCAAGAATTTGATTATTGAATGGAGATCAGTAATTTGTGGATGTGCGGAACATCTGTCAGGAATTTTGGGAAGGAGTCGCTGACTCTGTTCATGTGATTTATTTCATATGAAAGCAGCAAACACATTATATCAGAAAATGGAAGCTGTATCAACCTGGCAGTTGCAAAACGCAGAGAGACAAACCTGGGAACTTGTGGTAGCATCCTACATGCTCCGCTTCCTTCCTTGCTCTCTGCATTCCTCCCTACCTACCCCTTCACATGACCATCCCCAGTGTTTAACTCTGATCATATTATTCTTTTCTTCACTAATCTTCCATAACTTCTTGACATGTACTAAATAAAGTCTAGTTGCCTAGATCTGCCATTTAAAGTCCTACACAATCAGCCTAATTCCTGTCTCAAATCTTAAATCCTGCTACGTATGCACCTTTCGTGACTCTGCCTCTGGAAGCTGCAAACTCTTCTCTCTCCCTGTGCACGTCCACCGCCAAGCCCTTGAACTTGCTCTTTCCTGAGCCTCAAATTCCCTTCTCAAGTTTTCCATATCCAGTTGCTCAAATCCACTGTAAAACATCCTGATTCTTCCACCTAGATGTGACCTACTACATGTGCTTATTTTTATATGTTTTCATAGATGCGAGAGGGTGTATGTTGTACATATTATTTTATTCTTTACTCTTTCCACTTAATACTACATCTGAAAGATCTTTAAATATCAACTGAGCACGTCTACCTCCTCTTCATTTTTAATATACGTGTCTTTATTGAACGATTTTGAAGAATAAATGAGGAATGACGTTGCTTCTTTCTCCTTAATTAAAGATGAAACTTAAATCCTTAGAGAAAATTGAGGGAGCTGAGAACAGGGCTGCACTGTCCCTCCATTTTTAAACAGCTTGCTTCATATTTTTAACAGCCACATTCTATCACATCATATGGGCGCACCATCATTTAATTAACTGATCCTGTCTTAATGGATATTTCAGCTGTTTCTAGTTGCTGCTTTTTAAAAATCTCTTAAAACAGTGCTGTTTGTAATAGAAAACACTCTTAAATGTTTATATTGGAGAACTTTTGCAAGGGTTATTGGTAGGACTAATTCCTAGCAATGAGAGTGTTTTCTATTTTGAATTTTAATTATTTATCATGGTGTCTCTTCAGCACCATCCCCTCCCCCAAAGGCCTATGGGCTTCCTGAAGGTAGAATGAGTCATTATCATCAGCAGCATTACAATGTATTCATCAGGCTCTACGTTAATTGCTTTACAGATGTATCTCATTTAGTCCTCACAACAACCCTGTGGAGTTGGGTATTATTATTTTTATTTCATAGATGAGGAAACTGAAGCTTAAAGAAGTCACGTAACTTGTAAAAGAAGGAGATTGTATTTGAACTCAGTTTATGAGGCTGCGTTTGTCCTCACTCCTAACTGCTGTGCTCTCCTTGTGCACATAGCTGGCCCTCTGGAGACATTTGCTGTGTGATTATACCTGGAACAAAGCAAAAGGCAAAGTTGTGTAGAAAACAAAACAGTGTTCATATAAGGGAAAAGCTTTTCTCCTTCAGCCACAAATTGTCCTAGCAATTCTCTTGGTTATTTTTCTTGAGGACATTCATCTTCTGGAAGAAATCACTAAAAAAAAAGATGTATTTTGTGTTTGGTTAATACCCGTGGTTCCATTAGGCTATCCCTGAATAAACAGTTTATTAGTAAGATTTTAAGAGAAATTCAAACTGTATTTCTTTGACGGGAAAACAGGGGGAGGGGGAAGCCTTTTCTGATTAAAAGAAAACGTTTGACTAAAATATTCATTCATTTTTAAAATATTTACTGAGCATGTATTATATGCCAAGTGTTGTGCTACCAGCTGGAGGAACAAGCAGGAGTAGAAACACCTTAAAAAAAATAAAAGCCTAAATAAACGTGTAGGTACACAAGGTGACCACAAGTGCTCTGCAGGGATTATTCTGGAGAGTCAGGGAAGGCGTCCTCTGGTCACATGAGAGTGGCAATCTGATGTTCAAGGACAAGAATTAACCCAGGTCTGGGCAATGTGTGGTGAGATAGAGGTAGCAACAGAGGAAGAAGGGTGGAGGCTGAGCAGCAGGAACAGTGAGAACGGCATGTGCAGAGGCCTGATGTTGGTGGGATCCTGGCACATCTCAAGAGCCGGAGGAAGGTGTGTGGTCTGGGTACCCAAGGATGAGAAGAGTGGCTCAGGAGAGGCTGCCATTGGGCGCTGTTGGTAATGATTTTTAATATAGTAGCCTCTTTGGTATGTAATTCACATACCATCCAATTCACCCATTTGAAGCGTACAATTCAATGCTTCACAAGTTGTGCAACCATCATCTCAATCAATTGCGGAATACTTTCATCATCCTAAAAGGAAACCCAGTACCCACGCACTGTCATTGCCCACTTCTACCTACTCATTCCTCCTCTCCACTTGTAACCACTAATATACTTCCTGTCTCTATGGATTTGCCTACTTTGGATGCTTCATATACATGGAATCGTACGACCTTTGTGTCTGTTCTTTCATGTAGCTTAATGTTGTCATGATTCATCCATGTTCTAGCATGTATCAGTACTTCTCTCCTTTTTATTGCCAGACACTTGCTGAATTTTATTGCTGAGTAAATGTTGGTGATGTTTTATCTTTTTTGTTGTATAGTGATTTCAGCAGCTTCTAAAAATACCTCAGAGACTTTAAGTTCTAAAATAAGCTTGCCTTTAAGACAGTAGAAACATGATATTATATGCTGGTGATTAATTCTTATTCTTAAAACATTTAAATTTCATGCAATAGAATTATTGTAAATGGCCAATTGTGACCTCTAAAATAGGATAATATGTATTTTCTCCTTTGAGGAAATAATAATTGCAGTATTTTTCAATGCCTAATTTTTTGCAACATTATGAGAGCATGTAAACATGACATGTTTTTATAACTTCAATTAAAGACTAAGTGGGTTTACATAGATTTGTTATACTTTTCCAATAATGGATAGAAATTGACTTTAGGGACAGTATGTAGGAATTTTTTTTGTGGCAAATATTTGGACCTATTTTTGTTGAAAGAAATAAATGGGACAAAGTTATCCTCCAGTAATTATTTTTAATCATTTTAAAACATAATACTCAGTGTAATTTTGCCTGTTCTTTTTTCTTTCTTCCTTTTTTTTTTTTGTCATGCCAAAATAAAAAGATAGAGGCAGAATCAGATAGTAATTACTTTTCTTTCCTTGCTATATGAGAAACTCACTCTGGAAAATAATCTTCTGCTGTCAGATTACTCTGAATTGCACAGTGAAAATATGGTACAACAGTGTGCTTTTCCACCCCAGCTGTCACTTCTTTCTTCCCTGGCTAAAAAGCTCATCTTTTTTTGCCGAAGTGTAGTGCAACGGGAAGAGCACAAACTTAGAATTAGAAAGAGCCAGGGAAAGACAGAATTTGAATTATGACTCTCTGACCCACGCACTGTCAGGCTTTGGGCAAGTCATTTAGACTCTCTGAGCCTCCGTTTCCTCACCTGTGAATTAGGAATGATGACATCTCTGTCTTGGGACTCTTGGGAGGATTAAATTAGATCGCATATGTGAGCACTCAGTGGTGCGCCTGGCACACAGTAGGAGCTCACTAAATGTCAGAAGAAGAATCCTCCTTAAAGAAGGAGGATTTTGACTCCACTTTGCACAAATTCTTCTTTTGTTATTTTATATCTTGCCTTGCACGTTAAAATAGTGTTCTCATGTTACCAAGAATTGTACTTAATATTCCTATCACCCAAACAATCAAGTATTCAAGTTAAAATTAGAATTGGAATATGAGCTCCAAGTGGCCAGGAACTTTTCTGCCTCTTTAAATGTTGCCTACAGAGGAGACCGAGTAGGTTTCGCAATAAACGTTCCTGACATGAATGAGTTGTGCATGTACAATGTAGAAGGCTCTGTAGTTAGCATTATGGGGGACTTAGTAAATTTCTAGCACCTAGTCACTGTTCTCAAGTAATTTGGCATATGAGTTGATGAGTACTGGCTAGGCTCCTTTAGGTGCCAAGGGATTGAGAGGAGCTCAGGTTACCTAGAGGAAGTGTGAGAACATTCAGGCAGCTGTCTCAGTGATGCCATAGCAAGGAGCCATGGAGACCTGGAGCATCATTCAGGATGCACAGTAGCTTTATTGTCTCAACACATCTTTAGCCGTCTAACTAGCTTGCCTTTTCAAGAGGCTTTCCCATTCTCCTATCTCCTGTCTTCATTTCAGCTTCCACTTCGATTTCAATTGCTTCTTCTGTTGCTGCCACATGCCTGACCATCTTTCTGACTTTTAAGCTTCTCAAGAGAGAAGACCTAGTTGGGATTCTGGTTGGAATCCAGTGTAGAACATTCCCATAAGAAGGACTCTCAGGACAGGTCACCACCTGGCTCTAGGCCTCCTATGGTTTGCTGCTGCTACCTTTGGCTCTCACAGTCATCAAGATTCACCAGCTATGGCCAAGGTCAAGGGTTCTGGGTCCCAAGCATGGCAACCTAAGTCTTGGGAGGTGTTGGGAGCCATGACGTTTCTAGCCTTTCCTCTGAAGAAGTGAATGGATAGCTATCAATACTGGGCAATTTGAGGTAAATGTCGAGAGACTGAGACAGGCAATGCATGCCTTTGTAGAGAAGATGGCTCACCAGGGTGAGAAATCAGGGAAGAAGGAGGAAGAGTGTAAATCACAAATGGTGTCTCAGACCATGCAGTACCCTCAGGATGCATTCAATAATTGCTTGCTAAATGGGTTGTTGAAGGAAGAGACATCTGGGTTAGTAGAGGAGGCAGAAGCAGAGAGAATTCTGGATTTCCAACCTGCTTGTCTGGTTTCTAGTACCTGTTTTCTACTTCTGAATTGGCTCTCTGGATTCTCCCTCTATCTCTCTTGCAGGTTGGAGTATATTTGTTTGTTTAAGGAATCTCAAAATGCCATAGGCCTTGGTTCCTGGGAAAACCCTATTTTAGATGGCATAAAGACTCCAAAAATATTTCCCTATAGTAATTTTTCTGTGTGTAAATAAAAATTAGTTATTTTTATGAGAATAAGCAATTCTGTGGTCAAATGAGTTTAGGAAACACGTGGCATATTAGGATAGGCTATACCATGGTAACAAGTTAATTCCCAAATATCAGTGGCTTAACTGGGGAAAGGCTTATTTCTTGCTTATGTAAAGTCCCATGACACCTAGAGGACTTTCCAGGGCAGCTGTCTTCCATGCAGTGACTCACTGATCCATGACACTTCCATCACATGACTCTGTGATTGTAATAGCATGGCATTCATGATCTTCTCATAGGAACTAAGAGAGCTGGACGTTTACCCAGGAGCTTTCCCATGCTTTAGCCTGGGAGTGACACATGTCACATGTACTCACATTTCATTGGTTGGAGTTAGTCTTAGGGCAGTGCCTAGCAGCAAGAGGCTGAGACTCTTCCTTTGCCCAGGGAAAGGTAGGAAAACCCAAATATGAAAGAACACTGTCTATCTCTACTACTCTGAGTCAAATTGTATCATATTTTTATAACTGCAGGAATTTTTTTGGAGCTTTTTAATGGTAACATACTTTATCCATCTTCAAGATGAGCCCATTCTTTGCAGTTTTTCCCAAATTCCTTTGCTCACAGAGCTCTTCCTTCATGGAGTGCCTTGCAGCACTGCTATTCCATGGAACAGATTTTGATAAACGCTGAGATAGATAATTTCTACATTTCTGTTCTCAGTGCTGCTATAAGCATCATATCTCCTCATCTCCCTGTGGTGGTCTTATTTGTAAACCTTTATTCTCACGGAAATTGCTGTAAAGGTACTGCTTGCTGCTACAGTTCTTAGCCGAGTCTCAATGTCTGCAAAGAGCACATTCAGAAAGGCAAAGGCAACAAACTGTTGGAATTTAGCAGAAGTGATTACTGGGTGACAAGGAAAGAATTGCCGTCTGCGGCTGGTTTGTTCATGCTGCTTTAACAGTCCGCTGGTCCTTTATTTTAGAAGGATAGGAGATGAAAATATTATCACTCATGTGAAATAACGGCTGTCACCAAGTTTCTCTGAGCTCCAGGGTGACATCATCATCTCTAAAGTGAAGAGCAGAGACGGTGGCTCTAGTCAGCTATTGTTAGATCCAACTTGGTTGGACTTTCAATTGATCAAAGAACAGTCACTGAATTCCTGGTAAATGGAAGCCGTGTTGCTGGGCTCTGAGGAGGTTACAAAGACATGTGCAACTTAGTATTGTCCGTGGTAAGCAGCAATAAATACTTGTTGCTAGATAGACAATAAATATCAATCAATAGATGTTTATTGAGGATCTGCTCTGTGCCCCAAACTGTAGTACACTCCAGGAGTATGTTAGGGAGCAAGAAATGAGCATAGTGACAATCTCATAGAGGTTATAGTTTATTGGAGACAAATATTAATCAAATAATCACAGTTATAAGTGTACAAAAACAACTTGAGATAGATGTTCTGAGTGAAAAGGATGTATGAAATCCTAAAACAAGGATCCCGATGGAGACTAGGGGTATAATACTTAGTCTTGGCTTCTGGGATGAGGAGGAGCCAGCAGTCTGAGAGGTGGCAGGGGGAAGAGCCCAAATTTAAGTGTATTACTGTGTGAATCTATACACTTTCAATTATACATATCTGTCTTTTTATATGGAAGAGTTCTTTGAGCCCAAGCTATTTAGGTCTTGGAAAGACCTCAATGAAATTGGTTCCGTTCAATCATCAGCCTCCTGGTGGTATCAAGGCCAAATCACAACTGACTCCTAGAATAATGTTACCTTGTCCTCCCTCCTACCTGGGTTCTACTAGAGTTCCCAAGATAACCTGTCTGAGGAGGCAGTTGCAAGAGAGTTCATCCATAGTGAAATGTGGCTCTTTGGGAAGAATCTGACTGATGGTTTAGACTAGAATTTGGTAAACTTTTTTTTAAAGGCCAGATAGTAAATATTTTGGACTTTGCCTGCTATATGGTCTCTGCCATGACTCAGCTCTTCCACTGTAGTGCAAAAACAATGAAAGACACAACACAAATGAATTGGTGAAGCTGCGTCCCAATAAAACTTTATTTATAAAATCAAGTGGAAGGCTGGATTTGGCCTATGGGGCACAGCTTGCAGACTCTTGGCTTAATCCACAGTTCCTGCAAACCTGCTATAATCTGCTATCAAGCAGCAGGATTTTTTCTCAAATAAAGAAAGGCATTTGGGCAACATCCTTTTGGTATTTCAAACAGGGTCAGCAAATGCAATGTGATTTTAACAATATCAGAAAAGCTTTTTGGCCCTTTCCATCAAAAACAACCCATAGTAATTGCCACATTCTAAATTGCTACACATTCCCTGTGTGGTAGGTACTCAATATGCCAAATACATATTTAAAAAATGAACAAATGAATGAATGAACGATGAGGGCAAAGATTGTGCTACTTTCTTTTTGTCAACATCAGTCTGTATTCAAAATTCATGTAAAAGTGAATAGTTGCAGTGCTGACTACTATTCAAATATGTATAAGTAAATATTTATTGGATAATAGATAAACTTGGCTGGCTACAGGGACAATGTATTTTTACTTTAATTTCTTCTGAATCCGATACAATTTCTGGATTCAGTGACTGTTGTTGACAGCCATGATGGCAGTATTGAAGATGGGGTAAAATTTGTCATCAGCCCAGAAATAGCCCCTGAACATTGCTCTGTGATTATATTTTTCTAATTAGCTTATTTTTTAATGATTTTCCTTTTCCTGTTAAAAAATGAATTACAAAATGACTTAGTAAATAGCACATATATTCTAGACTCATCCAGCACTAAACTAAAATCTGACTCCTCAAATTACTAGCTGTGTGACCTTGGGCAAGTTATTTATCCTCTAACATCTCAGTTTCTTCCTGTATAAAATGATTATATTAGATTAAATATATTAGATTATAATGATTAAATTAGAGAACTTAATGCTTTGCCTGAATGAGTGCTGAAAACTCTGCCTAGTATGTAGGAATTGCTCAACAAATATTTGCCATGATGATGATGGTGAGTCTTATCAATCTGAATATTATTTTTTGACTTCTTAAGCTTCTGTATATAATGAAGGCAGTGGTACTAGATGAGTCATTAAAATGTATGTATCACATATTATGAGATCTGAGAAAGTGATGGAGGATTTTTTTCCCTGAAAGAGATTTAATATTTCATCTGAATCACAAGATAAAAATTTAATAATCCTCCTTCACAAGGAAGAGAATAAAGCGTGATGCTGTCCCAAACCTTCTGTTGCTTGTCAAAGAAAGACTGTCATTGTTAATTCTACCAATTAGGAGGACAAACCGCTCCTAAGCACAAAATCACAAGCTGTATATGCTGCTTGTTTAACACACTTTAAGTATGTGTACACCAGAAGAAATTTGGGGGAATTTATGAAAAATATCACATATTTTCTATTAAGCTTTTAGGCTTTTCTGATATTTTTTATGCCACAATTTTTTTTTTTTTTTAAAAGATTGGCACCTGGGCTAACAACTGTTGCCAATCTTTTTTTTTTTTTTCCTGCTATATCCCCCCAAACCCCCTCTGTACACAGTTGTATATCTTAGTTGCATGTCCTTCTAGTTGTGGGATGTGGGACGCCACCTCAACGTGGCCTGACGAGCAGTGCCATGTCTGCGCCCAGGATCCGAACCCTGGGCCGCCGCAGCGGAGCGCGCCAACTTAACCACTCGGCCATGCCACACTTTAAGAATTAATTTATTAAGGTCACCACTTTCAACCTCATCATCTGCTTTGAATCTGAATATAAGCAGATTTTGCATTAGTATTGTCTAGTATATTTAATATTAACCAAGCAAAGTGCTGTGTTCAACTGAATATATAATAGAAATAAGCACAGGTTCTGTCTAATGGACTAATAATATAAACAAGATTAGGGACTAAGCAATAAAACATGGAGTCAAATAAGCAATTAACACTGTTTAGGAACCTAAAGTAACAGTTGAATGATTGTTTTCCTGTGACCAGGAAGGTATAGTTAACAGAAAGGAAGAACCACTGATAAATACACACGTATGCATGCATAATACATTCTTATTGTTGTTTTGTTGTCATTCATTCATTCATTCAAGATATATTTATTGAAGCTGTTCTACATGACAGGCACTGGAGATAATACAGTAACCAACACAGATGTGGGCTTTATCCTCTAGCGTGCCCTCTAACACAGGAAGATTATTGGTGTCAGGAGAATGAAGTCTAGGGATCTACAGGCATATTTGGCTGCCAACTCAATTACTTCTCTCAGAAACGAATTTAGAAGCCAGCTAGGGAATAATAAACAAGCAGGAAAAATAGAGAAGAGACCAAAATTTGATCACTGAACTAACAAGAAGAACAAGTGATGGATTGTCTCCCATTTCTGTCCAGTATCCACCTTCCATTCAAGATCCACTTGCTAGATCTCTGGTTCTACTAACAGAAATTCTTTTTTTAAACTTAATTTTCCACAATGTTTTGTTCATACTGTTTCCCTACTTGAAAAGTTACACTTCTGTTTTCTGTCCCCAAATCCTGTCCATTTGCTAAGAAGCCCCTCTGCCTCCATGAAACCTTTGCTATGCACTCCCACCTGCATAGACCTCCCTTCCCAACATCCTAGTGCCCCACAACTGAATAGACCACGTCATACAATTTAGTGTTTGGTTACTAATTAACATAACTAGGTTACATTCTGCCTTATATCTTTAGTTTTCCATTCATTGAACTGTAATGTACTAAAGAGGTTATTTTTCTGAACTAAGTCCTGTGGGGATATTGGGTGGGTAGGTGGGAGGGGAAATGTACAGGTAAAGGAAAATAGGAATGAGCTAGAGTACCTGCCTTCAAGAAGCTCACTATTGACTAGAGGTGATACGTCATATATGTAAATTTTTATGGATTGAATTGTATTCCCCAAGAAGATATGTTGAGATTCTAACCCTAGATATCAAAGAGTGTGACTAAGAAGGCAGAGATTGGAGTGACGCATCTATGAATTGAGAAACACCAAGGATTGCTGGCAACCCCAGAAACTAAGAGAAAAGGCATGGCTCTGACAACACCTTGATTTCAGAGCTCTGGTTTCCAGAACTGTGAGAGAATAAAGTTCGATTGTTTTAAACCCCCCCAGTTTGTGGTAGTTTGTTTTGGTAACCCCAGGACATTAACACACCGTGATGGTACCATGGGAGGACACGAGGAAAGAATGGGCCAGGTTTGTGCTTTGGATGTTCTGAAGAGAAAAGAGTCATCTCTGTAGGGAGTTGGTGGTATATGGAGAGAAGTTTCATGAGTGGGCCCTGGGTTTTAAGATTTAGCAGGGTTTGAACATCTAAGATGAGAAGAAAGATGAAATTATACTACACTTTTAGGAATTAGTATGAGTAAAGGCATAGAACCATGTTAACAAAATTGTGACATAGAGTGTCTCCAGGGACAAGTAGGTACTCTTGTTTTAATAGAGTATTTTGTAAGCGTAAAAAATAGTGGAAGATGAGCCTGGAAAATGAGACTGGGCCTAGACCATGCAGGGAAGACCTTCAGGAGCAGCATAAGATCTGTCACCATTTACTCAGTAGTCAGAGAGCGTAGGAGAGTAGAGAGGGACAGGAGTATGTGTGCTTTGGGAAGACTGATCTGACGGTACATACCGTATCGAGCGAAGGTTCTCAAGCTTGAATGTGCACCAGGACTTACTAAAACACGACTTCCTGGGCTCCATCCTTAGAGGTTCTGATTCAGTAGCTGTTGGGTAAGGCCCAAGAATTGGCATTTCTAACAAGTTCTCGGGTGATACTGATGTTTACTAGTCTGGGAACCACCCTTTGAGGACCGCTGGTGTAGACAGATGGGAATTTGAAGAGACATGAGGCCAGGAAATACTTTGGAGCTTAATGCAACGAGCAGACAAAAGATGAACATGAGCTGGAGGAGTGGCAGTGAGCATGAAGATGACCCAAGAGATTTCTACTGGGTGGGTCTTGGCATCTCATCAAATGTAAAGTTCAGGGAGAGAGGAGGCAATAGTTATTCCAAGCCCTTGACTCTGGGAAGTTGTGATGCTTTCTCGCTTTTTCTTGTGTGTTAGTCTTATTATTCTCACCAAATTAAAAACTCCCTTAGGATAATGACCGTATCATTTGGCAGGTTTATAAAAAAATATTTCTCTTTATATTTGGCATAATAATAACTAACGTTTATCAAATGTATGATGTATGCCAGGCACTTTGCATAGATTACCTAGTTTAAACTTCAATATCAATCTGTGAGTTGTGCATTACTGTTTATTTTATACAGGAGGAAACTGAAGCTAAGAGAGGCTGAGTAAGTTCCCTGAGGTCACATAGTAACTAAGGGGCTTACCCAGGATTTGAACCAGGCTGTCTAATTTTAGAGCCCATGTCCTAACCCCAACATTATAGCACCTTACCAGTGAAGAACTTAACACCTAATAGAGGCTAGGCTATTGTATGTATTTATACTATATAAGAACACATAATCATAGAGGGAAATTAGTTGATACAGATAATCATAAAAAAATAAACTCATCCATAAATCCACTACCCATGATAATCACAGCTAACATGTTAGTGTAGATCTTTTCAGATTTCTCTCTAAGCCTGCACGTTTGTGCATATAGGATCAGACTATACTGTTTACGCTGCTTTATAACTCTTTAAAAAATTAACAATAACACAAGTAATTTCCTTGTCAATAGATACACTCCTATAGCGTCAATGTTACTGGCAATTTATTTTTCTGTTGTATAACTATACCATATTTTATTTAATCATTCTCCTCTAGTTGGGCATCTAGAAATATATCCTCACACTGAGAATTGTCCGGTCTATGGATGGATTCTAACCTAAAGCATACACCTTGGAGTGTAGGACTCTGAATTTCGTTGGAAGGGATAAACTTCATGCATTTAAATTCTCCCATTTAATAGATGAGAACGCTAAGGCCCAGGGTGGTAAAGTAGCATTACTACATTCGTAAATTAAAAAGTAGTATTGTATCTCCTCATCCACCCATGCATGCATACATACATGCATCCATCTATTCAGTAAATATTAGCGAGTACCTACCATGTGCAAGGTACTGTTCTGTGTATAGGGAACACAGCAGTGACCAAAACAGATCAAAGACCCTGCCATCATTGGAGCTAACATATGATGGCGGGGGGTGGGGTGCAGTTCCTAACTCGGTCTCTTTCTACGGCCCCATTTTCAAGACTGTTTGGTTTCATACCTCATATCAAGGATGCCAGCCAAATAAAACTGCTCAAAGCAAGACAGCATCCTTCTCTCCTTGAGTTTCTACCAGGGGAAAACTGCATCTTTCTAACCAGAACGAGCTGATATAGTCTGCTGAAACACCCTTCAGGGGCGTTTTTCCTCCACTGCTCAGAGGTGTTTGGGTATGCCCTGCCGATTTTTAAAGTCCCTCTCTCCTACCCGACTCCTCACACTTGAAGAAACACAATTTGTTTCTCACAAAAGACTGCACTCAAGCTGAAAAATGCTTTCTCTTGTTTGTCCACGAGCCACGCACTGCTGGAAGGTGCAGATGGCATGGGAGAGGCAGTGTTTCTCTTCCTGCATTTCCAGCAGGGATAGAATTGCATTTCAAGAGCCAGACCCAAAGGATCTGCTCTGAAACCTTTCTTCCCTTGTTCGAATGAACATTCCTCCACCTAACCTTCGGGAAACTTCTCATCAATTAGTACAAGTCTAGATTCGTACTCATAAAGTATCAGAAGATATTTTATGGATCATGTATGGAATCAGGCCTTGTAATTGGGAGTCAGAGCTGGGCTTCAGATCCCAGCTTTACTACAAACAGATATAGGCATAGTAACCTTTTTAAAGCTGAGTTTCTTCACCTGTAAAAGAAGGCTAATCATAGTTCATATAACTCTGCGCTTCTTTGTAAGAGCACTCACTGTGATTAATTACATCTTGTGTCATTTTGCCAGGTGACCAACTGTCTCCCTTTGCTCACAACTGAGGGGGTGTTACTGAGATGTGAAACTTTTTTTGCTGAAACCAGGAAAGTCCCGGGCAAACCGGGACAAGTTGGTCACCCTAAGTTATGCAGTAGCTATCATGAAACTGTTTAATATGTGTCTCCCCTGCTAGACTGCATGCTTCATGTGGGCAGAGACCATGTCCGTCTTGCTCTAAGCAGAGTGCCTGATGGATTGTAAGCACTTGGTAAATATTTGTTGAATAAATGTGTCATAGCGCACAATACAAATTCAATTAGTTAGAATGTCTGGTTCAGAGCATAGCATATGGTAAATGCTTAATAAATGTAAACAAGTTTTGTTATTTTCTTTCTGTGAGCACTCTCTCATCTCACATATTTTATTGGCAATTTTTATTTTTCCTGACGGCTTTCTACATGTTTCTAGTGTAAATTTCATAAGGTAATTAGTAGGACATAAAGGATATCATTAGATAACCATTCTGTTATTAGGGGAATTGAAGCACTTCAAAAGAATTCCATCCTCAGGTGTTCCTTACACTTTTCCTTTGTGAGTCTTTCTGTTTACTTTCCTACTTTGAAATGCTAATATCATCATTCCCTTTTGTCTTGTGCAACTTTTAATTTGAGATTCAGTTCTACCCTCTATCAGGACAACTTCAACCTGCTGCCAAAACTTTAACAAACTGGTTAAAGCAGGTAAGTTTATAAGCCTGAAGAGTAGAATGGGGTGACTATTTGGGTGGTTCTGCAAGAGCAGAGCAGAAATGTAATTTGCCTCTCTAGTAGTCTGATAAAATGGATTGTCAAATGATTATTTCCTGTTGATTTCCATTGGATATGTGTTCCCATGAACATTAATAAACCCATCTCCGTTCTTGGGATAATATCATAGCAGAAATACAAAGTGATTATCTAGAAGCATAGTATTTTGATGAGCAAAGTATCCAAATACTGTCTAGAGATACTGATAGCATGGTAAGGAAAATTGTCTGCAGAACGATTAGAACTCTAAGAAATGATTTTTTGAAAAGAATAGGGAAGATATTATTTATTCAGCATGCCATTCATGCCAGACATGATTATGTGCTTTTGCCTATATTATCTCATTTAATTCCCATAAAGGTTTTTTTGTGTGTGTGTGCTGAGGTTTCATTATTTTAGATGGATGAGGACACCAGGACTCAGAGAAGCTAAATAAGTTGTCCAAGTTCACAGAGCTAGCCAATCACAGAACGGAGAGTTGAACCCAAATGTGTTTGACTCCAAAGTGTATGCTTTTCTGCTACATCATGTTACAGTCATTTGTCTAAGAAATATGTCCCAAGCATCTTTTCTCTGCCAAGCTCTTTGCCAGACACTAGTGATTCGCAGTCAAGCAAAACAAACACAGAACCTGCCCTCATGTCACTTCTAGTTTACTGGAGGGCCAGACATTAATGTAGTTTTACCTCAGGTTCCTCAGAGTTTTATTTTGAGGGCTGAATGAGGGGTACAGTGCTTGGCACTTGGAGAGAGTACTCTGTAATTGTTAGCTGACAGTATTGTAATTAAATTACACACAGATATGTAATTATAAATTCTGTTAAGTGCTATGAAGGCAAAGCAAATGGAATTGTGAAAGCACGTGAAGGAGGACCTGATCTAGTCTGGAAGGGCGGTGAAGGCTTTCCTGAGGAAGGCAAAAAAAAGAAGGTGGGGAGGGGAGTCATCTAGGCAGAAAGAGCAGCATGTGCAAAGGCCCTAAGGCAGAAGAGAAGAATGTTCAAAGTGAAACCAAGTGTGATGGAGCTTGTAAAGCAGTGCAACTGCAATTGTTTTCTCCTCAATATTTCCCCTGACACTAGGCATTTCTCCAAGTCTTTGCATTCCACTGACGGTACCTTCACAATTCTCAGATCCTGATTTCCTAACTGTAAGCAAGAAATTCTGCCCATCAGATTGATCTAAAATGAAAGTTACCTGTACAAACTTACTTAGAGACTTATCTTAAAGCACAAAGAAATCTTGCTTCTATTGTGTCCCATCTTAACAGATTCCCTCCATAGATTAGGTAGCATGTTGATGGGTAAGATTTAAATTCGGGAAGAAAGCTCTGTCTCCAGGAGAAAAGATAATTGGGAATGAGTCATTCATTGCCTTTTTAAAGAGCAAACAGCAAGGTCTGAAAACTTTGTAGCCACAGGCCTTCCGTGTGCTAATTCCCTGCCAATGCAGATACACTAGGCTACCTAGAAAGAGATTTCCTGGGGGTACCACAGACCAAAAATAATCATGTTAAAAAAAAAACTCTTCTAAGGAACATAATACTTACCTTATCATTGTAGACATATTGCATCTGTTGTGACTCTAGGGTACAGAGAGAAGGGAAAAATGCAGGAAATGAAGAGAACAAACAATGTTTAAGGAGGGTTAAAGAGTAGTGAGGCCCCAAAAAGAAAACTAGATTGGACACGGGAGTTCTTGTGACTGTCTTATCTTAAGCTTCTTTTAAGTCTGATGTACTGATTATGCTGGACCTGGGAGAATGAAGAAGAGGGTAGAGACCAGGGAAAATGACTTTCCCATAAAGGTTAGAGCTGGTGGGGAACTCAAAATCTTATGGCCAATGAGGGGGTATTCTTCCCCCAAACCCATATCCTCAGTCTAAGTATGAGAAAACATTGGACAATCCCAAAGGCCAAGACATTCTACGAAACACCTGGTCCCTGCTTTTCAAAAGTGTCAAGGTCGTGAAAGACAAGGAAAGATGGAGAAAGTAAGTCATAGACTGGGGAAGACTAGGGAGCTATGACAACTAAATGCAATGGGATATCCTGAATTGAGTCCTGGTACAGGAAAGAGGTGTTACTGGAAAAACCAATGAAATCTGAATAAAGTCTGTTGTTTAGTGAATAGTAGTACACCAATGTTGATTTCTCAGTTTTCTCATTTATATTTCTCCTAAATATACCATGGTGGTGTAAGACGTTGACATTAGGGGTAGCAGGGGAAGGTGTACACAGAAACTGTATTGTATTTGCAACTTTTCTGTAAAGCGAAAATTATTCCAAAATAAAAAAGTCTAGAAATGTAGCCACACAAACACAAAAACCGTATGGTCAAAGCTTTCACTTTACAGACAAGGAAACCAAAATCTACAGAGGCAACTTGCCCAGCTAGAGCCACACTCTGTTACTTGCTTTGTTCGGCTTGGAGAAGATGGAGATAAGAAACATTTCCCATGCTGGGGGATCTTTTCTCTGAGTTCCTACAAAAGTCTTGGAGGATCCTAAAAAAGGGCTCTTTCCATCATACCACATGCATGGAGGCTGTTTTAATTTTTTTCTCTCTAAAGATTTTGCAGATGTGTAAACAAGTTATGAATTAGGTAAAAGGCTAAATCTTTAGCATGGTCTGTCAAACTCTGCGTGGTTTAGCCTCTGACCACCTCCCCAGGCTTGCCTTCTCTCTATGAGCCAACCATCCTCTTCTTCCTCCTAATGTGTCATGTACTTTCCTGCCTCACGACATTTTTATCTGCCTGGAAATGGCATTCCTGCCCTAATACATGCACAATAGCATCTTCAGGTCCTATGTTCCTCTAGGAAGCCTTCCATATGGTCTACCTTACCACCTATCCCTAAGAATCAGTTAGCCCATCTATTTTTTTGCTCCAGTGGTACCCTGTGCCTCTCTGGTAAACGATAGAGACTTAGTCCTACATGTTCGCTTTTTCCCCTGTACAACATACTATTGATATATCCATTTATAACTGACATTCTTTATCCACATTTTAAAAGAGCTTCTCAAATACCATTTGTTATTGTTAATCCCTGTAAGCCGTCATCTGTACCCCTCAGCATCCTGAAACCAAAAGTAGATGCAATACACCTACATTGATAAAGTGAGTAGTGTTTCTTTGGGGAGTTTTGTTTTGTTTTGTTTTACGTGATGTTTAGGCTTGTGCCCTTTCTCCCAAATTCATGGCTAGATTCCAAGCATCTAACAGAGTATAGGCACATGGTAGACATTTGAACTATCTGTTGAATAAATAAATGATGAGATGAAAACTAGACAATTGAAACATTTATCTGAAAACCCACTGGGCAGGTCAGAAAAAGCAACATTTGGAAATCTAACTTAACTAGATTGAAATAATCATAAGATTTCCTTTTTTTTCTTAAAGATTGGCCCTGAGCTAATATCTGTTGCCAATCTTCCTTTTTTTTTTCTTCTCCCCAAAGCTCCCCAGTACCTAATTATATATTCTAGTTGCAGGTCCTTTTAGTTGTGCTATGTGGAACACCGCCTCAGCATGGCTTGATGAGTAGAGCTAGGTCCAGGCCCAGGATCCGAACCAGTGATACCCTAGGCCACCAAAGCAGAGCCTGTGAACTTAACCACTCAGCCACAGACGGCCCCATGATTTCTCCTTTCAGCCTTTACAGCTTGTAGGATTAGCCACCAAACTCCTTTAACTAGGGAGAGAGTAATTTCCCTTCTCTGTGTCACAATCATGAAAGAGAAAGAAAAGTAACATATCGCAGGAGACACAGTTGCAGAAAAGCTTCAGTTGGCTCTTGTCATGAGTCCTGTATAAAAGAAAAAGAAAAGTCCTCTAAACTGCTCGAGAAATGAAAGAGATTGCTGTGCAGTCCCTTCAGATTCTTCTGAATGGTACACCGTGAAGGTAAGTTACAGTGAGCGGCAGGCTGTTTGTAGGAGCAGCGGGTTCCACACGGGGTTATTTGTGGGAGAGAGTAGGAGAGAGTAGAACTACAAGAGAGTAGAGTTAGAAGACAGTGGAAATAGGAGAGGGCTGTCATCTATGCTTCTGACATGGATTTCCACTGGCCAATGGCAAGAGCATGAAGTGACGCAGAGGTATGCTCTGTAGAAATCTTACTCGCCTCCTCCATCATCATCATCATCATCATCATCACCAGCATCATCTGCCTTTCATGACTTGCACAGTCTTTTGGCAAACACTGAGCAGACCATTAACTAGAGGATTTTATTTGGAGAAGCACTCCTGTGCTATAACCAGAGGAGGATTTACTGAAAAGCTAATGAATCTTAAGTCTCCGTGCCCTTGGCTTGCAAGAACCCCTTCCAAGAATGTCCACTTGATTTTACGTTTATAACTTTGTATTGTTTTTCTTAAAGAGCATTCCCCCAAATTGCGTGAGCTTCAGGCCTCACAAAATCTGGATCTGCCTCTGATTATAATTTTCCAGTAGAGGAACTCAAACAAAAATAGCAGTATTGAGTACACAACAAGCTAGATGACATGTGTTTTTATGCCTTGGGGGAGCCTGCTCTACCAGCATACTGCATACCAAATAGAAACTTATGAGATCCTTGTTGAATTAAAATTGGTGACTGTGAAAAACCACCACTTCACACTCTTCTGCATTTGCTTTTGGGGTAAATGAATTCAAAGATCTAGACAGTGTGATGTCCTGTTCAGGATCTCTCCTGCAGCTGTTTGAGACCCTCCTGTGAGTGTGAGCAGATGCATGCCTTCATTTCCATTTAGATGATATTTTTAATCTCTTATGGTGGGACATCTACTATTAAGTCTTATATCAAATTATTTTATGGCTTTTACATCCTCTACTGAATCCGGTGCCATCCTGGTGGAGCTTGTTGCAGTCATGTGTAAGCCTCTAATTTAGGAATGCATTGGCTGGAGGCCCATTTTGATTTTATAGTAGTCTATTAATAAAACATCATCAGATTTAGAATCTCAATTTAAAGAAGGGTTATAGCTACTTGGGATTTTTCTCTCACTCTTCTGATGTATAAACTGCAAAATGTTCTGTATTTCGTTTTGAAGGATCATATTTTGAAATATTTTTTTTCTTGGTATCCTTCCCAGCATCAGCTCAATGTTAAGACTTGTAAAAGTATTATCGGATGTTTATATAGGGGCAGGTCACACCTATTATCCCTCTATAAGTTATGAACCAATTAAAACATCCCCACAGGACTCATGGACTAGCTGGGTAGCAATGGTGGCCTAGACCAACAGTGCCTCTGAGTTAGGCTGACTTACCCAAATGGTGGCATGCAGAGCCTCTGGAATGGGTTGATTGCCTTATACTTGGGCCCCCTTCTTACCTTACTGGTGAAATTACTGCATCCCTCTCATTTGGGCATGAATCAGTGAGGAGGGCTGGGGGCACAGGCAGAAGCTTTCTTATCAATACTTCCAAAAGAGCAGATGTTGCTATTTTATGGGGAAAGGTAGAAATACCAGAAGGGGGTGGTGGAAATTAGGGAGGATATTCCTCCTATAGTAGAGACCATGTTCTTGAATTGATTCGAGAATAGGCTTGAAGCTTTGATTTATTCTCCATTCATTCATCAACCATTTATTGAGTACCTATTGTGTAAAAAGCTCTAGACCTCTTTATCTTTTCACACTTTCTAGGTGTGAAAGATAACACATTTGAAGAGGGTGTGCTCTTGGTAAAAAGATATATCCTTGAGAAATGAGGCATTTGCTGCTAGCGATGTAAGAAGGTTACCTGTAAAACAGATAATCATAATGTAAAATAGAATGAAATAAACATGAAAGGGAGGTAATATTTAAGTACTGCAGGGAAATTCCAGAAAAAAATGGTAGCTTCTGACTGTGGATTGCATTTCACAGAGGTAGTGACCTTTGAACTAAGCTTTGAAGAGTCATGAGATTTGGCTATATAGTAGACCCCGTTATCCGTGGTTTCACTCTCAGTGGTTTCAGTGACTCGTGGTCAACTGCAGAAAATATTAAATGGAAAATCTCAGAAATAAACAATTCGTAAGTTTTAAAGTGTGTGCCATTCTAAGTAGCATGATGAAATATCCCACCATCCCACTAGGTCCCACTCGGGAAGTGAATCATCCCTTTGTTTAGCATATCCTCACTGTATATGCTACCTAGCCGGTAATCGCTTAGTAGTGGTCTTGGTTATCAGATCGACTGGCATTGTATCGCAGTGCTTGTGTTTAAGTATCCTTTATTTCATTTAATAATGGCCCCAAAGACAAAGAGTAGTGACACTGGCAATTCAGATATGCCAAACAGAAGCCATAAGGTGCGTTCTTTAAGCGAAAAGGTGAAAGTTTTTGACTTAATAAGGAAAGAAAAATAGGTGGCAGGGTAAAGGTATAAAGAGCTTCATCAAAATGAGGACTAGTGACCAGTCTGGCACACTTGGAGAATTGAAGTGAGGCGGCACCTAGAGCCTTGGATGCTCATTCCAACGATTCTAACGCGCTCCGGTCTTCTGCTGAAGTGCTTCACGCAGACCATTTCCTCCAAAGCTGGAAGGCGGGTAGACTCAGAATTTTAAATTTGTAAGTAATTAAAAGAGTTTCCTTGGTGAGAGTAGAGAATAAGAATAGAAACTCCATTTTGTAAGAAGTGTGTGTCAGATGCCCTGAAAGTATTACTTGCCTTAGCCAATGACTGCGATTTTGTGTGTGTGTGTGTGTGTGTGTGTGTGTGTGTGTGGTAGGCACTATGATAGTGTCTATTTCACAGATGACAAAACTGAGGAACAGAGAGGAAGGCTTGTCCAAGGCCACACAGCTAATAAGTGGCAAAGCTTGGAATTTAACACAAATCCGTATGACTCCATAGCCCATGTCTTAACTGTGACTAGTTTTTGCTGCGCAGTAGAGTAGGTCAAAAGTTAACATACTCTAAGCATCTTTCTGGAAAAACAAGAGTCAAGACATGAAGCGTCCCTCTGTTTCTAATTGCATCCTCAGACCGTGGAAGAGAGCCATCTTGTTGCTAAGATGCATTGCCTTAAGAAAATGAAATTGGATGGCACCTGCCTCTAGCTCAGTCACACAAATCGGGGCCCAACTGTTTCACCTTGATTTTTTTTTCTCAACCAGATGGAAAATTGGGCAATTCTTCAATTAAATGTCACCAACCCTCCTGCATCCCCAGCAGCAAATGCTTCATTTCTCAGAGGTTTGGCAAAATTTCACCTCTCCAGTATCTCATTTTCCTGGCTCAGCACTGGAAAAATGGGGGCAAAGACACAACTTTCAGCCTGGCTGTTTCTTTCTTCTTAAGACACTCTCTTAGCAGAGAAAGAGCAGTTTTACTGCTTGGAAAAAGCCTCTTTCTTGTCACCTGGTGCATGACTGTGGAAACCTCTAGTTCCCATTCAGTATTTCAACCCATCTGGCACAGACCGGAAGGGAAAGATTCTTCTTCGTATTGTAAATTAACAAGCCGGCGTTACCCTTTATAGAGCCAGTTCGAAAACAGGGTAAAATCCAAGACTCTTTAGAAAGAGATCATTACCATATTTAGAGACCAAGAGTTGGCATCCATTTCAATAAATATTAACTGTACTCTAGCAGTTCTGTACTACAATTTTGGACCAAGAGAAAGGCAAATCCCAGATCTGTCAGTTAATCAGCAAACATTTATTCAGGGTCTACAAAGTGCAAAACACTGTGGAAAATACTGAGGATTTTTAAAAAGGACCCCACAGCGCCCTAGAATCTATCTAGGGATAGATGTTAGACATATTTAAATAACTCAGGGCTCAGTGTTTATATGAGATGCTAATTACCTTGCATTTTCAGACAGGAGGAATATTTGCTCTGGCTTAGAGAAATCAGGTAAGATTTCTTGGAGAAACAGGAATTAGGTCTTTTAAGAAGAGGTAAAATTCAGATAATTGGTGAGGAAGAAAGAATAGAACTTTCCAGATGAGAGGGAGTGCTCCAGCACCTTGAGCACATTAGATGCTCAATAAAGGCTGTCGAATGGAATAAAATTGAAACCTCATATTTCAGCTATGTCCCTCTACTGCCATGTCTGATGGTTCCCTAAATGCTTTCATGTCAGATCAGAAGATGGCATTACGTACTTTTTAATATTTAGAGGAATAATTTCATAGGGAGAATGGATTAATTCCTCCAGCAAGTTTTATTTGTATTAGAATGAATCATGAGTTGCTTCAACTGTAAATGAATGGAAGCTCGGGACCCAATAGACAAATGATGCTTGTTGCTTTTCTGTTTTTATCAGGCAGAGAATCTATTAGCAGCTTTCCTTACTGACAGCCATTTGATCATAATTGTGGCTGGTTCACTGGGAGAAAGATGGGGCAGGGGAAATGGTTCTGAGGGAGGCATGAGGAAGATCAGAAGCATTCTATAATTTGACAGAGTTTTTTATCCTAAAAAAGGACTTGGCTTCAATTTTTTTAAATAACATTTCATTTTTATGGAAGCAGTCCATGTATATTGCAGAAAATTAGGAAATGTAGACAAGCAAAATTAAAAATCACATTCCTACCACTGCACAATCCAAACTGTAACATTTCAGTGTATATTTTTCCAGATATATTATGTATGTATACACACATAACGTATATACACAAAAACGCATATATAGATACACGTACATACCCACATTTTCATATTTTTAACAATGTGTGATAATACCTTACATATTGTTTTGTAATCTGTGTATTTTCAGTTTGTGATCTTCACTTTTCCATTTCAATAAATTTTCATCTCATCTAATACCCAGACCTCATTCAGATTTCCCCAGTTGACGAAAAAATGTCCTTTCTGGCTGGTTTGCCTAAATCAACATCCAATTCAGGACCACACATGCATCTGGTTGTTATGGTCTTGTCTTATTCAGTTCAGGCTGGCATAATAAAATGCCACAGACTGAGTGGCTTAAACAACAAGAATTTATTTTCTCACAGTTCTAGAGGCTGGAAATCTCAGATTAAGATCCAGCAGGGTCAGTTTCTGGGGAGAGCTCTTTTCCTGGCTTGTAGATGGTCACTTTCTTACTGTGTGTTCACATGGCCTTTCCATGTGCATGCAAGGGGAGAGAGGGCCCAGGTGGGAGCTCGCTGCTCTCTCTTCTTATAAGGACACTAACCCCCGCTCTTATGGAGTCATTAAGCCTTAATTACTTCCTTAGAGGCCCCTTCTTCAAATACAACCATTCTGGGGTTAGGGCTTCAATATATGAATTTTGAGGAGACACAAACTTTCAGCCCATAATACATCCTTAAGACTCTTTAATCTGGCCTAATGCCCCTCACACTTA